>NC_138513.1:33935930-34535930 GCF_964252035.2 Podarcis erhardii
TATCTTTGGCCAAGTAGCAGCAGTGCCGACAAAACTGAGAGTAGGCTTTTGTAAGTGAAAAGCTACAATGGAAATAATGCTGAAGAAAAGGGTTGCCATACATCCAGAATTTCCCGGACATAATCGAAATACTGAAGTCGGAAGCAGTGCCTGGGCGGAAATCAGTGAAATGTTTGGGGAACTCCAGACATGTGTCATTTCTCGCAATTTCCCTTAAAAAGAGCTCAAAAACATCATTTTTTTGCGTTTATGCCAGCAACATTGGGCAAATTTTAAAAAGTTCAACAACTTTTGAGTCCAGATTTTCACTTTTTGAAATATGGCAACCTTACCTAAACACTTAACACAAACTAGGTAAGGTTCACATTTCATCCACAGACCCACTAATTATGTGTTTTGGTATCCGTGAGCATTTTGTGCAATGGGTGAAGTTCATGAATAGTTGACAGATGTTGAATCCATAGAAATAGGAGAATAATAAAGCTATTTAAATGCAAGCATATCAACCTAAATTGTTCAGTCTAAGAGGTAGCAGAAAGAAGTATACTTGGCTTTGTCTTGTTTGGCCTACTCAACAACAAACTACTGCCTCTTAATGACCCACATAGTGATGAGCTCAAACACGAATGCTACCTAAGGATATTGAATCAAACACTTAGATCAAACACTTCAGAGAAAACTTTTAACCACATTACTTTCATCATCTTTCTCTCTCCAAACAATCATCAGATATAGCAAGAAGATACTTCTCCATCAGCATAAGATTCTGAAAACAAGCATGAAGGATTAACTAAAAATTAGGTGCACTCCTTTCAGAGATGTGACTTCTTGGGAAACAGGGATGGGGTGATGTGACTGCATTTGAAGCAGAGGAGACTGAAGAGAGGGAACCGAGAAAGCCCCAGTAAATGAGCTGCAGTCTAGGTGATTTTCCACACAACGCTTGTGGAGTTTAATTTTCACACAATGCACAAAAAGGATGTACTTTGTTTTTACAGAGCTAACAAAGAACTTATTTGATATAGTCATTAAAAGGGAAAGCTTGACAATCCAGGTGTACCACATAGAGACAGACAGACCCTCCAAGTGTCCCTATTTTCCAGGGATAATCCTGGATTTATAGAAGCTGTCCCAGTTTCTGATTTGATCCCAGAATGCCCCACTTTTCCTTAGGACATCCCTAGTTTCATCAGAGAAATTATGGTGGGTTGGTTGGTATCCAACATTGAAGCCATCTGAAGGCAGCCCTGTACAGGAAAGTTTTTTTATTGTTTATTATGCTTTTATATATATATTGGAAGCCACCCAGATGGCTGGGGCAACCTAGTCATACAGGCAGGGTTTGTTTGTTTGTTTGTTGAATAGGGTGTCCCTATTTTCATCAGAGAAATGTTGGACTGTATGCAGTGAGAGAGAGACAGAGTGCTCTTCGCAGAATTTCAATACAGTCTTCATGCAAAAAACTAGATTAGAATGATAATGCTCAAAACAGTTCAGTGTTTAGAAAGTACAAAATGGCTGGGTAAAATAAGTGTTTCTGGTGTGGTTTTCATTAAACCACCAGGATGTGCAGATAATCTGCCCTAATCTACCAGGACTTTTATTTTACAATGATATATTGTAACTCTGCTGGTGTTGACAAATATCTCAGACTATCGCAGACCTTGGTTCTAGCTGATTTAACTCATAAGGGGGCATATAATGATGGTTACATGTGCATTTTTTTGACACAGTGGTGAAGAAAAAAATATCAGAGGAAAAACTAGATGTGATTGAATGTATGATCCAGTCACTTGGACAAGTGTGTGCACAAGCTGAAAACCTAAGAAGTCAAATTTACAAGCTTCCCTCCCACCTCTGTAGTGAGATCTGAGTGGTTCTTTTAGGTAGAGGTGAAATTGGGAAGGGATTTGAAACCCCTTGTCAGTTTCACCTCTGCAGTGAAGGGGCTTCTCTCCACTGGCAGGTGGGAAGAAAGCTTGTCAGTTCTGCTGCTGCTGTTTGCAGCCTTTTTGTGCGAACTGGATAATGCACACTTAGTGCTGAAAATGTAAGTCATGGAGCCACAAATTTGCATATGTAAAATACAAGCATGCATTTGCCAGCTCTCTCGTAACACACGTCCATGTGTACAACCACTCTTTCATGGCTTAAACAAGACTGTTGTTTGGAAAAGTAAGGCTATCCATGACGCCCTATAGGCATTCTGACATTAAGTCAGAATCATGGGGAATTCTGCAGAAATAAAGTCATTAGTTTCACATATCTCTAGTTTTCTCTTCTTTGCACTGGACCCAGGTATTGCTCTCACACTCTGTGGGGCTGCAGGGTGGGGTTTACTAATAGGCAAACTACCGTATTTTTCGCTCTATAAGACGCACCAGACCACAAGACGCACCTAGTTTTTGGAGGAGGAAAACAAGAAAAAAAATATTCTGAATCTTAGAAGCCAGAACAGCAAGAGGGATCGCTGCACAGTGAAAGCAGCAATCCCTCTTGCTGTTCTGGCTTCTGGGATAGCAGCACAGCCTGCATTCGCTCCATAAGACGCACACACATTTCCCCTTATAGAGTGAGTCTTATAGAGCAAAAAATACGCTAAGTCTCTCCCTTGAGCCTCAATTTTTTAGGGGCTTGAAACAGTTGAAGAGGAAAAGGTCCCATCAATCAGGCAATCCACCTTAGCAAATAAGCACTTATAATAAATTCAGTATAAGAGTACCCTTGCCAGTCAAAGGGGGGAAAACCCACATGGAGAAACATCTCTTTTTTTACACTGCCACAGTAAGAATTCATTTCAGCTAGCAAGCCCAGGAGAGTGAGGTGTTAGGAAAGTCCCTTACTTTTCAAAGAAATACTGTGCATTTGTTTAAAAATATTCTATTAAATGTGATTGTAAGTTGGCTCTGATAGAAGCAGACAAAAGGCTATCCAGGCGAAAAACCACAAGTAAGACACTAGCCTAGCTGGAACTTTACACAGCCTGAGTGTGGCTCCCATACGCCTTTAAAATGCCCCAGGAAAGCTATGGGTCACCCTCAGTTTGCACAGGGAACACTGCCTCAGCTTATATCTGCATTATAGTCCATCATCCCAACACTTTGTTTTGCCTCATACCAATTTTCCATCCAACAAATATTGCTCACCAGGCAGTTCCAAAGTGGCACTTTAAAGTTAACTCTGCTCCGATGGGAAGACATTTCTTCCTAGTTTAAACAATACAAACTTCAAATACTAAAAGAAAATGGAAAGGGATTGAGTGGGAGACCTTGTCTCTGAATGCTTCCAGCTCCCTCTTGAAAGCAGGGGGTGTGTAGTTGTTCTTTCAGCTGTGTCACAATCTCTTTTAGATTACCACCAAACACAGATAACAATTTGTACCGAAACAACCAGATTCCAAGTGTGCATATAGGTCTGGTAGCAGGGTCCCAAAAAGGCTTGACGAATTGAAATGAGCTCAATACTAGCAAAATATAATTGCTACTCAAAAGTTGGCAGCTATATTGTAAAGTAGGTTAACCTTGAATGTTTAAACATGTGCTGGTGACTGATGAGTGTTTACCATAGAGAAACACACATATGCATACAAGTGCATGGGTGCTTGTAGTATCTGCTACATGTACCACATTCCCATTACCAACAAGAAATGTGGGTATGCCCACCATGGGAAGAGACCACAGGTAGGTGGGTAGCCTTATGCTCGTAATGAAGATGATTTATTGCATTTCTGAGATGTGCTGGTAAAAAGCAGATCCCACCCCTGTGGATTAATTTTGACAGGTGGCCAAGACTGCCACATCTTAGTCACCTGACATTTTCATTATATCGGATGACTGGCATGTGGTCAGCCGTACCCACCTATCAAAGTTGACCCATGGGGTGGGAGAAGATAAAGATCTGGCCCACCCCCGACTTGTATGCTAAGAGAGACTCAAGGCAACTATAAAATGTAAGGTACAAAATATGAAACTAAGCAACAGGTACAACACAAATACAGTGGTACCTTTGTTCTCAAACTTAATCCATTCTGGGAGTCCGTTCGACTCCCAAAATGGTTCGAAAACCAAGGTACAGCTTCCAATTGGCTGCAAGAGCTTCCTGCACTCTATCGGAAGCCGTGTTGGACATTCAGCACCCGAAAAACGTTCGCAAACTGGAACACTCACTTCTGGGGTGCGGCGTTCAGGAGCCGATTTGTTCGGGAGCCAAGCCATTCGGGAACCAAGGTACCACTGTCCTTTTAATACACTAAATGCAGCAGCTGGTTGAAAATGCCCAGCAGAAAAATAAGTTGTAAGACTCAGCAGATACTATCAAAAACCATCAAACACTGGGAAGTAGAGGATGTTTGCACTCAGCAAAAATATGTTGCTGTTAATGGTAACCTTCTCCATGTCAAAGTCATTAACTACTAGATATTCACTTAGAAAACACGGTCAGATTTTTTTGCTTTTTGCTTTTTGCTTTTTTAAAAGATCCATCACTTATGGGAATATTTATAGACCCTCTCCGAGGGTCTTCTGCTGGTTCCCTCATTGCGAAAAGGGAAGTTACTGGGAACCAGGCAGAGGGCCTTCTCGGTAGTGGTGCCCTCCCTGTGGAACACCTCCCTTCAGATGTCAAGATAAAGAACTATACAACTATTAAAAGACATCTGAAGGCAGCCCTGTATCGGGAAGTTTTTAATGTTTGATGCTTTATTGTGTTTTATATATTTGTAAACTGCCCAGTGTTCCACAAGGCTTGACGATCCCTCAGACTTTCTTGTGAAGCAAGGTGGAGTCCTTGGGGCAATGGAAGCACATGGTTTTAAGATTACAAGTGAAAAATCAGGAACTACATATTTCCATTTAAAAGTACAGTTCCCAGGCTCCCCTGCAACAGTGGATGGTCTCTGCACACTCTTGAGCCTCTGTTGTACTAGGAAACTAATAATTTAAGGATTAAATCTCTGCAGTTGTCAAATAACATTTAAGCCATTTGGGAGGACGACACACCAGTCATAAAAAAGTACTGAGGAAGATCTCCCATGGGTATCTTTCTAAGCTTCCTTGGACTAAGCAACCTCACAGAAAATTTCAACCTTCTCTGAGAAAGCTCAGAAAATCCAATTCAATCCAGAGGTTACTCGTCATCACTAGTTTTCCAGCTGCTGCTTAGTGCTAAGAATAGACTCTACATCTTAGATTATTTTTAAGAAACTCAAAATTTGGATATTGACTTTGATTTTGAGATCCAAGTTCCAAAAGAACATGGGTATAAGTGGCATAGTTTACATTTCAGATTCAAGTAGGGTATTTTGAAGCACAACCCAACTTTCTTTGGCTATCACCACTAGTGTGAAATTCTGTAAAAGTCACTGGCAGTCAGTGCAGATGGTACTGAGATAAAAGGACCATTGCTCTAACTCTGTGTAGGGCAGTTTCTTAGGCCAACTGCCCTAGGAATGCCAGGCAAACCAAACAAATTGTTTTCTGTTCTTCCTTTATGATGTAAACCTAGCATATGATGTAAAGCATCAAGTGATGTAAACCTAGAATAGCTACTGATTCATGTAAACAGCAGGTTTTGCAAAAAGCTTAGGACTGAATGGACCTGGAGACAGAATTCTTCTGCCAAACACACTGTGATATAAATAATTTTGGTTTTCATACTCCACAAGCTTTAGGTGTTAAAAGTCACATGAATCTGAACAAATCAATTATAATTGATAGATTAAATAAGGTAATGAATACATATTTATATATACAAATATATCTTCAATATCCTTACTCTGGGTCGTATGGGGACATTAAGGCTGTTGCAAAATATATCTGCGTATGTGTTCTGAAAAGACTTTAGAAGCGTATCATGGTGAGGTTTGTAAAGTTGAGCAATGTAAGAGATTTTTGTTTTCCTATTTGCAGTATTCCCTTCCTTCCTAATGGGTCGTCTTATGACTTGATCCTAAGACTGGCTTGCACCAGCAAGTGAGTGTGTAGAGGTGGTTCTTCTAATTGTTCTACCACCACAAAGTCCTAGAACATGCCATTATGGTACCAAAGGAATGTGGTGTTGGTGGTGTAAACAAATGATCTTACCATATTCTGTAAAAACAACTACAACTAAACACCACCCCTAGTGATGCAACTACCACAGAAATGCCCATAAGATTTAGGTTGTTATAAGTTGTTCAACTGCAGGTAAGTTCATGTAGGCACACAGCTGGCATACAGTTTGTTGTTTCCACCTGCAGCATTTGCCAATAATGCTAGAACAATATGCTTTTCATCTAATAGTCAAATCCTTGACAGAATAAATGCTTTTGATAAATGGCGAGTCTTGACAGAAAGTGACTGGATTGGTTTCCACAGGCAATGTTGACAAACAATAACCCATTTGCTCAACACTGGACTGTAGAGATAATAGTGGCTCCGATTTGTGCTGAGTAGTGACTCAGCTAAGTGAAAACAAAAATCCAGGGATCTTGAATGCTCTGCCAAGGTGAGTTGCTTGCCAATTTTCCTTCTGCATTTACAGCTAAAAATCTTGTCAAAGCTCCGCTTTTAAATCTATTAAATCTATTGAAATCTATTACCATAAGGATGGGGTACTGTATTGGAAAACACAAGCATTATCATCTCCTGTCCTCATGAGTTACTACACTCAATAGTAAGCAAGGTCAAGAAGGGGGGGGGGGGGCTTTTTTTCCTGATCACTTATCCAAAATGTGAAAGCCTTCTCCCCAGGATCTAAAAAAAGATAAACACATTTCTCAATTTTACACCACTATAGATAGGCCATATTAATCAGATGCAATATAATTTTTTGATTGAAGTAAAGCATATGGATCTGAAAGAGCCCTGCTAAAATATCAACTAGCTCTAAATGTACTGCTAACAGACACCACAGGGTATTCTCGGTATTGTAGCTGGTGTGAATTGCCATTAAAAACCGAAAGACTTTAGGGTGTAAAAAACAATCAAGGAGTTGTTCAAACTGCATGTAATAGCCAAGATCCAGATTCTCATACTATTAGTCACGGTGAATAATACCATTTTCCACAAACACATCAGTTGAAATAGACACAGCTCCATGTAAGACTATTTTGAATGGTTAGCATTTAGCTAACCACCCTAGCATTTAGGGTGGAATGTGTTCAGGGCATCAGATATGATTACATTTTAAGGAAGGCACTTTTAAACTGCTTTCTGTCCTGTTGAACTGGATTGTATACAGACACAGACACACACGTACTTAAAAAGTCCTCTTTTAATCTGAGTTTCTCAGGTGTTCTTTTGAAATCTAGTTCAGAGGTGAGATAGCTTTTTCAACCCGAGAGCCACATTCCCACTTGGTCAATCGTTTGGGGGCCACATGCCGGTGGTACAGGGGGCCAGAGACAAAAGTAAGCAAAGCAATGAACGTAAATGTGGACTTTTTACAGTTGCTTATCTTCCACGCACACTCACACATCTCTTGGTCATCCACCTAGCCAAGCAAGAGGCATTGGATTTGTTCAAGGACAAATCCAAGCTAGGCAAAACCACTCAAGAGGAGCATGGAGCAGGACCCGTGAGGGCTGTGGTCTCAGGAGAGTCCCAAGAGTCAGACAGAGAAGCCAGGAAGGCCATGTTTGCCCCCCAGGCCTGAGGTTCCCAACCCCAGCAGAAGATGCAGTAGACCCATCTCAGGGCAAAGCAGGGCTCCATGGGAATCTAGATGTGCCCTGGAAATGGAGGAGATGATGATTAATTGGAGGAGGCAATGGGGCAGTGAGAATTTTGCACATAGAAGCTCAGAGTTTTCCTACAGAGAGAAGCTTTCCCGGTGATCAGAACTGATAAGCTTTCAAAACAGGCAAATTTAAATATCTCACATGGGCCCATTTGTGTCAGCTCATAAAGTCACTATCACCTGAAGATAGAGCACTTAATACCTCACTACCAAATCTGTGAACTGCCTCCATCTTGGGGTCAATTGCTATGAAAGCTCTGCCTGTGGCATTTAATCTGTATTTCACATATGCAAACAACTGTTTCACGTTGCTGTCATCAAGTGATAAGTATGCCTGTGTGCGTCAATTCTACTTGGCAATTTTTTAAAAAAATATATGAAAAGACGAAGAATAGTGGAGCTTCCTGTGACACAACCGTTGGGCAGCTCGCTCAGCAGGTCTGTGGCATGTGGGGCTTGTACAGGTGCACTGAAACCTGTCCATGTGTGACTCAGTGCAGGAATTGAAGGAAGCCAGGTCTGCATCATCAAACATCCAGGAAAGCCTAAGGCAGAGGACACATTGGATAGGGCAGTGTATTCCTCACTCCACGCAGCTCTTTGCCACTGTCACTTGATCAACCTCAAATGGAGCTTGTGTTTGTGTTGCTCATGCCGCTCCCATCTGCTTTGGGATTGCAGAGATATGACTGGAGAAGAAAATAGCTGGTCTAGGGAGTGTTTGGTTCTCCTCTATGGTCATTTTCTACTGTCATTTGCCTTGCCCAAGGACTTGCGTTGACACTGCTTCACTGGACAACTTAGGTCTGCGGCCGAAGGGACAAAGATGAATTGTACCTGCAAAAGCCCTGGGGTGACTTAAATGTAGTGTGGGGCAGAAATGACAAACAGTGCCCAAATCAAAGCACTCTTATACAGGGTGAGCTACAGTTTAGGAACAGGGAGGGAATTGCTGCTGGATCAGACAAAGGGCCCCCCAATCCAATGACATGGCCTGGATAGCTCAGTTGGTTAGAGCGTGCTGCTGATAACACCAAGGTGGCAGGTTTGATCCCTGTATGGGACAGCTGCATATTCCTGCATTGCAGGGGGTTGGACTAGATGACCCTCAGGGTCCTTTCCTGCAGGTATAAGGTGATGTACAAATTTAAGAAATAAAATAATAAATAAAACTCTACAATTCTATGTTTCTATGTGTTTCCCATGGCAGGCTACCTGGCTCCAATAAGCTTCCCAGGAGTTCATTATGGCAGCGGACACACAACCATGGTTTGTATTCAGTTACACGGTGTCTTGACTTAGTAGTTCATCCATATAGCTGCCACTGCTAATAGACTTATCTTGCATGATTTGGTTTTATTTAAAATGCTATTTAATTTAGGTTTTTATGGGCCACTGGGACCATCCTCAGTGCATGTCCCCCAGCCTCAACCCTTTACAGTAGTACCTCGGGTTAAGAACTTAATTCGTTCCGGAGGTCCGTTCTTAACCTGAAACTGTTCTTAACCTGAGGTACCACTTTAGCTAATGGGGCACCCGCTGCCGCCATGTGATTTCTGTTCTCATCCTGAAGCAAAATTCTTAACCCGAGGTGTTATTTCTGGGTTGGTGGAGTCTGTAATCTGAAGTGTCTGTAACCTGCAGTGTCTGTAACCTGAGGTACCACTGTTTTTGTTTCAAAGGAAAAACACCAGAACCCCATGGCTGATCTGTCTACACTTAAAAATGCTTCTACTCCAAGTCATTCATCCAAGGGAGGTCCACAGACTTCATTCAGGTGGTCTGCAGCATGCAGTAAATAATTATACATTATAATTGAGACAAGAGGAAGAAAAAAATCATGAAGTGGTATGCCAGTACCCTCAGCTATTTTCAAGTGGGAGAAAACGTTTGGGAACCACACGTCTATTGCCATTGCAGGCAAATCTCCTTGCAAGCGTCTCAGAGTCATACTATGAAGCCTTTATCTCATACCGGCAGTCAAATGTGACTACAGGGGAGGGTTTTGGTTCAGTGGCAGAGCGAATGCTCTGTATGCAAAAGGTCCTAGGATCAATCCCTGACATTTCCAAGTAGGGATGGAAAAGATTCCTGTCCAATATCTTAGAGAATGGCTGCTAGTCAGTTTATACGGAGCTAGATGGACCAGTGATCTGACATATTATATTGCAAGTTCCTGTTTTCCTAACTCTTGGCAGTTATGAAAGCAGAACAAATGTCTTTCAGGTCCTGCTGCATTCAATTTGCTTTTGTTTGGGGTTCTGTTTGTTTCTAAAGTAATTATTTCCATGATAATTATGAAACAAACTTCATGTGAAGTTTTTTGGAAGCAGCTACCATTCTAATGTGGGTCTGAAACAGCATTGAATCTTTACAAAATTGCGCTGTTGATAGTCACGGTGCCTGCTAGCGGTAGCTACACATTTTATTCATTCATTCGTTTTACATTATACTGCTTTTCTAGGAAAATATTTCAGGATGGTTTCTATGTTCTCCCTAATGGGCAATGTTTGGACAAATGAATGAAATCATCTACATGCTGATGTAGAAATCTTTGCAAATTACATTTTGTCATATCTTGTGGTGACTTCTATGACTGCATATGCCGGAAACTAGTTACTGAAAGCAGTATCACCAAACAAAATAGGGTTTAAATTCAAACAAAAAAATATGGAGTATAGCAGAGCAAAATTGTGCAGGGTAGGTTACAAGAGAGAGAGAGAATGAGAATTGAAACAGATCTTCCTTCCCTTCTGTGCAGGTGTGTGTGTGTGTGTGTGTGTGTTACTAGTTTTAAAAATATTTCTCGCAAGTTGAATATAAAAATGCATAAATACATAACTTTAAGAACTACCAATAACATTATTCCACTGCATTAACAATAGTTAATCCAACAGAACCTAAAATAGTGTGTGAACAGAATATAAACATCACATCAGTAGCCTCCTTACAATCATTCCCCCAAAAAGTGTAGAAAGAAAAGATAGGTCTTGAAGGCTTTCTTCCATATTTATATGGATGTGACCTGCCTGATCAGGCCATCAATAAGAAAGCCTCTCCCATGTGCCTGCCAATCTTACTGTTCTCATAGGTGGAAAAATAAGCAGAGTAGTCTGGATCATGTTCAGATATGACTTTTAAGGCTGATATCAGGAAAGCCTATAGTTCTAGGTTAGAAAGAGCCTTCCAAAATCTCCACATTTCTCAGGCCCTCCCATGGCTATACAGTGGTACCTCTGGTTACAAACTTAATTCATTCCGGAGGTCCGTTCTTAACCTGAAACCGTTCTTAACCTCAGGTACCACTTTAGCTAATGGGGCCTGTTGCTGCCTCCGCACAGCCGGAGCACGATTTCTGTTCTCATCCTGGAGCAAAGTTCTTAACCCGAGGTAGTACTTCCAGGTTAGCGGAGTCTGTAACCCAAAGTGTTTGTAACCCGAGGTACCATTGTATTAGAGAACAGGAATTTTTCCAGGTGTGTGTGTTTGTGAAGAGCAAATTAGAACATTGAAACAGGGAGCACAAAAGCTAAGAATCTGGAGATTATGGTTCACAAAGAGGGGTGCAATTTATGTTGGGAAGGAATAATCCACGTTCTGTCCTGAGGTTGAAGACTTGACACCCTTCACACAAGAAGTCAAAATCATCTGCTTTGATAACATGATGGCCATGTTAGGGCCTTCCTTTCACAGAAGTCAGAAAGTGCTCCTAGAGGCCACCCCACAAGGCCTCATCATAGAGCTTCAATCCAGATTTCCACCAACTCTGCTTAGAATGGACGTCAAGGCATCTGGAAGGTCTTCTCCAACTGAGCTTGGCTGAGCTCTTCCAGGACAACATAAGCTATCACAGGGACCCACTCCATGCCCTTTGGAACCTAATCTTAAATCTGCTCTTTTCTGCCTGTATCTTGCCTGAGCTCCTCCATCCTGCTGCCAATTGTTCTAGATTCAAGCCAAAAGCTGCTGTAGAAAAAGCACGGCATAGGGACCGTTTAGTGCATAGATACGACAGGACAGAAGGGCTCAAGCCATGGAGCTCCTCTCAGCATGCTTGGCCTTCATGCAAACACATGACCTTTAGCTTCATTTCGTGTTTATTCTTTGTATCTCGTCTTGACAAGTAGTATGGTATTGTTAAACATTCTGTAAGATGCTTTGAACACTACTTGAGCTAACAAAAATTAATTGAGATCCAAGGACTAGCATATGTAATGTACAAGCGTATGTGGGATTGAATAAATTGTGAATGAGTTGGAGGCAGGAGGGGGAAACTGCATGCTCTCCAATATTTCTCTGATGAAAATAGGAACATCCCATAATGATCGTTTTACTATTTCTACCCCACACATCTTATTGGGTTGCCCCAGCACTCTGGGCAGCTTCCAACATATATAAAAACATAATAAAACATTAGACATTAAAAAACTTCCCTAGACAGGGCTGCCTTCAGACGGCTCAGGAGTTATATAACTCCATAACCTCCAACATTTATCCAATGAAAATAGGGACATTCTAAGGATATGTCGGGAAGGTAAACAGCATTTCCATGTGCTGCTCTGGTTCGCCAGAAGCGGCTTAATCATGCTGGCCACATGACCCGGAAGCTGTATGCCGGCTTCCTCGGCCAGTAAAGCGAGATGAGCGCCGCAAACCCAGAGTCGGTCACGACTGGACCTAATGGTCAGGGGTCCCCTTTACCTTTAAGGATAGAGGGTACATTCCAGGATCAAATCAGAAACTGGGACAGCTTCTGTAAATCAGGGGTGTCCCTGGAAAATAGGGACACTTGAAGGGTCTGGAACTGCTTCTGACATACCCAAACACATGACAAAACAGAGGGCAGTAAAAACTGGGGAAAGCAGTCCCAAACAACACAGGGAACAGCAATATTTCTGTAGCAACATCTCCAAAATTAATTTCATACAACCAGGCTGCAGTTTCAAATATTTGTTAGGCAACCATTGTGTTCAAACCAGGCTGACCTGTGCTCCAGTGCCCTTCCATATAATGAGGTTAATGAGGCAACTGAGTGAAGCATCTTTCCATACTCAGCCCTAGCAATTTGATTTGAGGGCTTCGGGTCTTGGGTATTTTTGTCCAGAATAAGGTCTCTTATTCTCCTCTTAAGGCTGCCGTTCATCTGTGAAATTCAGTTGTAACACTAATCTTTGCAGCAAATTATATGTAATAGCCCATTTCTCAAAAAGCAAGGCAATACAGTTCTTACTGAATGTTAAGAGCATTTCACAGTCTAATGTAAAATGCAAATATTTTCTTCTCAAGGTCAGATATCTGAGCAAATATGAGTTGTGATCTCCTTCACAGAATTTTGTTTAAAGGAGATAAGACATTGTGGATATATTGAATAATCTGTAACAATTAAAGGATTGCTAAAATGAGATATATATATATATATATATATATATATATATATATATATACACACACACACACACATACATACTGGACATACACAAATTAGAAACATAAACCAAAATACTATTAACTTTCAATATATATTACTGTACATGAGGGCTTTTTTTCAGCCAGAACTTGACGGAAATTAATTCCAGCACTTCTCAGGTGGGCGCCATTGCCGTTCCAAGAGAACGAGGAAGGTGTTCATGGTGAGTTCTGGCACCTCTTTTTCTAGAAAAATAACACTGCTGTACATAACAGTCAATGCCCATCGCATAATCCTATGGAAGGATAATGGTTAATATCATGAGCTATGTGCCCTGAAATCATGGGTTCAGATTTCCGTTTTACTCATGAAGTCACTTTAAGGAGGCCATTATTTCTTCAGCCTCTGGAAAACAGTAAGAAGGAATTAATAATACTGGTCTACCTTACAAAGGCTGAAGGAAGGTTTCATGAAACAATATATGTGGAAAAACTTTAATCCCTAAGGAGCATTACTGTATAAGTACTGCTTACTATAATTTTATGCATAGTACCATTAGTAGTACTAATAGCATAATGGTTTCCAGTTGGGAGTGGGGAAGTATATTATGGCATGTGGTGCTAATGACAGTTGTTAGAAATTTCCTTAAGGAAAATACAGCTCTTCACTATCACATTTTGTTTGAATAAATGTTTCAAGTTAGAAGCCACTGTGAAGCATGAAACTGTCAATTAATATGTTTGAGCAATTTCGCCACTTGCAAAGAGGTATATTGGGAGTGCCTATTATCAAAAGAATGCATATAACTTATCTTTTAAACAAACCTCCCATATTTTCATAAAATTCCTGCAGCCAGAGAAATGTCCAATAAACAAGCATGTGATATGTCCACAACACTTTGTAAGCAGAAGATACTAAAGGAATTTGTAATGTTTCTGCTTGCTAATGATTATTCCACAAAATGCTTTCTCCCTGTTAATGTATTTATCTACCCACTATTTCAGAATACACACTTTACACTTTGCAATATGAAACATGCCAAGGGGTATATTTTTGAATTTCATGATTCTCCAACTTGATTCTCTTCAGAAACATTCTTCTTTCGCAATCAACATCCATTATGTATTAACAGCCCAGTTTTATTGCTTATGCTGATTGTAAAATACTGTGCAGTGAACAGCTCAGTATAAATGGTGTCTGAAAGCATTTTATTTTTTAATGTGTCGTCTTAAAGATTTGGTCTGATTCATTCTTCCATACATGAAGATAAGCAGAACTAGAAAGAGGAGGTTTTGCCTGTATATAACCTTCCACAATACACGCTGCAGCTTCTTCTAAACAAATCGGAACTGTTGAAGCACTTTCCATGAAATGGCAAGTGATTTATTTCATATTTCCAATATATATTTTCTTTAAAGTGCCTCTGAGATTTGTGTGGAGGGGGGCATATTTTCTCTCATGACTCATCCACCATGAATTTCTCATTTACGAAACTATGTTAGAAGTAAAAAGTGATATTCAATGAAGGAATATGAAGGCTGACAAGATCATATCCACTACTGTATTCACAATAATAGAGAACTGGCCCTAGTAACTGCTAAACTGCATGGGAGAATGTGACAGATTTCTCTGCTGCTTCCATTTACAGAGGACCATGCACTCCCCCAAAACAGATAGGCGCTGATAGATTAAGCACATTGTTGCTATATATTTCGCCGTAAAATACAGAGAGAGAACAGCAAGAGTAATGGAAGCGTCTCAAACATGGCAGTACTGCAGCAAAAACAATAAGAGGAAAGCATTGCCAGAGTCGGCTGTTCCTCTTGTAGCATCCCTCTTTAGAAGAACATTTCTACAAAATGGGGTGATTTATATACACGCTGCCATCATTCCGTTGCAGAGGTTATGGGATTTTCAGAGCTAGCATGCACAATCATGTAATTGCAGTATTACCGAAGCATTTATTCTGATTGACATCGTGGCTGGCTCACAAACCCCCTCAAAAATGCCTTTTCCTTCAAGCTACATCTCTCCTGAGCGCAAGGAAAGAAGCGCATGTTGCATTTAAACCTCAGCAAACCTCACATGCCACGGGTGAACCTGGGGCCTTGCAATAGTGCTAAATGACGACCCGGGATGGGAGAATGGAGTGTACTTCACAATATCGACTGCGCTGTAAGGATAAATATCGGCAGTAGTAGATACTTGATGTCAGATCTATTAAAATAGACGAGGCCTACTGGAAGCAAATGATCTGTCAGTCATAACAGTGTTCCTGTGTGAACCAGAATCTACTGCACAGGAGTAGAGCAAGTCCCCAGGTACCACTTTGTAATATTACCTCCATAGCACTGACAACCACCCACAGTCTTTTTTTAACATGTGGAGAAGGTTCACAGCAGATTCCTTTTCCAGTACTAAATGATTGAGATAATTAACCTAGACAGATGTGCATGTTTTTTTTTAAAAAAAAACCAAATCTAATGTAAAATATGCTACAAATATTACTTGCCAATATTTACATGCTTTAGGCTTGATTCTTGTGAGAGGTTCTATGAGCGCAACATAAACCACATCGGATCATGTAGCGTTTGGTAGGAATGATCTTTGCCTAAGGCCCGGAAGAGGGGCTGCCAGTCAGAACTGGCAATACTGTGCTGGGTGGGGTAGAAGAATGTACTATGCTATATATAGGAGTTAGAGCTGCACATGAGCACAGTGCTCTAATTCCTTATGTCCCATTAATTCATGGGACATACGTAGGCCAACATCTTGGCTGATTGTGCCCATGATTAGACACAGAATCATAGAGTTGAAAGGGACTCTGAGGAACACCCAGACCAACCCCCTGCAGTCCAGACTAAGGTGAGCGAAGGTCTCATTGAAATCAATGGGACAAGTTAGTCACAACTTAAAACTTCCATTTTATCACATGGTAGCTAAATTCAGCTAGCACAGTCTGAATCCAACCCACTAAAAATATCATTAAAACAAACAACGTAACAGTCACCCCGATCTCAACAGAGTCAGTGGGAATAGATAATTCTGCTGCAATTCCACCAGAAGATCAAAGTGATGAACTCTAGTCATTTGAAAAGATGTATGAAAAGATTATGAAGCCAATCCGCATCTGGTGAGCAGAAAGTAAAATGTTATCAATTATAGCACATATCGACTACATCCATGATTTTATTAAGAGATGAAAATGGGTGCCCAAAGGTGAGTTTAGAAAGAGGCTACATACGCACAGGAGCAAATTTCAGCCATGAAAAATGTGCATACAATCTATAGAAATGTTTGGAGCAGGCAGAGGAGGCCGGTTCCTAGCTAGTCTGTTTTCAAGCTTTGAAACGCAGTGGGTGGTATGCTATACCATAACATTACCCTAATTAGAAGCATTTTAATGGTAGGGCCTAGTAAAGTGAATAAAATGTTTACCTGCAGGACAAATTTTCCTGTCTCTTGTAAAACTTTTAACATAGCTTAGCAACACTTTACATAAAGCCACCCAAAAGATGCAGAAGAAAGAAGAAATTTCAAAAGAGAACTAGCATTGCAGTTTTGCAAACCTACATAAATATATATGTGTGCTTTTCATACATCTATTTTCTAAATATAGTGTGCTTATTATATGCCATTGTTCTCCTGAAGAAAGGGTCCGTGAATGGTGCTCAGCCTTCCATTTGGTCAAGGCTGTCCAAGTTAAGGCTGTTTCATTCTATTCCTAGCAGGGACAGGTGAGATTATAAGCTTTAGACTTCTGTCAGTATGAACAAGAGACTCTCCACAATAGCTAGAGAAAATCAAGAAAGCAGGATTTAGGCTGTGTGCTCTGAACATGATCTACTACTGAAAAGGAACTCCCTCCCCTATTTGAACAAGAAGGTCAGGCAGAATAAAGTATGCCCAAAAGCTGCCTAACTGCAGTCTTAGTTGCTGAGCCCTCTTAGGCGGCAGATTCCCTATAAAGTGACACGATGATGCTCCACAATAAATAATTAAAAACTTAAATCAGAGTACACATCCAGATTAATTTGAATGGCTGATCAATGCATCCAGTAAAAGACACTTTGAACAGTGAAACCATGCTGAACAAAACATTAAGCCCTCGGACCCTTATGACACAAGTAAAGGAACATCCCAAAAGATTCATTTTATTCATTACAGAGCAGATGGCTTGCACCTAGTGTCAATGAAACCTACAGCTGCAGTCATATGTAACATTGATCGCAGGTCTTTGCCAAGATCAAAGACACAACTATTGCAAAACTGAGTACAGAGAAATCTATCCTAATAGCTCTCCTAGCAGCACATCTAAGTACCATTATTAAAGGGGACGCCTCCAAGAAGAGAAACAGGTAGCTGAAATCCCAACTTTTAAAATTGCATATAGGAAAAATACTTTTGCTCATTGCGACCTTTTGGAAAGCACAGAACTGACAATATCAGGCACCGCAGCGATAAAAAGAAATTGTTGCTTCCCCACCTCCTCATCTAACGATGTACAGGAATTTAACACTTCCCCTCTTCAACAAGACAAGATTTACAAAGGAATTAAAGTTTTCTGGGAGATGTGCAGACAACTTTCAATACAGGGTACATTTACTGTATTGCTTCAGGGAAATTGGGGAGGTGGAGGAACAGTCTATGAAATACTGAAATGAATGAGGATGGCATGTGCTAGCAGAAATAAAAATGGAATTTACTGGAAATGAAACTGGAACTGACATAAACCTAGCAGAATACGCAAGGAAGACTTCCTCGAAGTGCCAAGTCAACTCTTGGTTTAATATTTGATGAAAGAAAGCTGCTGACCAGCCCAGGATTCCCCTGCTTTCTAGCTGTACATCACTGAACATCATTCAGCTGCCTTATAAACTCTAGCTTAGTTTCCAAGTCAGCATAAGAGGAGATTCCCCCTTTTCATGTTATTAAGACACGAATTCTTTCCTCGCAGCAAGTTGTAGTTTGTATCCTATGGTCTCTCCGAGCTCTCGGCGTTGCAGTGCTAGGCTACTAAACACACACAAACACTTCCGAGCTCCAGCATGTTTCTCTGCTAGGAGACATGCAGTCAGTTGCGGCTAATAAACCCGAGGAAGCTCTCCCATCGGAACTCAGCGCCGCACAAACATTTCGAACCGCTCCAAGACCTTCCGGAGCCTTCTCAGCCCCCACCATGCGCTCGTTGCCTGGCGCGCTGGGCTGGCAAGATCCAGAGATCTGGGAATCTCTGCGGGGGGGGGGGGGGAGTATTCGGTAAAGGAGCCAAGAGCTGTGCCGAGAGAAGAAAGGCATTGTGTTTCTCCTCTCTCGGAATCGAAGCGAAAGGGGGCTTTTCAATGGGAATGGCTAAAAATAGTTGCGCAGAGACTTCAGAATCCCAGATCGTGCGGCAATGGCTCGTACATTATGGCATTAAGTTTGCCTCCAACTTCCCACGCTTCGCAAGCCTCGCTGCAGATGGCACACAGGTTCATTTTGGGGTGGGGGCGGTGGGGGACGCCAGCGGGGGTGGCGATCCTCGCCGTTAGCCGGAGCTATTTGCGCCTAAACAGAGCGAAGGCACGACGAGCAAAGACAGGCGTGCGGAGCAGCCTGAGACAATGGAATCCTCCTTTGCAACAGCTTGTGTGTTTGCGCGCGTGTGTGTGGTGTGTGTGAATGAAGTGGTCTGGCTTCCCGAAGCAGCGAAATGCACCCACGGAGAATGAGAAACAAACAAACACACACACACACACACACACACACACACACAACGTTCACAGTCCGTCCTGCTGGAGAGAAAGAAGATGCGAGGCAGAAGGAAGGATGGCACTAGCAGAGAGACTTACCAAAATACATTATGTTTCTCATTAACCATGCAGCCAGGATCCGCGCGCTGTGCGTTCAGCATTAGCTCCCGCGCCGAGGTGCTGCGATGCAAAGCGGAGCGAGCCGCTTTCATGCTACTACTACATAGTGTGGAAATTTCCCAGCCTCGGAGAGAGAGAGCGAGAGAGAGAGAGAGAGCAGCGTGAGCCTCCTTGGGATCAGGGCTTTGAAGGCAGTCTTCTTCTCCCTGATACAATCCCTCACTGATTTAGCATTGACTCTCGCTGCATGCTGCACTGCCCATTCTTACTGTAATCTGACTCCTCCTTGTGATGTCCTTGCCGTGCCTGTGACATCAAGGCGAGGAGTACTACACAAAACACATTTCTTCCCTCTTCTCCCCTTTGCGTGGGTTTCCTTGCCAAGACCCCGGGTTGAAAGTAACGCTGCCTCTCGCTAAATCTTATATAGTAAGGCAGGCGCGCGCACACACACAGACACACTCACGCTGGCATCAAAGGGAACCACTGACACAGTGTGTTGCAGAAGGGTGGGGTGAGGGCGTGCGAGACAAAGCTGGTATTGTTTTAACATATCTCACCACCGCTAAGGGAATGGTAAGCTCTTAAGTGCTCTGTGTTGGCAGAAGCAGCTCGGTGCCAACGGAGGTGGTGATGAGTGCTGAGTTCTGATGGCAAAGGAAAAGGCGTTGGGGGCTCAAACCTGCCTGGGAGGTCTTACTCACCTGTAACCACAAGCCCACATGAATGGGAACTAGTGAATGGGGTAAAAAAGGGACGCGGGTGGCGTTGTGGTCTAAACCACTGAGCTGCTTGGGCTTGCTGATCAAAAGGTTGGCGGTTCGAATCCCCACAACGGGGTGAGCTTCCGTTGCTCTGTCCCAGCTCCTGCCAACCTAGCAGTTTGAAAGCATGCCAGTGCAAGTAGATAAATAGGTACTGCTGTGGTGGGAAGGTAAACGGCGTTTCTGTGTGATCTGGTTTCTGGCAAGGTGTTCCATAGCACCAGAAGCAGTTTAGTCATGCTGGCCACATGACCCGAAAAGCTATCTGTAGACAAATGCCGGCTTCCTCGGCCTGAAAGTGAGATGAGCGCTGCAACCCCATAGTCACCTTTGGCTGGACCTAACCATCCAGGAGTCCTTTACCTTTACTTGTAATAGTGAGTGGGAGCAGAAAGGCACTCTGCATATGTTCAGGGTCTGTTGAACATGGCTAAAAGGGTAGGAAATTAAGAGCGCAGGTGATAATGTGAGATGAGTGTGACTTGCAACAAAATGTTGCAGTGGGAAGTGTTCCTGTTCATGGTCAGCCAGCTAGCTCCTCTTCCAGAATCCTCATTCCATCACACTCCCCAACCAGTCAGAGAGCAACCTGTGCCCACTGAGCATGCTCAGTCTTTGCTGGCTGTTTGGGACCACAGGTTCCCAGTTCCTCCAAGCCTGTTGCTGCCTCATTTCTTGTGCCGAGATGGTATTGTTCTAGCTACGCAACAACTCTGACTCTGAGAATGAGTTTAGTATTTGTATATGGGATATGTGAGCCCCAAAGATGCAATCTTGGCAATTCCTTGGCTCATGCTAAACCCAGATTATATGCAAATTAAAAGTTCTATCAAAGTTATTTTAAGCAAAGTATTGCATTTCTCCCCCAATCCCAGCTCCAAATGAAATAAACAGTGCTGGCAGTGCATACCATCAAAGTCTTGTGTGAATCACCTCTCTGTCATCACAGTGCCACACACAGATGACAACAGAAGCATCGTATGGCCTAATTCTAATAGATTCGTAATGGCAAATCTAATTCCCTTTTAATAAAGAGAAGGGAATAGAGAGATATAATGAGGGCCCAGCCCTTTCATTGTTTAGCTCAGGATACAAGCAACAAGAATATGGTGATAGAAGAAGATGGAAGAAGAAGAAGAAGATCTGGTCTTGTTGTCTATAAGAAAAAATGGATGTCTTGGGTCAGTTTACACATGACCTGAGACACTATTGCAACTGACATCTTGGAATGGGGGTAAGCAGCAGTCTCTGGAGACAGAGAACAAAGACACAGATACTAAAATGCACTTGTACTTCTAAGAGGAGGTGCCCCAGGTCAGATGTGATGCAAATTGACAAGGCAGCATGTGGAAGGCTGCACTGCCTATGTCTACAGGATGTTGTTTTTCATTATGATCAATTGTTAATTCCTTGGGTAGCAATATCAGTTTCAGATATGCTGAAGAAAATCTAAAATTAAAAGTCAAAGCACACAGAAGTACTTATCTTTTAAAAATGGAATCTAATGGGACAAATGCTTTATTCCTTCAGAAAGAGGATTGACAGATATAATACTCTTAAAGCACAACAACTTAGTCCTAAAGGCGCCAATAAAAATAAGCCCTGTTTCATTCCAGCAGTGAAGGAACCACAAACATCTAAAGAGAAGAGAAATCATGGGTGTTGCAGAATCAGCAAGGTAAGGGCTTGCAGTTTATCCTTTTCCTGGTTCAATTGGAGGACTGCAGGGAAGGAAGAGTAGGAGAAGGTATCACACCCATCGCTATATCCAGCAGATAAAGTACGTAGATCCATTAATTTTAAATTCAGATGAGGCAGTGGTACTGTCTAAGCATGAAACAGGTGAGTTTCCACAGAAGGCATACCGTTCCTTTTATCTCAAGTACTGCAGACAAAATATCAGCAAGTTTACGGACACCTAAGGCTGGAAGGGGTTTAAGCAGAAAGTTGTTCCTTCAGTCTCTGCAACATCATATGCAGGTGCATTCCCTAAATTCTTTTTTTGAAGAGAACCCAGAAATAAAGAGCCTTCTAGGTGCAGGTCAAAGCACCTCCTTGCACTGCTTTACACAGAAGCAAACCCCACCCACAAGGTGTCCACAGCCCTGTGTAGAAGGAACCCATTCCTTTGTTCTAGATCAGTACCTCCCAACCTCCACCCACCACAGACCAGTTGGAGATTGCTGAGGGTCTTGATGGACCACTTAATTTTATCTTTGTTGTAACAGTTGTAATGCACTGTTCTAGATGTTGTACAGTTTTTCATTGTGTTTTTACAGGCATGCCACAAACTACCTGAATGAAGCTCATGGACTACCAGACCATAGTCTGGGAACCCCCGTTCTAGAATCTAGAATCATTGCCATGGTCCATCCCTCACTCAAGGAATCACCAGCTGATTATGATCTCATGCAACACAAACAGTTAAGATCTTGCAAATCTACAGGACCCAACAAATTAATAGTCCAGTCAGACCAAGATGTAACCAAGACCACAAATGTAATTGAAATCCTATGTGTCTACTCAATTCCCACTGACCTTATCCTAGGATTAAGAAGTTTTGAACTCTGTGAACTAGTGAGTAGACATATGCAGCATTGCAGGGCAAACACTGTATTCACTAATTATTGGAAGTCCAGATCAGCCTCACTGTGTCTTTTGAACCTTGGTATACACTGCCTTTGTTTTTCGGTATTTATTCTCCAGTTATGAGGACAAGAAACATGCATTTTTACATTGTGTTTTGGTCCTGGGAACAAAACTATATTCTAAGTCCTGTTTATTGCTGGACTTATTCACCACCATAATAAAGCACATAATATAGTGAGGCCCCCACAAAAATAAAATTACCAAGATCCACTGCAGCTGCAGAATCTAACCAAAGTCAAAAATATATTCAAAACATCCATTAACCATTTAGGGTTGCTGTTTGCACTTCTGTAACGGAACATATGAAAAAGCAAATCAGCAGCCCATCTTCCTGGCAAAAGCTCACAGAACAAATTGAATGCAACTCTGAGCCAGATTCTATATTTGTTTACTTCTTTGCATCTTCACAGCAATTTACAAAAAAGCTTCAAATTTTCAATTTAACTTGAGCCAAGTTCCCCCTCACCAAATGAGTTGCATGAATGTAAGCAAGAAGAGAATTTGTCCATATAGCAGTCAGTCAGTGATGCATTTCAAACATGCAGCACTTTAAGAAGCAGCTTCCAAGTTCACATTCTTATAATTCATGTAGGGAAGAAGCCAAAAAAACAGTCTCTATACTGAGACATGTGTCTGGGAAAGCTCTTGGAAGATTGCCTTCCATTCAGAAAGCTCAGATGGGGTTGAAACCACACACATGCAGTTGTAGTTTTTTTTAATGGACAGGTCCATTAACATTTCATTTATATCCCGCCTTTTCTCCAAGGACCTCAATCGTTCTGCACTCCCTACAACACAGCATGCCTCTGAGGTAGGTTAGAGAATGACTGACCCAAGACCTCCGGGTTAGCGCCATCGGCAATGGCGGAATTCCTCTGACTCAGAGGAACCCGCTCCGCCAAAATCGGGTCTTGCCGCCGCGGCGAAGGCGGAGACCCTCCAAAAATCCCAGGCGGAGGAAGCCTGGGAATGTGGGATTTGGCTCACACCAAGAGCGCCCCCCTACTCACAGGGAAACCCCTTTTCGGGGCTTCCGAAGTGACGTGGGGTGAGTGGCGCGGTGTTTTGAATCGACTGCTATTTTTGCGGAGTGAAGCCGCACAGCCGTTGTCAGAGAGTGCTGACTTCTTTCTGTGGACATTCGGATTTCAAACAACAACCCGTGAGTAGTACGGAAATTGGATTTTTAAAATATTCTTAAATTTGGCACTGATCGGGGAAGGTCCAAACAGGAAGTCTGCCTCCCCTTTCTGTAAATAATCTAAAGCAAAGAACCTGTCAACTAAGGTCGTGGAGAGTTTTTTTTCTTTTTTTCTGTAAAAGACTTTAATTCTACTGATTGAAACTATAAGAAAATTTATTTGGAAGCAGGGGAGCCTGCAGGAGAAGAACTTAATTTGGGAATTGATGTGCCGCACCCCCCACCCCCCGGATCCAGGAGTGGTCTGTGAGAGCCCGTTGATGAGGAATAGAACAATTTGACAGCTGTCAAGCTAGCTGTCAAGATACAAAAAGAGGACTTTGTTTCTATTACTTACATTTGCTACAAGCTTATGTTTAAAAAGAAGGAAGGACTGTTACAATCTGTGCTGAAAGGAGTAAAAAGAAACTTAAATTCCCCTAGAGGGAGCTTTGGGATATTGCAACAAGAACCAGCTGAGAAACTGTTTTTTGACCTTGATACGCTTAAGAATGGCTGTCGGAAAGGAAATTCAGTCTGAATTGAATAGGACATTCTTTCTCTTGGGAAAGTTGCAAGGTCAAATAGGTGTTTTGACTACAAATGTTACAACTTTGGATACAAGAGTGAGTACCAGCAATGAACTTGATAAGAACTCGGCACAGGAATTTTATTTAACTGAACAAACAGGGAAATTTGAGAAGGAGAATCATGTTGTCTCTGAAGAGAAGAAAGGGGGAGCCGTAACCCTGCAGATGCGAAAGGTGAGCAGCAATTTGAGGCCTGACATGATGGTAACAAGGAGAAACAAATTTTTGAAGATGGAAGCCTGGCTTGAATTGGAAAGTGAAAAATGGAGAGATCTCCTTATGTGGAGATCAGATGACCCTTGGATTATAAATTTGACCCAGGTGGAAGTTGGAGCCTTGGGGACATATAGATCTGAAAGGAGAATGAAACAAGATTTGGAATATCCTATAGGCCCTACTTTTAAGTATGGAGGTTTGGCTGGAAGGAATGTGGATGCTGCTGGGTTGGAGCCTCCCTGAGATTTGGCTTTCAATATTAAAGACTATCCAAAAGACTGGCTGAGGGGTCATGAGAGAGATTTAAGAGCCTCAGATTTAAGATCTCCGGGTTGATGGTTTTTTGAGATTGATGGACTTATGTTGGGGACTGAAACCGGGAAGGGGGTATGGGTGGAATGGAAATTGGGAACTCAATGTGTATATAATATAATTTGCTTTTTTTTTAATGAGAGTTGGGAAATTCGTGGAAGGGAATCTTTTTCGACCTTAGAGAAATGTCTCAAGAATAAGTATTGATATATAGGTCTGGATGAGAGTTAAGTTTGGATAAAGTAAAAGTGGTTTTTAAAAATATTGTAAAATTAAGGATCTTGTTAGTAAGACGTTTGAATAAGAAAATTATGTGGGTTTGGCAAAATGACATAAAGGATTAAGTAAAAATGAATTGATGAAAGAGAGAATGTAAAATTACAGTATTTTAAAACAAATTATTAAGATTAAGATAAAAATAAGGTTGGAAGGATTTGTTGAAACAACAATTTAAATTAGAATACAAAAAACCTGCCCTAAGGTGAAGGCCTTCTGGGAAATGATATATAATGAGCTGAAAAAGGTATTTAAGTATACCTTTACCAAGAAACCAGAGGCCTTCCTTCTGGGCATTGTCGGCCAGAAGGTGTTAAAGAAGGACCGAACATTTTTCATGTATGCAACAACGGCAGCAAGGATACTCATCGCTAAGAATTGGAAAACCCAAGAACTACCCACACTGGAAGAGTGGCAGATGCAACTGATGGACTATATGGAACTAGCTGAGATGACTGGCAGAATCCGAGACCTGGGAGAGGAGAGGGTCGAAGAAGATTGGAAGAAATTTATTTTAAAAAATACTGTAATTTGGTTGAATGTTAAGAAAGGATGCTAGATCATAAATAATTGTGCACCACTAAAATAGAAGGAATTAAGATGATAAGTAAATTTGAGGAAAAATTATAAACCTATTGGAGAATTTATAGATTATATTTAAATGAATTTGACACAAGAGTGTAAACAAGATGATAAATTGCTGGCAAGAATTGAAAATGATGCAAATGAGAGCGGGAGGCGTGAGGGAGTCCATAGATGTCAAGAAAAGATGTTATGATATATGTTATGCTGTTTTTATTTTTGCATTTATGTTTAAAACCCAAATAAAATATATATATATATTTTTTAAAAAATAAATTAGAATACAAAAATGGGAGGTGTGTGGAGGTCAAGGAAATAAGTATAAGAAGAAAGTTATGTAAAGGTTTGATTTGCTTTTTTTTTCTTTTAATGATTGTGTTTTTTCTGTCTTTTTTATTTTTATTTTTTTCTCTTTTTTCTGGTTGTGATTTTCAAAACTTTGAATAAATATTATTATTATTTTTTTTTAAAAAAAAATGAGAATGACTGACCCAAAGTCAGCTAGTGAGTTCCGTGGCTTACTACGGATTTGGACCTGGGCACACCCCACCTAATCTGATGTTCTAATCACTATGCCACACTGATTCTTAATAAACATTAAAGAGCATGGGTTGGGCAAAGGATTCTGTGAAGGGAAAAGAGATCCAGGGATTAAAGGATGTGTGAGATGGGCAAGAAAACTGTAGTCTTCCACAGCCTTCCACGGCCACAGAAGGTACTGTATTCCCCAATAACTGGCTCAGTGGTATCTCAGCTATACATTACTCAATGCTTGTGATATCACTGGATGCATCCACAAAACAATACATACAGTATCTTATTATATATATATATTTGTAAACCACTTTGAGGTTTTTTACCATCAAGCAGTGCATAAATTTTATGAAACAATAACATAATTTATCCGACTATATAATAAAATTGTAAGGCGTTATCATGCTGTTTTCATTGGCTGTTTTCTAAGAAGTAATTCCCACAGAGCTCAAAGAGATTTACCCTCCTTTAAATGGGTACAGAATTTGAATTTTCTAATGATTCCTAGCATGGAAGTTGTCTTTTGCATGAGCTATCCACTACAACCCCAAGGTCTCATTCCTGGTCATTCACTACCTGTTGAGTGCTCAGTTCAGTGTATATGTGAAATTAAGAAAGATTTTGCCCTGACATGCATCATTTTACACTTGTTTACAATGAAATCACTTTGCTATGTTACCACCCATTCACTCAACACAGAGATATCTTTTTAGGACTTTTCACATTTTGTTTTAATGACCCTGAACAAATTATTATTGGCAGTTCACAATATAAAAATACAGGGAAAAAGCACAAATTTAGTATCGTCAACAAACTTGGCCACCTCACTGCTCACTTCTAACACTAGATGGTTCATGAACAAGTTAAAAAGCACAAGTCCCACTACTAAGCCTTGGAGAACACAGGACTCTCAATTCAGAGAACTGTGCATTTATTCCTACACTCTGCTTCCTGTTACTTAACCAATTCCTGATTCACAAGAGGATTTGTCTTATTATGTAATGGCTAACTTTATTCAGGAGTCTTCTATGAGATACCTTGCAACACAATCACCTCTGTTGACACACTCAAAAAACTCTAGTTACAGGTAGGTAGCCATGTTGGTCTGCCATAATTGAAACAAAATAAAATAAAAAAATAAAAAAATTCCTTCCAGTAGCACCTTAGAGACCAACTAAGTTAGTTACAGCATTGGTATGAGCTTTCGTGTGCATGCACACTTCTTCAGTCTCTATGGTGCTACTGGAAGGAATTTATTTATTTATTTTGTTTAAAAGGTTAGTGAGACAGGATAGGATTCCCTTGCAGAAGCCACGGTAGCTCTGCTTCAGCAAGGCTTGTCCTTTTAAATGCTTTGTTATTTTATCTTTAACAATGCTTTCCAGCACTTCTACGTGGATGGATATTATGCTATCTGTTTATGTGCTAGTTACTTGAGAAAATCTGGAATGTGTATGCATATAGTACATATATAATCTTATAAATATAATAATGCATGCAATAATGCACGAACTGTTTGCATTTTTAGCAGAACTGGGTGGGTGGGAGTGAGTTATTTCTCACTAAAATTAAGGAGTGAAATGAGAATTGGGGGGAGCGGAAATCCATCCCTAGCAAAGGGTTGTGTGGATACAAGTGATGGCATGCCTGAAAAGTTATAAAGAAAGGAAACCATTCCATTTTTTAATATATAATTGTTCACTTTTTTGGCTTGCAAAAAGTACTGCACTTCAAAGGCTCAAAGCAAAGGGCTTCCTGTGAATATTATTAATTAATTCAAATCCTGTCTTATTTTCTAAACTTCATCCCAACTGATGGCTCACACATTGCCCCATGCTAAGAATAAAATCGTCACTTGCAGGCATGCCTTCCACAAACACAAATTAATATTTAATAAAATTAATGTGCCTGCTCAACTATTGCGGTTTCCTGGAAGCCTCTCTTTTGCTTTTGCAAACTTGCAGGAGGCAACCAATAATAGATCTATCCTTGGATTCTTACTGGTTGCCTATGATGAATTTCAATTTGAGAAGCTGATGAGAAGGTTTTCTGTGAATATGTGCAACAGTGCATCCAGGGACCGTTTTGTTGGCAGAAATGTAATAATGTGCAACAAAAGACACAGGATGACAAAACGTTATCAGTTTAGATGCCTTGTACGGTAGGTGAAAAGTTCTCGCACACTTGAGAGGTTTCCATTCCCCCCCTCCAAATAAATTTCATCTTTTAGTCCTAGACAGCTATTGGAAACCTAAATGTACTGTGCTGTAACATAAAATAAAAAGAGATTGGCAAAAAAGATTATATTTAATCTTTATGTTTGCTTCCCCCAATCCATTGCTAAAACATTTGGGAAAGTTAAACTAAAATTAACTTTTGCAAATTTTAGTGAAAGAAAAACCATTCACAACACCGTGAGAAGCCAAAAGCCACTGAAAATGTTTCCAAGTGTGCAGAATCTTCAGCTTCAAGTCAAACACAATAAGTGCCCTGGCAAGATATGTATATTATCTTTGTATCCATCTAGAACTGTTTCAGGAAGAAACTGCAGAAAAAAATATTTCCAAGGCTCTCCTGAGACTGACAGCCAATAACAACATTTATGCACTTGTGGTCCACTTCCTTTGCATGATGGCACCACCCAAGAATTCACATGTAGTATCATTTGTTTGAAAGTGCTTCTAACATTTTTAAAAAGCAACAACCCTATCTTGCATTCATCACTCACTCTCTCTCTCACACACAAACACATTTTTGCAGGTGCAACTTTTGTATATAATCTAATAAATTGGTTAAAATACTTACGTATGTAATCACATCTAATGAAATGTGCCATTCTTTTATCCATTTATATTTAACAATTCACTATATAACTCTCCGCCCGCCAGCCAGGGTGCATGGGGTGTTAGGGGAAGGTTAGTACAGTGGTACCTCAGGTTAAGAACTTAATTCGTTCTGGAGGTCCGTTCTTAACCTGAAACTGTTCTTAACCTTTAGCTAATGGGGCCTCCTGCTGCTGCTGTGCTGCCGCCGCGCAATTTCTGTTCTCATGCTGAAGCAAAATTCTTAACCCGAGGTACTATTTCTGGGTTAGCGGAGTCTGTAACCTGAAGCACCTGTAACCTGAAGTGTCTGTAACCTAAGGTACCACTGACTGGCTGGCTAAACCAGGTGAGGGAACGGATAGGACTCAAACCCTCAGTGAGTTAGGGACTTTCTCTGCATGTGAAGATGAGACCCATAGTGGATGAGAACAGATGAGACCCATAGTGGATCCAATGGTCAAGAAGGCAGTTTCTGAACATGCTGTAGAGGGAAGTGAGGGGCAGATGGGGCTCATCAAACTGGGAAGGTAGCCCATCTAGGAAAAGAAAAACTCTAATCCTAAACATCAGATGCCTTGCAGCTATACTCATTCATGAGAAAGGCTTCAGGAGTGAATGAATTTACTTTATTACGGTCACAGACCAGCATAAGCAAAACATCTAAATAAATAGCATAACAGTATCTCTAAGCAGATAATTATTAAATTAATTGGGAGCAAGAACCATATGTAGATTAAAACATAAACATAGAATACTTGGTTAAGCATAGATAATGGATGAATAAAAACAGATAAGGAAAATTTAAAGAGATCAGTTAAAAAAGAACAGCTGTAAGGGGTGGGGCTTCAGAAGTGTGGATCTAACAATATGGGCTTTCTATTTGGGATTGATTTGTAGCATAGACCATCCTTTGATGAATATCTATCAAGGAAGCGCAAAATCTGGCGACTAAATATGTGACTTCTGGGCTTTTGTCCTGTAGTAATAGGGAGATGTAGTGTTAAGTTCTGAATGCCCAGGGAACTTATATAGGATGGGCTGGATAAACCTAGCTCAAATGTCTATGTAATACTGGCAAGGAAGAAGGAGATGATCCATTGTTTTCTGCTGACCAGAGCCACATGGGCACTGGCTTCAGGAGTAAATCCCAAAGAAAAATCCAAACCCACAGCCTTGCAGAACATCTTTGGGAGGGGTAAATCCTACACAAATCCAGAATGGAGTCCCTAAGACAGTTGGATGGCACCTTCTATGCCTCCTTCCAGCAATTCCTGCAGCCAAGCTTGTGCCAAACACATTGCTCTGCTTTCCTTTGGACCACATCAGCGAGGCCGAGGGTCTTGCCATCTGGGCAGCCCACCAGGACCTCCACCCCCCCAAAAAAGAGGTCACTCTGGTACTACTAACACAGAAAAATAAAATGCAGAAGGCAGCACTTCCGAGTTACTGGTCTCTATTCCACAGCAGGTGCTGTTATTTGGCTTCACCCCTGGAGGTGCACTCCATTGTCGATGCTGAGTTTGCTGACCCCTGATATAGCCCCTCCACAAAAGTCTCTGCCCACAGGCCTACAATTTAAAAAAACACAGTGCAAAAAGAAACAGAGAAAGGGAGAAGGAAAATGCAAAATTGGGTGCCAATTGTTAAAGTTAAACCATAATCCTCTGTTCAAGAGCAACATTTCCAGACGTTGTTCAATTTTGCCAATCCCCAAAGATTAATCCAACTTTGGGGGTGCATTTCCACTCCAATGGCATACTTCAGCCCAGTGGCATTTTATAATGGCAATATAGCAACTTGGTTCTGTGCCTAAAAGAAACACATGCTAATTCCACTTCCCAAATTGCATTTCTTTTCTAGAATCATAGAATATGGGGATCAAACTTGCAACCTTGGCAATATCAGCACCATGCTCTAACCGACTAAGCTATTAAGGCTGAGGCTGCTGAGTTTTTGTCTTTTAAAAAATATTTTTTTTATTAAAGATTTTCTTTATTTACTAGTCACAAGAGCAGTTCGCTCGATTTTCCTGTCCTCACTAGACAAAACTACCAAATGTGGTGGCTGTTGTGTGTATGCTGTTTTTTTTACCCTTGAATCAGAGGTGTCAGTTCTGGAAATCTGCAGTATTTGTCACCATGAATACTATTTAACTGCAGCAGTACCCAAAGGAACTCTGTATAGCCGCCTGTGAATACGACTGGAGGGACTTAATTAATCTTCCTGTCACTTCCATGATGCTTTTCATTAGTTTAGCTGCTATCTGATCAACTGGCCCTTTCTCTATTGGAAATGGCTTTCCAGAACCTGTTTCTGCAGCATTTTCAAGAGGTAAACAAAGACTCACCTTTGACGGGAAGAGTCTTTGCAAGTCTTAGTCGTGCAGACTTTATCAGTTCAATTATAGTTCTTGCAGCAGTTATATCTGCAACAATGCAGGGTTTTCAACAGATTTGAGAACTATGAAAATAACTAAGATTGAAAGATGTGGAGAATTATTTTTTAAAGTCAAACTAATATCATTTCCCCCATCTTAATTTCAGATTAAATATTTTGCCACATAAAGTATCTTCCCCTTAAAAACACTACCAAAATTCTCCTTTTCACTAATTATGCCTACTATATCTTCCACTCCAAATTCAGTCAATATTCATGGGAAATAATATTCTTTAGGAATGGGTATTGATAAAAAATGTGTATCAGATAGTGATTTTACTTAATGTGCTGGTAACACTGGTAATTTGCTAATATGGCTGTCTCATGGTTCAATGTGAATGCAAATGTATTTCTACCTGTTTCACACAAGCATGCAGCAATCTGTCAACACTGCTCATGCAGAATATGACCTTCATCACTGCCTGTAGCATCTAAGGGCTCCACAATCATTAATGGATGTTTAGTTTCCCAATGCTCCTGTAAGGTAGAGAAGCATTATCTCTGTGGTGCAGATGACTGACTGATGCACAAAGCAGATTAAAAACAGTGGCAGGCAACACCATCGTTTAACTCTCTCAAGCCCTTCAAAACAACTCCACACAGAGGAATGCTGTAACGCAGCACAATAAACCCCAGGGATGGAGAATTCTCACATGTGAAGTGTCACTTGCCTTTGAATACTCTCGCATCACACGCGGTGCAGACCCAATGGCAGAACCAATCGGATGCTCCTAGCACTGCACCTGCACATTCCTGCCCTGGCTGCTACTCTACCTCACCCCAACACCATCCCAGTAAGCAACAGTGATACCACTGTGGGATGCAGCGTTCCCTGCTTCCCACTGCCCACTCTTCCAGGCTACAGTCCTGGGAATAATTTGCTCGGAATAAGTCCCAGGAAGCTTCCAATAAAATACACACAGGATTTTGCTTTTTATTTTCTCACCCTTCAGTCATGGGTAAAAAAACCCCAACAACTTCCAGGTGTCATTTCCAAATAGAATATCATATTATAACCAGCATGCTTACCTTGAAAAGAAATAAAGGCCAAGAACCAAATTCTGCTAAACTTACTATTGTTTACTCTAGACGAGAGTGAGATTTTAAAAAATATTATTTTGTAAACACCTAGGATTAACTGGTTTTCAAAAATATATATAAAAGATTGTGGGTTATTTCTCTTGTATTATGCCACTAGCTATAAAAAACTATTCCCAATTCACTTATAAAGAATTAACTTGCAAAGGAGAGCTTTTTCTGTGCTCCCACCTTTTCATCTGACTGACAGAGCCTTTTGGCCTCTAATTTTGACAGTTAATTTGCATAGCCAAATACTGGTCTATGTCTGGGCACCACTGTCTACTTATATTCTTTCCTGCAATTCTCTTTTGATGTTCCATGACTCCAAATTTAATTATGACTCCTGAAAATACTCAGCCACTATTTTTGTCTATTCAGTAACTCTATCCTCTTTGCCTTGAACAGATTAAAAAGTAGGACTTAAACGTGGTCTACCTAACCCTCACTCCCTGCGATAAATTAGCTTCACAATTTATCAGTTAAATACTATGCTTCTCGACTGCATGATGAGCAACATTTTTAATCACTAGAGTGAGAAGCCTGGTTTTTCAGAATGTACCAGAAGCTCATTCTCTTTCCCCTCTCCATATCTCTCTCTCTCTCTCTCTCTCTCTCTCTCTCTCTCTCTCTCTCTCTCTCTCTCTTTCTTTCTTTCTCTCTCTCTCTCTCTCTCTCTCTCTCTCTCTTTCTCTCTTTCTCTCTTTCTCTCTTTCTCTCTTTCTCTCTCACTGTCTGCCAAGGATGGTTGGTTGCTGTTTCTTTAATAGGAGTTAATGAAGAGGAAATAGATGGGAATCTGTGTGTGCATTCTTGAAAGAGACACACTTAGAACATGAGGAAAGGGACCTGAAAGTGACCAGGTAAAGAGCAGAGGGTAGTCACCCAGGTAGGATGAATCCTAAGTCAAACCAGGGTGCCCCAGAAGGCTTGTCATGGGTGAAGCAGGATCTCTATGAGGCAGCATGAGTTGAAGCAGGGATTCCTGAAGCACTTTTTGGTGCCTCACATATCCAGGTTTCAAACAAATGCTACAGGCAAGTTTGTGCTAAAAGCAAAATTAAATGTCTTTAAGGTTACCATAAGGAAGAAATGCACTATTGCTTGCAAGAAGCAGCAGTAATTTCTGCAGTTATTGATTGTGACTGTTCTACTACTTCTTATTACTCACTGTCTCCCTGTGTTGTCTTCACTGACACATCAGTATGATCAGAAGGAATTGTTTTACCCAGGTTGGATCTAGACACATCAAAGAAGCATTTCAGTTAAACGCATTGTAAACTTTATATGAGAAATCAGGTTAGCAAAAACAGAACTCTTCAGCGCCATCTGGTGTCACAGTGTTACAATGCACATACAACGCATATAATGCACTTATTCTTTGCCAATGTAGCTGAGTCCCCAGAATGTGAATTTCTTTTAGTTCCTCCCTGCCCCCCCCCCATAAGCTTTTATAGGTGCCTAGCACAAAAGTACCTGAATATATTTGTCTGTGATTTGACATTTTTGTTTTGTTTCTTTACCAAGGAACATTGTTCTCATGTTTGCAATTCGCCAACAAAACACATGGAGGAGATTAAGTCCCTTCTTTTTTACCTGTCCCAAATCTGTAAAGGTTGACCTTGCAAGAAAACCACTTCTAACATTTGACACAATTTATTCCCTCAGAAATGGTGGCTTTGCCTGCAGATTTCATCTAGGTCTATCCCAAAATAAACATAAGTTATATATGTTTCCTTAGAAAACGTTTAATGATACCCAGGACAGCAAAACCTGGACCTATTCACCTGTATTTTTGCAGGTCTTATTCATTCTGGAAGGGGTACTGTGCCGACAAATTTTATCCACTTATGTAATACAATAAAAAATGTTATAGCCATTTCCCCTCAATAATTTTCCAGTAATGGAGTGGGGATAATGCAGACACAGAAGGACCCCTGAGACAAAATAGCCAGGCTGTTCTTCAAACACCAATTCAGGGACTGAACTGAATCTTCTCTTTGGTGCACACATCTAGTATGCATGTGCAAGTGTGCATGAAGAAGCACCAGTTTCACAGTTTGGAAGAGACAGAGGCATAGAGAGAGAGAGAGAGCTGAGTTGCTGAACATACATTGTGTGTGCAGGCCCTCTTTGGAGGGATATTACATTTGTTGTGAACCGCCCTGAGTTCTATGGGTACAGTGGTACCTCGCAAGATGAATGCCTCGCAAGACAAAAACCGCGCAAGACGAAAGAGTTTTCCGTTTTTTGAGTCGTTCCGCAAGACGAATTTCCCTATGGGCTTGCTTCGCAAGACGAAACGTCTTGCGAGTTCTTGTGAGTTTGTTTCCTTTTTCTTAAAGCTGCTAAGCTGCTAAGCCGTTAATAGCCGCTAAGCCGCTAAGCCGTTAATAGCTGCTAAGCCGCTAAGCCGCTAATAGCCGTGCTTCGCAAGATGAAAAAACCGCAAGACGAAGAGACTCGCGGAACGGATTAATTTCGTCTTGCGAGGCACCACTGTATAGGGTGTTATACAAATTTAATAAATTTTTGTTGTTGTATGTGGTAATGGATCTCCTCCCTTACATGAGTGCCTCTTATGCCTCCACTTTTACTTTACTTATGCAATTGTTTGAAAAAATGCATTTACATTATGCTACAAAATATTACAAAATTACCATTTAGGTCTAGTGCTCTTGCAGCCAAAGAGGGGATAGGTAGCACTGGCCCTAAACCTATCACCACTTGGGGAACTGGAGAGAATGCAACAGACAGACAGATGATAGCTTGATAGAGGTCTTAGTGATGTTGCTACAAAAAAAATTCAAAGGAATAGATGGGGAGAGACCAGGAGTTCACCAAGACAGTAGGTAAGTTACTCTATTTGATTTTTTTTGTCACCGAAGTACGCTACAGGATCCTGCCCTTGCTGGAGACCCACAGAGATGAAATAAGATTGCTCGCCTCTTCTTCCCTTTGGCAAATGACTGTACTGTTAAAATGGTGACGAGATCGCACTGGCCTATTTATTCTGAATGTTTGTATGTCTGATTTCTTTCCGCAGGGCCTGTAAGACAGAGTTGTTCCGCCTGGCCTTTGGCTTGGAGCCAATTTGATTCCCTCCCTCCCTCCCTCTCTCTCTCTCTCTCTCTCTCTCTCTCTCTTTTTCTTTTCCTTCTCCTCCTGCGATGAGGCTACATTTTAATATTTTAATGTTCCATTATTTTAATGCTGTATTTTATTTTTGTTTTTAAGTTGTAATCATTCTTCTTGTTTTTATTATTGTTTGTAAGCCGCTCTGAGCCCGGCCTTGGCTGGGGAGGGCGGGGTATAAATAAAAAATTATTATTATTATTATTATTATTATTATTATTATTATTATTATTATGTGATGCCAATAAAGGTTTGATGATGATGATGATGATGATGATGATGATGATGATGGGGAAATCTGTCAATTTTGGTTCCTCTCAGTTCCTCATTTTTCCAGTCTTAAGTTTAGTTCATCCATTTCTGTATACACTTGTGAATGAACAGGCTGCAGTTAATAGATAGAAGGCTGTTATATAATACATATGGTTTTCCATTGTTGGTTGATATTATTATATGTTTTAAATGATGCAACTTCAGAATACATACACACTTATACTTGCTATTAAGTCAATGTCAAGAAAGGCTTCCACATAGCTTCTTCTCTGAAGAAAATATGGCCTTAAGTATTTTTTTAAAAATGTTTTTCATGTTAATCTGTATGGCTATTGCTTGCCAAGACCCAAAATGGAATGACTGTGTATGCAATATTTACTGTATTTCATTATAAAGCAGTACTGGCAAACATACTCAAGGGACGATACCTCCACACATGGAATGATGTTTCTGCTCTCTCCGAGCCATTAAAATTTATACTGCAGTGGGGTAGAGAGCAATGGGGAGAATAAGCAGGAGACAACTTGTAATAGAATATTTGCATCAACAGCACATGTAACTAACACACACACACACACACACACACACACACACACACATTGTACCACAACTCCCCAGAAATCATTCCTGTGTAACAGCTGAGACATGTGGCAAGATATAAAGAGCCTATGCTGGATCAGACCAAGGGTCCATCTATCTAGTATCCTGTTTCCCACAATGGCCAACTAGATGCTTCTGGAAAGCCCACAATCAGTGATATTGCTGCAGGAATGCTGTGGCTGTATCCGTAAACATCCCTAGTCTGATATTACATCCTTCATGAGACTGTCGCCTTTGGCGGGTGAGGCAGAGTTGTTAAGCTGCATTGCATGGATAAGATTTTGAATAACTGAACTGGCCTAATTGCATCAGTCATCTTTTACTCTCCCCCATGCTGTCTTTCCTGATAGGTAGCAGAGAATTTTGTAAATGTAGTACAGATATTGGGTAATGGGGGGGGGGGACCAGAGTGATGAAGAAAGCGACTGAAGTAGAAAAGAGGTTTGCCCACTTCTTCTCTGTGAAGCAGGGAAAGGGAATACAACTGAGTTTCCAGTAGCCGCACCTACATATATAATAATAATAATAATAATAATAATAATAACAACAACAACAACAACAACAATAACAATAACAATAACAATAACAACAACAATAATTTATTTATACCCCACCCATCTGGCTGGGTTTCCATAGCCACTCTGGGTGGCTCCCAATCAAATATTAAGAACACAATACAGTGGTACCTCAGGTTAAGAACTTAATTCGTTCCAGAGGTCCGTTCTTAACCTGAAACTGTTCTTAACCTGAGGTACCACTTTAGCTAATGGGGCCTCCTGCTGCCACCATGCTGCTGCCGCCATGTGATTTCTGTTCTCATCCTGAAGCAAAGTTCTTAACCCGAGGTACTATTTCTGGGTTAGCGGAGTCTGTAACCTGAAGCGTCTGTAACCTGAGGTACCACTGTATAGCATTAAACACAAAAAACTTCCCTAAACAGCAGTGCCTCCCTAAAGTCTTTTAAAACTACACTGTTTCAAACCAGGTGTCCCTATGTTGCTCTCTGAATATCTGAATGAGATTTCTTTTGGTTCATGCACATTGCCAGTGACTGTTGGGTTACTTCTGTAACAAAAGGCTACCATTAACATAATATTTCTGTGGTTTGCCAAGGACTACAGTAATGTCAACAGTCTCAAGACCTCAAAACAGTGAGTCTTGCCAATAGACGTAGGTGCCCAACCCAGCTTCTGCAATAGCACAGGAGGAAAGGTGCCTGCTAAGGTATCTCCTGGTTTAATTCACACAATATGGCATTTCCAACATGGGAGTCGATTCTCTGCGGGGGAACTATGTGAAACCTGGGTGGTAAATACACAAGTTTCTATTTTGCCATATGAGCACACTTTCTGCCATGTGTGCTTGAACACACGTATGTTCAAGCTATAATGAAGAATCTATGGCACTTACTGCACAGAAATAACTTCCCTATGGGAAATACGTCTTTTGTGAAGTGGCCTTCCTAACAGAAGAGTGATCGTGTCTGTGTGCAGCTGAAATTGACTTTGAGTTCTAATCCCCTTCTTGACACATATACCTTTGTCAGACAAATATCTTTGATAATTAGCTTTCCCAGGAGAATCAACCCAAAGGAAAATATTTATATGAGGGGGGAAATGAGAAAACTGACTCATTCAAATTAGAGTTTATATAATAAGCGAGAAAACACAAAAAGAACATTTCCTACAAAATTGTCTGAATGCACAGGGCTTAACACCGGAAATATTTAAAACTTCAGATCAGAGCCATATTAGCTGAAGGAAGGCAAATAATTAAAAAAAAAAGTACTAATTCAAATTCCAGCTTTAGCTTCAAAAGCTTAATGTTAGTGCCCTAGTTTCACGTAGGTGCCTCAACAAACTTCTTCAAGCTGAGGTAATTTAAGAATGGTTTGCTAGGGACATTTTATGTATGGTAAGAGCTCTTACATCAAACATATTGCAGTTAAGTACCCAGCGCTTTTCTTGGCAACGTTGCACTTAAGATTACTTTAGTTGAGAGCACATAGATCAGAAATGAGGCAACCTCAGAGGGACTTGGCAGAACCAAGATGGATCTAAAGCACTGAAGAAATATTAAGATTCTCTGGGGGGAACAAATTTTCAGGTAAATCTCCTTTTTTGGGTTGTTGTTGTTTTTACCGCATAGCTGTTTGGGTGCTGCCTATTTAAAAAGACAGTAGAGTACTGCTGCTATCCTGATCCCAATAGACTGAGTAATAAGGAATAAATGAATATAATACTTTCATGGAAACAACACTAAGAATGTAGGGTATTTTAAACAAATAGGCTTGTAGATGGATCCCACTGACTTGCAATATTGTAACACCTAGTTGTCTCCAACACGAAAGCAACTTGGCCTAGAAACCCTCATCAGCTACAACGTGATAACGAACTAAGAGTTACGGCAGCTCAAGGATTTTGCTGTTAATATCCATTATTCAGAATCCAGAAGATCCACATTTACTTCAAAATTGATCACAGAAAGACATATCCTTCCATGCCAATTTTTAATTAATTAATAATAATAATAATAATAATAATAATAATAATAATAATTTATTTATACCCCGCCCATCTGGCTGGGTTTCCCCAGCCACCCTGGGTGGCTTCCAACAAAATATAGTCCATCAAACATTAAAAGCTTCCCTAAACAGGGCTGCCTTCAGATGTCTTCTAAAAGTCTGGTACAGTGGTACATCGGGTTACAGACGCTTCAGGTTACATACACTTCAGGTTACAGACTCCACTAACCCAGAAATAGTACCTCGGGTTAAGAACTTTGCTGCAGGATGAGAACAGAAATTGTGCGGTGGCGGAACAGCAGCAGTGGGAGCCCCCATTAGCTAAAGTGGTACTTCTGGTTAAGAACAGTTTCAGGTTAAGAATGAACCTCTGGAACGAATTAAGTTGTTAACCCGAGGTACCACTGTAGTTGTTTTTCTCTTTGACATCTGGTGGGAGGGCATTCCACAGGGTGGGTGCCACTACCAAGAAGGCCCTCTGCCTGGTTCCCTGTAACTTGGCTTCTTGCAGCGAGGGAACTCAGCTTACTGACTCTTCCTACTGAGAGCATTGCATAGCAAAGTGTTTGTTGTTTGTCTATTGAAGGCCCAAAGATGAAAGGACCAAACTACTTTTGGTGGGAAGTCCATGATTTTTGTTCTTTACATATTCTTAAAATTAATTTCAGCTGCAAACTAGGAATTGGGGAGGGCAGAATAATTGGCAGCATGGCTACTCAAGGGAGAGGAGGAATACAGAAAGAGAAGCTGCTGGGGAGCTGAGAATTTTGATTGGACAAATGAGAGAACGAGGTGTGTAGCCATACTGTTGTTGTTCATTAAACAACAACAACAAGCAGCCTTGAGAAAACTGCAGGATTATTCTTCACAACTACTTTGGGCCAAAGAAAGATATAACCAGAGATGCAATTTCTGGGTGATAGAAATAAGTCTTGGTGACGGTAGAATGGATGTGGAAGTAACAAAAATCCTGACTCTCACTATTTGAATAGAACCTGACCTTCCGTCTTCTTAAAATGTCCTTTTGGATAGAGATAGAATGATGAACTTCTAAGAGACATTTTATTCTAGTATTTCAACGCAGAACCACAGTTTGTCAGTTATTGATTTTAATTGCAGTTTAGCATTTGTATTGTTAAATGAAATTGTCCTCACTAGTAAACTGCCATATCAATACTCTGAACGTTCCACTGTATTAGTACTGGGACACAGAAACAAAATATTGTGCGAGGTCGGATTTTCCTGGGAGCTTTTGACACACATAATTTCAGTAAAGTTCCCTTGCAGAAAATCTACATGGAGTTAAGAAGGGTCTCAAATAGTAAAACAAGCTAAACGACGTCTCAAAAAAATCTAACTTTTCTTAAACTTAGTAAGAACAACTGCTTGTTGTTGTTGTTGTTGTTGTTGTTGTTGTTGTTGTTGTCAATTCAATAACAAACAGAAAATGATTTTCTGCATTGGCAAAGGAATGAACTAAATGGCCTTTAAGGTTCAGTCTAATCACTATTCTTGTGTTTCATTTGAACTGATTCCCAACATCCGCAATTCACTCTTCACAATTCACCCCACATTTAAAGCACATCCAGCAAACATTTAAAGTGCATGGGCTTATCCCAGAGAATCCTAGGAAATGTAGTTTGCTTGGAGTACTGGGAATCATAGCTCTGGAAGGGGGCAACAACAGTTGCTAGGATTCTTTGGAGGGAAATCATGGGTTTAAAATGTGTGTTGGGTGTGCTTTAAATATATGCTGTGGATCTGCCCTGAGAGGGTGAGGGGAAGGTAATAAACACCCCCCTGGTCCTGATCTTTCCCTTGAGGAATATGAGGGATGATATGCAAGTTAAGGATCTAGTGCAGGGGTCAGCAAGGTTTACCTCACCTGGGCTGGTTCACTGCAGCAGAGATCCCTCTCTGGGCCAGATCGCGGGCGCACGGCCGCAATTTCAGGCATCTGCCCAGATATGATTTCCGATGTCTGCGTCTGCGCAGATGCAATTTTCGGCATTTGACCATGTGCAGACACAATTTCCAGCACCGTGGAAGCAAGTCCCCGCACCCCGTTGCGCTGGTTTAGCACAGCACATGGGGACTCGCCGAGCAGGCGGCTTGAAGAAGTAGTAGTAGTAGTTTGGATTTGATATCCCACTTTATCACTACCCGAAGGAGTCTCAAAGCAGCTAATATTCTCCTTCCCTTCCTCCCCCACAACAAACACTCTGTGAGGTGAGCAAGGCTGAGAGACTTCAGAGAAGTGTGACTAGCCCAAGGTCACCCAACATGTGGAGGAGTGGGGAATCGAACCCGGTTCACCAGATTACAAGTCCACTGCTCTTAACCACTACAGCACCCTGGCTTGGTTCGGGGATGGCTCGTGGGCCGGTTAAACAACCCCTGTGGGCCGCTTGTGGCCCATGGGCCTTAGGTTGCCTACCCCTCATCTAGTGAGCGCACACCTCATGCCACAAAGCTGCCACAGAAGGGAACAAAACTTAAAAATACTTCCCATCGCCTGCCTCAGAGGACTCTTCAAGAAGCATGTGGAACCACTCTGTAATTATTTCTATGCAGATTCCATACATGCTGTGCAGAGTCATACGGGTCAGTTCTCCCATCCCACATCACTAAAGAAATACTATAGATGAAAATGTCAACCTGTATTTTTAGGTATATAATGGTATATTATTTTCTTGCAGTCATTAGTGAATGCTTCCCCCCCCCCACCCATAAGAAAGCTTGCAAAAGTTGTCAGCTTTCAAACAAAAGCTTTGTAATAAATACTCCTGTGCCCTTCAAACAGGCAACATTTTCCAAGCCTTAACACCACATTAAATCATGCTGCCAATAATATCTTTGGGAGGGGAAAAATTGAATTCTTCAAGCTTGAATTTAATTACTTTATGTAAACTAGAAAATGTCCACAATACACTTTGAGCGAACAGCTTATCTTGGCAATTGTTAAATTTTGTTTTGTTTGAAATATTTGCATTTTGATAACTTTGCTCTCCTATACGCGGCATTTATTGATCTTTGTCAGGAACCCATTTTCGGTACACTGTGTTACCTTTATTTTGCATAAAGATTGAACTGGAGCACTTTTCTTATATAGTACTTAAGGTGGGGTTTTTTGTTTGCTTTTTTTAAAAAAAAAATGCTTTTCAGAGAATGCAAGATGGAAAATCAGAAAGTCAAAACATAAGACAGATTTGTGGTGTTTTTGCTGCTTTCCTTTGTGTCAGTTGCTTGATAGCGATACCAAAATTGTTCACAGTTCAAAAACACATTTCTGAGGCATGAATACTCACTGAACTCATGAAAGCCCAGATGACAAGAATTGCACTTTATATTTAGAATGTTGGCCTCTTTTTCCAGATAGCAGTATACTAAATGCTATTTGTTCTATTTATTTATTTATTTATTTTTGTTTGAAGTTATCACTACTGGTTTGCAAAGCAGATCAGCAAAATCCTCTCCCCCCCACCCCCGCATGCAGAATTCAATGCCAATAAGTGTTACATTGTGGAAACAATGGATGCCCCTCCTTTTATCTGACGGACCGAAACTAAACTGAAAAGCGTTCTACAATCAATCAAGCAAGACCTGCCCCCACCTGCACTTAATGGTTGCTCTTGAAATCCATGGCAGAACAATTCTTTTTAGTGAATCTGGAAGGGAATTGCATCAGAAACTTTACACACTACAGTACATATTTCCAGCAAAACGTATAACTCTTCACATCCTTTCTATTTCTTAAATTATAGAAAGCTCAGGAAGCAGCTGAAACATGTCCATATAGAGCCTGATGCTTACCAAATCAGTAAATCAGTTTTCCTGGCATGGGCAACTATTTTGCACACAACAATATTTTTAAAGAAAGAATACTGAAGTGATTTATCTATTTCAGGGGTAGCTAATAAGGAGGTGCCCTCCAGTTGTTGTTGTTGAATTACAATTCCTATCATTCTTGATCATTGACCATGCTGGCTTGGGCTGATAGAAATTTTATGCTATTAACTTCTGAAGGGCACCACTTGGCTATTCCAGGGGTGTGTGTGTGTGTGTGTGTGTGTGTGATATTCAGCTCTGTTCTACAAGCCCCACATGCCTATGGAACAGCAGTGATTTCTATTAAAATGCTTCCCATTTCCCCCCAAAAGTGACACCCAGAGCTAAACTCTTGCCTCAGATTAAAAACAAGAGGGCACCTCAGATAAACAGTAGTCATGACGGATTATCTGGGATGAAATGTGGAAATTTTGATACAGTAAGATGAATGCAGCCATGCTGCAAATAGAGTCCAGCTGCATATCACAGATGATCTGGCTACAACAGCTCTCCAAAAAAATGGAGCATGGTATATCCCAAAAGGGGACAATTTAAGTACAAAATCACACATGCTTGCACGCTACTATATTTCTGGTGGCTGAAACCACGGAGCTAGCTATTTCAAAGAAAATGTCATTGGATCACTTAGTTGCCATTCTGCAGTTTCTTCAGAAATGGCTTTATTATTCAAAGGAAAGGAGAGAACACACAGTAAGACTATGTACAAAGTCTACTGCAAATATTTTCAGACTGCTATGTTGCTTTGGCAGTTTTTCCTATTTAGACATTCCTTTGATGTATAGATGTAAATGTTGAGCAATCAAGAAAGCTGCTGCATTGATTCATTATTTTTTTACAGGCCTAAATAATAACCAATCTCTCTGTTTGAACCCCATAATGCCTTGAAAACTGTGTGCACATACAGACATCTGAATGCTCTTCAGGAGTCAAAACTACTAGACCACTGTTTATTGCTGCAGGCATTGACAGACTTTGGGCTCTCAAACTTCAGTGGTACCCTGTGCAATGCTAAAAATTGGCACCCCCTACCAACATTGTTGTGGTGACCCCTGCAGCACAGCAACCAGTGTAGGCACACCGATCGCACAACCCAAAAACCGCCTCTGTTGCATATTCTCTCCACTTCCTTCTCAGGCACAGCTGCAATGATAACTTTCTGCTTCCATTTTGAAATCACTGCTGCTTGTTGTTCATACAAACCAGGGCTGATTATAGACATATAAAAAAAACACTGTGAAAATGCTATTTTAAAAAACGTTTTAAATTATATATAGAATTTCCCATTAGCTCACCATCGCCATCTAGTGTCACATTTGTATAATGCACTTAAAACACACTTAAAACGTTATATTTGCAGCTATATAGCTGAGTCCCAGGACAAAACTCTGATTAATTCTAACTATGGTTTTGTGTCCCTACCCCCACAAACAAGCCAACTACAAACTGGTTTATAAATGTGGTGTATATAAACTAGGACACAGGAGAAAAACACAAAGCAAAACAGGAGCAGGATGTGGAGTTTGAAGGGTTGATATTAAGTGTTAGATTCTGATCTACTTAGTTTAGGTGCATCTTAGAGGCTGGGTTTGCCATACCTGGAAGGAAGCTGAAATAACTGGATTTGAATGTATGGACTAGAGCTTTAGAAGAGTCTTGAACTGAATGAGATGAGGATATTCATTTTTTTAAAAAAAAACATTTACACTAAAGATATGCAGAAGCTGCAAAAGCATGTATGTGAGCTTTAAGAACTGACACATATCTGTTCAAAATTGCAACATGGAAAAAAATGTGTTCTGTATAGCTGTGTTATTTTGAGCAGCAGATTCTGCCCACAGAATTTACATAAATCTTATTTAAGAATGTATGAGGGAGCTGATGGGTATCAGGCATCAAATAAAGGCCTGTCAAAGAGCTGACTCTCGATAAGGTATGGCAGCCATTGGCTTGGCAAATCTCAATGTGAAAACTCCAGACGATCAATACTGTATTAATCATTTAGTCCCTGCTAGCTGAAAATACACTTCTTCCCAGGGAAAAGCTCTGGCACCTGTCAATATAGCAAATATTGTCACTTTGGAAAAGCAGGCTTAATAATTATGGTAGGAAGCTCTAAATTGAATTAGTAGAAGGAGCTTTGAAATAACTGTGGGAATACAGGAGCTTTAACTTTGGGGGCGGGGGCTTCGCACCAAATGGAGGTCAACATCCCAAAGAGAACCAGTGACAGAGGTCTATGGATTCCTAAGTTCTTCAAGCCTTCCGAAGGTTCCAAAAAGATGGGGGAAACAAGAAAAATGAACAAACATATTTTTGCTATTTTGTTTATCTCTGCACTGCCTGTTAACTGTTTGTGTATAGGGCACATTCACCGCTGCAGTTGCAGGTACATGTGCCTCTTAGGATGAAAATATTACACAAAGCTAGTCAAAAGGTTGCATTTGATGGCAGAATGGTTATTGACACGACATGAAAACAGGAAAAACCCTTCCCGAGAGTCAATTTGCAAAAGCGAAGTTTTACTGCAGCTAACAGGGTGCTATGGGGCAAGTGGATGTGACTATCATAAAAATGGGAGGGGGATATCTTTTTTAAAAAAAACCACACACAACAACTTGTGTTTTCTTTTTTCCTCTTTAGAATGGAAAGAAATGGGATGCCTATAGACACAGTTATTGTAGAAAGTTGCAGTTTCAGAGGCAGTACTGGAAGCATCCCTGTTCAGTGTTTACGCAACTATAGTTTAGTGTCATGTTTTAACCAAGCCAATATATCTTGGGCAGAAGAAAAGGCTGAGGAGTAAACCCTACAGAAATCTAGAGTGGAGTCCCTAAGTCAGTTGGATGGTGCCTTAAAATCCTCCTGCTGGCAACTCCTGCAGCCAAGCTGGTGTCAAACACATTGCTCTGCTTTCCTTTGGGCCACATCAGTGAGGCTGAGGGAGGAGGTCTTGTCATCTGGGCAGCCCACCAGGACCTCCATACATGCCCCAATTAGGTCACTCCGGTACTACTAACACAGAAAAATAGAATTCCTCAATACACTGTTAGGATATAGTTCTGTTCCTCCTTAAAAGGGACAGGCATGACTATTGTGTGTCACATGCCTGTTTACATTTCCAGCACAGTCTGCTGGAAACTTCCATTTTGTATACAGCTTTTGTGTTTCTGCTGTTTTGCCGGAGATGAAGGGAAGCAGACATGTTTTCCTTTGTTACTGGACTATGCTGAATAAATGCTGTAAATATGCTTACACATTTCTCTGTCCGCCTCTTCTGCTGTGAGAAGATTTGCGCACTTTGCTGATAGAACGTGCACGGGTCTCTAAACGTATCTGAGGCTCGGGTCGCTAATTGATGCTGTTCCAAGGGAGACCGGCTGCCAGCCGATGGCTGGAGCCAGCTAGAGGCCTGCCTGATACCTGCCTGATGTCCCTGTCTCCCCGGCAGTATCCCAACATACACCATCCCACCTGCTTGCAGAGGTGTAGCGGGGGGGCACTGGGTGCCACATCGCAGGGGTGGCACTTACCACAGGGCCTTCAGTGCACCCAAGCCACATGTCTCTCCTGGGAGTGACGTGATGGCTTGGGCGCCTGCAGGCTCTGCGCTGCCCAAAACGGCAGCGTGGGGCTTGGATCCGCCCCCCGCCTCCCACTCAACCACCCTACAGCTGAGGTGGCAGCGAGGCTCCACGCAGCGTGCCCTGCCCAAGCGGCTAGCTACACCGCTGCCTGCCTGACTTTAATAGCATCAGAGGCAGTATATGGTAAAGAACTCCTTCATCACTCTCCAGTATTAATTACAGTCCAAGCCAGACTACAACATTGGGTGTTATAATTCTTGCCTAAAGTATCATCATACATGGACTATATTAAATTAGAAATAGGAAATTGACGGATCAGAGGCTTGTCATCTGACTTCCAGGGTAGTCCATGATCCCAGGGACCTCTTCATTATTTATTAAGCACACTAAGTCTGTCCCCCACCTCTAGTGCCAACAGCAACAGCAAAACCTTAGTTTGCAATGCAGCAGCTCAGCTTCCATTCGCCTGTGTTTAAACTGAGACTCTGGATTCAGCATAGTAGGGGAAGACAATTGCCGAAGCCTCCACTAACTGTTCACAGTTGGAAAGTGGGTGTTGCAGACTTGGCTTGTGCCTCAGCCCATACATGAGTAAGTCAATGGGTGGTGCCAGTGCTGTTGGATTTGCCTCCCTTGGCTCAGCTCAAAACGTGGTCCCTGTGCAGAATTATCTGCTCTCTTTAAAAGGGCAGAAGAAGAGCAGAAGAAAAATCGGAAACAATAAGGATCAGGATTTAAAGGTCCCAAGGCAAAGAGGAGGATGTTCTCCTACATATGCAAGTATGTGTGAGTGGTGCTTATAAAAGGCACAAGACAAGTCACCCACTTTCTGACTGTGAACAGCTAGCGGAGGCTTTGGCAGTCCTCCTCCCCTACTGCAGTATGTTGAATTCAGAGTCTCAGTTTGTTGTTGTTTAGTGGTTTAGTCGTGTCCGACTCTTCGTGACCTCATGGACCAGAGCACGCCAGGCACCCCTGTCTTCCACTGCCTCCCGCAGTTTGGTCAGACTCATGTTTGTAACTCAGTTGAGTCTCAGCTTAAACACAGGCAAATTGAACTAAGTGCATATAGGATCAAAGGCTTAGAGAACTTTCACAAGAGTATATGGTATGAAGGCAAGGACACAATGGCTGTTCAACACCATCTCAGTGGCTGTTGCTTGGTACAGATGAAAGCACTTTAGCAAAAACAAATCCGTTCTCCCCCCTCTCACTCTCACTTCATTTTGCACCTTCAAGTGGGGCTAAGGAGCAAAAGAGAAAAGAAGTGCAAAACTAAAACTTACATGAAATTGACTGGAACAAAAGATCAAGAGGCATGCCTGTAGGGTAATTGGCAAACAAACCAAATGTCCCTCCCTGCAAATTTTAGTTCTGCAATTGAGAAAAACACATATGATGAAGAGCACCTTGACATTGTTTGAATATCTTCATTGTCTTCATTGTTATAGATTAAGTTAGCATGGATTGTGCAAGGATCCCTTGCCATCTAAAATTTTATATGTATTTTTAGAAAAGGAGGAAGAATTCAGAAAGATGACCCTGGAGATGGTGGAAGGAGGCAGTAGAAGCTGAAGAAACATAGCATCCACTGAAGGGTGGATATATAGGATTCTCACTCTTTTGGCGGAGGTGTTGGGTTTTCTTTTTTAAAATTTATTGAAAACGACCAGCCATAATAACAAAAACAACTCACCCAATCATAATTTAGCTAACTCTGTTGTGGTATGAACATAGTTACAGATCTAGAGTTAGTGAGTGTTAGAAATTAGTAAGATAGTAGAACTTAGATAGTATTTGGAGTATTAAAGGGAATATCCCATGCCAGTGGAAAAACACAGACTAGGGCCTCACCTGGTATAGAGGCCATTAACACAACAAAAGTGTTGATGTCCCATCACAGAGAAATCATTGGGTCTGTGCCTCCAGAGATTGTCAAGGTTATGCAGAGTGATGAAGGCAAAGTTGCAGAAAAATTGCTAACTTTAAAAACCAGGCTTGGAATAGGGAGGGTGAGCAGATTGATGGGGAGGAGTTGCTTGCAGCAGAGATTTCCTGGGAACAAGAAATAAAAATGGGCAGAACTGGAGGCAGAGGCCATGAGGGGCAGAACCATCTTAGCAGGCTGGGGCAGAGAAACAGGAGCCGTGTGCAGGATGCCTTGAATTCCGGTGCTGTGCTGCTGTGGGGAGATGTAGTGCTGTGAACTCTCTTCCTCCACCGAGACCCAGGTATATATAGGTGTAAAATATATATTGTATCTTAAAACACTACAGTTGCTGACGTGCCTGGATTCCCAATGGAAACCCAACCCTTCGTAAGCGCCTAGAACCCGCTAGAATCTTGGGTTGGGGGGGGGTGGCATACAACTTCTGCAACAATATTGTTGTACTCCATTCCCAATATCCACAGCAGTGCAAGATTCCAAGGAGTTCCACGCACTTACCTGGGGTCTGTGCTTCTTTTCGGACAATGAGGCACAGGGGAGACTGTGGTGTCTTTAAGATATATGGTTTGTTTACACATACATACAACCAGAGCCTACAATTGAGGGAAACACAGCATTCACACCTCAAGAGGTTCTGGCTTCTCTCAGAGGCACAGCAACATCATTGTTCTCTCTCTCTCTCTCTCTCTCTCTCTCTCTCTCTCTCTCTCTCTCTCTGCAGCCCACAGCTTACTCACTTCATTTTTACATAACTCCTAACTGCCGTTCTAAAACTCTCTCTTAAAACACTGGCATTTTAAACTAAACTCTCATTTGAGGAAGGAAGGAAGGAAATCAACTTATTTGCGAATGAGATTCACCTTTGATCCTTTGTGTTGCCTAGATGGCTCATCTCCAGGCGAACAACTCAAAAGGAAATTATCTGATTTAATTAGCTCTTAACACATGTTGATTTCCTATTAAAAGTGTCTAATACATGGTTAAGGTAGTTTGCCAAACATAGCTTTTCATGCATGCTTATTCCAGAAGAATAAAAGTGTCTAACCACACAGCTCAAATGCACACATGGGCCTAGCCATCATCTCACACAAGAGACTAGCCTCTCCTAATTAGCTTCTAATGCCTGAAACCTTAATTAAATCTACACACTCATATCTTTCTCTCACACATTCGTTCTTACCCAGAGAGAGAGCAATGTGATTCTTATTAAGCCAATGGAAGCTCTTCCTATGTGCAGAATTTCAGAGGGAAGACTAACTTGTGCTTCCAGGAAGGGTTTGCTATTCAATGAAAAAGAAGAGTTTGGATTTGCTATCCCACTTTATCACTACCCGAAGGAGTCTCAAAGCGGCAAACAATCTCCTTTTCCCTTCCTCCCCCACAACAAACACTCTGTGAGGTGAGTGGGGCTGAGAGACTTCAGAGAAGTATGACTAGCCCAAGGTCACCCAGCAGCTGCATGTGGAGGAGCAGGGAATCGAACCCGGTTCACCAGATTATGAGTCTAGCGCTCTTAACCACTGCACCACACTGGCTCTAGAACTGACTCTACTGGCTCTAGAACCAACATAAGGGGGGAGGGGGTGTTCCTTTGCTCAAAGGTGGAAGACCTTCACATAAAAGTTCACACAATGAGAGTATAAACAACATTATCAAAACAAGTTTGTAAGCCACTTTTACCGTGTAAACCATTTGGATAACATTTTTTTTTTTAAAAAAAGCATACAAATATTTCAAATTAAATAACTAAATAATGCTTGAACTCAAGCCACAGCACCAAATCCCAGCTGACTTCTGGGACTGATATTTGTAAAAGCAACTGCCTGGCATACAAGTGGACCTTTTGCTCACAATACTGATCACATGGGCAATGGATTTAGTATGTCACATTCAAATAATACACAGTGTTTAAAAATCTTATGGGATAAATCACTATTACTTAACAATAGACCTTAAAGATATTGCGATGGGATTCAGCGTTACAAGATCAGTCCACCTAGTAATCAGTTTCTTCACCCTGGTCCTTATCAGTTCACTACAGGAAATTATTGTCTGTGGTGGCAAAAGTATTTGCAATAAGTATTACAAGTCCACATACACAAACTCATGCGAAACCTGAAAGCATGAAAAATGAAGGTATTAGGAAGTATGGTATATTCCCTCAATTTCAATGTAACCACTTATTTTGCTTTTGGCCTACTTTAAAGTGAACATTACCTTCAAAATCTTTTCTGTCAAACTGAAGACATACACGGATGTCAAATTTGCTGCTTGAATTGCCTGAAATGATGACTAAAAAACATTCAGGTGAGTGTAGGTTAGCCAGTATCTAATCTAAACGATATGAAAGTGCTATTTTATGGTCAATAGAAATGGTGCTATTAATTATAGACATTGGAGAAAAAAATATTACAAGGTTCTCTAGAGAGAAAAGCAGGGAAAAGATCGCTAAACAGTTATAGTGCTCATGATGTTTCACAACTCTTGCTGCTATAAAGCTAGAAAAATTAGTGGGCTGGGATCAATATTTCACAAATAAAGAATGTGCAAGAGCAGTGTATCTGAAATACAGAGACGTCTGTAAAAGGGCATCTGGAAAATTCTGTTCAATCAGCACACACACACATCTCTTTTGTTCCTTTTCAACAATACAGCCTTTTAAGAAAACAGCTTAATTTCTGACCTAAGAATGAGGCAGGTAGAAGGATGGGCTCCCTGAGGCAGCAGCAGGGAGAGAAAAACAAATTTAGGGTTCAAATGTCAAGGTACCTCTGTAGGGAAGTTGGGGTGGGGATGAGGTGATAGACAAACTACAATATTTGTGAAACTAGCTACTCATAATTTTAGTTATAGTGTTTGTTTGTGTCAGGTTGAACTAAAGCAAGTATTCTACATTGGAATCAGATGTGTTGGTATATATGCCTTCTTGTCATTTATCTTTTTGCCGTGCATTTTCTGTTAGCCTCCATCTATGCCTTCTGAGTTGTTTGACTACAAGAAAGAAGAGTTGTGGCTTTCCATTCCTCGAGGTCTATTGAGCCATAGGTTCCAAGTAACTTTGTAATTATTATTATTATTATTATTATTATTATTATTATTATTACCCCACCCATCTGGCTGGGTTTCCCCAACCACTCTGGGAGGCTCCCAACAAAATATAAAAAATACAATAAAACATCAAACATTAAAAACTTCCCTAAACAGGGCTGCCTTCAAATGTCTTCTAAAAGTCAGATAGTTGTTTATTTCCTTGACATCTGATGGGAGGGTGTTCCACAAGGCAGGTGCCACTACTGAGAAGGCCCTCTGCCTGGTTCCCTGTAACCTCACTTCTCACAGGGAGGGAACTGCCAGAAGGCCCTCAGAGCTGGATCTCAGCGTCCAGGCTGAACAATGGGGGTGGAGACTCTCCTTCAGGAAAAGTGATGTCACTCGCCTTTGAAATTGTCTATCATTTGTCAAGTGATATCATTGGATATTCATTATCTAAGCAAGCAGAATATTGTCCTGAGACTCCCCCTTTCTTTTCTTTCTTTCTTTTGCTTACTGTCTTCACCTACTTCCTAATTGGTTCAGAAAAGACTAGATGCTTATTTTCCAAGTGTCTTAAATTGTGTAACAAAAAGACATCAGTATATAAAACACAGTTCTGACAAGTTGGAAACACCCAAAGGGCTTTAATCTGAAATGTTGCAGTCCTGTCAAACATATTCAAAATCATAAATACACTAATTATAGTCACTGTGTTATCCAAAAATCAAGCTTTGCTGGTACTCAAATGATTAAAGAAACACCACTTCAGAATGCCTCCCATTGTGCAATAACTACATTTTGGAAGTATATAGTATGAGACATGCCAGAATGATAAGGCCATTTATATCTTCAGTGCTTGGTAAATCATAAAACCAAGTAACATTCTAAGTAATTTCTCAAGCATTAAAGCTTTTTAATGACTGAAGAATAGAAGTATGCTAATGAACTAAATCACTTTTGTGTGTACATGCACATTATCTTTCAAACCAGAACCAAATTCCCAACTAAATCTCTGAATATAAATTCTTAGGCTTATGTATGATTATTTTTGTAGTTGTAGTTAAAAATAATAATCTTAGTTTCAGTAAACACTAACTGCTGGTTTTTAAACTCATTACAGTAGATGTGCTTATGTTTCTAACAAGTAACTAGTCATTGTCGATTTTGCTTACTTTTTGTTTATTTTTATTATCAGAAGATGACCTTGTTTTTAACATGATTACAATTTAAGATGGTTACAATTTTCAATCAGCAGCTAAGAGAAATGTGCCATTTGTAAAACAGTAGATCTGACTTGGAAATGGTTTTGCTGCATTCAGTTACACCTTTTCTTCTCTAAGCTGAGCTCTGAAAAGAAAATATGGTTCTGCAAACTTCAGAAAAAGTTGGCTCTCTCCTTTTTCATCACAACCAAACACAAATTCCACACAGCAGTTAATCAATTGTTTTGAAAACTGTTTCCTTCTTTTAAAAGAAACATTAATTTACACCTGTCATGTAAGAATAAAGTAAAGGGGCAGACAGCCCATCTGAAGCTACAAGAAAATGGCTGTAACGCGAGCTAGAACTAAAGTGATTTAGAAATGGTTGTATATTCTGGGTGACACCATCAGAAAAGGGGGCCAAGTAGATGATTTGTATATAGCAGGTACGTCCAACAGGTAGATCGTGATCTACTGGTAGATGACTGGACTTCTGTGGTAGATCAATGGTAGATCACTGGCTCCCCCCAAAGAAGCTCAACAACTTTGACCTGAACCCCCCCAAATGGGGTAGATAACTGCCAGTTTTTAACGCTGTGAGTAGATCACAGTCTCTTGAGAGTTGGCCACCCCTGGTATATAGTTTGGTAGCAGAACACTGCAAAGTAAAGCATACCCCACAAGTGTCCTGGACAAAATGGGACATCCCATTTTCTCATACAAGAGGACGGTGGCCATTTTGGGTTCTGATATATTGCCCCCTCAAAAGCAGTTTTTCAGGGTTGCAATCTTGTGTGGCACCCCAAAATATGTGTTTTGGGGCGCTGTGAAAGCATGGCCCTGAAAAAAAACATGTCTCATGCAAGTCAAGAGAGCACTGTTGAGAAGATGTGCATCCCGGTTTGGGGGCTCAGTATGTTGGAGGGTATGAGTAGAGTTTGTTCCTTCTAATCAGATTTCTGTGGCTCATTTGTAATTCTGCAAATACCCAGCATTCAACCAACTGGAATGCACATGTACAATGAAAATCCCAATGGTAAGAAAGACAAGCACACAAATGACAAGCACTTTGACTACTCTTCAACAGGGCAATTTCTGCAAGTTTACTCAGAATCAAGTTCCACTGTGTAAGTATGTACAGGTAAGGACATACTTTCCAGGTAGGTATGTACAGGATTGCAACCTAAACATAAGTACACTCTAATATTTGTATACATCAGATCCAAAAAAAGACAGTATATGGATAAAATGTACATCAGAATCCAGTGATCATATATATATATATTGGTCTTCCTGCAGACATATCAAAGAGTTAGTACTTATGCAAACCTGAAGGCACTTCTTAAATCCTCTCAGATTTTACAGAACAGAAATTTAAGGACAGGAAGATTAAGACAACAGATGACATCTTCCTTGACATGTTTCTGATAATTAGTGTCAAATGCTGTGAAAGGACCATGGCCATCTTACTGTCAGAAGGATCTATGGGATAGAGTCAGCTGTCCTCATGCTTGTCTAAATGCAAATACTAAGCATTCAAGGCACATTGATGTGGGCACACCAAAATACCAGTCACTGAACTTAAATCCTCAAGTTGCTCCTTTTCAGAGATAAAAAATATTAACAGAGGAGGAAAGAACAGATCAGTTTTCTTCTATCCCCACTTCTTTCCTACTGTGTGCCCCAAACAAGGGGAAGTGAGCCCAAGTTTCTAGACTGCTTTAGTGGAAAGATAAGTGCATAATTCTGCTGCAAATAGATTTGACATACAGCAATGGCCTCTTTCGCATCTCATGGTTAGCCAAACTATTGCTTACCAGGAGCATGCAAAAGTACTGGTTCCTGGATAGGAGGTTGGACCTGCTCTACCTACTCCTGGTCCTTTCAGCACAATGCTACAGTACATGCAAGTACTGTAAGGTTTGGCTTAATGTATCACCTGAACTCAAGATGGTGGCTGAGGTTTCTCCTCCTTAACCACAATTCATAACCATAGGACAAACTTTGGCTACATATTGTGGTTAAGGAGGAGAGATATTACACACAATCCGAGGACCAGAGAGGAGCAAAGTGGATGGATGATTAGTACCATCACCCTAATGATCCATTGCTATTTTCTTTTCTTTTCATACATATATATACAGTGGTACCTCAGGTTAAGAACTTAATTCGTTCTGGAGGTCCGTTCTTAACCTGAAACTGTTCTTAACCTGAGGTACCACTTTAGCTAATGGGGCCTCCCACTGCTGCTGTGCAATTTCTGTTCTCAATTTCTGTTCTCAATTTCTGTTCTGAAGCAAAGTTCTTAACCCAAGGTACTATTTCTGGATAATTGGAGTCTGTAACCTGAAGCGTCTGTAACCCGAGGTACCACTGTGTGTGTGTGTGTGTGTGTGTGTGTGTGTGTGTGTCTATATATCTACATATCTACATATCTATCTATCTATATCTATATCTATCTATATCATCTATATCTTTCTATCTATTTATATGGAGTACTAATAAATACAGAAAGATTAAATGTAGGGGTGGATTCAGTTGTCATTTCTCTTGTCAATAGTATGACAGCATAGCAAACACCCAAGGTTTTCATCTGAAAGTGAAATTCAAGATCCCATTACTATAAGTACAGAACCATCTGCTGGATATGACAAACGTCAGCTGGTCATTTCCCCCCTCTGTGCCAAGAGTGGTCTATTCAAATTATGTGTTCGCTACATAAAATGGTAGAGGTGAGGAAATGCAGCACACAAGCACAAATGCAGCCATTTGTTTGGAAGATTCAATTACATCTCTTCCAGACAGAACCTGATTTGCTATCATCCCCACTGACACACTTTCATATTGTAGAGCCTGAAATTTACAGTAAGTGCTTTACCCTCTTTCTTTCTACACACCAAACTGGAGGACTTTCAGCCACTTCAAAAGCACAGAGTCAAAATCTGTGTTTAAGTTACTGACATCGTCTAATAAATCATGCAAAGCACTCAAAGCCCTTGGGGTTGTTTGCAGAGAAGATGCAATGTTTACAGTTACATGTCTGGTCTGATTCAGAGTGCATATTACGTTTAATGTATGGTACAGACGCATAAAGCATTCAGGGGATGGCAGTCACATCTAATGAAAATACTCTCTGGGTATATAATGCTAGATACCGTGCTATGAAGATGCATGTTTGTAGCCCCTTGCACCCAGAAAATATACGCCTATGTGTGTATATGAAAATACCAAGCTATGACGCAGATAAGTCATACCTTTACAGCAATACATAACATGTACTTATAAATCTGCAGTGCTGGGAGGGGAAAGGCCATCATCCAAGCAACTCCCCACAGAAGCCACTGTGTTGCTCAGACCTCAGTGCAACACAGGCACAAAACAGAAGTGATTGAGCATCAGTCGCACACCATGGCATCTTCAGATAAAATATTTCTAGCCATTGACAGACAGCAGAGTTTGTACAGATGTAAGTAAACTTCCACATTACTTTGAATTCTACACTATACAAAATGGAAAGGTGCATTTAATGCGAAGTTGAAAACCAATATAAATGCACCAATTAGTGGTGCAACCTGAAATCAGTGTAGCACCTAGCAGAGACTTTTTAAATTCAAAATATTTGTGAATTACTTGTGATTTACAACCAAGCAACATACAGAACCACATAGGTCACACCATGTATTTAAAGGATATGGCTTTCCCATGAGGATTATCAGCTCAAACACTCTTAATAAATGCAGATTTTGTGACTTTAGCACCAACCAGATTTTTCTTTACCCCACCCCGACCCCTTAGCAACCTTATAAAGAGCTCTGGAGAACTTGAAAGCTTGCTCACTATTTTGACATGTTTTGGTTGATCTTGATAAAAGTACTGCCTGACTGTAGTCTAGTTTTAGTAATCTATGAACTCAAAGTTATAGCATAGATGTACATAACACCACGGAAGTTGGTGCTGATACATCCAGGAACCTCACCAAAATGCTTGAGGGGTTGCATCTCTACAGGCACATACCTGCACAGGTGGTGGGATTGTCCCAAAATCCAACCCTTTTGGACAGCAGTCCTACAAGAAATATGCAAAAGAACTAAACAGGTATTAGAAGCCACCCCACAACTGGCCTATTGAATATTTTCCAAGGCAATGAGGCACACTCACACTATAAAGAGCTTATAACCCACCCACTCTCAGCAGCCAGAAGCATCATAGCTAGACACTGGAGGGACCTGTCAGGAATGAACATGGACCACTGGTACCAAACTGTATGGGAAATAGCCTTTCTAGAAAAGCTAACCAACAAACTGAAACTATCAGGGGGACAAATAAAAGAGGGTGCCTTCACCCCAGTGTGGCTCCCCTTTATTACACATAGCCCAACAAGGCAACAGGAACCCACTGACAGCATGCAAATCAATATGGCTAACTTGACCCAACAACTCCTGACCTCGTACTTGCAAACCAAACTCACCTCAAACCAAACTCACCTCAGTCAACTGAAGGCAACCAACCATGCCCTGGGGCCCCCAATGTCTCTCAATGCCAATGAAAATGAAAACTTATAAATGAATAGAAAAGAACCTACCCAAGTGACGCCGACACAAAAACCTCACACATACACTATGCAAAAGAATGAACATTCACTACCCCCTTCTCCCCACCTCTTCTCCCCCAACCTTATACTGTATACAACATTAAAGTCTCACATCGAATATAACTGATCTGTAGAAAAGAATTGATAATCTGAAAAGAAAGACGATGTATGTACTTTTGTAACCCAGGAAAATCTTTAATAAAAACAAATTTTTAAAGTTACATTATAGTCATTGTGCACAAAAATGATGCCCTAATAAGGTGACCGTGTGTCTTGCTTTAAAGAGGATAATCCCCTTTTTGAAGAGCTATCTGGTCTAAGTTTGGTTTCAGGACAAAAAACAGTAGGGAGGGACAGAAGGAGACTTAAAGAGTTAATAACAGGACAGCAGACTGAGCAGACAATATAGGTCACTTGCTCACAGTCTTAACCACTATAGTGAGATGAATCATAGTCCGACTTGAACTATAGTAATTATTTCTAAATTTCCATCCATTCATTTAGATTAACACATGCAGATTTTATGCACATCTGTGTGCTCATTTGTCCTCTTTTTAAGAGATGCATTTTCTCCCTTATGGCAACATGTTAAATGGTCAATCTGGATCCAATCTAAACACACACACCAATCAGCGGTTTCGCAGGGAAGTGAGATTGGGACAAACTAAATCCAGCTCTTCTCACTCCCTCTCCGAAACAGCTGATTGGCACTATTCAGAGATTTTAACCTCAGTATTTTGCAGCTCCAGCTGGTCAATTGGGATGTGGAGTCGCATGCATAGCTGCTGTTTGTGGTGTGATTTCCCATCCCACCAGGGATACACACATGGAGGAAACCTGTATCTGCATGTGTATATCCAATTGAATTAGGGCAGGCATCCCCAAACTCAGTCCTCCAGCTGTTGTTGGACTACAGTTCCTGTCATCCCTGACCACTGGTCCTGTTAGCTAGGGATGATGGGAGTTGTAGTCCCAAAACAGCTGGAGGGCCGAGTTTGGGGATGCCTGAATTAGGGCAACGGTGAAGAAGTGGTTTATTATACTTTGCCTACTGAGCATTGCTTATAGATATCCAACCCAATTTCAAGGCGCAAGTTTGGACCTATACAGCCTTCCATGGGTTTCAAGGGCCAACTCTTTTCCATATTAAGCTACCCTGAGATCATTATCTGAGGCCCTTCTCAGAGGGTAGCAGCAAGAGAACTGGTCTTTTCTGTGGCAGCTTCCTGCTTATGCAATGCTTTCCCCAGCCATGGTATAGTGTGGGTTGCTAGGGCACGTGGTCACACGGAAGGAAGGGAAACAAAGTATACACATGTGCATTCAACTGCCTAATGGCATCCATGTCACCCAGAGATCACAGCTGCAAAAATAAGCAAATAAGAGTCATTTCGTTGTCTGGAGAGGTCATTCCCAAGTTCGCATGGGAAACCGTTCAACGGAACCCAGCGAACAAAGTGTGCAGCTTTACTGAGGCAGCACCAGGTGTTGAAATTTTGCACTCCTAACAATTTTGCACCTGGGCCCAACTGCCCTTTGCCCCCCCCCTCCACACACACTCTAACACCCCAGGAAGCTCATCTGGTGTCAACACTGTCATCTTTCCAGTGCCTTTTTTTCCTGCCAGGCATTTCAACAATAATGGCTAAGCTTTGCTGGCTGATTTTGGTGTTCATATTGCTGTTGGCTGGTGTGTTTTTGGTATATATATATATATATATATATATATATATATATATATAGTGATATTTAAAATGAACACTTTATTTGTACTGTTTAGTGGATACGTAATTATCACTTTTAATAAATTGCTTCAGGACTTCCTTTGTGATTCTTGTAAATGACGGGCAATTTTAATAAACTATTATCTGGCAACACATCTGGTAATCATCATCTGTAACAAATGCATTTTTCATTTATTACAAAAACCTTCTTTATGAATATAAATAGGTTAAACAAACACAGTGCAGCCGTACGTGTCTACTCAAAAGTAATTCTTTGAGTTTGATGGGGCTTACTCCAAAGTAAGAGGGTATAGCATTGGAGCTTAACTGAAACTATTCTGGGGTTGCCATATTTCAAGAGGTAAAGATCTGGACACAAAAAAGTTGTTGGGCCCCTCCACCACTGCCAAGCCAGAGCACCCCACACCATATACCAAGCCTGAACCAAAGCCCGGGTCGCCCATGCCAGAGCCAGAACCCAGGTTGCCTGAGCCAGGGCCTGGACTATAGCCTCCCACACACAGAAAAATAATTTAAACCCAAAATCCAGGACATTTGCTTTAAAATGTAAATCCCACCCCCTGGATGGGTATGTAGGACCCCCCAAAAGGACATGTCTGAAAATTTCCGGACGTATGGCAACCCTAAACTATGAGAAAGACGCATTTTAAAAAAAATAATACCTACCACAGCAAATACTGTCATTCTAAGCAAATAATTCAGTGATCAAATCTTTCTTTGAAAACTCTCTTTTTTGAATGTTGAAAAAAAAAAGATATGCTTTTCCTGGCAGCTTACAAGTACAGTGTCATCTTCAAAGACAACGGAGCTTTCTCAGTGGGGAAAGAAGAAAATTAATTTGATTTAATTAAAAGTAAGAAACACTAGCAAAGGGCCAATTGCTCTTTTTGCTCTCCTGTAAAGTCTCCTCTTTGACCTCTAGGCCATGGAGTGTTAATTCGGTTTCAGTGCAAGCTAGTTTAAAATTTGCATGCATAAAAATGGATCATCATATGCAAATCCTAGAAGTACCAACCTAATACTGCTGAAGGTTTTTGTTTTGTTTTGTTACTTCATCTCCCTTTTGCACGGATCTTGAAACAGTGTGGCAGACTGAAAAAGACAAATAGTATTGTTGGAAAATAGATAATCCTGCCTGCCTGCTTCCTTGGTGGGATTTGATGCTTGATACATTGACATTGATCCATGTGTTTTTCCACAGAACCCTGGAAATATCCCTCTGGCTCTTGGGCAGCACAGAGTTAAGCTCAACTCTTTTTCTTCTGTTTGCCCCTTGGCAAATACTACTGTTTCCAGCTCAGAAAATATGTGCGCAGATGTGCGTTTGCAAAAGGGTTAAGGGTTCATTTCAGCCTGGATCACCAACCAACATTTCTGAAACACAGAATACATGATATGAAGCACAATGTGTGCATTTTATGTCCATGTGACAATGAAATGCACTTTATTTCTTCCGTTATGCTTTGTGCTCCTTTAGAATATATGTTGGAATGTAGACATTATCCGTTAAGGAAATAACCAGTGTGCAATAGACTGGAGTTAGAATTAGTACACAATTTATTCAGGTTCCAAAATACAGCAGCACAGCAAGTTGACATAACACTGTGTTACTTGCCCTAGAGGCATCAATTCCAATTTGCCTTGGATAATAAATAAATTTGGTCAAGTCATCTAGAGCTGTGCATGAGTAAACATATTCAAATGTGGATCCCCCCCCCCTAATGCAGAAATGGCTTCATGAATTATAGGCTATTTTTGTAAAAGCAAATGTTCTCTCCCTTACTGAATATGCAGTGCACATTGAAATAATAAATATATAGCATATATAGCATATAATGTATTTATTTGTTGTTGCAGTGGTGGATCAAGAGCTTAAGGAAGAAGCGTGCTCATTGCACATTCACAGTCCATTCCTTTTTTGTGAATCAGGGTCAGAAATGTGTCAGGAAAACATTCACTCTGTATAATATGGAGCCAGAATACTCACATTCGGAATCTTGACTGAAATGTATTGAAATGAGCTAAGCTTCATTTCACGAAATTAGGCTGTAATCATTCCTTCTCATCAATATTATCTTCCTGGTTGTTGGCTCCCTCCCCCGATATTATTATTTTACTGCTTTTCTTTTGTAGAAATAAACTATGCAGCATTGTACCAATACATTTAAGAGCTGATCTCCAGACCTGAATGGAATTTTAAAGTGCTACCAGAAAATTAATACAGCAAACTAATATAGCTAATTATTGCTGGTTACAACAGCATGTTGCTAAGAACGCCATGGTTGCAGGTGTGACCCCAGTAGAGGACAGCTGCATATTCCTGCATTGCAGAGGGTTGGACTAGATGATCCTCAGTGTCCCTTCCAACTCTACAATTCTATTATTAATATAGCAGTATCGATATTTTTTCCATATTTAACAAATTAACTGTAAATATCTGCAACATATACCATTTGGTAATACGTTCATGAACAAAATTACTTCATGGCTAGAGCATATTTCTTGGAATCTCTTGATTTCTGTGCTTGCTCTTTTGGTTGCAATCATCGGACACCCACCTTTCCAAAAGAGTGGGCTCACCACTTCTTTCCCCTAGGGCATGAAAGACTATCTCAACTAATGTCAACAGTTGAATGACCTGAAACTGCACCTCAATAACTGTTTCTTTAGAAGCACTCTGTAAATGGGCTTGCTCATGCCTGCAAGCCCCTTGGAGTTCTCCCAGTCAGGCCATCTTACGAAGTTACCAAAGGCAAAGCAAATTCAAAAAGTGAGAAGACCTAGGAACATTTGGGTGGTCTTTTATTCAGATGCAAACAAGCAAAGGATATCAAGCTGGGAAAGTATATGACATGTTGGCACTGCTGCTATTTGTTTAGTTAGGGTGTGGGTGTGAGGGTGTGGGTGCGTGGGTGTGCGTGTGTCAATAACGCATACCAGAGAGGTGGGGAGGAAGAGGACTAAGTAGTCATGAATGAACTTCCATCATCTCGCCTCAGAGTTTTCTGAGTTTTCCTACACAATGCTTTTTTTGAAAAAACAACTCAAGTATTTCCAAGATTGGCTTGAGAACATTGGGAAAGAGTGGCTGCAGTCCTCCCTTTCCTGTCAAGCAAAAGATCCCTGACTCTAAAGAAGTAGTATGACAGAAGCACTGGCTCCCCCTAAAAAACAGAAGTGGTCTTGCTGGAAAAGACCCTCTTTGTCCTACCAAAGAAGCATGGGACCTGCATTTCTTCTAATTCCCAATTTTAACATGCTCAATAGTTCTTTGAACTGCTACCTGTTTCACCTATTCAGTTATTATTCTTTTAAAAACAATTCCACATTCCTTCTTAACTTAAAACCAGACTTTTGTCCCATTACACACTTTCTAAAATATTTAATCTTTCTATACATCATCAAAACAACCTAATCCTAAATTACTGAAACATTTGTCACTCATTTGACTTTTGGAGACAAATAATATACATTATAAGAAATGATGGGGATAAAAAGGGGACTTGGCCCAGTGTTGATTTTATTTAATTGGATTGGGGAGGACATTCCAAAAGAAATGGAATATTTAATAAGGAAATTAAGAACGTCAGCAAAAATTGTGTGAGTGTGTAATTGGCAAAATCAAATTCTTTCTATATGGTAATGTTAGAACTTGCCCAAACTGGACAAATATTAACAGACTTTATCCCTAGGAGAAGAGGTGGCATTCAGAATGTTATACTTGTTGAGTGGTGGTCATTTAAAAAAATATATATTAGAACAGAAAACATGTTAATGTAACAGGATTTTGTTTTTGTAAGCATGTTTTGTAACTGTATATTAATAATGATTTACAAACTTAAAAAACAAGGAAATTTGTCACACAAATTCTACATAGAATTTACTGCAGAGATTGGCACCACCTGCTCAATCCATCAGTATATACTCACTTGTCTTCCTTCTACAGTATATCTGATATGCTTACTTTTTCAGTAAAAGGTACATTATTTGCTGCTTTTCTGCATAATACCGAGCAGTATGTCTTGCTATCAGAAAACTGGTTGGCAACATAACATTTTTCAAATGCTGTTTAAAATATTCTGTAGAATTACAGCCAAACTAAATGATATAGCAAGAGTTCCATGAGGTACAAAAAGAGGTTTCCCTGGTTATTTCAAGGGCAAATGCTGGTGAGTGAATATTCAGATTGGAGTGATAGCACTGGGGTAACTTGAACATTTTCCCCCGTAGGTCCCATACAGTCACATTTACCCTTCATGATATCCTATTGTACATCTCCCACCATCTTATCTAGTTCCACAATTAAGAAATTGTCACTGATTTTATTTTTGGCCACCAGTGCAAACTCAACCAAGTATGGGAAGCGGATAACTCTTAAGTCCACTAACAACCAACTACAGATATTGAAAGTATTCCATTTTTGAAATGCAGCTTTAAAAGAGTTACAGGCAGGTAGCCATGTTGGTCTGCCATTGTCAAAACAAAATTAAAAATTCCTTCCAGTAGCACCTTAAAAGGTAAAGGGACCCCTGACCATTAGGTCCAGTCGTGGCCGACTCTGGGGTTGCGGCGCTCATCTCGCTTTATTGGCCGAGGGAGCCAGCGTACAGCTTCCAGGTCATGTGGCCAGCATGACTAAGCCACTTCTAGTGAACCAGAGCAGCGCACGGAAACGCCGTTTACCTTCCCACCGGAGCGGTACCTATTTATCTACTTGCACTTTTTTTTAAAAAAAATATTTTTTATTAAGGATTTTCTTGTTTTACAGAAGTGTAGTGCCTCGTTGTTGTTTTTTCCCCTTCTTCTTCTTCCATGTAACGTCTTTACAAATCCGTTTCATTTGTTGAGGCATTAGGGGGAGAAGAAAACAGAAAGAAAAAAGAAAGGGGGGGTGGGGAGAGGGAGGATGGATGGGGGTGGGGTCGGGTGGCGGTGTTTCTATTATGTTTAATGTATGTAGAGTTTGGTGTCAGCGTTGCTTGTGTTGTTCACTTGTGTTCCTTTGGTGGTGAGAGAGGTTGGGGTTGGCTTAGGGTGTGATTGTTTGCTTGTGATTGGCTGTGGTGATCTTTGTTTTCGTGTGTGAGTGAGGTGGGTGGGTGTTTTGGATCAGGTTAGCCATATTGATTTGTATGCTGTTGGTGGATTATTGTCGTTGTCCTGTTGGGCTGTGTATGTGATAAAGGGGAGCCATACCGGGGTGAAGGCGTCTTCTTCTGTTTGTCCCCGTGTCAGTTTCAGTTTATTAGTTAATTTTTCTAGTAGGGCTGTTTCCCATACTATTTGGTACCATTGGTCCATGCTTACTCCTGACAGGTCTCTCCAGTGTCTGGTTATGGTGTTTCTGGCTGCTGAAAGTAGGTGGGTTATGAATTCTTTGTGGAGTAAATGGGCATTGTTGTCTTGGAAGATGTTTAGTAGGGCCAATTCTGGGGTGATGTCTATTACTTGCTTAGTTATTTTACATATTTCTTGTATGGCTGTTGTCCAGAATAGTTGAATTTTGGGACACTCCCACCACATGTGGAGGTATGTGCCTGAGGAGGTGCACCCTCTCCAGCATTTTGGTGAGGTTCCTGGGTGTATTAGCGCTAGTTTCCTTGGTGTTAGGTACCACCTGTAGGTGAGTTTCAGTGTGAGTTCTTTTCTTTTTGTTGATATGGATTTAAAGGGGGGTTTAGACCACATTCTGGTCCATTGAGTGGGGTTAATCTCATAGCCTATGTCATTCTCCCATTGTTTTTTGATTGTGTCTAGGGGATTTGCGGGATTTTGGAGTAGTATTTTGTATATTGCGGATACCGTCCCTTTGCCGTTTCCCTTTGTTGTTAGGAGGAGGTTTTCGAAGGTTGTCAGGGGCCTAGTTGCTGCTGATTTTACTGTTGGGTTGTTTAAGAAGGCATGTAGTTGGTGTTGTGTTAACCAGGTCATTTGGGTGTCTTCTAGTTTGTTTTGTATTTCTTGTGTTGACAAGGGTTTGTTATTTTTATAAAAGTCTATTAGGCAATATAAGCCTTTGGTTCACCAGGTTTTTGTCTGGAGGTTTTGTGCTGCATGGTAGAATAATGGGTGGTACGCCAGGGGGATTAGTGGGGATGGGGTTGGGGATAGTTTGCCTATTTGTGTTTTCCATGCTTTGAGCATGGTCTGTGTGTACCTGTTAAGTGTTGTGGGAATTTTCTTTAGTTTGTTTGGGAGGAGTGGGTATGTTGTGGTGCAGGTGTTTTCAATTGTGTCCCTCTCTAGGTGTACCCATTGTTTTGTCTCATCTTCTAGTATATATGGGATTATATGGCGTATTTGGTTGGCATTGTAATATGCTTCTATGTTGGGGATTCCCCATCCTCCTTCTGAGGTGGGGAGGTGCAGGTATTTGGGGCTTATTCTTGGTTTTTTATGTGAGAAGATGAAAGAGTGTGGTTTTCTCTGCCAACTGCGAAGTTGGGTTGAGGGGATCCAGATTGGGAGGGTTTGGAATAGGTAGGTTAGTTTTGGGAGTGTGATCATTTTGATCATGGCTATTTTGTCTGAGAGAGTGAAATTCGTGTTATTCCATCTCTTTAGGTCTTTGTTAATTTGTCGCCACAGGGGCTTGTAGTTGTGGAGGTACAGTTTATTGAGGTTTCTGGTTATTTGTACCCCTAGGTATCTGAACTTGGTGTGGCAAAGTTTTATTTTGGTGACCTTTGTGAGTTCTTTTTGGGTGTGAGGAGGGGTGTTGAAGCACATAGCTTCTGACTTTGTAAAATTTACCTGTAGGCCCGACACCATTGCAAATGTGTTGAGTTCTCTGATTAGGGAGGTTGCTGTGCTTATGGGGTCTGGTGTTGTGACCATTAGGTCATCTGCAAAGAGCCCTAATTTATAGGTTCTGCCTTTTATTTCCACTCCCTTGATGTCTGTTGCTGCTCGGATGCGGATTGCTAAGGGTTCCAGAGCCAGGATAAATAAGAAGGGAGACAGTGGGCATCCTTGTTTCGTGCCTCTTTGGATAGCTATAGTATTAGAATCCATATTGTTAGTTCTGCATTTTGCTGAGGCTTGGGAGTATATTTGTTTGAGGATTTGTAGGAAGTTGGGGCCAAATTCCATGTTAGTTAGTACTGCTAATATGTATTTCCACTCCAAGCAATCAAAGGCTTTGAGGATGTCTAGGGACATAATTGTCAATGGGAGTTTGGTTGCCTTGCTGTGTTCGATCAGGTTCAGTAGTTTCCTGATGGGGTCTGTTATATTGCGGCCAGGGACAAAACCAGTCTGGTCTGGGGCTATTAACTTGTGTAGGAAGATTTTTAGGCGATCTACTTGCACTTTGACGTGCTTTCAAACTGCTAGGTTGGCAGGAGCTGGGACCGAGCAATGGGAGCTCACCCCATCGCGGGGATTCGAACTGCCGACCTTCTGATTGGCAAGTCCTAGGCTCTGTGGTGAGACCAACTAAGTTAGTTATTGGTATGAGCTTTCCTGTGCATGCACACTTCTTCAGATACACGAAAGCTCATACCAATAACAAACTTAGTTGGTCTCTAAGGTGCTACTGGAAGGATTTTTTTATTATTTTGTTTCAACTATGGCAGACCAACATGGTTACCTATCTGTAACTAGAACTATGGAAGGCACCACATTGAGCTGCATGAAATGGAAGTCCATCAATGTGTGTATCTGAAGAAGTGTGCATGCACACAAAAGTTGATACCAATAACAAACTTAGTTGGTCTCTAAGGTCTACTGAAAGGAATTTTTTTATTTAGCTTTAAAAGAGGTTGACAATACCTTTTCTGGGACCCCATGAATATTCACATTTCATAACTTTTAAGTGCATTAATAAATTAGAATGTTTTCCACAAGTCCCGCCCTTGCACATCAAATATGGTGCAAGAGTGTATTAACAGAATCCAGTTAACAAAGTATAGACACAATACAGGTGGCTGCCTTGCAGAACAGATTCAACTCAACACAAAATCAACCTCTGATTTTCCCTAGGGTGTCATTTCTGGCACATGAACATGGATACCATCTTACAATATAGCAACCTTGACGCTGCTCTTCTATGGGATAGTACAAATATGTGAGGATTGAGTTATGTTCATTCCATGCAAAATGCATGTATTCAAAATGCATGGTTACAAACCTGCTGAATACAGTTACCTGCATGCACACTCAAGCACACATGTGCACTCACAGCCCTGTATGCACTGTGTTCTTTCATAAATAGATGCAGAATTTTGAAAACCACTTATTTCTTACCACCAGGCACTGGAAGATTTATGATTTATCAAATTGTGGAATATACTGGAAATGTGAGCAAAGGATATATTGGACTCAGTAGCAACATTTTAAAAGTAATTCGAGTGAAAACTCAACTAGTAAAGCAAAATATAATTATAACAGTAGAATAAAAAATGAATAACCACAGAAGACTCGCATACTCAAATCAGTAAATCAGATTTTGTGGTAACACATTGCAACAAATGTTATTTCTTTTCTGTGGGCCCTTAGGAGAAGCTTTCTGCTCATTTCTTTACACAAAGGAAGGTCAATTTATGTTGATGATTCAAATGGTGCTCTGCATCAAACTTGGGGTGGGGGGAACCTGTCATTTTATTGAAAAATCATTCAATTATTAAACTGCTTAATGATGCATGGAGAACAAAATGCAACCCTCACCAAGAATTTACAATACACATTGCATTCCATTACCTTCACAAAATGAGGTGTTTCTGTCCTCTCAAGCTAACACAGGACAGCTATCTTTGCAGCCCATAAAACTGAAAGGGGCTCATGATGACCTGAAAATGTATATTGCTTCTGTCAAATTCCTGACAATGAAGAGCACAGTGAGCTAGAAGACCTCACATTTCAAAAGGAAACAATCAATATCCCTGAAGATAATTTTAATATGCTATGAAGTTTCTCAGCAAGACCCTAAGTTCACATTGTAGAACACATAATCAGGTTTGAGATTGTATTCATACATTAGCACCCTACTCTTCTACCAAAGTAGGTAGCATAAAAACACCCACACACACCCCGGAAACATTCATTAAAGTCACATTAACAATGCAATTCTATGCATGTTCAGATAGAAGTCCCACTAGTGGTATTCAGATGTTATGAAAAACAATAGTTTTTTGGTCTTGGGATCATGTGCTTCCTCTTCCCTATGCCTCCTCTGATGTAACTGCAAGAAAGAGATCAGAAGCTTTCACTTATGCAGCTTAGCATGACATCTGAACCCTAAACTGTGGCTGATCATGACTATTGTTTTTGAAGCAAGCCTAGTTGGGTTGTTTCAATAAAACATACAGTGAAATTTTGCAAACAAAAAATAAAAGTCTGATTTTAGCTATCAGTCTCCCTCTTCTGAACCCCATAGCCAATATGAACTAACAGGACGTAGATAAGACTTACAAGTGGTAGAAAGGTAAATTAGTTCTCAGCCAAGTGATCTATTCCTCAAAGAGTTACAATGTTAACTCCATATACATCAAACCGCTCTGTGTTAGATGGTGGGTCTGTTTAATGAGGGAAGCTCAGCTCTAGCCCAATGTTGTAGTCTCGTTGCTGAGCAACACTGTGGTAAGCTCAGTGGAGTGGGAGGCCAGCCAATGAAAAGCAACTCTGGGGCGTACTTGCCTGGAAGCAGAGTCATCATTCAAAGTCAGGTCTAGTCCTAGGGCTGGGCAAACAACAATCCACGTGGTCAGATGGTCCAAGGGTCAGGGAATAGCCAAGACAAGCAGCAAGCTAGGACCAGGAACTACAGCCGTTGTTACCAGCATCTGATTGCTGCTGGAAGCTCTGTTTAAGAAGGCTAAAGCCAACTGATTCTCATCATCGCCTTCTCTTCTGTGTCCTTGAAGGCTGATCAGTTGCAGGTGGAATCACTTCACCTTCTCCCCCTTCAGCAGGCGAAGCTAGCTCCTGGCCCATGACACCCACTATTACTTCCTCTCTCTGATAGCAGCTCTCCAGGGATTTGGCCAGAACAGATCACCTGCTACCTGATCCTTTTATAGGTGGACAGGCCTGGCATTGGACCTGGAACTAGCATGTGCTCTTCTACTGAGCTATTGTCCCTTCTGCAAAGGATGGCTACTCGGTGTGTGAGAATGTTAAGGCCTTTCTATAAAAAACACACCGTGTTCCTCTTGTTATTGCTACTGATGACAATGGACCTGACCCGAACTAGGAATACACTGAAAACTGAAATCCAATTATGGTGTTCTGAATCCCCATACATTCTAGATGTCAAGTTTACAAGAACCAAGTGAAACTGGTTGTATCTTCCTCTAATGTAACCCATGCATCCCAAGATTATGTTTTAATGGGCTAGCAAAACAGCTATTTGAAACACAAATTAACTGTGATAGAAAGTAAGCAAGCAGAGATTATGCCTGATAGAAATATTCTCCACACAGATGTGACTTCTTGTGTAATGGAATATAATAAGCATAATTGCTTTGATGTGGTGCAAACCCAGACATAAAAGCTCTGAATATACTGTGGCTGATACCAGCATAATTATATTCTATTTTTTAAATGGTGGTTTCCTTCCCTGCTCCAAGAAGACAGTTACTAACTAAATTGGTAAATGCCTTACCAACAAATCTGACGTAGCATGCCATTACATTTTAGAAATGGAATGAACAATATCCAAAAAGTGGAAGGAAAGCCATTATCTCATTCAAACCAAAAATCTCTTATCATCTATACACACACTCAGTAAAAAAAATACGTTCATGACCTAAAGGTACTCATTTTAAGATACTTAGTAAGAATCACACTGTGTAATACATTGTGTTGTTACTGTCCTTGGAGTTCTCTATGTGGTAACCTTTAGAGATCCTGAACGCTCCCTTGGAAACACTGTTCAATGGAGTAATCCCATGAAGGTGGGATCTGAATGACACCACCAAGTGGGTAGGGCTGATGATGTGACTCTTACCAGACATTGTGGTGAGATGTGCATGTATGCATTTTCATGCGTACTTAGTTAGAATAGCCAGCGCCGAGGGCCTTCTGGCGGTTCCCTCATTGCGAGAAGTGAGGTTACAGGGAACCAGACAGAGGGCCTTCTCGGTAGTGGCGCCCGCCCTGTGGAACGCCCTCCCTTCAGATGTGAAGGAAATAAGCAGCTATCTTCTCTTTAAAAGACATCTGAAGGCAGCCCTGTTTAGGGAGGTTTTTAATATTTAATTCTGTCTTGTTTTTAACACTTGATTGAAAGCTGCCCAGAGTGGCTGGGGAAACTCAGCCAGATGGGCAGGGTATAAATAATAAATTATTATTATTATTATTATTATTATTATTATTATTATTATTATTAGTGATGTGGACTTTGGGTGGGTTCAAATCCCAACTCAACCATGAATCTCATTGGGAGAAAATTAAGCTAGCTTTTAGAAATATTAAGCAAGTTCCTTTCGTTTTATCTTTGAGATGTTTGCTAAACCTGGTTCTGTTTGACCAGCTGACTGCTTAATGTATGGTATCTTTGTGTGGCTTTTATGTGGTTTTTCTTTTATTGCTCACAGTTTACAGCATTTTTAATGGTATTATAAATTTGTTAAATCTGCCAAATAAATAAAATGTGTTTCTTTTATGAATAAATAAAATGAACGTTTGGTCTAAACCTAAGCTGCCTTGTAAGGTTGTTGTAAGTATAAAGAGGGGGTGGAGAAAACCACGTGCAGCAAAATGTAAGAACACACACACACACACACCCCACACACACTGCAGTTAGATTCGCCTGCCTGTGAGAGCCAGGGCTGAGGTAGGTCTCTAGGGCCCCATTCTCAGGAGCCTACAAGACTAAACAAATTTGTGTTTCACCATATTGTTTCCACAGTAATTACAATTTAGTGTATATTTATCTGCTTCAAAGCACCATGATGGGATTTAAATAAAGGTTTTAAACTGCTCTGGTGGAAGAAGAAAAAGAAGAAAAACTGTAAGATTGCTAAGCATCATTATCGTTACAAACATACTCTGATTTAATTGCACATTTCAGTATTGTGGCTTGGTTGTGGCCCATGTTGTTCGTGTGCATGTTTATAAATAAATAAATTGATAATGGAAAAAAATGTATCTCCAGCTATGGAGTTCCTGCTATGGATACAGATAATGACTTTCTAAGAAATAAAGCTTAAGTTCTATTTAGAAAAAACAAAAACTAAAAACACCCAACTAAAAATAATTCTAAAATGTCAATAAAATGAGTGACATATATGGGCATTTGTATATACTTCAGATCCACCAAATGACTGATATACCAAGAACATGGAAGGATAGATATTATTATAACGTATTAATGGACCATGTGAATGAAAAAGTTGAGAAAGAGAAAATGGAAGATTTCCAGCGATGAATATCCACTTCCTTTATCTGCTATGTTGTTTTGCTTTATTGTGTTGAGTTATAAGATTTCTATCCCACATTTATCACATATAGCTGCCAGGAGGCTGTGTGTTCACTTGTGAATTTCCTGTCATTATGGCAGCTGTGTTTGGATGGTCTCAATGTGATTTTTGTGCGGTGACCCATTAACTCAACAGGAGAAGTGTAGGTAGAAGCTAGACCACTTACAGGTGCTAAGGTGACTAGCAGGCTTTGGCCAAACTATGACATGAGGCTTAATATCCATTACTTCTTCTTCAGTGAAAGATAGCCCTGCTATCGGAGAAAGTAAAGGAGTGTTCATTGACAAACTGAACTAGAAGGGAGTGAAATCTCCTGTCTCTGGTAACCAATAGTCTGGATTGAGGTTAGGTTTTAAATTCCATCTCACCTATGCCTCAAATTTCAGCCTGTTTCTTTTATTGCATAGAACCCTATAGAACAGGCATAGGCAAACTTGGCCCTCCAGATGTTTTGGGACTACAACTCCCATCATCCCTGACCACTGGTCCTGTTAGCTAGGGATGATGGGAGTTGTAGTCCCAAAACATCTGGAGGGCCAAGTTGGCCTATGCTTGCTATAGAAGTCCAGGAGGACTGAGTCACATCCTATTTACTTAATGTCATTTCTTCACCTTCATTATCCAACCCTAGGTCCCCTTTCTTAGGTTGACACTAGAGTCTAGTGAAACTATGACAGTGTCTTTTAGTGGTAAATTTACTTTTTGCATTCAGGAAAGTAGGGTAGGGATCCCACTCCCAATGGTCAGGCCTTCCATCCTCAGAGTTCCCTCTTATTCTGCCTCTCATCATTTTCTTCCTTCCTTCCTTCTTCCTTCCTTTCTATCTTCTTTTTATGCTCCAGGATTTGCACCAACCCCTGCTTTTACCCCATCCCTCAACTATCTCAAACATGGCTACGTAAGAAAGACTGTAAATTGGAAACGCCGCCACAGCACCTTAGGCCACAAAATTATCTAAGATACTGTTGCTAAAACAAAGCAGCAATCTATTATCTTGGGGACTAAACTCAAGAATACTAATAATGAATAATAAAGCAGGCACCACTCTTGTTTCATAGCTGTACTTGGAGCAATCAGGCTGAAAACAACTGTGTTAATGCAGATATAAAACCCGTGTAGGTGAAAGGCCCATTAGACATGCTCTTTTATTTGGAACAGAAAGAGCCAGGTGCTAAACATTTGATCTGTCCACTGCTGTGATGGGGTTGCTCTCTTTAGGCTGGAAGTGCTCCAGTAGTTAATGTTTTCTCATTAGTGTACAGTATGTCTCTCCTGGATGGCTATGTTCCTGTTAATGATCTCTCTCCATTAGCGTATAACCACCCCGGAAAGATATAAAAATACACTACTTGATTCACTTCCAATGCTGTCTGTTCACACTACCCCTTTTGTTGTGTGGCAGCATTCCAGGATTTCATCTTTCCATTGGTACTCTTCTCCTCTTTTGGTTGGCTGAGTTCCAGTGTTTGATCTACTGTAACTCAACATTAAGCACTTGATTCCTCTACATCAATTTTGTCCCACCTGGGATGGGTATATTCCAGTACTTAATCAATCCACCTCTCAATTAAGGATTACAGACTTTACTCTCCCTTCTATTTACACCAGATTAAATTAAGTTACAGAAGTTTAAAGGAGGCCAGTGTAGCATCTACTTCTGCTATCAACATTAGATAATCTTGTATTTATTTAATAGCAATTTGAAGATGTACAGATTGGCTAGCAATTAAACAATGGGGTCTCTTCTACCTTCTTTAACTACTAAGACCCAATTATATCATACTATACTAAATACTAAAAATAATATTTTTGTGCCCAAACCAATATTTTGTGTCCATTATGCAAACCAATATTTTATTTTATTTTTCAAAAAATATAAACTGAAATGAAATTAAAGAGTTATCATAACAACTTTTCATCCTGATTGTCTGCTACAGTTGTGCAAGCTGAATTTATAGACCACTGAACACTGGTTTGAATGTCACATGCAATCCAAGTTTTGTGTATATCATGTCATTTGACTTGCTGTTGTTATGTGTGATGTGGAATGAAATCCAGTGGGGGTCCTTTTAATAATACAGCAACCTGAACAAAGTCAGGTTGTGTTCATTGACCATTCCACTCTTCCATTGGTCCTCCCCCCTTGATTTCCAGACACATAAACAGGATGCCTTTGGTGAATCCCATCTGCCAGGAATATGGTAAGCAGTCCCGTTTTCAACTGACAGCTTTCCAGAAATCATTTCCTAGCTCCAAAAGGTGCCACGAGTGCCTTCCTGACTATGTGAATCTCATCTGCTTGGTTGACACCATCTATCTGTGATGCTGGCCACCCTGGCTAAACATGATACGTATGGAATAGGATACCTCTGTTCTCATTCATTTGAACAATTATATATTGGTATTCATAAAAAATACCAGAGCAATTTATAATTGTACGTTAAACCATACAATAAAAATCATATAAAGCTAAAATCAGAAATCAGCTAACTATTGTGGAAATGTATACAGTATTCTTAATTGCTTTTGCCTGATGGAACAGAAAAGTTTTCAGCAGGGATTTAAAAACTGAAACAGAAGCCACATGCTGAAGAGTGTTCCACAACACAGGGATGATGACATAAAGTCTTGGTTTCTTATTGTTGTCAAATGAGCCTCACCTTTTCAGGGGGCGAACCACAATACTCCTGCAGATGATCTCTGTGACTGAGCTAGAATATAAGGATTCAGGTGGTCCCTGAATTCTTCAGGGCTTTGCAAATCAACACAAGGACCTTGTACCTGGTTTGGTAGTAGATGGGCAGCCAGCGCAACTGTTTTAACAATGGTGTCACATTTTCTCAACCAGAAGCTCTCCTCAGAAATCTGAATGCACTAGCTGGAGCTTCCAAACCAGCCCCACTTCCTTTGAACATCCATGGGTATTTTATGCTGAATCTACATCAGTGACCCCTATGTGTGTGTGTATGCACACTCTTCAAAAGTAACCTTCTTAAACATTTGTTTTACCTTTAACATAAAGTACCGTACCTCTCTGCTTTCCCTTTTCCCCTTATGGCTTATTCCTAATAAAACGTCTCTCCTAATTTGGACTTGAAGCTTGGAGTAAATTAATGACAAACCCAAGGGGCTGTTTTCTTCCCACTAGCTAAGCCACTCGGAGTCCATTTACCTCCTTTTGTCTAAGAGGAGATAAAATGAAAACAAGCTGCACATGCCCAAAATGTCATGAGGGTTCTAGTTGATTGCTACCTTCCAAGCAGATATTTAGCACTTAGCTCTGGATTTCCTATCAGGCCAGAATTATAATTAAAACAGAGATAGTGGCAGGAAACAAAAACAATACCAAGCATGCTCAACTGGTTGATGTCCCAAGGCAGTTTGATTCAAAATAGTATCCAACTATGTTCAAGCATAAACAAAAACCTGTCCCTTGATCTCAGAAGCCATCATGGAAAATTTAGATATATCTTAAGACGTGTCCAAATGCATAGCAAGCAAACAAACAACTTTCCAAAATATATAATAGGCTAGTAGCTTTGTACACATCATTGCTTGGGAATTCTAAGGCTGGGTTCACATGGCAACTCATTCCTTTTTTACCACTTCTCTCTGTTAATTTCTGCGTTATATTTGAGCTTTCACATGATGTAAAAGTCGCTTTTTGGAACTACAGTGGAATATAGTGTCATGTTCATTTCCATGTTACTTGCTTCCGGGGGGGGGGGGGAGAGGGAAACGGTTTGCAAATAATGTGGAAACGACTGCTAAAATTGTACTTCAGTTCCAAAAGTGGCTTTTACAAGATGTGAAAGCTCAAACATAATGTGGAAATTAACAATTTGGGAAATGTTGTGGAAATGGAATAAACTGCCATGTGAACGCAGCCTGGGAGAGGAGGGGATAGCGCAATTTTGAAAGATTCACAAAATCATCTTGATTTCAAAAATTGTATCCAACTGTATCAAAAAAATAGATAAAAAGCTGCTTTTTGATACCAGGAGTCAACATGCAAAATCTTTTTACACTATCTTAAGAAGTGTCCAAAATAGTTAGTGGATTGTAGGCAGCTAAAAAATCCTGTCTATAAAAAGCCAACCCAAAACATATGAGGTGAAGGAGAAGATGTTGCCTACCATTAGGTGTGGTTTTTCAACACTGTGATATATCACCAGCCAAAATATCATGGTGTCTGAAATAAGGATGGAACTATGTAAAGGAGAACGGGGTAATGTTCTGGAAACTGCTACTACTTAAGGTTGTAAAACATTTTTACTTACTGGTACCTTTAACATATTGTTACAACTGTTATTTTATAATACAGAGCAACAGGGACAGCAGGGATCATGAGAGAAATGATTACTGGCTTCACATGTTTTCCCCCACATTGTGATTTTTTTTACATAGCACATACACAAACACATCTATTGCCATGTCAAATATTATGAAACTGTTACCACGATGTGGATTTCAAACTGAATTTGGCGCCTGAAATCGGGCAGAAATGTTGCCTTGACAAGGTATTCTTAATCTCATGCCCTTGAAAAAGATTACCAATGTTGCACATATTTTAGTCATACAAGGCCTACTAATATTTGCTATATATTCATTTTCCAATACAGTGGTACCTCGGGTTAAGTACTTAATTCGTTCCAGAGGTCCGTACTTAACCTGAAACTGTTCTTAACCTGAACCACTGCTTTAGCTAATGGGGCCTCCTGCTGCTGCCACGCCACCAGAGCACAATTTCTGTTCTCATCCTGAAGCAAAGTTCTTAACCTGAAGCACTATTTCTGGGTTAGCAGAGTCGGTAACCTGAAGCGTATGTAACCTGAGGTACCACTGTATCATTTTGAAGCCTTGCCTCTTCTTTTGCCTCCTTTGGGTTTTGGTGCAGCACCTATATTTTCCTTCAGTAACGTTTTTCAGGCTTTTCATGCTTCCAAAGATGTATGCTTCACACAACACAGTCAAGTCAATAATGAAATTTTGCACTGTCATCACAGTTCCCCTCATTTTGCTGAGAGCCTTCTGGCATTTCAAAGCTTGCAAGAAACATAGGTTGTGAACATTTCTTGTACTAGGAAAAGGAAAGGAAACCATCCACCTCTCAATATACTATATATTAGAGCAAGATATTGGGTAAAATTAATAAAAAAAATATGCACAGTACCTGTTCCTCCCATTTCAGAGTTTATTACTGCAACAATAATATGCTACTTGATAGACAGGCATTCAAAACAAACAGTGCCCTGCAGAAGACAGCCTATTTGTAAAAGTGGAATGTTTAGTCTCATCTTATGCTTCAGGCAGCTTATAAAAATATGGCATTAGACAGCAGTAAGATCAGCAAACATGCATGACACAGAAAAAAGACAAGTATAGGAAAATATTTGCATATGAATTGATGAAAAGTTACCAGGTCTCTTGTTTATTTTTTTTAAAGTGCTTTTTGTCTCCAAAGAAATGCAGCCAAAAGCACCGTGCAAAGTAATTAGTGTAAAGATTGATGCAACAGAAAAGAGCTTATCTCATCATTGAAAGATGGTCTGTCACCAGTACTAAGTGTTTTCTAGAGGGAGGAGATACATTGTCAAGCAATATAACAAGGAACTGCACTGCTTTCAAATCTGTAAGTAGAAATGGCTGCCTCATACACGGCAGTTTTTCTGCAGAAAATCTATGGAGGTGAACGGAATCTGATTGTAATGCCAACTCTGACAATTAGAGAACCACTGCATTGTTTTGCACATGTTTGACTAAGGAGCACAAGAAACTGTCTTACACAGAGTTAGATCATTATCAGTCCATACAGACAATACAAAGCTAGGAAGGCCAGAGGCTGTCCTCCCGGATTTTCAAGAATCTTTCCAGCCTTTTTTCAAAAAAAGATATGCCAGTCGTAGCAACAGAATAATTATTGGGGAAATCAGTGGGACTCAAAATTATGGAGACATAGAAACTTGAGGTTTTTAGTAAGGCAAGTCTGACAAATGTTTGACAAAATGTCTTAATGAATAATCCAGAAGCAGGAATATAATACACTGTGTTAGAAGACCTAGTTAGTTTATCACATCTGGAACAGCAACACAAGGTGAGAAGTCATTACTGAGGAGAAAGCAAAGATCTAGGGAGCTAATCAGAAAGAGATGCCCCCAGATGGATGGAGATTGCAATACAAGGGAACAGAAGGAGACGGAAAAAAGAACTAAGTACCGTATTTTTTGCTCTATAAGACTCACTTTCTCCTTCCTAAAAAGTAAGGGGAAATGTGTGTGCGTCTTATGGAGCAAATTCAGGCTGCGCAGCTATCCCAGAAGCCAGAACAGCAAGAGGGATTGATGCTTTTGCTGCGCAGCGATCTCTCTTGCTGTTCTGGCTTCTGGGATTCAGAATATTTTTTTCTTGTTTTCCTCCTCCAAAAACTAGGTTCGTCTTATGGTCTGGTGCATCTTATAAAGTGAAAAAGGAGGTGGGGGAGGAATTCTGGGATGGAGGAACTAGATCTGGAATAACTAAGTAACTGTGGGAGAGAAGCTGAATAAAAAATGGGAGCAGGATCAGAAGCACTGGAGGTCATCTATGCTTGCAAGTTTATGGACCTTCACATGCAAGAACCTATAGCATTATATGTATTGCTTTCAAAGATGCATTGTTCAAATATATATGTTTTAATTCTATTAAAGTTTAATTGTTTTTTATTTAAATAATTGTTTCATTCCTATGTTTTTTGCTGTTTCTATTTTATCTGTAAGCTGCCTTGAGTCCCTGACAGGGGAAAAGATGGGATAAAAAGTACCAAAGAATAATCACCTTGGCCTTATTCAATAGCTTGTTCTTTGCAGGATAGGAATTATCCTCTGAATAGGATAATTCAGAGAGATTCTTCTCAAGAAGCATTGGTGTCAGTATGGGAAAACTGGAACGTATAGTGTTTAAGTGCAGCCCATAGTGTTGCTGTGCACAGACATCTAGAGAAAAGTGTGTTGTAGGACAAGGATTGGATAGGATGTATTGGTCTTTTTGCTGACAAACCAGATGCACATGATCATGTTTGACCTAGCCTGCTTTCTAGTTATGGTTTTTTCTATTAAAAAGGAATGGGCTGAATCCCGTTATGATTGACTGCCAGCACAATTTAGCACAATGAAGGTAGATGAAGAATATCAGATAACAGGGGACTGACAAGTCCTGTTGTTAAAGTGTTGAGTTACATTATCAATGAGCGGGATCCTGTTTGTGATGGGTTATGTAGGGGGTTTTTTATTGCAGAAGATATTGGATATTGCAATGCATTATCCTATTAGAATGTTTTAATTATATTTTGATGGGAGTTCACTTTTTATTGCTCTAATGCATGACTGACGGTGCTCTTTAGCTGGGTAATAAAGGTTTGTAATTCAAATGAGAAGCATATACAAATCCCAAGCAACATTCAACTACAGTGGTGCCCCGCAAGATGAATGCCTCGCAAGACGGAAAACCCGCTAGACGAAAGGGTTTTCCGTTTTGGAGGCGCTTCGCAAAACGAATTTCCCTATGGGCTTGCTTCGCAAGACAAAAATGTATTGCGAGTTCCTGCGGGGTTTTTTCCCTTTCCCCCCCTTTTCCTAAGCCCTAAGCTGCTTATCAGCTGATCCGCTAAAAGCCGCTAAACCGCTAATAGCGCTAATCCGCTAAGCTGTCAATGGGCTTGCTTCGCAAGATGAAAAAACCGCTATACGAAGAGCCTCACGGAACGGATTAATTTCGTCTTGCGAGGCACCACTGTATATGTATCTGCAAATGCTTACAGCATAACCATGTGAAGATTTTAATCTGTGATCAAATCAGCTGCCTGCAGAAACAGCCGTGACTTCCTGATCTGGTCATTATCTGCTCTGCTCCCCAATTTGTTCTTGGGGGGAGAGGTGCTTTTGAGGAGGAGTTGCTCTTTGCTCTGCCACTGAGGCCAAGACATCCAGAAATACATTAGAAAAGGAATTGGGCAACTCATCAGTGTCACTCCTGGGTTGAGTTTCTGCCATCTAGCCAACTTCCTGTAGGAAGAGCTATATGGCAGGAACAATCCTGTTCTCCTCATCTGTACAGTGCTATATGCTGAGCTCCCAGGTGTGGTCCAAGAGGAGAGTGTGTCTGGTATGGGGTTGCTCTCTGCCCTGCTGCCAAGAACAAAAACCTGAAAACAACTTAAATATAAAAGTGCTTTTACACACACACACACACTTTCTTATTCTGCCTCTCTTTCCTCATATAATGAAAGGCAGCGTACAAGTGGTTCAGCTGCAGTGACCCATCAAGCCACCATTTGAAGAGCTTTTGTTTGAATGCAGTATATCGATAAATATTTAGGTTTATATTCCCAGTGAACTCATTATTTGTCCTAGGTAGCTTATGAGTAGAATGCATCCTTAATATTGAATAACCATCACGAAGTATCTTCTTAGCTGGTCAATAGTAAATTATTATCCAAGCATTATAACAGAGCTATTAGAAACTTTAAAATATATTTATGCATCTTTAATGAAGCATTCCAAATGCACACCGGGAGCCAGGCGGATTTGTTCTGCACTGTAAGCATGTTCGTGCAAAAGGGGGGTATGTGCAAGTTGCAGCATATGCTACACCAATTCAGTAACAGCATCACTAAAACTTATAGGTGGGTTGTTTCCTCATTGTGTTCAGATGGGGAGCAAACTAGGGGCATGGCAGTAGAAGCAAAATGTAACCCTCTAAAATGTCACCACGCATGTCTCAAACTGTCCACCCCCCAAAAAAAATGCACAAAGGAGTTTATTTTTATGTATTGGGTTTTCCAGAAATGGGTAAATATGGATTAAATGATGAAAAACTGTGGACTGGGATTTTGATGCCAGCAGCATCTTGGTGGATCATAAAAAGAACCCCCTGAACACGAGTGGCACTGAGTCCATAATGCATTTCCATTGGAAGCCCCTCAAAAGGGTAAACACCAATGGCTTTTAAAAATGCATTTCAATTGTCAGATCCCTTAAAACTGGTAGCTAAATTCCTCAGTCCCTTTTAAAACTAATGAATCTAAAACAATTTAAGTGCACCCACATAGGCTTAAGTGGTCCTTGGATTGTACTATTAGCAGCAATTCTGATTCCAGATCTCTATGTTTAGAAGTCAGTCTCTGCAGGACTACAAGATCAAGACTGTCTGCACCGTCAATCAGCCAATATTTTCTGAGTTCCCCCTTTCAGCCAAGCATCCAAAGTGGAAGCAAAGCCAATTGTTCTTCTTTAAAACAAGGGTGGTGAGAATGGTACTACACGTAGGAATATTGGCCTCATTCGCCTGTCACAGTCAACCATAGTTAATTACTTACTACAAATACACCTATCTGGCCAGTTTAATCTTCCCTGCAAGTGCATGGGAGAAACAAACTATGATCCCTGGCTGAGCATTATGGCCAAATCATGTTCAGGGTTTGTTTTGCTCCACATAAATCAAGATCTGTAACCCAAGTTTGTGCTCTGAATGAAACAAACCATTATCCCTAGTTCAAATGTAACACTAAGTCAGGGGTCATGGCTTGTTTCTCCAGCACACTAGCAGGAAGGTACAAGCTTGGGCCAGACTGGCATGTTCACTGTGATGTGCAAACTGGGCCATTAACATAAGAATAGAAACAAGCCTAGGTGGCAGGATGAACATACAGTGGTACCTTGGTTTAAGAACAGCTTAATTTATGAACAACTTGGAATAAGAACGCTGCAAACCCGGAAGCAGGTGTTTTGGTTTGTGAACTTTGCCTTGGAAGCAGAACATGTACATATGAGTGTGTTCCATATGTAAATTCAGTCCCCTGCTGCTAATCAGAGGCTTCCTGTTGAGTCTGTCGGCTGTTGAGTCCTGAGCACCCACACAACACAGAGGTGATATTTGGAGCTTTTGTTTTTGCTATTTTTTGCATTTTTGTTTGTGTGGCTTTTTCATTTTTTTTTTGACTGTGACTTGTTCTTCGTTTTATGGGACTGACTTGTGACTGTGGCTTGTGACTTCATTTTTGTGACTGTGGCTTGTTACTTTGTTTTTGTGACTTGTTTTTGTGACTGTGTGGAACCCAGTTCAGCTACTGGTTGATTGTGTGACTGTGGAAATGGAGAAAAGCCCCCATCCAAACAATGACTATCATCAGTGCATATAAGATTTTTTTAAAAAAATTGTTATCATCTACAATACTGTCTTATTTATTTTATAGTACATGATGGCATGCAAAACTTATTCATCTCCTAAAACAATGCTCTTGACCTTACTGAATGATCTTTGTGTACTGTTCAGTCAGATGCACAGACAAGCAATCTAAAAAGGTAAATCATCGTTCATAGGACCAAACCTGGGTAATAACATATTTCAATGTTATTTAACTACAAAAACTTCTTATTACTGATTAAATTGTTCTGGGTTTACACATTGTTTATTTTTTTCTCCCTATCTAACATTTAGCTTTGATCAATGTTATGTACCAAGTTGAATAGGATCCAAAATGCAGCAGTCTGATTGGTCCACAGGAGCCACCCAATCCAGCTCCAGGTAGAAGTGAATCCGCAACCTGATTGGCCTACAGGAGAATCCCGGAATTAGCCAATCACGTGGGGCCCATTGTGTAAATAATTTATATAAAGCAGACATTCTGGGGGAACTTCCATTCCTTCTCACTACTATGAGCTGAATAAAGAGCATGAAATCCACTCTCAACTCCGAATATATTTCAATCAGAAAAGTTCAAGAATTTCCCACTGCTTACAAAAGCTATTAATAGTGTAATTCTGTACATGTCTGCTAAGAAGTAAACCATACTGAGTTTAATAGAGTTTACTCCCAAGTCAGGATTGTAACATCCATTTACTTTTCCATCTCCCTCTAGTTTTCAGCTTTGGCCCCATTGAGCATGGCTCTCTCTCCTTCACATCAAAATTTTATGACACCTTCACTGTGTATAGTCCACACCACATATTTAATAAAGTGGACTTGGATTTCCCCCCATTAAAGTAGATAATGTTCTTGGGTGAACAGTTCCAGTTAGACAACAGTCCCAAAATAGGAATGATCCAATTAGAGGGGAATACAATAGCCAGCTGTTCTCAATATCCTTTAGTTTTACCGTAGATGTCTCAGTAATTTCCCCTCCAGATCTAATGTAAACTAGCTCTTTTCCTACATCCTTAGAAACCTTCAAGTTTTAGGCATTCATGAACTTATCATGAACATGCAACAGGGAAAGCAGGTCTTCCAAATGATAAGTGTGTTAATAGCCAATTACATACAGATTTTTCAAGATCACGCAAGCAATCATACTACAAGTGATTTCTCTTCCTCATCATATACACAGTCAATACTTGTATTTAATTGTTGCACAAAAATATTTTCTGAATCAGCAATATTGAAACATTATTTTAAAATATAACAAAAAATAATAGTTCAAATACTACATTTGCACATTTTAAGAATGTTATTGTGTGTATCCAAATCTTCACATTTTGCTCTTTACTAATATGACAGTATACTAGATTCAGGTAGGTAGCATTGTCCAGTAGCACCTTAGAGACCAACTAAGTTTGTTCTGGGTTTAAGCTTTTGTGTGCATGCACACTTCTTCAGATACACTGAAACATAAATCATCAGACAGTATACTGATAATCTCATCAGTATTGGATCATTTGCCTCCTGTGGGCACTCAAAACCCATAGCTTTTTAAATTGGTATATGTTGTATTCAATATCTATCACTTCAGAAACCAAAATCTTGAAAACACAAAATGGTTCTACATAAATTATTTCTGTCTAAATGCAGAGCCATCATGGTGACAGAGCCTACACTCAAAAGGAGACACAGGGGATCAATTTATTCATGTCCTTATGATCATATTGCTGCTCTCTGCTATCTTTGCAGCTGCTTTATGTTAATGTAGATATTTTGCATTAAGAATTATGTCCTAAAGCAAATTGCCAAGAAGGGGGAGAATAGATTTTAGGTTCTAGAATACTGCAGAATGCTCACAGTATACTGATATTTGTAATAAATCTGCTTTACCAAGCTTATGTAATATAAACAAGAGTTATTTTCCAAACAAAAGTTTGGAAACACCTGTTGTTGCTACACACCACTATCTAAGTGAAAGAAAAAAGCACGATGGAGAGTCAAGATAGCAGTTAATTACAATAGAATTTTCTGACCACAAAATACTTGTGGCTTTTAAAAAACTTAACCAGCCCCCAACCACCAGATATCGTCACATTCTAATTAAGATGAAAACAAGGCTGTGTTGGGTGAGTATAAAGATATCCCATTCAGGAGAAGGCAGTGTCTTAGATATATTATGCCAAAACCGGTAAGAGCTTTGCAGGTCAAAAGTAGCATCACAAATTGGGCATAAAAACAACAGCTATCCCAGGCAGGTCCTCAAACACTGGAATAAGAGGTAACAGAAAATACATTAAATATGATCAACATATATTAGCTGTATTCTCTTTCTGTCCACCACTGAGCTTTTGTTGGTTCCTGAAAACATACTGAATTCACTGTTAAAAATTACCTTCATTAAAAGATCACTTTGGAAACCTTAGTGATGGCTATCTGGGAATGAGTAATGGGTGCTTTGTTTCCTACCATATTAAAGAAATGACAACAGAACATAGTATGTATCACCAGCAGATTATACTGTAAGTAGATAAGGATGCCTTCCTAATCCATATGGGTAGATTTATGTCACTGATTTGATAGCACAAGACGGCTTCACTGCAAGAGCTCCATTATTTATTGTTTAATGGTCTGGCGCTATAAAGGCTAGGCGATGGAAAATATGTTAAATTTCTTTTAAAGACCCTGGTGCTATTTAATGTAGATTCATTTTTGCTTTTAAAAAAATGAGATAGCGCACACTCTTTTGCTCCCTCTTCTTCCTGCAGATTTTATTTGCGATTTTTTATTTACTACCACTCTTGTATCAACAGGTGCAACCTGATGGCATTTTACAGCACTCATTGGCTGTCTTTTCTAGGATATTTGAGTCTTCCCATTTTCTGGTACTACCTTACAGTATGTCCGTCCTACTGAAGTTCATTGCATAACACTACGGAAATGATATCAGAATTTAAGAATCAAAAGAGGAAGAGATGAAGGTTTCTTCCCTATCAAAGAAGTCATCACCTCTCATGGTCTCATGCAACAGGAAGCCTAAAACCAACAGTTCTCCTGAAACTAGTCCTGGAGATTTGATCCCTAAACCTACCACCTTGTTGTTACAGCTAGTGTGCATAGAGTACCCAGGTTGATTCAGCAGGTGCTGGTTTTGCCGGTGTGATTTTATAGATCAAGATCATAATGACTTGGGACTCAGCTAGATTGGTAAAGAAAGAGTTTTATATGTGTTGTATATGCAATATAATACTGTGACACCAGATGGCTCTGTGGAGTCCCATCTTTCCCAACTGGATTTCCCTGTATGAGTTTACAACGCGTTTAACTGAAACGCTTCTTTGATGTGTCTAGATCCTGCCTCGGGTTCACATCCTGATTTCGCCATGAAGTTCACTGAGTGATCTTGCAGAAACCTTTTCATCTCAGCGTAACCTGAAAGCCTCATCGCTTTCTTCCATACAGCCACTATCTGTTCTTACTGACCTCTCCTGCCTCTTCCTGTTTGTTCAGAATTTATCCTTCTCTGCTATCCTTTCTGATATTGTGGTGACATGAGATAGACCTTTTTCTGTGGCTGCTTCCACATTGTGGAATTCCCTCTTAAGAGAGGTTAGACTGACTCCCTTCTTCTTATCTTTCCACCAGAAGTCCAGGACGTTCCTGTTCAGGCAAACATATGGAAACTAAGGTGCAAATGATGCTGATTACTAGGCTGTTACTAAGGAAAAGTGTATTTTAATTGCTGGTTTTAAATATGTTGTATTTTATTTTTATTTTTATTATTATTATATAAGGCAGAGGACCTTCTTGGTAGTGGCACCCAACCTGTGGAATGCCCTCCCATCAGCTATCAAGGAGATGAGTACAGTGGTACCTCGGGTTAAGAACTTAATTCGTTCTGGAGGTCCGTTCTTAACCTGAAACTGTTCTTAACCTGAAGCACCACTTTAGCTAATGGGGCCTCCCGCTGCCGCTGCACCACCGGAGCACGATTTCTGTTCTCATCCTGAAGCAAAGTTCTTAACCCGAGATACTATTTCTGGGTTAGCGGAGTCTGTAACCTGAAGCGTATCTAACCCGAGGTACCACTGTAACTATAGAACCTTCAGAAGACATCTGAAGGAAGCACTGTATAGAGAAGCTTTCTAATATGTCATGTTTTACTGTGTTTTTACCTATGTTGGAATCCACCTAGAGCGGCTGCGGCCACCCATTCAGATGGGCGGGGTAACAACAACAACAACATTTGGTTTTATTATTATGAAACCTAGGTCAAGCTCAGAGAATCAGTCTAGGTCCTGGATACATTCCAGAGGTAAGACTGGGGCAAAAGTTCAGGGTAAATATCACAGGGAGTCAACACATATTAATGCACACTTAGAAGGATTGACAATGGTTCAGGAGCAACAATCCAAGGCCCTGTGCCGTTTCCAACAACTGGAAGACTTGAGAGGGAGGCTTTATGTACTCTGGCCTCCTAGAAAATACTCTAGCAACAACTGCTGGTGATGAAGGTGTTTCAAGGACTGCTTGGTCTCAGAGAAACCCCTTAAAAATTGCACAGTGGCTCTGCATCCATAAGGTGGAATCTGAATCATCACTTTTCAACCTGGAGCCAGACTTCTTGGCACCAATGTTTTCATGGACTGGGAGGTAGCACCTCCTCTGACAGCACCAAGGGTTCTTCAGTGGATCCCCCCATGGAGGGCCTTTCAAGAGCTCCTTAAGTGCTGGTTCCAAAGACCCCAGCTTGCTGCCCCAGATCATTAGACCAGGAGTAGGCAACCTAAGGCCTGGGGGCCAGATGCAGCCCAATCACCTTCTAAATCCGGCCTGTGGATGGTCTGGGAATCAGCATGTTTTTACATGAGTAGAATGTGTCCTTTTATTTAAAATGCATCTCTGGGTTATTTGTGGGGCATAGGAATTCGTTCATTATTATTTTTCCAAAATATAGTCCGGCCCACCACATGGTCTGAGGGACGGTGGACCGGCACACGGCTGAAAAAGGTTGCTGACCCCTGCCTTAGACTGTGTGGAAGAGGAATCATTCTCTAATATATTTGTGTCCAGAATGAGGTCTGGGCTAGGCATGTTGCCATATGTCCTCTTTTTCCAGGACACATCCTCCTTTTCAGGGATAAAATTGAATTTGCCAAAATATTCAGGGAGGTTTCTTTGATACCAGATTTTGAAGTGTCCCTCCCTGGCGCCCTCCGATGTCAATCTAGTGTATGCGCTCCTGCTCCCGCACCCCCTCCCTCCCCCCTTCCCAGGTCCTGGCAAATGTGTCCTCTTTTTTGCTCTTCAAAATATGGCAACCCTGAACTTAGCCCTTACTTTCGTTAACTCTTTTATCTGCAATTTTGTTGCCTGTTCATCAGTCTTGGGGAAATCATTTTGGAGCTCCTCACAAAGCATTATCCCTGCCACTTACTTCCTTTCATTGTGATGACAGCATTTCCCCCTACCTCCTGATTTCAATCTTTAAATCAGTTTTTAATCCATATCCATATCTGTTGTCTTATCCCTATGATGAGCTCTTGAGCAACTCCATTCTTTTCAATAGGGCTTGAAAGGTTCAGCTCCCAAGCCAGCAATTCAGTTTTTTACTAACTGTATGAAATTTATCCAGAGAAGGAAACTTAGAGGAAGTTTAAAACTTACACATTTTAATGCTTTATGCTAAAGGCATTTTTCAAATCCATACTTGATAAACTTTATTTGTAAATGAATACTTAAACAATACTTTCATTTTCTTTTCCTTATTTCCCTCTTTTGTTAGAATCAAATCCCATCTTTACTTTGTGTCCATTTGGCATCTTAAAAGGAAAAAAAGTTTCTTAAATTAAGCTTGTGTGTGTGTGTGTGAGAGAGAGAGAGAGAGAGAATCATCTGGATATTAAACCATAGCAATTCCTTGCCACTTAATAAGGCCTGTATGTAAATAATAGGATGCCTTCTCAGAGGATCTGCAATCTTTAAAAATAGTTCAGCATTAGTCACTTAAATGTATCCTGTGGATGGCTGCCTAATTTGCTTCTCCATTTCTTATTTCTTTTCAAGTTTTGTGAACTTTCAGTGTTTCATTTGCCATTAAACACACACACACACACACACACACACACACACACACACACACACTTCTAAGCCTTTGTTCCTTTCAATGCATTCCTCCATATCAAAGATCTCATTGCATTCTATGTAATTTAAACTAGACCTATTGCATGTTTGTGAGTCATGACTTTGATTACATGCACTTTACAGATGAAAATAAGAACTGCAAACTGCTTTCCCCCTTCTAAGCTTAAAATGCAAATACCACAAATGACTTTTTAAATAAATAAATACATTACATTATTTTGGCTGAATGTGCAAGGAGAACTAAGTAACTTACAAACATACCTGAGCCATTTTGCCAAAATTTGCTTAGATTAACCCTGGGCACATCCACATGTCAATTTATTGAGGACTCAGTGTTGCTCATGCATGCAAGTTTTTCACAGTGTCTACATGGTATCACACACACACCCCATCTGAATATCATCCCCTATTATTTTCTCATTTAAATTGCTTTTACTATTTCTGCAGAAAATCCCCAAAGTGTAAACAACCCACAGAAAGAGTAAATTGAGGGAGAGGGTTGAGGAAGGCAATAAACCCAGTCCGAGCTGCAATTATAGCACCTTTAAATATGGGGCAAACAGCACCTTAAGGATGACTTTCCATTGAAAAGCAATACAGGTGGGGGATATTAAACCTGTTTTTTCTCTGCACCACATTCCTAATCTGGACTGCAGTCTCTAGTGGCTACTTTGCTGGTATGGGAGGGCAGAAGACAGAAAGGCAGAGCCAGTGTTTTGGCCCCCAGTCCTGAGCCTATATTTTATTTTATTTTGGGAAGTCTTTTAGGGACATCTAAGTCTCCTTTTATTGTCAGGCATGTTTCATGCCTAACATGTAGCTCAGTTCTGAAATAATACAGTTCAGAATTCTGCAAACTCATCAAATCATAGGGTTGGAAGGGACTCTGAGGACCATCTAGTCGAACTCCTTGCAATGCAGGAATATGGAGGTGTCCCTTACAGGGATCAAACTTGGGAGCAACCCTGGTGTTGTCAGAACCACACTCTAACCTACAGCGCTATTCTTCAGCTCATTCTATGTAATTGGCTCAAGAGGCATGGGAACATAGAGTTTTGCTTTGCTATAATACTGAAGGGCTGATTTCATAGCCTGCCCCTTAATCTTCAAGTGTTGGCATCCACCTTGCCAACTCTGTGATCTTAGGAAGGAGGCCACTCTATCAGACTTGTGCTTAGCCAAGCAGCATCTTCTTAGAAGGAATGTTGTCTGACCGACCTCCTTGCTCCTTCTCCTTTTGCCTCTAGAGTAGCGATGGGTAGACTGTGGCCATCTAGATGTTGTTGACTACAGCTCTCACCATCTCTAACTGCAAATGATGGGAGTCCAACAAAAACTGAAGGCTCCTAATTTCCCCATTCCTGCTCTAGGGGCTCATTTCCCCTGTTTTGAACAGGGGAAATAAGTTGCTAGAAATAATTTTTAAAAAGAGAGAAATCCAGCCATCCAACACCTAGGTAAAGGTAAAGGTACCCCTGACCGTTAGGTCCAGTTGTGGACAACTCTGGGGTTGCGGCACTCTTCTCACTCTGTAGGCCGAGGGAGCTGGCGTTTGTCTGCAGACAGCTTCCGGGTCATGTGGCCAGCATGACTAAGCCGCTTCTGGTGAACCAGAGCAGCACACGGAAATGCTGTTAACCTTCCTGCTGAAGTGGTACCTATTTATCTACTTCCACTTTGATGTGCTTTCAAACTGCTAGGTGGACAGGAGCTGGGACTGAACAACGGAAGCTCACCCTATCGTGGGGATTCGAACCACCAACCTTCTGATCGGCAAGCCCCAAAGGCTCAGTGGTTTAGACCACAGTGCCACCCGTGTCCCATATCTAATACCTACATTCCTTTATTAATGCTTGGCTGAGATGAAGTCTGATATGTCTTCCTCCTTCCAAGGATAGCAAGAGGGGAGCTAGAACTTAAAACCTCTCTAGCTATCTCTCCACTTAGGCCTGCTTCAGGAAGGTATATATTTATTTCTACATTTTTTTAAAAAAATACCAAGGAATTTAATAAAACTTCAGTTCTGAAATCAAATTTACTTATGTGGATTCTCTCTCTTATTCTCCCTCCCTCTCGCCCTCTCTCTCTGGTCAGAAACTCATGCCACATGAACATCCAAGTTACATATGCCCAAAAAAAATTAGGCTGTATTTTATCCACAGCCTGATCCCCATGAACAAAGGGATGTTATATGCGGCCCTGTGAGTTCCAAAAATAATTCTTAAGGGCCATCCAACTAGAACCAGAAACAGACAACACTCCTGTGCTTGTGAAGTTTACTATGCAAATACTCACCAGGATAAATATAGTGCGGTGCATGTTTTGCTTCTGACTGCCCCCCACCCCCTGCTCCATCCAAGTATTTGAAATCAAAACTACTTTCAAAGTCAATCTCAGACTTCAGAAATGCGCGTAAAAGCTCTGTGACAAATGAACACGTGCAAGCCGGCTCCCAAAGTTGGCGTTTGGATTAAATGCTAGAAAAACACACTTGACGCTTCAATATGACCCCACATCTTCTTCTAATTTATACTAAAAGAGGAGATGTTTGCATTTCTTTGCCCACCAAAGGCTTTGTAATACAAGATCTCATTTCATCATGTTATCTGAATTATGGCATTATCTGTCCCCATCAGGGCCTCTTGTGCAGAATAACAATGTCAGCACGAACTCTGTGCTGAATTTAGCTTTCTGGTCATGTTATCACAAATTGGTTTGAGTACACAGCTTGCAAGGGAGGTGGGGGGGGAGGTAAATGACAAATCAAATAATCCACAAAGGAAGAAAGAATAAAAAATATATAACAGGGAAGGAGGGGGGTGGGAGAAACAGATTTAATACCTTCTTTCTTGTCAATGGATTGTTATGCGATGATGCCAAACAGAATCATATCAGAAATGTTTGCAGATGTATGAACATCACTTTATGGATCGTTAATTTGTATCAAATCTATAGAGGCTAGGTGCTGCTATAATGGAGGACCAGAACAGCAATTTCAGGTAAATTAGAAAAAGAGCAATATCATCACTATCTATGAAAAAGCAAATTTGATAGGGAATCTAGGATATTACAAAGATCTCACCCATTATCATGATAATGTTAGGGGAACTGTATCTGCTCAGCATACTGGCTAGTTCAAATGCTACAAGCAATAGAAGTTTTAATAAGGTTTTTTTGGGGGGGGGAAGGAGAGGAACTCTGCCAAATGATTCCCCACTAGTGGGGAAGACCTTGATATAGCCCACTCTTTACATAGACCATTGAAATAGCCAGGAGAACACACACTCACATACACTCACACACACTAATTCTGCCTTGGACCCTGTCGTATTTTAAATAGAATTTATTCTATTGAATATCTAAGTGATATTCTTAGAGTTTTTAGGTAAAGTGTTCATTATATTATTCACTGTACACTGAATTATATTATATTATATTATACAATATAATATTATATTATTCACTGTACACTGTACACCTGTCCATTGCTTCTGAAAAATGTACTTGTGATATAAACTGTTACAGGTAAGTACATTCCTGTGAAACAAAGTAAATATTGTTTGAATACTGTTATACTGAATTGCTTTTGATAATGTATTACTGGATAGTTATGTTTATATTCTAAATTTAAGAACAAAAACATAAAAACCTGTCGTGATCACAGAGGGCACATTTTCTAATCAAACGACACACCATATTTTAAGAATAGATTTCCTGCCCAGTTCTCAATGCATTTCTCAGCATGTTTTCACGGAATATGGGCTCCCTCCGGTGGAGAAGTTAACACCCACGGAATTCCACAGCTGCCGATTTCAAGCTGCATAATCTAATAAATAAATTTTTAGCCATATATACCAGAAAGGGTCCAAAATAGAATGATATGGGCTTTTCCTTAAAATGCCGCACATGGTGGGGCGTTCTGTTGTTTGTTTTGTGTATGGTGTGTCTCGTATTAAACCTAGTGGCTATATTAATCACACAGGAATTTCTTATATGAAGCTTAATTTGAAACAGCCAGGTAGCTTATTCAAAGGAGAATCAGCTGCTTTTGGTAATGCAGGTGTAGTGTGATGCCAACAGCCCAGTCTCCAACCACAGATGGGCAGTGCAATCCTATGCTTGTGAACTAAAGATTAAGTCTCACCGTTTTCAGTGGAACTAAAGAGGTCACCAATGTAGCAACCAAGAGTGGTCCTATACTCACAGAGGCCTTTCCTAGTGCCTGCAAGGTCTCCTCCTTGCTCCCTCCTGAAACTAGACTTGACAGAAACATTCTATTGTCGCCGATAGAATAGGTGGTAGTGGTAGTGGTGGTGGGTGGGTGGGTGTGGTGCCCACAACAATTTCTCTAGTTTGCAAATGGGCCCATGGGCCACAATCATTTTGTAACCCCACCCTAGCAAGTGTTTTTAAGACTACAGCCTTAATCTCTAGACAGTAGATTACTAGACAGTAGTAATAATCATTGTGTCCCAAGTGAGCCTTGAACCTTCCGGGTGAAGTGGCATAGCTGGCCCACTTCCTGTGTTCTCTGGCCAAAGGAGCAGACCTAACAAAGAAAGCGTGTAGACAGGCAAACTGGGGACCTCAGGAGGAGGATGAAAGGAAGGGGCTCCTAACATCCAAAAGGCCTCTGTGCCCCTTGTGTGTGAGAGAAAAAAGAGAGCAGAAAATTTGAAGGAAAGACCAGGAGCTCAAAGTTTAGTCCCCTCCTGGAGACAGAAGGCCAAGGCAAGGAAGACAGAAGACAAAACCAAGCAGGGCCAAGGAACACAGCTGTGTGTCAGGTCCCACTGCATATCAACAGTCAATAGCCCGATTACTCCAAACCCAATGAAGGCCAATAAAATTAGGAACAGTGTTGAATAGATGAAAAAAGGATGCCCTTCCCCAAAGACCAATCAGAGCATATCCTATCCCCTCCCTCCAAAAAATCCTACTTAGCCACACATGGTGACTGGCAAAGCCCCACACTGCTCAGAGTGTGAGAGGGTGGGATGCTGAAAAGAGACAAAGAGGAAGTCCTTGGGTCAACAGAGGATATGTGGGGAATCCCTCATTGCGTCCCTTCCTCTGTTGTAAGCCTTTCTCCTCCAAGGTAGGGGGTATATTCACCCCCCAACTAAAGGCTGGGGTGGGCATTATCACCGCCTTCATTGGCCAATGCCAGTGATGCTGAAATGATAATAATGATGATAATTTATTAATTGTACCCCGTCCACCTGACTGGGCTGCCCCAGCCACTCTGGGTGCCTTCCAGCATAAATAAAAGCATAGCAAAACATTAAACCTTAAAAAGCTTCCCTATACAGGGCGGTAAAGAGAGACTAGTGTCAGTAAAAGATCCATTCACTTGTCACAAATCTTCACACAGTGCTTAAATCCTACACCCTCTGTCTTCTTTTTAAGTGCAAGATCTGAATCCAGCCCAGGCAGGGGCAGAAAAACAGCATGTGAAAGTAATGAAGAGTTATCAGAACCAATACAAGATTATTCCTCTTCCTTTCCCTCTTGAAGATGTCCCCCACACCTCAGCACAAGATTCCTCCTTCTGCAGAACGAGGAAACTGCTATAAGTTTATAAATATATCTAAGACCAGAGCTATCTAGAACCAGAGCTATCTAGAAGTGCATGGGCAAAATTGTGACCTCATACCATTGTTATGATTGTGCTCCACTGCTTGTAACAAGAATATTGGGTTTTTCCCTAGTTTCATCAGACTCCTGTATAAAGCTGAACAGTAAGAGCAGTAAAAGGACATGACACCTGCACATTTGCAAGTGCTACTAAATTAGCTGTCTACACTGCAGAGTTAGTCCAAGAAAGATGGCTCTTCCTCCAGGCAGAACACCACTCTAATATTCTCATAAACTGGTTCTGGGTGTCTTTGACACACAAGGCCATACATGCTTTAAGGACATAAAACTGTATTTGCTTCAAGTACAGAGGCTAAGATACAGATAGGATGTGACAGAAACAAAACTATAAATTTTCTAACCCCAGACTTCACCCGAGATCAGACCCATTCTCAGCAAATCTACAAATGTATGTGACAGACTTCTCTCCCTGCTTATTTGGAATTCCACAGTTGCCTTATATCTTTATGAACTGAGTAGGTGAGTTTCATTTTTGGGAGGTGGGGTGGGGGGTGTCATTTTTTTTATTCTGTAAGAAATATTATCTTCCTGTCATGTCAAGATCACAGGTCTGCTTCACCCTGGGGCTTGTTATATCCCATCCTGGAATAATCGCAGCCCTCAAGGTTTGACTTCTTCAAAACTAAGAGCAAGAGTTCAGCCTTTTTTCAGAAGACATACCTAGACAGGCTAAAAGTCCTTATATTTCATCCTAAGTAAAGGTCAAGGGACCCCTGGACAGTTAAGTTAATCTTGAGTATGCAGTGCTTAGTTGTGGTTGCATAGCAGAAAGGAAAGGGACTGCAAATGCCCCAAAGCCATGGAATTGAAGAGAAGCTTCAGAGCTAAGTCTTGGTAGGCTCTGGCTCAAATTTAGTCTTCTGATATGATCTCTTGCAGGTGAGAAAGGTAGAAGATGGCTGGTGATTAGAGTTGGCAGAAAGTGGGAGGCAAAATAGAAGTACAAGCTGGATGGACAGGCAGGCAAAGTGCTGTGAGGAATCCAGTAGCAGCTTGGACTGTTCCCTACATAGGAGGCACCCAAAATAGGCCAATTCCCAACTTGGGCTTTGTCCACCTAGTTTACTGGCCTATTTTAGATACAGTGTATATACCTGAGATTGCTTATTGATGGTTTTATTCAGATTTATGTATATTTTAAAACTCATTTGATTTTATGTCTACATATAGTTTCGAAATGCTTTGATGGGAAGTGGTCTATAATTTTTTTTAAAATAAAAAAAAAAATACTTTTATCAATCTCAGGAGCCAGGCCAGAAGCTGAGGATTTTCAGGGGAAGCTAAAAAATCCTTGTTTCATTGTGTCACCTAATAAGGCACCAAATTATTAAGCTCCTTCAAGTCAATTATATTGGTGGCACCCGAGTGCAACAAAGACCATAGCAGTTCTACAGCTCTCTTATTGTGATCCACCAGAGAACCATAAGAGAGCAAATCACTTTGGACTCACTTTGAGATCCTTTTGCAGGGAGAACTAACAAGGGGAAATCCTGCAACAACCTTTGAAGGGCCAGGTTGAGGCTGTGTGCAGCCAGAAGTACCATAGGAGCAGCCCTCTGTTAGTTTTTTGTAACACTGAATGCACATATGAACCACTTCCCAGAATCCCTCAATCAGCATACAGAAGATTTGATCACAACACGGAACTTAACTCCATCAAATGCATGCATTTAAATGTATTCTGTTCCTAGTGCATATTAAGTACACAACTGCTTACACTAAGTTTATGTGAGCGGCCAACATCCAGAAACACTATACAGTACTATTCCAACCTTGTATGCCAAAGTAATGGTTGCTGAACAGCAGGGATTTGGTTTCTGTGGGAAACTATGTTATTTATTTATTTTAGGCATCTATAAGTAGATTTTCTGCCAAATTGGCACTCAAAGTGGTGAACTGCTTCAATAAAAGTGACAGAAAACTCACTTAATTGCACCTTGGAAAAAGATCATGAGATTCTGTACAGCATTTCAGTCAAGTGTATAATATAATCATTTTAGCCAAAGCTATACTGTTTAGAGTTCTTGCTTCTTCTTCTTCTTCTTTTTCTTAACAGAAAATATCCACACAAGGTGGTGTTATTGAGCCAAAATCCCCAATTTGCTTGGGGGTGTTGTTCCGAGTCATTGAGTGTGATGGCAGAGTGCAATATGCCCATTATGCCCCTGCCCCGCCCCCTTTCCCAGCCACTTCTGGGTTGCCACAATGCACACATGTGTGCAGTCACATGTCAATTGGACATGTGTAAATCAGTCATTGCCAAGAGAGAGAGAGCATACACACAACCCCATTGCACTGCATGGCCTACAATGATGTAGAAGCCCTTTTGGTTTCCAATGACTTTCTGGTCTGCTTAGTCCAGTTCTGCAACAGGCAGAGTCATAAATATGCTGCCAAATTTTGTATCAAAATTGGATTTGAAATAATCGCTAAACCTAAGCCCTTCTTCAAAAAGGATGAGGATCACCCTAAGGATATAAGCTGAAAGGGTATATACTGAAATGGAAGAAGTGAAACCTAAACTGAAATATTAAGCATTAACTCAGTTAAGATGCCTTTTTTTTCTATTAATTTTAAAAGTGCTTTTAATAGTGCTCTGCTTTTTTTTACTAGATTTGTTTACTAGATTTTATAGATTTGTTTTTAAGTTGCCTTAATTTTATTGCTTTTAAACTATTGTATTTTATATGCTTTTAGCTTTATGTGGTTTGCCCAAGTTTGTTATAATTTTTGTGAGTTGTCTGGAGTCCCAGCTCTAGAGAAGAGTTGGGATATAAATAAATATAACTAATTAAAAAAAACCATATTATTATTATTATTATTATTATTATTATTATTATTATTATTCTCAATATTCTTATTTCCTCCTCCTTTCCTCTCTTTTCCCATGATCTTCTGGGTGCTGCTAAGAACAAACTTCTCAAAGCTCAAAGTTTACCTTCCAATTCATATTAACTAACCTTTTGTCAGTAGCTGACAGCTCAAACCCATATAACAAAGTCCTGAAATCTTTTTGGTGACCTTCTATCTTAGTAACTCCTCATGACACCTGTACAGTGGTGCCTCGCAAGACGAAATTAATCCGTTCCGTGAGGCTCTTCATATAGCGGTTTTTTCGTCTTGCGAAGCAAGCCCATTGACAGCTTAGCGGATTAACGCTATTAGCGGTTTAGCGGCTTTTAGCGGATCAGCTGATAAGCGGCTTAGTGGCTTAGGAAAAGGGGGGAGGGGAAAAAACCCGCAGGAACTCGCAAGACATTTCGTCTTGCGAAGCAAGCCCATAGGGAAATTCGTTTTGCGAAGCGCCTCCAAAACGGAAAACCCTTTCGTCTAGCGGGTTTTCCGTCTTGCGAGGCGTTCGTTTTGCGGGGCACCACTGTATTAGGAATATGACTTATTTGACCATGAATCTGCCTCTGCTGACAATTGCGCAGTTCTTTCGCTAGCCTCATCCAAGAGACCCAAGTCAGAAATACAGAATCATACAATCATAGAATCATAGAGTTGGAAGAGACCACAAGGGCCATCGAGTCCAACCCCCTGCCAAGCAGGAAACACCATCAGAGCACTCCTGACATGTGGTTGTCAAGCCTCTGCTTAAAGACCTCCAAAGAAGGAGACTCCACCACACTCCTTGGCAGCAAATTCCACTCCATCAAACTCCTCTCTTACTTTTTTCTTTGGCCAATATTGACCACTGGGCATGGGAACTGGAGGAATGAGAATCAATCAGCACTGATCTGCTGGGCCTTGGTCTTCATGAGCTAGAGATATGGTGGTACAGTAATAGATTTGTGTTGGTGACAGTCAGTTCCTAATAGATAATGAAGAAAAGTTTAAGGAAGCTCTGGCCCCCAGCGGAAAGCACGTGAAGGAAAACAGGTTATTGCCACTTCTGAAAAGTCAGAATTGTATGTTGCAGACAGAGATCCTTATCCACAGCATTTTAAACTTGTTGTTGAGTCACAGCTTTTGGAGCAGCCTGAGATGAAATGAAGAGTACATGTGTGGTGGTCAGTTCATCGGAGGTGTGAATGGTTGAAGTCTGAGGCACAGATGTCATGAAAAAATAATCAGCAGCATTTGACTTGCCAGGACAATATATTGGAGTATGATTAAAAGCTTGAAGTTGTGCTATCCAACGTTCAATGTGGGTCGGTAGTTGGAACGAATCACTGATGAACATGGGTTGTGGTGGCATAGGATCTGTGATTATTATGAAATGGTGTCCAAATCAGCACAAGTGGAAGTGTAAGCCATTCCACACTACAGCCAACACTTTTCATTCTGTTTGTGAAAAGCGATATTCAACAGCTGAGGGTGCTTTACTTGCATACACTGTGATAAATATACAGCTACTGGAGTCTGTTTATGTAGAAAGACCCTCAAGCCCAACAAGGGCTCATTTTTTATGAGTTGTGTGTTTTGGGGGCTCAAAATATGCCATTGTTGTGTAGCTAGAAAGGGACACTGTAAGCCGAGATAAAGCTGCTTGATATTTATCAGTTGATTCCCAGCTTTGTTTTTGCTGGTGAGCTCTCTTAGGGGCTGTGTTATGATGGCTAGATTTGGGATTAAAAAAACCACAATATTGGCAAAGCCAAGGAGCTTCCTTAGCTAAAATGAAGTCTGTGGCTCTGCAGCTTCTTGCACGGCTGCCACATTCTTTGGCTCAGGAGAAAGAAAACATGAAAGGGGAAAAAACCAAACAACTCACATTGTATTTGTTAAGTTGTGGGTTGACATAGCAGACGACACAGCGATTTCTCCAAGTAGCTCTTTATTTCGTAAGCTGGAATAGAACTGACTGCAAACAGCTCAGCCGGCCTGCTTTTATAGGCAGCCGGCTGTCAACATTGTAACAACAACAGCCCAGAGTTCCCGCCTAAAATAACTGACGCGGACCTGAGGGAAAACTATCAACAGACCTGAATGAAAACTATATACAGTATCCCCCTGCTGGCCCAGGGTGAAACTTCACTACATAACACCCCTCCCCACCGAGATAAGGCGTTAGTTACAATCGTAATGGTTTCCTTATATACAGCACTACGCGTAATGGTTCAATTAGGCACAAAAGCATATTGGTTACATTTCCCATACTTAGACCAACAGTGATACATGTCCAACAACATAGTCCTTTAAATAAGTTGGGCGCTTGGGAACTCTGCCAGACCGCCGGGGACTGGTAGCCAAGTCCGGGGGGCCACACAGTTCTTGCTGAGGCTGTGGTGCGACCCTAGGTGGCGTTGGAACCAAATCCCCTGGATCCGCTGCTGTGGGTGGAGCCTCCGCAAGTGGAGTGGTCTGAGTCTGTGGTAAGTCTGGCAGACCCTCTGAAGCGGCTTGGTTCGGCTCCACGCTGGCAGTTTGCGAGGGAGGTGTAGGTGGGGCCTCGCCATCTGTACGTGTCTCTTCTGGAGCCGCAAGCGCAGTTGGGGGCACCTCGGTAGTGTCCAAGTCCCCAACCCTGCGCCTAAGCTGGTCTATGTGCCGTCGCCACAAGCGTCCGTCTTCGAGTGCCACCTGGTACGAGCGAGGTCCAGTGACTCCCACTACTGTGGCTGGCACCCAAGGAATGTCCCCCACATAGTTCCGGGCAAAGACCTGGTTTCCTGGGACAAATGACCGTGGCGCGTTGGCACAGCCTGGGGGTTCAGCCACGGCAAAGTCCGGGTGTAGCCGGTCGAGCGGTGACCTGAGGCGGCGGCCCATAAGCAGTTCAGCAGGACTCCTCCCTGTGGCCGCATGAGGGGTGATGTGTTGCACGAACAAGTATTCGGCGACCCGCTCATGCCAGTCTCCCCGGTCCAGGCACACCAGTGCCTCTTTTGACGAGCGCACCATTCTTTCCGCTTGCCCGTTGCTGGATGGATGAAAGGGTGCCGTTAGGGCATTGCGGATGCCCAGTCCCAAAAGATACCGCTCAAACGTGCCTGACGTGAACTGCGGTCCGTTGTCAGAGACAAGGACATCAGGACACCCATGCGTTGCAAACAGGCCTCGCAGCACCCGGATGACAGCTTCGGTAGTGGTGGAGGGCATCAGGGCGACCTCCAGCCATTTGGAATAGGCGTCCACCACTACCATAAAGGTCCGGCCGTGAAAGGGGCCAGCCAGATCGATGTGCACCCTCGACCAGGGTGTCTTTGGCGTCTCCCAGGTGTGTCCCTTAGCTGCCGGTGGTGCAGGCCTCGACTCTTGGCACGCTTGACAGGCGGACACCCTGGCAGTGATGGCATCGTCCATATTAGGCCACCAGACGTAACACCGAGCCAACGCCTTCATTTTGACAATTCCCGGGTGGCCAACGTGCAGAGCCTCCAGGACGCGCTGACGGAGTCCCTGGGGAATCACGACGCGGTCTCCCCACAGCAGACAGCCGCAATGAGCTGAGAGTTCATGTTGTCTGGTTGCGAAGGGCTGGAACTCCGATGCAAAAGGCCCTTGTGGCCACCCCCTCCACACCCAGTTGAGCACCCGGCTGATGGTGCGATCCTGGGCAGACGCGGAGGCCACAGTGGCAGCTGATACAGGCGCTGCCGGAAGATCCTCAATCAGAAGGAGCGATGAAGCTGGAGCCGGGTCTTCCACAAATGCTGGAAGAGGGCAACGGCTGAGGGCATCGGCATGGCCCATCGATTTCCCCGGGCGATGGATGAGCCGGTAGTGGTAGGCAGCCAGGAAAACAGTCCATCGCAGCATGCGTGGCGAGAGGACCGGTGGAGTTGGACGATCACCGGCGAGGAGGCCCAGGAGTGGCTTGTGGTCAGTGATGAGGTCAAAAGTCCTGCCATAGAGGTATTCATGGAACCTCTTCACTCCAGCCACAAGTGCCAATGCCTCCTTGTCGAGCTGGCTGTAATTCCGTTCCGTCAGAGATAGTGTCCTGGAAAAGTAGGCGAGCGGTGCTTCTCTTCCATCTGGAAAACGGTGACTAAGGACAGCACCGATGCCAAAAGGTGAGGCGTCGCAGGCAAGGACCAGCGGCCTGGATTCACTGTACTGTACCAGCACACTGTCTGATGAAAGGAGAGCCTTAACCGCGTTGAAGGCCGCCGTCTCCCGATGACCCCAGGCCCAAGGCGTCTTTGTACTAAGGAGTCGGTGAAGAGGCTCAGCCACTGTGGCTTTGTGGGGCAGGAACATGTTATAAAAGTTCAGCAGCCCCAGGAACGCCTGCAACTCCGTCTTGTTCTTTGGGGTGGGGGCCTGCTGGATAGCGCGGATCTTGGATGTGGTCGGGTGAAGGCCGGAGGCATCGATAAGATAGCCCAGGAACTCTACCTGTGGAACGGCGATCTGGCACTTCTCCCTCTTTACCTTGAGCCCGGCCTCTTGGAACCTGGTCAGCACGGCACGGAGGCGCTCGAACAGCTGCTGGTGTGAGTCTGCAGACACCAAGACGTCATCAAAATATGGTACCACGCCCGGAAGCCCTTGCAGGAGACGCTCCATAAGGCTTTGGAAGATGCCAGGAGCCACACTCACCCCGAACTGCAACCGGCGGCAACGGAATGCCCCCCGGTGGGTGACGATCGTCTGGGCTTCAGCAGTGGCATCATCGACTGGCAGTTGTTGATAGCCTTGGGCAAGGTCCAGCTTAGCGAAGACCTTACCCTCACCCAGGGAATGCAGCAGGTGTTGGACAACAGGAACCGGATAAGCGTGCTGCTGAAGTGCCTTGTTGATCGTGCACTTGTAGTCAGCGCAGATTCTCACCGACCCATCTGGCTTGACAGGCGTGACGATGGGGGTTTCCCACTTGGCGTGGTCAACCGGCTCCAAAACTCCTTGGGCGATCAGTTTGTCCAGTTGTTCGTCCACCTTAGCCTTGAGAGCAAAGGGAACCCGGCGTGGCTTTAGCTTGATGGGGGCGACTTGTGGATCAAGGCTAAAGGAGATGGGCGTACCTGTATATTGCCCCAAGGTGCCGTCAAAAACCTCGGCAAAGTCTTTGACCAGACCCTCAGTCTCTGCGTTAGAGATGCAGTTGATGCCGGTGACTTCCAGGCCGAGGGCATCAAACCAGTCTAGCCCTAGGAGGCTTGGCCGCTGACCTTCGACCACCACCAACCGGAGCAGGCCCGAAAAATCCTTGAAGGCGATGCGGAACCGGCCAACGCCTACCACGGGAATGTCGTTTCCCTGGTAGTCTCTCAGGTGTACGCGGTGAGAGTCGAGTTGCCTTTTGGACACTCTGGGTACCAGTCTTTTGATGGTGCTCCACGACACGATGGACAGGGCAGACCCGGTGTCGATCTCCATGTCACATGGAGCTCCTTCAATGAGCACCGTGACGTTCAGCTTGCGTCGCGTAGGCGAGTCGGTTTGGCCAATCGTGGTTCCAGACGGGCAGCGGCAGTTGGTGAGAGCGAAACAACTTTCCTTGGCAGACTGGAGTGAAGGCTTGGACTTGCGAGTCGATGAAGGGGGGGTGTCAGACGGAGCCGATCGGCAGACCTTAGCGATGTGGCCCCTTCTGGAACACTTCCTACAGATGGCGTCTCTGAATCGACACTTGGCACGGGAATGGTTGCCTCCGCAGCCGGCACATTCCGGTTGGCCCTTGGACTTCTGTTGGAACTTCCTGTGCTCCCGCTTTGTCTGGTGCACGTCATCGCCTTCACTGGAGGATGCCTCATCACTGCTGGCCTCTTCATGATGCACCGGAACTGGCTCCCTAGCAAGACGTGGGCTGCTGCACTTGCGGATCTCCTGGGCGGAGCGTTCAGCAGCTTCTGAGGCCACAGCCTCCTCAATGGCTTTCTGCAGCGTGAGGTCTGGCTTGGCGAGGAGACGCCGTTGCAGATGGATGTCCCGGACCCCGCAGACGATTCGATCCATCAGGGCATCGTCTAAGTCTCGGAACTCACAGTGCATTGCAGCCTGTCGCAGGGCGGTGGTGTAGTTGTTGATTGACTCCCCCTCTGCCTGGTTCCGGTGGTAGAACGCATGGCGGGCAGCAATCTTGGACGGCTTTGGTGCGTAGTGGTTGCGGAGCTTCTCTTGGATCGTGTCCCATGGTGTTGCCTGGACTGCTTCGGGCGCAACCAATGCTCGGGCCGTCTCAAACACCTCAGGCCCACAGAGGCTGAGGAATAGGCCCCGCTTACGATCCTTTGATACTGCTGTCAGCTCGTTGGCTTGGAGGTAGCAGTCGAACCGAGCGAGGTAGGAATCCCATGATTCAGAGGCTGGCGCAAACGGCGGTAGAGGCACAAGTGAAGCCATGATTCCGATGCCGGCGTGAAGGGCGATGGATGGAACACAGTGCTCTAGCCAGAACAGTCAGCTCTGAATTGGTTCTGTCCAGTGATTTCGCTCAGTGATTTCGCTCTGTGATTCAGCTCAGTGATTCAGCTCAGTTCAGAGGCTGGCCGCATCTGGCTGTGCTCTGATGTCCATCTATCCCATCCTCGTCGCCAGTGTTAAGTTGTGGGTTGACATAGCAGACGACACAGCGATTTCTCCAAGTAGCTCTTTATTTCGTAAGCTGGAATAGAACTGACTGCAAACAGCTCAGCCGGCCTGCTTTTATAGGCAGCCGGCTGTCAACATTGTAACAACAACAGCCCAGAGTTCCCGCCTAAAATAACTGACGCGGACCTGAGGGAAAACTATCAACAGACCTGAATGAAAACTATATACAGTATCCCCCTGCTGGCCCAGGGTGAAACTTCACTACATAACAGTATTCACACTTCCCAGGATTCAGTGTGAGATTGTATTGCAAATAATCCAAAACTGCTTCAAGGGTGTCATCATGTGGCTTCTGATTTGCTCCAAACAAAAGAATGTCATCATTGAGGTTCAAGGCACCAGGGAGCCCGGCTAGAGTTTCTTGGATTACATTCTCAAAAATTCAGCAGAAGACGAGACACCAAAGCTTAGTCTTTGTATCACCCAAGATGAGAGTGAGTGATAAATATGGTGATATATCTAGAGCCAGGGTGAAACTCAAGCTGGTGATATGCAGCTTTCAGATAAAGTTTGGAGCGGATTCTTGCCCCATTTTGGTCTGAAATAAGAATATGAATCTTACCTTTAAGGTCGTTGCAATAATTCACCCTTTCCTGCTCTTTCCTGTCCTTTTCCTGTTTTCCTTAATGTTACATTTACTTTAATGCCATAATGGTGCCAAACACTGTCCATATGTTGTTATTATGAGCCCTATTCAGGCATGCTGCTTGCATGTAAAAGCTACATGTGAGCAGGATGAATAGGACAAAGCACAGTAAGCTCCACACCCTTGCAATTCTGTGCCAGTCACCCTCCACAAGTCAAATGGTGAAGTCTGAAGCAGGGAGCCTCGTCTACTCATGAAGGTTGCCTATAAGATTTGAAATCCCAATTTACAATTGAATGGAAAATACCCACATCAGGTCCAGGGAGCTTTGGATCTGCAGATCCAAGGCCGCTGCCAGCATCCCAGAACACCCCAATTTAGCCCCTGTTGCCAGTAGAGACCATCAGCAGGCTCCTTCTATAGACCTATCAGAGGCCTCCAGGGCAGGCAGGGTAGGCAGCCTGCTGCAACCAGTGGAGAACATCTCCCCCAACAGAGGAGCTCTTCTGCATAATCCTAATCCCTTCTGGTGAGGGTTAGGATGGCTCTGGTTTTTCCCAAAAAAGCTTTTTATTTCCTTTGGTGAGTCACATGACTTCCAGGTGCTTAGCATTTTTGAGATAAAAATGAATATTGTTCCATTTAGAAGAACACTTCTTCATGTGTGCTTTTGCAGTTGGCTGCACAGAGGTAAGAAGGGCTGAATTTAGATTACACCAATTAGAATAAGCCTTTCTGCCGATTTTTTTTTTCCAGGCTTCCACTTGTTATTCTTCTAATTCCTTTGTTGCTAAGGAACACTGCCGCAGGAGATATTAGAATTACCTGCTATTAAGGTAATCAAGGGAGCTAGGAGTGGACAAAAGAGTTGAGCCCATTAAATCACTATAAGTAGCAGCACTTAACTGAATGCAAATAAGGGTGCCAAATTTTGTCAAGCTAGGCGGATGTCCACGTCCAAGAAATAATGGTAAGAATAGATGGCAGATTGCATAAAATACCAGGATGATAGCAATCATGTATACAGTAGTAACAATAAAGCTGAATTTATGTTAGCAGAGTTTCATGGGAACCGCTCTGGGTCCCAAAGTGGGTAATGTCTAAAAGGAGAAACAACATGGGGCTTCTGAACGATGTAATGTCTTCCCCATGCAGCTACTGACAGTGCTGACATGGAAAGGAGGTACATCATTCACTCAATCCAAATTCTTCCTGCATATGTTACTGGAGTGCCATGGGATTCAAACACCTAAAAGTGCTTTCCACGCTAATCTGGTTATGAACATAACCCCTACATTGAATCTTCTTAAATACGTGCACTACTATAAAACACAATTGAAAAATTAGTTTTGTGATGGTACGTTCTTCCACAATCTTAGTTTTGTGGTACATTGTCTTCTATACTATGTTACATGGAAATGAGCCAATTAAATGAAAGATTCATTTGTTAACCCCTCCTATGCTTCCATACACAGCATTGCACCCCTGAAGGATAATAAAGGGTACCGTACTGACATCCATTCAATGTTATTTAAATTGCCACCCAAGCGCCTCAGCCTGCCCTGCCCTGCCCTGTATTTTGCCAGAACAAAGGTGGCAAACCTAGTTGTGTGGAATATCCTCATGTCAGTGCTGTATGGAGATTCGTGTCACTTATGTGAATAAATTCCATATTAAATAATATGCTACGCCACGTGAAGAGCCTCTACGGTCAAAGTAGATCAGCATGCACCTTCTGCTTTTCATAATGCAAAATACAAGACAGTCTACGGCTCTTTTTTAAAACCATGAAGCCCACAAAAGGCTACTTGTATTGTACACAGTATTTAAATCCAATTAATGTTACCACCTTAACTGTTTGGTTTTGACATAGAGATTAAAATTAAAGGTCCGCCTTCATGGGGACTAGTAGTAGTAGTAGTAGTGTGTGTGTGTGTGTGTGTGTGTTTTGTTGGATCACAGTGTTGGTTTGTAATGGTTACTCATGTAATGATCCATCTGTCACGTTTTTCCCAACAGCGGTTGTTAAAATTAGAAGAGGGTATGTTGTTGGTTATTTTTATTCACAGCCAGATTAATTCAAGACCTAAAGTGATCAGTTTGCATTATATAGCCTTTCATGCAGTTTGCTCAGATTTATAGCTTGGCTGCTTTAGTCTCATACAGCTGCTAGGCATTTAGCTAATATCATGCTGTACACAAGTGGATTCTGATTGTTCATTTGAAGTCATACGCCAACAACAACGTTACGGAAAATATGCCATAATGCTAAATCTTTATCTGGGAGGGGAGCATTTACCACGTAATGTCCTAAACCTACAGTCTCCATTACTCATGACACACCATAGTCAACCCTGCATTAACTCACCAAGTGGTTGGGTTGTGATTCTGGTTCTAGACTATCTATTCATTACAGCTTCTCAGCTAATCTAGACCAACTACTCCAGGAATAACAAAATTGAGAAAGAAATTAAAATATTTTGATACTTTTAAATCAAAATAATAATGCTTTCTAATACCTTATGAATGTACCATACACACATTTGGAGTTAATGAATGACAGCGTCAATGAAAAAGACTCAATTTTCATAGTTCCACAACAGTTTGTTTGTTGTCTTTGTTAAGAACCTTAGATGTGACTGAATTAAATAAAACCAATTAAACTTTTCCCTCATTTGATTGTGTTTCTGCCAATGGATCGTATCGGCTAAAGCCCATTCCGCTTTCTCATTAAAAAGCAGCTCCTAGCTGAACAAGCCTAACTGGCAAGAACTCACTAAACATAATTGTTTGAAATATGAATATTTCTAAAAACAGTGCATTTTGATTATAGTCATCTGTTTAGATGAGGTGGCATTTTACTGTGATTGTATTTCAACAGAAAGGGATGTTTTATCTTATGGCTAAAGAGGTGATAAATAGAAAGCTTGACAGAAATAATCCACTGAACACAACCTTCAAAACAAATGTACTTTGCACACCAAATGCTACATTTGGATTTAATTCTTTTTTAAAGCATTCTTCCATAATGCAATTTATATTCATAATCAGCATGGCAGCATGAAAGACTAATACACAGAGTGGTATTAGTGTCTCTGTTCATTAAGAAGCAAAGTATTAATATTTTAATTCATGGCATGTTTGGATCCGATTCTCAGCAGACATTCAAGCTTCTTAATCTGAAACACACATTTCAGAAGATAAAAAATAAGGACAAGTGTGGTGATTGAAACTAGGAAAGCAGACTTTTAAAATTTTAATATTACATAATGAAGCACAATCTATTCTCTGTTTATGTTGTTGAATGGCTAAAAACAGTTGCTTGAAGGAATGTAGCCAGAGAAACATCTATGCATCTAAACTGGTTCATGCACACGGATGGGTTCCGTCTATGTTTTCAGGATTACAGTTCCTCTGTAACACAAGGTTAATAAGTGAGAGTGGGGGAGAGCTAAGCAGTTAGTTCTCATAACATTCAGAAAGAGAGGGAAAGCAAGCATGAGATATTTTCTTGCATTTGTAAGCTCTGGCCACATAGATTTCCCAAATTCCTTGCTTTTCCAAATTCCTAAACTCAATTTGTCTGGAGTTACAGATAAACAGTCTTCCATAGAGTTCAACCTTTTCCATGAAAAAATTTGAGCACTTATATAGTTACCTTACACACACACACACACACACACAGAGAGAGAGAGAGAGAGAGAGAGCGCGCGCCCACCTTCTATCTTTAGAACTCACAGGTCATCTACTTCTATATAACCTGTCTTACAATGATAGACCAGTGCTGTCTATTTCAACTTGCAGCACTTATTCAGAGTTCAGATTTCCGGTAGATGCCTTCTCTGTTGTGTATATCCCATGAAAAGCCTCTAAGGTGCTTCTGCTGCCTCTCTGATTATTAGTTCAGAACAAAGGAAGCAGTCCAATCAGTAATACATCTGCCTAATAAAGAAGCAGTTACTACAGTGTGGTGTTCGAGAGAGCCAGCGTGGTATACTGCTAAGAGTGTGAGATAAGAATCTGGGAGACCGGAGTTTCAATCCCCACTCGGCAATGAAGCGCACCTTTGGACAATCATTCACTCTTAGCTTAACCAACTCCACAGGGTTGTTAGGATAAAGTGGGGAGGAAGAGACACCTATGCACACTACTTTGAACTCCTTGAGTGTCAAGCTCGGAGAGACCTCCCCTCCCTTTGCTAACTTCACAGATAAGAATTAATGAGCAGTTGATAGATTTATAGTCCTTTTATTGCAGCTTCATGTTGTGATCACAAATACACAGCTCTCTGCAAGGAGGCCAGTTGTCTACTCTAAACCCTCCTTACTACTTCCGCAGCAAGAAAGGCGCCAACTGGAATTTCCTCCCTACCTCTCCCTCCTTTTTCTCTGACACATTCAGACCTCCGAGTCAGGGGACAGGGGGTGGTCCCCCATACTCTCAATTGACGTCTCTCCTAGCTGTCCCCTCCCTTCTGCTTCTCCTGTCATTATCTCATAGCTGGGTAGCTCCTCTATAAGCTGTTCAGCTTCTGTGTCTGTATCTGCCTTTCTCTCTGCTTCTGAAAACCCTGGAGGGGGGAGAATATTCCCCCTCCTCTTCTGAGAGAAGCTGATCTGCCTGCGACAGCATTCCCCCATCTTCAGATTCAGACCATTCCATAACACTGAGAAAAGGTGGGATATAAATGAAACAAACAAGCAAAGAAAGAATGGGTACTGTGTAATTTTTGTGCAATTTTCTTTGAAGAACTCAGGTCCCAATTCAGTTGCCCAAGGTGAATTGGGGACCTGAGTAAATCTCACATTATCCCTCTGGCCCCGCAATAAACAGTTTTAGTGTATTGACTGGTATTCTTTTTGTCATCCCTCACTTTTTTGCATGGGGGGGGGGGGAGAAGAGGGCAGCATCTTAACCTGGGACATTATGTAAGCATAACATGTGCACTGTAACCGAGCTGTGGGCTCTTCATCACCTGTTTTCCAAACCCATCCCTAGTTTATAAGGAGGCAACCAAATGATAATCAACTACTGTCTGTACATGAGATAAATGAAGAAGCAGGGAAATTTCATGGAGATCCTGGATGTCAGACACCATGTCTGTTCTATGTTGGTCTATTACAGCCTGATAATGAAATTAAGCACAGAAAAGGGGGAAGATGTCATTCTTTCACTTTAAGATTTGAATCATGATCTTTATCCCCCAGTTAAACTGCATACAGCTTAGAGAATGAAGACCTCCTTGATGAAAATACCAGGCTGCCCGTGGAGCAAATGGATGTGTCAACTCAATGCTGCTGAACAGCAAGACTGTCTGAACTATTTTATATTTCCTATTGTTAGGTATTGAGAATGTACTCTCTACTGATCTAGAGAGCTGTAAGAAACCCTGAAGAAAATAAGGAGTACTGCGTGGACTTTGAACAAACCGGTATGCCACTGTGGACTAAGGATTTCTACAATTTCTGAATGTAAGCATTGCCCGTGACCCGGATTTCCCACCTGCTCAAATAAATTACAAAAATCTAATTTTTATAGAATACTAGACGGACACTATACAAATATAACAAATAATCAGCAGCTGAACTGATAACTGCAGCACTGCTTTCTGCCCACCCATAGTGGTGAAAGTACGGCACAGCAGAAAGCAGGCCAGCAGCAACCCCACCTGTGTCCCAACTTAACAGCTAAGGTCAGGATTTCTTATGTCTTGACCTAGTTTGTACTGCAATCTAGGTAAAGCATGTTCAAAAATAGCTTCCAAAGTGCTTTTTTAAAAAGAACTTCAGTGATCACTGCTGTAACAATTGTAACATGGGAATAATTTTGGACAAATACAGGAAGAATCAATGATTTTATCAGAGAGAGAGAGAGGATGAGAGGGAGAATGAAAGTTTCTTTTGATTTTTCTACACTCATGGTTTTTAATTGAAACTATTCATTCATAGTTTTAATCCTAACAGTTTACTAACTGAATAACAGGATAAGCTTCACAAGCTGAAAAGCATGATATTAAACAAAAAGACGAACATAAGCTGTGAAGCTGAAAAAAACTCATCAACTCAGATCCACTGTAAAATAACAACAAATCCTGTTGTTTCTCTTTCTATTTATCAGAGGACTCATTCATCCATCCATTCCAGAGGGGGCACCTAGTGTAGACTGTAGGTGGCAGGTTGGTAAGTGTGGCACCCTAATGGCGCCATGTGTCAGAAGTCTTGGAAGCACCCTCTGGTTGCCACTGAGCTACCGAGTGAAATCCAATGTATTCATATCAGCATATAAAACCCTAAGTTTAATGGAGCTTACTCCCAGGTGAGTGGAAACAGGACTGTGGAATAAGTAGTGCGGAAATCAGGCCCCAGCACAACATTATAGCTTTTAACAGCACCAGTGCTTCAATCCATTATGCTGCTCTGCTAAATTGGGTCAACCAGCACTTCCAGGTGTGTTAGTGGAATTAAGCAAAATTGGCACAAAAGTGGAGAAGCGGCATGGAAGTGTCTAGGCAAATAACTGGTGAACAATCCTAGATTATACAGTAGTGGCCAAAATTGGGAAAACCTTTTGGAGAAAGTGTATTTTCGAGGTTTGATGGCTCACAACACCACCTTTTTTTGGAGTAATACCATCAAATAGTACCATCTTTCCATTGATATATTATTTTATGGTATTACGCAAAAAAAAGTGGTGCTATGAGCCATCATTGCCAAAACAAGATGACACCTGATTGGCTCTCTAAACACTCCTTTTTCTGGTTATTTGGCTATAACTTTTGATAGAGTGCAGATTATTGAACAAACTTTGTTGCATTACATCCTTCATTAGATTATCTTTCTATTGATATATAATTTTATGGTATTACAAAAAAAAAAAGTAGAGTTATAAGCCATCAAACCTCAGAAATACACTTTCCCCAAAAGGTTTCCACAATTTTGGAACTAGTGTACCTATCAATATTATCACAAACCATGGGTCTGATAAACAGTTACTACAGTTTTGCAACTGACATGCAGCAGAGCTAGACAAAGCTGACTCATTTTGCTACAGTGGTATCCTGTACAAATCAGATCAGCATCCTTCCTTCTATGCACTGTTGAAGTTATGCACCTCTCTGAATATCAGCTGTTAGGCTAATCCACTGCAATGAACCCATTGGGCAAGGCAGACACCTGTTGTTAATCCACTCTGGCTTTGGCTCTTGGCTTCACTGCAGGCATTTCTTTTGCTCACTAGTGACCTTTGGAGAGTAGCTTTATACAACTGCTTTGTATTAGCAAGCTTTACTATGGAGACAACAGAAACAAGGCTTGAATCTCTGTGCTGCAGAACAAAGCACAGCAATACTGAAAAGGGTTATTAATGGAAGACGTCAAAAGTTATTACGAAAATCACTTACTGCTTATTTAAACTCAACACTTACTGCATATATAAACCTTGTCACAGTGCAAGGCTGAAACAAATGACAACTTTTAAAAAACTAGGTAAAGAGGCCTGTAATCCAAAATGTCTTTGATCAATGCCCCATTTGTGGTTCTCACGTCTATTTTAACCATTATTCAGTCTGATGTATTTGACCTTTAGGATAGAATAAGGCCAATGGCTTTTACATTTATTTGCTCCATTGTGTCACTGTAATTGAGTTCACCTAGAGAGACATCTGAAATTTTAATAACAATAATCGTTTAGGCACTAAATTTGGTGCTTTTAATCATAGTTGGCAAATGGCCTCTTTTCAGCTAATCTGCTAAGTGGGGAAAAATCTGAAGTACTGCACTCCAGAGTGATGACCATCTCTCTTATTTTTATAGTACTGTTTGCCTCAGTTTCCATCATCTTTTGATAACTTCAGATTCTGATAATTTGGGGAGATATTCTGAATGAGGGGTTTGAACAAAAATTATGTATTGCACATTAAACAAGACTGAGTTCTATAACATAGGAGCTCACAACACCATTGAGCCTCTTGGGCTTGTCAATAGGAAGGCTGGTAGTTCAAATCCGTGCCATGGGGTGAGCTCCCTTTGTTCTGTCCCAGCTTCTGCCAGTTTAGCAGTTCGAAAGCACACCAGTGAAGGAGATAAATAGGTACCAATGTGGCAGGAAGGTAAACGGTATTTCTGTGGGCTCTGGCACTCGTTACTGTCCTCCTCACACCAGCAGCAGTTTAGTCATGCTGGCCACATGACCCAGAAAGCTGACTGTGGGCAAACACCAGCTCCCTCGGCCTGAAAAGCAAGATGAGTGCCACACCCCACAATCGCTTTTGACTGGACTTAACTGTCCATGGGTCCTTTACCATTTACTTTTACTAGTATTTGATTCTGTTTACTGAATTGGGAAGCTGGTACAGCGAGTGCATGCTGGGAAACACAATTCCTTCAACTTTTTACCTTCACATTGTGTTTGAGCCCTTACTTTAATATATAGTAGCAAAACAGAGATGACTGGCAAAAATCATGATTGCCTGAGCCAAGACCTCCCAGCAAGTAATCTAGTCAGCTCAGGAAGTAGGATTCTCTCTTACCCAATTCAGAACTCAACTATGTTGCAGATCAAGGTTTGACACACCTGGTCAAACAGAACAATGCCATTTATACCATACTTCCTGATAACCAGACTCCAGCAGAAAACATGGCTGAGACACAATTACAATCATTAAGCCCACTCTAATTTCCAACTTTTAGTAAGGAGACCCCACCTAACCTCTAAAAGGGTGGAGAAAACCATAGTTTCTCTTTCTTACTTCATCTTAACCTCATTTCCAGCAGTAGCTGATTTTGGGGAGCTCAAATGGTTTGGTCACATTGGGCGCTGAGCCTTGGGGGTGCCACAGGGGCCACTGCAACTATGATTAAAATGGAATGCTAAAAGCAGGGGGGGAGCAAATTTTGGTGTTGCACAGGCACCACGGAAATTTGAGCAGTCTGCCACTGCTTCCAGGCATTCCTATGAAACTAAATTCCTATAAAACAGATTGGATTTGGGTGCTCTGAATACTCTTCTTTTATCTGAATCCCACTATGTGCTAAGAGCATTTCAGTGCAGCACGGCACACTGGACCAAGAAGCTCTTTGGTAAAGGCATTCTATTGCCCAGCTGCAATAGCAGAGCTTTTTGAGTCTAAGAGCTGGAAATCATACAAAAACCTAAGGCGTAGACTCCCTGGCCCAAGCTTCTGGTTCTGACCAACACAGGCACATATTGCTACCAATTAACAGGATCCCCTCTATGCATTGGAAAGATAACTTTAAATCTCCTTTCTGCCTTCTGGAGTTTCATGTCAAGTGGGGACGCTCCACCCTTTTTCATCCATGTCGTTAGCATGGTAATATTTTTACTCTATTAAGAACTTATTTTATTTAGGGTTGTAAATGTATTAGGTTAAATGTACCCATGAATTTATGTTTATATGCTACACCACACTTGATTAGCTGGTAACTTAATTCCTTTTCTCACCCATCTGTAATAAACATCTTTTTAAGCGTGCTGTTGTTGTGGGTGTAAATCCCTAGGATTCTGAAGTTCTTAGATGCAATTTCAGAGTAGCACGCCGCTGACCCATGTGAAAGATCCCTCTCTTACAGAAGTGTGTGTAGGGGTTACATGTGAAACACACACACGAGCTTTTTTTTAAGAAATACATACCACCCAGAGTGGTGTAATAGGCCAATTTCTATGCAGGAAAAAATAGATAATAAGGCAAGGTGTTTCTGGATGTCTGATTGTTTCTCGATTATTTCCAGATATACAGATATTTCCAGATATACAAAAAAAGTAGTATTTTATTCATGATTGCATTCTCATTTCAGTTCTCAGACAAAGTTTCTTCTCCAAAGTACCTGTGACTCTAAGGGATCATCTTAAGTGAAAGTCTAAGTGAACATGTGGCTGGGTAATGAAGTAAAGCTGCACTCCATAAAGTGAAGGAAAGAAGCAGTGTGTCCAAGCTGAGCCACTTTCTTCCCCAAATCATCTTCCTACATGGATTAATCACCTTGTTTGCCTTAGTTGTGCTTCACTTTGCTGAACTGCCACTTTCAATAGGGATGCACAGGTGCTACCTCCCTTTATTCACCACTCACTAAAGTATTGGTCTATACCTAACTCAATAAAATGCCTGGAGTCCCCCGTCCCCTGCAACAGGCATCACTTAGCTTGGGCAGGGATGTGTACTGTCAATGGGTGTTGATGATATCATTCACTGCACATAATCACAGCTGCCTGCCCAGACGTGGGGAGCTCTCTTGTGCTCCTCTGCTGGGCTGGGAGAGCAAGAGGAATGGCTGTTAATTTTAGGCCCAGAGTGCTGCATTCATATGCATCATCAACCATTGTTGTTATGCTAGGCAACGGATCCAAGTCTGGAATTCATTAAATCTACCTGACTATTTAGAAACAGCCAGGAAAAATAATATACATTTTGCTTAGACTTATTCTTCTTCTTCTTCTTCTTATTATTATTATTATTATTTGTTCTGCTTTCCAGCCCAAGCCAGAAGAGATCAGTGGGACTTTTATCGTGACTAACATCTCATTGATTTCAATAGGACCCAAGTTCAACTAACTTTGTCTACCCCATTGTCTCCAAAAGCATCTCACATTACACACACACACATACACACACACACACACACACACACAGTGAGAGAGGGGGGGAGGGAGGGGGAGGGAGGGAGGGAGGGAGGGAGAGAGAGAGAGAGAGAGAGAGGGAGAGACCCAGGTCTTGTTTACAAACTACAGTGGACGCTCGGGTTGCAAACGTGATCTGGGCAGGATGCATGTTCGCAACCCATGTCTGTGCATCTGCACATGTGCGGGTTGCGATTCAGTGCTTCTGCGCATGTGCAAAGCGCATGCACGACCGCCGAGACCTGGAAGTAACCCATTGCGGTACTTCCGAGTTTTGGCGGTCTGCAACCCCAAAAAATGCAACCTGAAGAGGCTGTAACCCGAGGTATGACTGTAGAAAGACAAAATACACAAGGGGAAGAAAGAAAAGTGGAGAAAATGAATCAGTTTGTTAATGGCAAAATGAATATGTAAATTGTGAATAGCATTGATATCTGTTCGGAGACAGGTGGATTTTCATTTGCTGGTGTTCTTTTCTGGACAGAAGGGATTCAACTACCTGATAGCACCTTAGTTCTCTAACTTGTGACAGAGGGCAGAGTATGCTTCCCCTTGCTTCTCCAGTCTCAGTGTAAAAAGAGCACACGGGCGGGGGGTTCGTGCATGCAAAAACAGAACTAGACAATTCACCTTCTACAGATTTTGCAACTTCCTTAGCAGCACTCAGCTGATGCAAACTGGAAGGTGGTGGACTCTCCTTCATTCAATGTTTTTTAAGCAGAAGTTTGATGGACATCTGTCAGGGATTCTTTGGGGGTACCTTCTAACTCCATGATTCTATGAAACAATAACCCCAAATATGGGAAGTATAAAATTCACAATAAAATTTAATGTGTATTTTCACTGGCATTGCTTCTGTTTATAGAGTACATATATGGTGTCTGCCTTTTGGAAAAGTTATTGCTTGTGATAACCTCCTTTCTGTAACAAGCAACATGCAACACATCTATCAGCTATTACCTCTATTTTAATATTTATACTTTCAAACCCAATCTATAGGCCAAAGAAAGTTTTCTACTCATTCAGCTGCCTAAGACACAGCCCTCCAGGACCCTTTCAGGCAAAAGTTCAATTGGAACAAATTGGATTTTCAAAAATACTGAGCATCTCTTGAGCATGGTTGTGTACTTGTGCAACTCACCATAGGCGCCGACTCCATGGGGCCTGAGGGGGCCCGAGCCCCCTCAAAAATTCGTTTGGGGGGGCTCTGCCCCCCCAATAATTTAAGAAAATTATTAGTTATATTATGCTTTGTAAAATCACAAAATTATGTTGGTATTTTTTATTTTCCTTGTTTGACGATAGTTACCTTTTAAAATACATTCAGTAATGAGTTAAAACAAAGCCACTCCCGATCTAGAGAGGGGGTGGGGTTCCGGGCTCTCGACCCATCAACAATCTCGCGGGGCTGGCGTCAGCCCCGCGAGAAGCGGGGATTCCCCCTAGCTCATTAATATTCACCGCCCACGGCGGCAGCCAATCGGCTGCCGCAAAGGGCGGGCCCTCACAGGTTCACTTAAGGTCGGGGCAGCCCGGGGCTCGCCCCTTTCGTTCCCCCAGCAGCAGCGGTTTGGAGGTCTTGGGCCCCCCCCCAATATTTTTTATAAGTCGGCGCCCCTGCAACTCACATTATAACAACTGATTCCAGTGGCACTAAACTGACTAAATCAAAATACATAACAATATTGCGGATCAGATTGTACCTATGCCAATTCAGAACTGAAGCTGCTGCAAATCTTAGATGAATTTAACATTCAAATAACTGTACTGATAGCTATTCTGTCAAAGGGGCAGACTGAGGCTACAATCCTATACACAGTTATCAGAGAGCAAGTCCCACTTAAATATTATGATGTTGCAGGGAATATAAAGTCAGTAGGTTATCTGTTTTAATTTCTGTGTGGTTTTATTGTACAGATGTATTGTATAGATGTAAACCGCTTTGGTCTTTTTAAAAAGAAACTGTGGTATATAAACATTTTTATAAAGGAAGGAAAGGAATTGCTTAGACCTCACACTCAAGCAAGTTCTTACACTGCAAATTTGATAACTAACTGCTGCTTTTTATCTCAGTAGGGAAACAAACTTGTGTTTGAGAGTCTCATGAAGACAGAAATGTGTAGTTTGCCTCTAAAACTAGTTTCATAGCTTATCTCTTACTTTCTCAGCTTATTCTAGTTGAAGCAATTGTAGACACTCTCCCCCTCAAAAAGCCAATCTAGCACTGATCAAAGTATGGCACATTTCTGCATTGTGCAGTCCAAAGTGAATTCTGCAAGACTGTTGCACTTTGTTGCAAAAGGGAAACACATGAAATTCCAAGGCGAGAACTATGCTAAAAATATAACCAGGATTGCTTGCAAGGAGAGAAGGGAGAGGGGGAATTTAAACATCCTTCTGCAAAAAATCAGTGCATAATATTGCATTCAAAGAGCAGTCAAGATTCCTAATTCTCTAGCCCACACACATGAAAATGCCTCAGTTCTTAAACTCTTACGTTTGCTAAAATACAGTCAGAATAAAATATTTTAAAAACGGGCCAGTAATAATTATGAAAATAATAACACAATATATGAACTTTATAGATTTCATAATTTTCACCTTTTAAAAAAAATAAAAATAGGCATACATGCATTAACTTACCCAACAGCATTGCAGTCTCTTCTAATGAAAAGAAAGCTGGTAGTACAAATCTTCTTAAGCCTCCAGTGGCATGAAAACTATTACAGAAATGAATAGAATAAAGTCTCCTGAGCCTTTCCCCTGCCGGCCTGTTTTACAAAAACCAGTAAGGATCACACTGAGAAGTGTCAAACCTGAATAAGCCACCAGCAATTGGACATATAGCCTCAGGGCAGTTAGCTTTTTCATAGGTGATCATTTGATTCTGTCCAGAAAAAGAAGACTCCTACAATATGCAGGGAAACAATGCACATTCTGCTATAGACAGCAGGCTGAGACATGTAGACAAAGAATCAGTTTTCTTCAAAAGACTTGGATGAGAGAGCTTGTCACAGAAAAATAACTCAGGCACCCTGAAATTACATCAAACCAATCCATCTAAATTCTGTCAATCTGCTGCTTTTCTCATTGCATTTTAAGAGCTGTTCAACTGCAGCATGGCAGAGTCCCTGCATTTATGGTGTAATTTATGATCACAAGAGCACCTCTCCTTTCCCCCTTACATATTCAAATGCATGTTTGAGCACTACAGAAAGCAAGTCGCAATCAAATACATTTGTCCTAGCTCTATTAACCAGGGCTTAAATTTAAGAGCTAGACCTTTATTGGTATATTTGTTTAAGGTATTCAATAACCATGATCCTATTCTCTAATTTGGAGAAATCCACTTCCATACATTAAAAATCGAGTACATAGCCATGAAGAATTTGAAAGAAAAGGGTTTACAAACTACTACTACTACTACTACTACTACTACTACTACTACTAGGAGATAAAGTGAAATAAAGGCACCCACATTTGCATTTCTATGTAAACTTTGCTTGCATGCTTGAACTATTTCTTATGTATAATAAAATAAATTAAGAGTGTCATTATGCAGACCGCACTGGAAGATTTGTAGTGCCTCATCACAATCCTGGATTTGCATGAAGTCAGAGCTGGGAAGGGGAGCAGAAGACAAGGCAGGCTGCACAACAGCAGTTGCCATGATATGGGAACGAGATGAGAGGAACACTGAGGGTGAAAGAAGTGGCTTATAACAATGGGAGGGGTGTGAATAGATTCAAAAGGGAAGAACACAGGGGTTACAAGGAGAAATAGCACATATGGGTACAACACAGAAGCTAACACCTCTGCATTGTACAGTGGTACTTCGGGTTACATACGCTTCAGGTTACAGACTCCGCTAACCCAGAAATAGTACCTCAGGTTAAGAACTTTGCTTCAGGATGAGAACAGAAATCGTGCTCCAGCGGCGCAGTGGCAGCAGGAGGCCCCATTAGCTAAAGTGGTGCTTCAGGTTAAGAACAGCTTCAGGTTAAGAACGGACCTCCGGAACGAATTAAGTATGTAATCAGAGGTACCATGTACTCAAACTTCACCCTCTTTCATTCTTCAGCTGCCTCAGGTGAGATAAATATAGGATGTGGAACCCTCAAATATTCCGTAATACCTTCACACAATGTATTTCACTCTTGGTACCACGTATTATCTCCAAAACAAAATGCCAGATTCAAGTATTTTATTAACCAGCAAACAGCCATACATGCACAACATCAATCAACTGAACTTAACATTCTTTAACTGAACAATAATAATAATAAAAAATTGTATTTGTACCCCGCCCTCCACGCTCAGAGCGGCTAACATCATATAAATAATACAATATGCAACAAGCTAAGTGACTGGATTGCTCTTAAAATTATGTTCATCTAAAAAGATACAGTGACAAATAACATAATGGGGGGTGCAAAGAGGGCTGCAAAATAGGAGAGGACAGGAGACGTGCATGTGAGGGCGATCTGCGTGGAAGGAGGACTTGAGAAAAGGAAGAGGTAGGAGAAAGGGGTGGATGTACTAACAAGGTATGTGTGTGCAAAGGGCAGCTGGGGAATAGGAAAGAGGAGGAGGCATGAAAATGAAGGTGGTCTGCGTGCAAGGGGGAGCTGCTTCCGTGGCTGAATTGGCCCAGTCGGGAACAGAACCAGAGCACTGGCTGGCTGGGAGGCTGGAACAGAAGAGAGGGAAGAGATAAAACCCTCCCCTCACCCTCTATTGATCCCCCCATGATCCACATCCAGCCAACTTTGCCTCCACAACCCCCTCAGCTTCCACCCCAATTGTATTAAGCCCCCTACAGTATTTATAACCACAATCCCTACGCAACCCCACCTCTTGCCCTTCAGCGCCCCATGGCCAGCATTTGTAGAAGACCCTATTTTGCCACCTAGGAAATGCCCTCCCCCCAGCACACATGCACATAACACCCCCATTCCGCTCTATTCTATTAACATACTATTTCACAAACCCAATGTTAGCATACTACTGAATCCTACCCCTAAATATAATATTGGATGTTTAACCACTGTAGTGCAATGCAATCCTGTTCATGCAAGACATTCAAGCAACTCCATTGTTGTTCCATGAAACTTATTCAAAATCGTGGAAACCTAGGATTGAAGCCTTAAGCATCCCAAAATACCAGAGCAATAGATTTGTGTTAACATGGAATACATATAGAACAAAGGTGGGTGGGTGTGTTTAAAACCATTTCTATAGTATAAGTTACTTCTGGATAAACAAAGGTAGGAAGATATGTTTAATATTTAACAGATAGTGTGACATATAAATTGCCCCAAATGATTGATGCACTATAGTAAGAACTTGGAAATTAATTAATGATTATGTCTGGTAGCAAAGAGCACACAATCAGCAGTCATATATAATTCAGCCAAAACATGCCATTTCATTTTGGCATTTGTCATTATGATGTACATTGTCAACAGCATTTTTACTAACCAGATTAATTTTGCTGAATAAATTGATTTCAGATACACACACACACATTTAGCTTAGAGTACTGAATCTGACTAACACAGAAGTATAAAAAAGCACCTAATTTGAATCAAGCATCCTTTGGTTTGCTGATGAATAGCAAACCAAAGGCAGCACAACCAACTGCTAACAAAAAGTTATGCTTTCTGTGAACTAATGAAAAAAAAAATAGTGAAACACATGTAGCTCTGCATAGCTGGCAATTTTTTTAAAAAAATAAGAAAGTTCAGAATTTCATAATTTACAAATTCATGATGTTTCAAGGAAATTGAGGAGAAGGCATGGATTCTAGTCCTAGGTGAAGCATTCTAGAACACTTAATTTCAATATCCCTTAATTTTCAAAAAGTACTGTGTGTTATCTCTGTCAAAAAATAAGAGTGACTGCTTCAATAGATAGGCACAAAGATATGCTCACATCCTGGAGTCATGTGAAATCAATCAGTCAAAGTAATTATAAATATATCTATCTGAACCTTGATGGTTCCACATAGATTGAGGTTTCGAGATAGATTTGCAATTTGAAAAGGATATACAAACTGCACACAGCTTAGTCTAATTGCTACACACTGTTATAACTTTGCACTAACTAAAAGGAAAAGCCACTTGTGTATTGTAAATTGGATTTGGTCTGTTCCCTGTGGGATTGTAATACTCACAGTCAAATCAAAGAGTTTTAGCTCCATTTAATCCTTCTACAATCTGCTCCCCCCCCCCCTTCAGTGCAGAGCCACTGAAGCCAAATGATTCCCAGTGCCATAAAGTCCAGCTGATTTATCCCCCTGCTGGGAAAAGTCAATAGAACAACCTACAGCCTGATATCCTGCACATCATGCACCCAACAAATCAAAAGGGGTTGACAGCCCTCCAATTCAACCGTGCATGTGTTTTCTGCTGGCGGTAGACACTACAGTATGTTGCTTTCATTAATGTGCTTTTCATCTAAGTGCACTAATAACAACTATCCCCACCACCACCAGAGTGCTACACTTCTTATGGTAATCCTAATTCTGTTCCAGAAGCAAGCTGGTTTTCATTTCCAATTCCTTCTCTGAGATTTAATTTTCAGCTGCATTGCTGTCAGTAGCAGACAGTGGGAAGGGGTGGCGACACTCACCTGACAGCTGTGACTACTGCTTACAGGGGAGGGACAAGGTGGCAGGCAGGGAGACTGGTGTAGTGCAAATGCACCAGACTGGCTCTGCTGGTGCATTTACACTGCGCCATCCTCCCTGCCACCTCGCTCCTCCTCTTCTATGTATACCACTTTGTGATCCTTGAAAGATAAAGGTGGCATACAGGTGCAGCAAGGACCTTAATTGCCAGAAATTGGAAAAAAAGAATTTGTGCCAACAAAAAAGGAATGGCAGGATAAATTATTAGATTATACTGAACTGGCCAGATTAACAGAGACAATTAGGGGACAACCCAGACAAGAATTTCAAAAAGAATGGGGAAAATGCAGAGAACACTTTACCAAACATTGCCCCAAAATATATCCCTGGACTTGTTTTGATTAATTTCTACAGGAGACTTTGTGGTTTTTTAAGTCATAACTAGGAAAAATTGTAATAATCACATATAAAAGAAACAGTACACAAGAAGTAAATAAGGAGGCTATTTACAGGATAAAGGAAGTCTTTTATTTTTATGTTAAGTTTTCTTTATGTAAGGGGATAGGAGTTTAATTCTGATAAATTGTCAGTGGTGTTGGATTCGTTTTTATGTATGAGTTTTTGTGGACTACGTTGTAAACAGTTGCACTCCCAGCTGTTACATTAGCAGTTCAATCCTATGCATGGTTACTCAAAAGTAAAAGGGGTGGCCCACCCATGAGGCAAGGAGAGGCCACCACCTCAAGTGGCAGAATCCATAGGGGCAGCAGATTCCAATGTAGATTTTTATTCAAGGCCGACCCACCCATAAGACATGGTGAGGCAAGGTGAAGAAATTGCCTCAGGCAGCAGGACCCACCAGGAAAGCAGATTCCTATGTTGAACTGGGAAATGGGAGCCATTTTTGGGTCCACCTCAGGTGCCAAAATGTCTTGGCCCGGCCCTGTCAGTGGGGCTTGCTCCCTAGAACTGCATATGACAGAGCTTTCCAAATTTCCCACGTTTGTGTTATGGAAAAATTTTCAGGATGAGAGACTACTCAACAGCCCAGCTCATTGGGGTGCAAGTCTATGTGGTCAGTAAGAGAAGGAAATTCCAGCCAAGTAATTTGGAGCAAAACAGTAGTCAATAGACCACAATCTTTGTTGTTGCGCAACAGGTCCCCACAGGAGTAAGAACCCCGAGCATGGGGTGACATCCTCTTTTAAAACTTCCATCTTTCCCCCAGAATTCACTTCGAGAAGCATCGTTGACACATCATTGCTACATCACTAGCATGTCACAAATGGGGAGGGCTATACAAGGGTTACACAAGTTCAACATTAGGTCACTTTATCAGACACCTTTCCCAACACCTCTTAAGTACCCATCACCAAAAGAACAATAAAACTATTCACATATCCTTGCCCTCAGAACTTGTCTAGAGATGGGCTTTCAGAGCACCTGACTTGCTAAACTGCCTCTGCGGATGTCTATTGTTGCCCTCTTGGTCACTCCCTGGTTGGGATGCCGTGTACGTGCTCTCATGCTTGAGGAATTATGGCAGGATGCCCTGTTCCTGCTGCCTACAGTTATTTCCTGCTTCTTGGTTCATGGAGGGAGGTGGAGCCCAAATTCAACTTTCTTTAAGGGTTAAAATGGCATTGGAATGAGGAGAGTCGGTTAAAGTATGGATTTCTACGAATTTATAAAGCTAGGTATCTTCCCTGAGCCACCAAGTCGAAAGGATACATTCAGGCATAATATTTGTAACATTGTAACAACTTTAAAGATGTGCCCGCCTGTCATTTCCGTAACAGTGGTGACACACTTTTTAGATATGCATCATTTCGCGACACAGTAATCCAGTTTTACCAGCAAACCAGAAGTTAAATTTACCCATTTCCAGCCCCGGGAGGAGTGTGGGAAGAGTTCCCCAACACTGCAGTCAACACACTAACATGTCACGACAAGACAGTTTGGAAAGCTCTGGTACTGTATATGAAATTGCAGCCCAATATTCTTTTAAAGCGAATCTATTTAGTTTCTTTTAAAATTTCTGGGACATAAAAGCATTCTTATGTGTACTTGTAAGGCAACACTTGCAGTGTTCTGTAACTAATCTTGACAACCATCTAAAGATCAAACTGATGTATGCTATAAAATACCTAATGCCACTTGGTAGGTCACATATTATGACCACTTATTTCAGTCATCTGAGTAATAGCATGAAACAGCTAATGCACTTCACTCCCTCCCCTGGCCCACCCATTCATTCTTTTAGAATCAGTTATGGTTCCAGAGTTCTTGTGAAATATCTTCTTTGGATATTTATGCAATACACAACTTCTTGCTCTCGTTTAACAAAGGTTTAGCACCACAATGGTTTCTGAAACTTATGAGACTTCAATCTTTTAACTGGCTTTTAAACTAAGTAATCAACTGAAAGATTGAAATTAATTCTGAAGACCAAGATCCATAGAAGTGAGACATTTTTCCTACTCGTGCAACAAAACTATGGTTTGCATCTTTATGCTGGCCAACATTTACTGTATTTTTTGCTCTATAAGACTCACTTTTTCCCTCCTAAAAAGTAAGGGGAAATGTGTGTGCGTCTTATGGAGCGAATGCAGGCTGTGCAGCTATCCCAGAAGCCAGAACAGCAAGAGGGATTGCTGCTTTCACTGCACAGCGATCCCTCTTGCTGTTCTGGCTTCTGAGATTCAGAATATTTTTTTTCTTGTTTTCCTCCTCCAAAAACTAGGTGTGTCTTGTGGTCTGGTGCGTCTTATAAAGAGTAAAATACGGTACTTACTGATGCCAATTTCCTCTGAGCTCAGTCAGCTTCAGTGCTGTGTAGCAAGAAAGCTTTTTATTTTAAAAACAGAAGCTACTGCATTTAACCTAAGAGACAAACTATCTGCTTGCCTTAAAAAAACCATTTTAAAGATTTATTTTCTTTTTATCAAATACGCTTTAAGGAAGAAGAAAGTGCCACATTCCCTACAACTTGGAAGAGTCTCCATTAAGTTTTTATCTGCCATCAGTTCCACTGATTAATCAGAAACAAATTTTAATATGCAATTAAAGGTTTAGTCGACTAATTACATTGATTAATCAGCTGAAGTCCTAGTTTTCAATTAAACAGCATGTGGCATATTACTGTAATATAATATAACTCGAGTCTCAGGCTCGGTTTGCATAACTGTTTCAGCCTGCACTAACTTTTCTTGCTGCTGTTTCAAATCAGATCATGGCAATTTCTAGCTTGTGCTTCCACAAGATGACCCTGGAGTGTGTATGCTGATTTTAAAGTACTTCAGCTTTCCTCATCTGGCCGTAAGCACTGCATGTAGTATAATCAGTAATTCCCTCCCTGTCAAGCAGGCCCATAAATACGATCACAAAGAAAGAATAATGTCTTATCTGGAATGTCCATGGTTATAGCTGACACTTCCCAGTGAGAAATCAACATGATCATTGAAGCATCTTTTTCAGTTATCACATGCATTGCTGCCAAGCGCAGCATCTCTGTAACCATTGATGTGCCAGTCCAGCTGCCAATTCCCCCAAACAACAGTATCTATCAGACTGCTTCACACAAGAGAATTTCAAGTGTCTCAACCAGCAGCGGTATGCAAACAGTGAAGCCATGTAGTTGACCTCCAGAATATATTGGATACAATGTTGTAGTTGGAGTAAATTAAACATACCCTCCAACATTTCTCTGATGAAAATAGGGATGAACTACTACTACTACTACTACTACTACTACTACTACTACTACTAATTTTATTATTGATACCCCAGCCATCTGACTGGGTTACCCCAGCCACTCTGGGCAGCTTCCAACATATATAAAACATAATAAAACATTAAACATTTAAAAACTTCCCTATACAGGGCTGGCCGGATAACTCCATACGCCCCAACATTTCTCTGATGGAAGGAGGGACATCCTAAGGAAAATTGGGATATTCCGGGGTCAAATCAGAAAGTGGGACAGCTTCTGAAAATCCAGGACTGTCCCTGGGGAAAAGGGACACTTGGAGGGTCTGAATCAAATTGTACTGTAAATCTGCAGGGAATAGAGGGAAAGAGAGGTAGCAAGAATTTTTGTTATACTGCCATACAAATACTGAATTTAAAAATTTCTGTTGGAAAGAATGGGAGCATGGAAAAGGCTTAGCTGTCCTCATATAACACCAGGCGGAGATCTTCATCGAATCAGCTGAATGGCATTAACTACAGCAACTGGGTGAAATGAGGTAATGAGAATGTTCAGCATGCTAGTGACCTTATCATGCTAATATACATGTAGACTAATTCATGAATCTATATATAACTTCCAATGGGCAGTGCTTATAGCTACCTGGCCCTACACCACACTCAAATAGTTTGTTCAGTATAATAAGCTCTGTTTTCAGGACACAACAACAGAATCAGTAATTGTGTAAGGCCATATGATATACCAGCTCTGAATCAAAAGCCAAATTACTTCCTTATAATCAATAATAGAATACACTGCCGCTGAGCTACAGTGAAACTTTGAAAATGGCCTTTAGAAGTTTACATCAAAGAATCCACATCTATCAAGGGAATAAGACAATTCCCTTGGAAAGTTAAGGACTGCTCTGAATGTATTTTTTGTGTTTGCACCTTAAGGGCAAAGATTGCCTCTGAGCAGAGTGTGACTGGCTAATGACAGACTAGGACCCAGCATCAAGGTGATCTTCTGAAATTTCAGGAACAGAGTGATCCCTTCTGAAAAATGGCAATACAGTGGTACCTCGGGTTAAGAACTTAATTCGTTTCGGAGGTCTGTTCTTAACCTGAAACTGTTCTAAACCTGAAGCACCACTTTAGCTAATGGGCCTTCCTGCTGCCACTGCGTCGCCACCACGTAATTTCTGTTCTCATCCTGAAGCAAAGTTCTTAACCCGAGGTACTATTTCTGGGTTAGTGGAGTCTGTAACCTGAAGCGTATGTAACCCGAGGTACCACTGTAGTTTGGAATGATTGTAACCCTGAGCAAAAGCACTTGACAACGTTGTTACAGGGTCCCACTTGTGTATATGATTCGGTGTGTGGATGAGTGGGTGTGCATGTGCATCTACATCGTCATTGCCATCACTGCCACCACCATTATTATTGATAGAGTTATGTTCATTCAACGTCTCATAACATGAGGACAGGTTCAATGCTCTGTTCCTTAAAAAGTAAGCTAGAAAGAAAAGGAAATATTCAGAAGCTAGGGGAGGGTGGTACTGTATATTGTACAAATCATGCTGCTTTTCATTTTGATGCTTATTTTACAGATGCATAGCGTGCAGAAATTCAAGATGAATATTTCCTCAGCATGAAGATGTAGTGATGAGAAACTTCATCCTGCTCAGCTTCTGCTTTTTTGTGCAGCTGTTAGAAATATAACAACTACTCAAGAAGTATAGCAACTATTCAGAAATTAAAAAGGAGCCCACCATAGCTGCAGCCAGCAACATGCACAAATAAGATGATTTTGCATTTGGAAGTGACGAGTTACTTGGATTGAGAATATTAATAGATGAATCAGTGTGAATCAGCAGGGTTAATCAAACTAATGCATTAATCAATTAATGTAGTGACTGCACATCAAAAGCAAAGCCTTGATTAAAGTGCTTAGCTCTGGAGGAAACCAGATCCACATCAATGTACTATAAGGGTGTTCAAGCTGCCGGCACTGTCATTAACGGGCTTTTAAAAAAAAAAAAAATCTCTTGATTGCTTCGCTATTCAAATGTGGTGTGTTCAGAATCCTGTATGTTTGGATGAGGAAACACACACACACAAGAGAGAGAGAAATATACACAAAAAATATGCCCTGACAACTGATGGTTTTATGCTGGTCTTAAATTGTATTTAGCTGTTGTGTTGATGCTTGTTTTAGATAGATTTTCTTGCTGCTGTTTTTTTATATATATAATTGGTATTTTGAATGTCTCCGTAAAACCATCTTGAGAACCTAATTATGTGTTTGAGCACTCTGCTATGCTGGGCCTCAAAGCATCAAGGGCCTTTGCAGAATAGAGTCCCTAATTAGTGGTTTTACTTCCTTCTTGTTAATGTAGAACTCAAATAATATTACAGCGTGTTTTGCTCCAGGCAGTTCAATCAAGGTGTGGAGACATAAAATTATAGTACCAACACTACAAATCCCATGGACGTTTTTGCCAGAGTGAAGTTGTTCATATTGGAATTCTGCCCCAAGACTGGGTAATTATATTCAAAACTACATTCCTTACCCATTGCCACTATTGCACAGTTTTCTTTTTTTAGAATAAATGCTGTGAGGGGGGTGGGCGCAACATTCTAAATACTGTGTACTATAAGGAAGAGCATGTACAAATGTACTAGCTCCACCCACCATTGCCATCCCTGTTGCCCTTCAATGCGTTTTTAAATAAATCTTGCTACAAAAACATATAGCTTCAGTTGCTAATGCAGACTCCCATAAGGCAAGGCAGCAAAATGGAATGGAAACTATGAGACAACCAGCAATATTGCACATGTATTTGCATGTGCAGAATGTACCACCCATGTGTACCACTTGCCACTGTAATCTGTGTCAGTTTGTATAACTCCTTTTTTCTACATAGGACAAAGAGGATGCAAGAGCACAATTAAGCATGTGCAGGATTTGTTCAGAAAAACAGCTGTTATCTGAGACAATACTCACACTTTCTATGATGAAATAGGGAGGAAAGGCAGACCACTCTACAAAAATTAAGTGGCAGGTTTTGCACATTCCTATATGTGGTGCACACTACAAGCCAAAACAATATTTCTACTCAGAATTAAGTCCCAGTGTGTAATTGTGTATAAAATTGTCACCTCAATATGAGAGATCTACATTGCTTGTGGGGGGTGGGGAACTATTTAAAAAATCACTACTACTATCTTCTTTGTCAGGATCGTGAATTTTCATTTATACTGTAATAGCTCAAAGTTCAAAATTTCTTCAGAAATTAATAGGGCGGGGGGGAGAGATACTTTGAAGAACAGAGTTTGATGCTCATAATGATAAGGAATGTTCTTTTCTTGTAGAAAATGCCTCTTAGCCGGAACATTTATCAGTGAAAACTAAATAGCAAACAGTTAAAACCAACAGCAATTTTTTAAAAAAATGAATATAATTCCTAGCTAATCTTGAAGTATGGTAAAAGCATGTGATTGGCAGTACAGCAACAATACAAACAAGAGATTGAGGTTTACCTTTATTACAATGTTATTAGTTCACTGTTCAATGGTAATTAGATTCCATTTTGATACCAAGTCATTTTTTAAAGTATTTGGTCACCAAATATTTACCAAATGTAACATTTTCGAAGGCACTGCTCATTTTAATGAGAGTAGGCCTTTTAATCTTGCCTGCTAAATGAAGTTGATAGAATAAAGGAATCTCAACAAAGGGAGCATTAGGTTTCTACACTAATTTTATGCACTTGCAATCCTGTTATGAAATATAAGGGACAGAAAGTCAAAAAAGAGAGAGAGAGTGTGTATGTAAAACCAATTCAATAAAGAGGTTTCATTAGCTAGGAAACTTAATTTAATATAAGAAGTTTAATAAAAGTGGAATTGTGAGGTAATGGTAAAAGCATTCCTATGAAAAACTTAAAAGTGTATATACCATGAACTGTCTTGAGGTAATGTACCACATGACCAACAGAGCAGCCTAGACACAGAGTTACAGCCATTAACTAATTACTGAGTTGTCTGGGGGGGGGGGCTCATTATTCTATGCATATGAAAAAAACTGTTGCAGGAATAAAAATAAATTACATCATGTTTTCTTGAATTTGAAAACAGAGCCTACCAAATACTACCAAAATATGACAACATCAGCATATTTTATAAATTATGTTTTTAAAAATGTGATGACTGAATGCTTACAGGCTTCCAACTGTACGAATTAATTCAACAGGAACCTCAAAAATCTTGGCATTTGGAGTGGTACCATATGGTTTTTGAGACTTTTTTTCTATTTAAGTCTGGCTCACATACTTGCATTTCTAGAGAAACTGACTCTGAACCAACAGTGTGTGAATGTAACAGATAGGACCACTATCAGAAAACCAGCAATCATATCTATCATCTGTTCAGCTGAGAAAAAGAAAGGGGGGGAGAGGGGGGGAACCCATCTCCACTCTTCGTTCCAAACAACTTATCATTGTACAGTGGACCCTCTAGTTACGTACTGCTCTGGATTTGTAACTTTTGGGTTATGAACGCGGCAGAAGCGCCCTGCGCGCAGAAGCGGCACCTCTGCCTACGGACTTTTCAGGTTGCAAACGGACCCCTGGAACTAATTTAATTTGTATCCGGAGGGTCTACTGTATTTGATAGTTTTCTGATTAGGCTATAAGTGCTGTGGGTTAAACCACAGAGCCTAGGACTTGCCAATCAGAAGGTTGGCGACGGGGTGAGCTCCCGTTGCTCAGTCCTTGCTCCTGCCAACATAGCAGTTTGAAAGCACGTCAAAGTGCAAGTAGATAAATAGGTACCAATTTATCAAATAGGGCCAAATAGGGCCACATGACCCGGAAGTTTTACGCCGGCTCCCTCGGCCAATAAAGCAAGATGAGTGCCGCAACCCCAGAGTCGGTCACGACTAGACCTAATGGTCAGGGGTTTCTCCACAGCACCTGTTTGTACATGCAGAATACACATATGAAAACCCTGATGCTTTCACATATGTCCCCTTAGCTACATATTAGTTTGATATGGGGAAATGAACAATTAGAAGCCCAGCAACAGGCTTTGTGACCCCACTTGTAAAGAACACAGAAAAAAGCACTGCCTCTATCCATAGCCACATGGTTTTAGCCTCAATCTATATGCATATTGTAGTTTCTTTAGAAATGCTCCCGCTTGATACATTTCCCTTTTAGTATTTCACGCCTCCAATGCTGCACATGAGATTGGTGTACATCACATGCCTGTCTGGAAGAATGTGGGAACGGAAAACAGTCTTATCTCTTCCACTGTATGTACTATTTGTGTTGTACTTTTGCTTTTACTTCTGCCTGTTCTTCTCTCGGAGCTGGAGAGAGAGAGAGACGCCATGATTCCTGTGTCTGTACATTGTGTGTAAATAAATACATAGATTAGCTCTACGATGTCTCACGCTTCTTGCTGTATTATGCTAGAAAATTAGTGTCGCTGAAGCGCACTGGAGAAGAAGGGAAATGCCTTTTCCAGAGCTGCACTTGGAGTTCGGGGGCTGCAGGGGCACCCCAGCTTCCACCCAGTTTGAAAACACAGGCTATGGTTAAGCTGAGATAGGGCACCGTTCAGACAGCCATCAAGCATGCACAGCTGACAGCGCATGCACAGATAAACAACATCCTTAAATAGGAGTTCAGTAGCGGGGAATCAAAGCAGGTTATTTACATTGGGTGAAGACACTTTACCCCCTCTCTGGTGTATACAACAAGTGCAAATATGACTTGAAATTGGCGCACAGGGTTGGGGAATGGGGGGGGGGGCGGGGATGACCTAACTGTGTTTTAAGCCACTAATGTGCAGAAAGCCTAAACCAATTAAGGATTGCCACCAGTACAAATGGTAACTTTGGTTTTGGTAGGAAGGCAGGCTCCTGAGCAAAGTATATTGAAAAATATGTTTAAAACGTCAAACATGAAGGTTTAGAAAATGGCAGGTATAAAAGAATTGCCTGTGTTTATTGCTGCCATGCTATTTTTATGACTTGCATGAATTCTTTATGCTTCAAAGCATTATAAGACGTCATGGTAAAATAAAAAAATAAAAATGTTGATTTAATAAAGCCTGTGGTGCTTTTTTAAAATAAGTTGTGCATGCTAGAATGACTAAAACATCCATTTTGACACTAGGTTATAATTTGGATACGAAAGAAAAATTTGTGTTAAACTGCAATACTTTATTCAAGCACAATGAAATACTTCCTGATTTATATACACAGCAACATGATTACATATGCACACGTTATTTTCAAAGTGTCAGGGAACTGACATCAGAGCGAGAGGCGGAGGCAGGGCTCCAGAGTGATGCCGGAGAGGGGACCAGCAGGGGGGAAGGAATTCAGCGTAACACCAGTAGAGAAGAGAGGGAGATGGAGGAATTGGAGACAGCTCTCCAAGACCCTTCACCAGAGACTAGTGAAGAGAGCGCTGACACGCCCCTGCCTTCCCCGTACTTGCACAGACGAGTTCCGCGCAGGGAAAGTAGGAGGAGACTGGGCGTCAAACAGCTCTTATGCTGGAAGAGGTTCAAGAAACGCCCACTGACAGATTCTGCAAGTGACTGACCGGTCACGGAGTGTGAGCTGTCAGCCAAAGCATGGTTGGCCAGGCAATATAACTAAAACGGAAAGCAACTTACGAACAAGTAACCCCCTTACAACCATTACACAAAGAAAAGTAAAAATATTACATAGAGATACACATACAGAATCATATATGTGCAATAGAAACACACATATAGAATCATAAAATTGGAAGGGATCTTAAAGATCAGGTAGACCAGGCATGGCCAAACTTGGCCCTCCAGCTGTTTTGGGACTACAATTCCCATCATCCCTGTTAGCTAGGGATGATGGGAGTTGTAGTCCCAAAACAGCTGGAGGGCCAAGTTTGGCCATGCCTGGTGTAGACCAAGCCCCTGCTCTAGGAGGATACAATTATGGCATCTCTGACAGATGCCATACAGCCTCTTCTTAAATATTCCAGCCAAGGTATTCAAAACGTGGACCAAATGAAATCCTTGAATATCCTAGTCAGCCTCCAGCAGTGCAAAAGGTCGCCAGCAGCACATACAGCAGCTTCTCTCTTTGGCATTCAGTGTGGGTCTTTATCCAGACAACACGACACATAAAATTTTCTTATCTCAAAGCCCTCTAGGAACTTACAGGGCATGTTGGTCCACATCTGAGAATTATTAAAATGCCTTTTTTCATTTCCATTTACAGACTTATTCAAATATGCAAAAAAGCACTCCCTTCTTTTTGCACGCCTGGTTTCCCTTCCAAAGTGATATGCCTCCAATAATTTGAGTTCCCTTTTAGAGGGAATTATGATACAACTGCAAATAAAATTAAAAGGCATAAGCAGAATTTAAATGTTGTGGCAAATTGTTTTAATGTGAACTAATTTAGGCTACCTTAAGCAGATGCAACAGAGGACAGGTCAACTGTGCCTCTAATAGCTGTATAGGAATTTTTCAAGCTCATCGTATCACAGTGCTTATATGAGTAAACAGGGAGGGGAGAAGCAACACCTGCAAAGGGGTATTTTTACCTTCTAATGGAAGTGACCATGGGGGGCACTGGCAGTCATAACTACATGGTAGAACTAGGATAATAGGGTTTAAAATCCACTAGCTCTCTTCCAAATGAATGTCGTTTACATATTCATACTAGAACAATGTAATATCACCACACTGGATGGATTAAAATGTATTTTGATCTATCACAAGGTCAAGTGATTTACAAAAGGGGGCTTTAATGCATTGTGAAATGTGATATTTGTGCACACAGGTAGTAGCACAACTGACTGTGCAGCTAGCTATGAAGTGGAAACAGCTGTTTCCAACCTCTAGAGAAACCTCACACCTGACTTCTGATTAATATTCCAGCTCCACTATATGCAGGCTAGAGTAATTGTAATGGACACAAAAATAATTCATTTGGAAACAGAGAGAAACAAACTAAAAACATGCAAAACTCTGCCGTGTGCTCAATTATTACTGGTGTGGGAAGGAGGGGGTCTGGCTACAATCCAGTTCCTAGCAAAGGGAATTTATTTGTCCAGTCAAATTCACTACCTAAAGGATAGCTTCCAAATACATTGTGTCATCACCACTGAATGTTATTTCTGAAGAATACCAACTGCGTGTCAAATTTGTACTGGTATGAAGAGTGCTTAGGAACAAATTGTTTTTGTTCCACAGACAGAAACATGCAAGTATCATGTGGGTTTCCTTCCAGGTAAAGTAGAAGCTCTAGCAGATTCAGTGGACAAGACCAACAGTGGGTCTAACTGTGAAAAAGATTGTTTCTGCATGTACTCTAGAGGGAAATGAGGTGCAGATGGGGCTTGGGAAGGCAGCCCAACTAGGAGAAGGAAAACTCTGATCCTAAACATCGGCTGCTTTGCAGGACATCTTCAGGAGAAGAAAAGGCTAAGGAGTAAACCCTATACCAGACAGCTGGATGACGCCTTGTATGCCCCCTTTGCCAACTCCTGCACCCAAGCTGGTGCCAAATGTATTGCTCTGCTTTCCTATGGACCACATCAGCAAGGCCGAGAGTGGAGTCTTGTTGTCCGGGTAACCCAGGACCTCCATGCAGTCTGCTCAGGCTTGCACCCCAGGGAGGTCACTTTGGAGCTGTTAATGCAACAATTTGACTTCACCCCCCGGAGGGGGCACTCCATTGTCTCTTGAGACAGACAGATGCCAACAACATATTCAATGGCATTGCAGGTCAATGCCTGTATGGGACAGCTGCATATTCCTGCTAATTCAGGGAGCTGGACTAGATGATACTGAGGGTCCCTTCCAACTCTACAATTCTATGGTTCTATGGCAAGTTCCAGATTCCAGTGGTTTTCTCAATGAAGCCTGGAGAGAAGTAGGAAATACTAGTGGTATACAAAAGGGGGGCAGGAAGGAGGTAAGAAGGGATGACAAACAAAAAAAGGAAGGTGGAACCACACAGGAAATTGGAAGGTTTAATGTGGACCAAGACTTACTAGAATTCAAATAACCGGAGTGTCATCTTTCACCTTAATGTTACAGCTGCACAGCTGTGGCTGAGATGTAAACAATTTACTGAAGACCACACAATAGCAACAATGAGACTGGAACACAGGTCTGTCATATATGCTGGAACACTGGAACACAGGTCTGTCATATATGCTTCATTTTGCTAGGCTAAACTTGCTCATAGGTCCCACAACTTTTGCAAGTAGCCATTTGGGGGGGGGATTATACACTAGACCAGGTGTAATATATTCATGGGGAAATATAAAAATAATAAATAATAACCTTTTCAGAACATCTCCCAGCACAAACACACTCTCTCTCATTCTCTAACTCTCTCTCCTTCCCCTCTCTCTCACACACGCACATAATGTCATCATACTCATCTGTAAAGTATTCATTTCTTTCAAATCATTATATCATCCTGAGTTGACCTACATGTGGAAATGTTATGAAAATAAACTAGGCAAAGCTGCTAAATGGTGCTCCTCCAATAAGCAACGAAGATCAAGCCCTGGGGTTGAATTTTAAACTATTTTTGTTCTGCGATACATCATACACCAATTGCCCTGGAGAGCTGCACAAAACAGAGTAAGAAATAATCTGGAAATGTCTGCAGATAATTGTTTTAACAACAAGAAAAAGGAGGAAAGGGGGAGGAAGAGGAGACCCATAACTCAAAACCAACAGTACTTTTAAGCCAAACACTACCCATGGGAACTAAAACTGATGATTCTGTTAGATACCCAAATGTATGGTTATTGAATTCTAGAGAACAGAACATCTATGTCATTATGGATGTATACATGAAATGTGTATAATAGGCTTTGGTTACTCTGAGCTTCTGGAACTCTGCACCAATAAATAACTTCTGTGATGAGACCAAAGTTTGAACACTGCATTATAATTTATACGTTGCACTTTAATGGGTTTTCTATTGTGCAGAATCTTTCATTCCTTTTACTTTTCACACAAACAGGGAAAGAAAAATTGAGACTTGTAGTACATTAGGCAGCAACGAAGATGAAAGTGAAATAAGTGGTGGGAACTTGCAGGTACCTGTCCTATTGCTTAGAAACCTCTGAAAAATCATTCTTTTTTTCTGGGGACTATTTATGTCTTAAGGTGAGGGTTGGCACCACACTTTAGGGAGCCTTAGACACAGTGCTGAAAATGCTCCCCCTAATCCTGGCAACTCTGCCTACTGTTGCATGAGAGGGTGTTAAGCACCTTCTCTCCCAACGTCACCTCCTCTCCAAAACTAAGGGAAGGACACTATTTTGTGTGAGGGCAGCAACAGCACACCCTCCCGCTGGTCTGTATCCACTACCCTGTTAGGACCCCAAAGCTATTTCAGCACCACTGCTTTTGAGCTTGACCCAAGCTCAGCTCCCATCAGTGTTCGAAATTAACCAGGCGCAAGGCGCATTTTGCATCTGGCTATCAACCACTTGTGACCAAGTAAAGATGCCTGGGCACCAGGATCATGGGATCATGGGTGCATGCTTAAGGAGTCTCAAAGTGGCTAACAATCTCCTTTCCCTTCCTCCCCCACAACAAACACTCTGTGCGGTGAGTGAGGCTGAGAGACTTCGGACAAGTGTGACTAACCCAAGGTCACCCAGCAGCTGCATGTGGAGGAGCAGGGAAGCGAACCCGGTTCACCAGATTACAAGTCCACCGCTCTTAACTACTACACCATGCTGGCTCCCAGTATCAGTTATATTTTATCTGCACAATCAGAATGAATTTCAGAAACCAACATGCTTTTTTCTGTGCAGCCTGAGCAGGAGCAGGAGTGAAGAATGTTATAGTTAATTGTTGTAGCTTGTCTTCACTCACCCCACTCCACTGCCCTGCCCTGCTCACAGTTGTGAAGAATATTCTTACAATATGAGTTTATTTTTATTGTTTTTCGAGAAAGCTTTTAAGCATATGGTCTCCAGTCTGTAGTCTGGTGGACTCTACTATGTAAACCCTGTTGTATGTCTGTCTTTAAAGTATTAATAACAGCAAGAGTCCTGTGACACCTAAAATGGTGTAGGCTTTCATGGACTACAGCCCACGTCATCAAATGCACGATGTAAGATATTAATAAAGATATTAATAAAGGAAATCCCTGACTAGAGCCATATTTCAAACACAAGAGCAGTCAGGAACACTGAACATCTACCATCTGTTTCTAAATATATAGATACTACATGTTCTATGATGTTTATAGTTGACATCTCGCTAACTATTCTAAATGCTGGGGAAACAGACAAAGTAAATCTTAGGTCCAACATTTTATTCCCTGCTGAACATTAGGGCATGGGACATTAGGGCATGCTTTGACCTTACCAAGCTGGTGAAATGGAGGTGGGGAGGGACTTCACCTTGAAAAAAACTAGTCAGTAGATTCCTGCCAGTAAGTGCTCTACCAAAAATTGAAAAATGTTGGTTTTCAGGAGAGCAATAATAGAGCGATGCAAAGCATGCATTAATTGGTAGATGCATAAAAGTCAACATGTGCAGCTGTAATCTGGACTTTTAAAAATATTTGAAATACTAATTTCTAATGGAACAAATGGAATATATTCAAACTTGGTTGCTTTTGTCCTTTTGATTCTGGAACTCATTCCTGAGCTTGCTCTGCACAAATGCCAGAATGCTTTATTTTGCTTCATCACAGATTAATTGGTTTTATGGCAACTACAAATAGATTACTTCATCATCAGGATAACAGAGTACCAGGTTTCAGCCTCACAAACTTGTTTTGATCCTTTTAAATGAGAGGGCTATAAAACAGAACGGTTAAGCATACCACCTGTCAAGAAGCAGATAGACTTGTCTTTCATTTCAATCTAGTACAGTTGGTAACTTAATATAACGTATCTGCAAATCCTCAAGAAATTTCACTGAGGTTAGAAGATAAAGTACAACAAGTTAATGTGCAATAAGAATCTCTTTGTGCCGTTTGCATGACTACATGACTTCAGCGTGACTAAGAATATGAGCTGGTGCAATCTGTTCCCTTTATAAGTTACTGGATCATTGAAAAAGTCTCTCCTCTCTACCCTCAATGAAGGGGGGCGACAAGAACAGGAGAAAGCTTTGTATCCCATGCAGCATAGTTTATTGCTAGCAAAATTTCCAGCCATGGCTGAAGTCCTATGAAACACATATTTAATATTCATTATTATTTTTCTGTACAGGATTACAGTGGGCTATGTCCAGCTAAGTTCTACTCAGAGTAGTCATGTCCATTAATTTCAGTGTGTCTACTCCAAGGGTGAGTGGCACTGAATTTAACAGAGTATGCATACAAATTACGTTTCTGTAGAAATGAGTGGGAAATTTATGAATGATTATTAGACTTTGGTATGAAGATACAACTGGAGGCTATCTCTTCATCAGCGTTTTGTGGCCATAAAACCATGGGAATGTGATTAATGGTTATCAAAACCATGGGAATGTGATTAATGGTTATTAAAACCATAACTTATAACCATAACTTTGCCAAGACCTGCAGCTTCTTCCCTCTAAATGACCATGTGAGACCAAGTGCCCAGTGAAAACGACAACAATAGAAGAGCCAGTGGACAGCAAGAGAACACGTGAATTCATCATTATTGGCTTACATAAGTTTCCTAGAATTATAGAACAGTAGATTTGGAAGGGACCCTGAGGATCATCTAGTCCAACCCCCTGCAAAGCAGGAATATGCATCTGTCCTGTAGGGGGATCGAACCTGCAACCTTGGTATTATCAGCACCATGCTCTAACCAACTGAGTTATGTTTCTTTAGCTTTCATAATTTTTCAGTAAAATGCTAAAATCCTGCCATTCCTTTACTCTTCCTTTTTCATATTTCAAACTTCCCTGCTAGTTCCAGCTCTTATCAAAATGGCAGTTGCCTGTCCAAATTCTTTAGTATAAGTGAAAACATATCCATGGCAGTACCTTGGAGCATTTTAAAGTCATATAACGCCTATTAATTATTGTGAAAATCATTTGTGCTATTGTATATTCTTTGGAGTTTTTTCACGAAATTACTGTCATTGTATATTAAGTTTTGATTCACTGAAAATTATATTTTAAAAAAATAAAACTCTAGGATATGAATCCAAATATTGATATAATTCAGAACCAACGTTAAGTAAAACAAGACTCTGTAGTTGTATCATAACAATTAAAACAATTTGCATCAGACCACCAGAGACCACCAGTGGTGTGCAAACTTCATTCAGGGGATCTGCAGTATGTGGGTATGTGGTTGAATATAGGAAATGGAACATCCATCACATTTAATATTCATATTTTAAATTGCACTTTGATTGCTTATTTTATTTCTTATATATCAATTTGATTATGTTATAGTGTGAATTCTAGGAAATTACAATTAAAATACAACTAAAAATCATGCAGTATCTAGCACAGTACACTGCAATTGCAGCACCAGGCAGAACAACCATTAAGTTGTCTGCCAAGACCTTCAGGGAATTTCAAGTGGTCCATGGGAAATAAAAGTTTGAGAACCACTGATTTAGGCACTTCAAAACTTATTTCTAATGAGGCTATATGAAGTCTGTGTTGGGATTCGCAGGATGATGAGTACGTCTGCAGGCTTCAACAGGCTGATGCAATACTCTGTGAAGTGCTGGGTCAGAGTGACTCAGCAGCAATGTGATTGGCTATCACCTGTTTTAAAAGGAAAGCCTGTTCAACAGTAATGGTGGTTGTGCTGTAGTGTGGGGGTGCTGAGTATTCGTTTGCCTTAAGGAGCAGGTACTCTGTATGGACTGTTTTTGTAAATACCTGTATATAGCTCACATTAAAAAGACTGCACTGGAAAAACCTGGGACTCTGAGCGTTTCACTAAAAAGCACCGCGAGGAATTCGCGACAGTCTGAACTTTTATATCCGTGTGAAAAATCGACCACATATATTACATTGCTAAGATACCATTGTAAAGTTCCCGTTTTGAAAATGTCCCAGCTTAGCTTATCTAGCAAGATTTTCCAAATCAGCTGACCATTTGTTAGTTCCTCAGCGCGTAAAGCAAATCACTACAGATCCTCAAAATCAGCTTTCCACATTCAGCTGCTTATGGAGGCCTAGTGACTCACTGATGTGTAAATAATTGACTCATCAAGCAAAAAGACACAAAAGCAAATAGATCAATATCCCACTTGCAAACTTGCTTACAGAGCTCAGAAAAACCTCAATTCACTTTATTTCCTTTATTCCATTCAATGAGTCAATTAACTCTGCAGAGCCCTATGATCTAATTCAGCATGTATAATGATCAACAATTGCTGACACTTTTGATTAAACTTTTAAATTGCCTCTTAATATAATTTAAACATGTGGGAGGGTGGGGCAGGGGCACAGCTATTGACTGAAGTATTCTAAAATGTAACACACTGACTCAAGTTCTGAGAAGCCCAAATAGCCACTTCAGGTGATGGGAACCAATAGTTTTTAATGTTATCTCACATCAGCGTTACATGAATTTTGTGTAAGGGTTTGAAGGATGCTTCAAACTCACACATACACCAATAATCTCATTATGCCACCCTTGTTTTCTACTGATTGCAGGCATGATTCACATTTCTCTACAAAAATTTGCAGACTTCCAGTGACAGAAGGTGCATAGTTGCCCAAAGCTTGTCAGCTAAATCGCTTGCTTGGATGAATTCAGGAACATGTTGTCAGCATCGCCCTTGAGCCAGTGTACCAACTGGACTCATGCACCTCAACCCCGACTGGGCTAGGCGAGCTGGGTAGCACTGCCAGAGACCTCCTTTCCCACAGGAACAGGTGACAGTGCTGTGGACTCACAGCTTGGAGCTGAGAGCACCGGATTCACTGTCTCAATGAATCCGCAATGAATGCGCAGCAGCGTTTTGCAGAGTCTTGCAGAGTATAAACCACTCGGAGAGCAGCTCTGTAAAATATCTTCCTTTATTCTATAACTACAGCTATAATACAAAACCATATACAGAGCTAAATATTCTGAGCATAAATCAATACTATACTCTGAGTGCCTGCAGCTGCTCTTAGCAGCAATCTTATCTATAAACACGATCTCTTGCACTCTCTCTCCGACACACTGACTGACTCTCTCACATGACTCATTAAGTAGAGAGCAGTACATTGCTCCTCCTCTCTGTAGAGTCAGCAGAGACCTCAGGAGATCATCAGGAGATTCTTGGGTATGGGAGGGGTGAAATCTCCTCATCCTCCCCCATTTCATCCGACCATTTCAAGAATCTTTAACATAACTGCAATTTGCACACACACTCCAAAAGTTGTTCTCTGCTTACAACCTTGGTAACATATTTGCAGGTATCTCTCTCCCCCTTATCTAAGACACTTTATCACATCATTAAACAGTTACTACAACCACTCTGTGTCTATTAGGAAAGAGTTAAAACATAAATCTCAACCTGTAGTTTACACAAAATACACATTGTGAACACACAAAAGAATAAGCAGCTTCTGGAAAAATCTTCACACACATTTCTTCCTCTCAAATACAAACTGACATTTCTAATTAGGCAGATTTGAACAAACCACTTTAAACACATGCTTGCTCCTTCAATGCTGATCCTTCAAATGTCAGGTAAGGAAATAAATGCAGCGTTTTGTGCCACTACTCTCAGCACACTTCATGCTAGGTTTAAAAACCCCACCAGAGTTGCATGTGACCGCAGCCTTTGCAAACTCTTCAGAAAACCTTTTCGGTGGTACCCCCTTGGTTGTTCTCTCAGATCTGCGCAAAACTCTTTGATCCTCTTGTTCTGGTGCTTCCTCCTCTTTGGGAGAATGGGGAGCTAAAGTATATGAAGCTGCTAAGTCTGAATCAGCGTCAGACTCACCTGAGGCTTTTGGGCTCTGATAATCTGTGCCATCATCTGGGTCTACATTGGCATCAGAATTATCGCCAACTACAACAGAACTTGCCTCCCTCTTAACTGTCTTTGCCCCTTTTGCACCATCATCACAAATGGGATGGCACTGAAAAACGTCAACTCTGTCCCATTGTGGATTGTCGTCAATGCTCCTGGTCAGCCTTATGGTTTTCGTGTCTGTGATCAGGACATGATAAGACCCTTTCTCATATCCTAGGAAAACACCATGTTCTCCACGCTTACTCAGTTTGTCACCCTGCGAGGTGTGCACCCAAACCTCTGAACCAAAAATTTTAAAGTGCTTCACACATGGCTTCCTTCCGTGAAGCATCTCATACGGGGTGCGATTTACACTAGACTGGTACCTCCTGTTATACACGTGACAGAAGAACGAAAGAGCTTCGGCCCCAAAAGGATTGGGCAGCCCCGAATCATGTAACAATGTTCTAATTCCTTGCTGCAGGGTCTGGTTCATTCTCTCACATAAACCATTCTGCCAGGGCGATCTGGGCGTGGCAGTCCTATGCTCAATGCCCTGTTCAGAAAGAAAAGCCTCAAACTCTTCTGAACAAAACTCTCCACCCCTGTCAGTGAAAAAACAATGTACATTCTCATTATGTACATTCCTGAGCCATTTACAAAACTGACGAAACTTAGTAAAGGCTTCAGACTTTTTCTGCAGCATATAGACCCAAACATATTTAGAGTAGGAGTCTATCAAAACCATGAAAAACCTTGAATTGCCTCTAGAGAGCGCTAGAGGCCCCACTAAGTCTGCATGAATGACTTCGTATGGTTTCTTGGCCTCTCTCCCAGACTCTGTACCTTTGGGAGCTTGCTTTGCCTTACTCTCAGCACAAGAAACACATTTCATGTGGTAGGGACATTCTTTCAGCTTCATACCCTGAACCATATCAGGCATTTTTGCCACAGCCTGGAAATTCAAATGACCATAAACACGGTGGTAATAATGAATACATTGGTCATGCATCTTCTCATTCTTATCAACAGATAAATTGCAACACTCTTTCTCAGTTGCTTCTGCAGTACCTGTACCTGAAACAAAAGGCAATTGATACAGACCATTTACACATTTTGCATATAGAATGAGCTTGCCATCTCGACGAATTTCACAGCGAGATTTAGCAAACACCACCTTAAAACCCTGATGATCAAGCTGGGAAACACTCAACAAATTGTCCTGAATATCAGGCGCATACAGGACATTCTTAATAGTTGCATTCAGGCTCTTTAAGAACACAGTTCCCTTAGCCTCACTCGTGAGAACCGTCCCATCTGCTTGATGAATTTCTTTCTCTTGCTTCTCAAGCTGAACAAAGAGATCCTTATCTTTGGCTACGTGGTTGGAACAGCCAGAGTCGATCACAAAGAAACTCCGCCCACGTTGATTGGAACAGCGAGAGATCAAGGCCTTTGAAGTAGCAGGTGCTTGGGGATTTCGTCCTCCTCCCCCTCTGCCTCTGAAGTTTCCCTTCTTCTTTGAAGATCTCTTGCAGCACTGAAAACTCAAATGGCCTTGTGCTCCACACGAAAAGCACCGCTTCAACTTTAGTGCTTTAACAGCAGCAGTTTCACTTTCACTTTCCCCTGCTGAAGACTCAGGCACATTTTCAAGCACATATTTAGCAACACAGTCCCGGCTTTCTTTAACAGCCTGTCTGCGATCCCACTCATTCAAGAGCACGCTAGACACATAATCTTCTGTTAGCCGGTCAGAAGGCATTGTAGAAATCTGGGCAGCTACTCCATTGTAAGAATCATCTAGGCTATTTATCATCAGCATTGCAAACACAGCCTCTGAAATAGCCAGGTCTCGCTGAACAAGGTCCTGTCTGAGACGCTTTAACTGAGATAGATGGCTAGGCAAATCACCACCTTTCTCCAACTGCAACCTGCACAGCTTCTTGAAGAAAATCACACTGGAACCAGCATTTTGTCTCAGATGCATATCTCTCAACTTATGCCAAACAGCTTGTGCAGTCTCTTGACCCTCTAAGTTCACCAGCAAGTGGTCTGAAACACTCAAAACAATTGTCCCTCGGGCTTTCATATTTGCAGCATGCCACTCAGCCCAATCATCATCATCCTTATCTGGAGGGTCATCTTCTATCGTGTGAAATAGCTTTTCCCTCTGTAAAAGCGCTTTCATCTTAACTTGCCAAACTGCATAGTTTTCAGGCGTGAGGAGGGGAAAGGATAGAGCCATCTGGCCAGAATGTGCACAGGCCATGTCTGCTATTACTTAGAGCAAGACACTTCCCTCGTGCAAACACAGATAAAGCCTTGGACTTCTTCAGCCACTCTCTCTCCCACTCAGAGCGCAATTAACAGGAAAACAGGGATGCTATCTTCTTTCTTTGGCAGTCAGCAACATACCTCAAGCAACAGCAACAGCGGCAGCTTGAACACTCTGCTCCAACACAGCTCTGCTTCTAGGCACCACAAATCAGTCCAGCATGCAGCCTCCGTTCCACCGTCCAGCAATCAGCAACAGACACCTCTGACGACTGGGATGACTGGAACAATGACTGGTCAGACGACTGGGCCCATAACCGATGTCAGCATCGCCCTTGAGCCAGTGTACCAACTGGACTCATGCACCTCAACCCGACTGGGCTAGGCGAGCTGGGTAGCACTGCCAGAGACCTCCTTTCCCACAGGAACAGGTGACAGTGCTGTGGACTCACAGCTTGGAGCTGAGAGCACCGGATTCACTGTCTCAATAATGCAGTCGTTGTGCAGCAGCGTTTTGCAGAGTCTTGCAGAGTATAAACCACTCGGAGAGCAGCTCTGTAAAATATCTTCCTTTATTCTATAACTACAGCTATAATACAAAACTATATACAGAGCTAAATATTCTGAGCATAAATCAATACTATACTCTGAGTGCCTGCAGCTGCTCTTAGCAGCAATCTTATCTATAAACACGATCTCTTGCACTCTCTCTCCAACACACTGACTGACTCTCTCACATGACTAATTAAGTAGAGAGCAGTACATTGCTCCTCCTCTCTGTAGAGTCAGCAGAGACCTCAGGAGATCATCAGGAGATTCTTGGGTATGGGAGGGGTGAAATCTCCTCACATGTCACCCACCATCATTAACCAGGACAAAAATCTAGGGACAGGCCAAGCACTAATCCCCTCCACCAACCTCCCTTGCATGCCAGGATGTAGTATGGTATCTGGATGGAAGTGATCCTTTGCCATCTCTTCTTTCATTTAGCCCCAGAAGAATGCATGGAACCGAACCTGCAAAAGATCAGCTGTTTGGGTCACCACTTTGGGAACACTATGAGTGGGAATGCAATGTGTTTATAAGTAAACAAAAACAAATAGCTGCTATCCTCTTCTTGCCTGTTTTCCATGTGACTGGTAAAGTTTTGTTAAAATGGTGCAGAAATCTAGAACACTGAGATATTTTTCTCTTAAAAATCAGAACTTTCTTTTTTTAAAAAAAAACAACCCCGAAAACATAGCCTTTGAAAGGAAAGTTGTTAAAGTAATAAAGGGAGAAAGTTAGGATGGGTGCCTGGGGAGAATGTCCCAAACATTGCATGTAAAGGGTAGATTTGAGTGTGGAAGGAACAGAAGTGTCCTCATCTGCAGGTAGACCTGCCAAAGCATAAGCTAAGTTACTGGCTGCAGTAATTCTTCTTCTCCATACCCCTTTGTTTCAATAGAATCCTTGCAAGTGCAAAGAACAGACACTTTGCCATCTGCATGGTGACTAAGTCAGCCACACTTATAAGGGGAAAGAAGCCTAGGGAATAGCCACCAAATGTAATCAAGTCACTTGTGGTACAAACGGCCAAAATTAAAGCCTTAAATTCACCCCTAGCTTTGACCCTACCATTCTCATATGCTGGATTTCTTGAGCCATCTGACCTGAGCCATCTGACTGCCGAGCTATCACTGTGTAACACAGTTCCTGACACCATTTACAGAATGTTTCCTGCGTCTCTTCTGGGTGATAGCCCAAAGTCCAACAATAAATATAAGACCTTGGCTAGGGTTGAACATAAAATTGTACAATTGAAGCAAAAGACCAACAAAATGTTCATAAGCTTAAGTATACATTCATAGAAATGCAGGGAAATCATGGAGGAGAATGTGTTGGATCCTTGCTTTTCTTAATATTTTCTTCCATGTCACCTTCTGACTTTATGCATACTACGGGGGGGGGGGGGGGGAGAGAAGAATCCCAGCCGAAAAACCCTGTTCCATTTGTCCTCTAGGATCTTGCCATGCACTGATAACAGCCAACCCCTGAATTTCTAGGCATGTTTAACTGATTGCCACACTTAATGGGCTGAAAAAGACCCCCTCCACCGAAACACAACCCATCAATAAGGGAAGCCAAGAAATCACTTGCTGCTAATGACTGGCAAAACTCCACTTGGCTGGGCCTTTTTCCAGCTCCCCCCCCCCCCAAAAAAAAAACCCTGCTCATAATAACCTTATGTTTTTTTGAGTTTTTAAGAGAAACCAAATAGGTGAAATATGCCTCTTCCTAGAGCTGGCCTGCCCATGAGGTAGACTGAGGCAGCTGCCTTGGGCAGTGGAATCCTGCAAGGGTGGGGTCCCCACAGGTGTCCATGCAGCCACTCCCAAAGAAGGAAGGAGAAGTGGCGGCAGCTTCTGGTGAGATCTTGCAGCTGCCACCACTTCTCACTTCTCCAGTGGCAGGGGGTGCTGCACCCACCTGCCCCCACTGCCATGAAAGATAGAAGTGGCTGTTGCTTCCAGGGAGATCTCATAGACTTCTTGTGAGATCTTGCCAGAAACCACACATTAAGTATAATGGTTTAATTGACACAGAAATGAAGAATGGCTGAAGGTATATTGAAAAGGTTTAACATGTTGTTGTTTTCCCATGAGGCTATATCAAAAGCAGGGAGCTCTTTGAGGTCTTGCTAAGTTAATGATTAACTAGGTGATTGTTGTTTTTCTGGTAGCTAACATGTGAGTCTTGTAACCTTAGATTATGTGGTAAAGGCATTGAGTTGCAAATCTCCATTTTTAAGGGAGTTGCCTTTGTGCCTTTTCTCCCAAACTCAATGGAGTGAAAAGGTAAAATAAGCTCTTTTGAAGGGAGAATAAACAGCCTGGAGGCAGGAATGCAGGCTGCAGAAAGAGAGACCCCTATGCTTTTATGTGTGTTTGGATTATTTCATATTTTGTAAGAGGCTGAGCCTGTGCTGGACAGTACAAGACATTGTATGATATTTTGAACATATCATTTGATGTATTCTGCTTTATTTTAAAGAGTTCTATCAGTAAAAGTTTGAATAATATTTTTATGGGTCTGGGCAATGATTTATTCCAAAAAGGAGTCAGTTCTTATGCTTCCAGTTGCTTCAAACTGTGCATTATTAATATCTGCAACAACACAGCCATGAGACCCTGGTAAGTGAGGGTCAGCGGAGCCACCCCTGCCTCTTCCACCCCAGTTTCCCCAGTCCTTTCCCAAGCAAGGAACTCAACTGTTGAGAAGAACCAGAGAATAAGCAGGATGAGGAAGCAGAATAAACACAAGAATGATCTTGGCAACTTTTCCTTAACTGGAAATGATGCTGCTGAGTATGTTCAGGAATACCATTTGGTTGTCCCCACCGCCCTTCTCAGAGGCAAAATGTTACTGTTTGTAAGGAGAGGTCTTGCAGGAGATCTGTGTAGTGGTAGAGGCAAATTCAATTATAATAAAAAGGGCCCCAATTATTATTATTATTTGTACCCCATCCATCTGACTGGGTTGCCCCAAGCCACTATGGACAGCTTCTGACATATAATGTCTCTGCTTATTTATCTTTTTAAATAAGTTCTGAATTATGTCTCCTCCAAATAAAACTGAAACTCTTAAGGACTTCAGATTTCCTTTACAGCTGAAGGAAGAAAATACAAGAGGGAGAGGGAGAGAAAGATTTCATAAAAAGAGAAAATCAGTGCAATTGCATGTAAATGTTTACTGTATTCTAAAGTAGAAGCCAAATATAGAATAATTCTGATTCCTCTCCACACCCCTTACAAATTCTGTATTTTTGGATCCCAGCAGGAGCTCATAAAAACAGATACTTTGAAACTTCGATATTCCATTTCTGGATTTCAGTACCGATAGGACAGGAAAACTGTGTAGATAAATTTCTTTAATCTTAAATGCTGAGAAGATTATAAGATTTAAAGTAACCCCTCTGAAAGCTATATATTAACAGGACATAAATCCTCTTTTTCCTATTACTAAAATTTAAGAGTGGATATTTACATGTTATTCAAGGGGTTACGGAAACCTCTTAAGTGTAAGTACTACATGTGCATTATGAAATGGATTATTAATAATACATCCTTATCTGTCTTCAACAGAAAGAATAACCACAAGTATCTATGTCTCTCTTATATCTGTCTCAAGTACTGCTTGCATAATGCGTAGCTCCTCTAACTGTTAGACTGCTTCGTTGGTTAATTTATTGTTCAGAAGAGAGTAAGTAAGAAGCTATATAATGCTATAATACTTTCAATTGTATCCTCTACTTCACCTGATGTCAGCAGGCTTTTTTAAGGGGTGCATGTCAGGCTGTGTGGCACACACACACCTCTGTTCTTCAACAACTCATCACTGCTGCCCAGTCCCCAGCAGCTGCCACCTGAAGCAGCTGAGCTGCCTCACTCTACCTGACAATAGAGCTGGTCTGATAGTAGATATTATTCATTTAAAATGTGGCTTTCTATCAGATTTTATAAAAGTACACAAGTGTTTTACAGAAATTGCACACTGGGCATGTTTGGAGGAGTCTAAAAATTATTTGTGTCCCTCTTCAACGTGAGGTCCAGAAGGTGGCAACACGAGATCCGGCCTTCTCTGTAGTAGCTCCCCATTTGTGGAGTGCTGTCTCCAGGCAGGTTTGTCTGGCGCCCAGATTATATATTTTCAGGCACCAGGAAAAAACATTCCTTTTCAACATGGCCTTTGGCTGATTCTACAGCCTTTTAAATGTGCCCATGGGAAGGGGGGGGGTATTGTTTCGCTCTTTCGTTTTACTTATCTTCATGTTTTTATCCTGTATTTTACTCTGTGAACTGCACTGTGATCTTATGATAAAAGGTGGTATGTAAATATAAATAAATAAATAAATAAATAAAATAAAATAAAATAAAATAAAAATATGATACTTTACATTGGAACCCCCTTCCACAATTTCCCCATAATGAATCAGATCCTAAGCGGAAAACACATGAGTCAGAATTCTAAAATGCCAAGTCTTCCTCTGTCTAAAGGAAAGTTCTACAGACCAGTTAAATTATCCCTTCACGCCATCTCTCTCATCCCCACTCCTGTTTCTAAAAATAGGCGAAGATGAAAACATCTTCACATAGGCCTAGCTCAAATGTAATGTGAAAAATTATGGTTCCATGCATTGATGGGGAATCTGTGGCCCTCCCTATGTTGCGGGACTCCAACTCCCACCAGCCCCAGCCAACATATTCAATGGTCAGTGCTTGTAGTCCAACAACATTTGGAAGATCACAGGTTCCCCATCCCTGGTTTAATGGGTGTGAGTGGTATGCTGGTACACACTGCTCATCAAATCCTACTTCAGTTCTGCCTTTGCTGAACTGGGAGAAAACAAGCCACAGACTGACTTAACATTATGTGGGTTTGTTTCTTTCCACGCTTGCCCTCACAACCCAGGATTTAAGACTCACCCACAATAAAGCTGGAATACACAGTCACAACTTTATTAACAGACCAAAAGAATCTGCATCAGGGGACTAAACATATGTGGGATGAATTTCGGTAGAGAGAATGGGAATGCCTTGCTCTCAGTGTTTGGGCAACACCACCCTGGCTCAAATCCAGACCACATCTTTTGAACAGAGCGAGGCTTTTTTTCACTGCTAGCTGCCAAGAAGGTGAGGTGAGGGGGGAGCATGTTTCCCTACAAAGCCAAGCTCTCAAGTTGGCTGGCAATGCAAGGTGGGTAGACAGAGAGCCTTCCCAAAATGTGAATCAGGATGCTTAGCTGAAAGCCAAATTCCTCCCCAGCCCACACAAAACGCTACGTTGTGACAAAGCAGCAGCCATTTAAGCCAAATTAGCCACACATCCCAGATCAGAACAGTACAGTGGTACCTTGGGTTAAGTACTTAATTCGTTCCGGAGGTCCCTTCTTAACCTGAAACTGTTCTTAACCTGAAGCACCACTTTAACCTATGGGGCCTCCTGCTGCTGCCGAGCCGCCAAAGCACTATTTCTGTTCTCATCCTGAAGCAAAGTTCTTAACCTGAAGCACTATTTCTGGTTAGCGGAGTCTGTAACCTGAAGCATATGTAACCTGAAGCGTATGTAACCAGGGTACCACTGTACATAGTAAGGGGCGAAATGCACCTCAAGCGGCTACAGCGTTCCCAGTCAGTGCCTAATGGCAACTGGTTAATCCTGCACTGTCCAAAGGGTGGGTGGGGTGCTAAGTGACAAGCAGCAGAAGGGAAGAGTTCCATTTATGCAACACACTTGCCCACCTCTCATTGGCCTAAGGTGGCATGATGAGCAGCCTAATTCTCCTCCCATCCAGGGGCAGCCCCACGAGCTGTCTTCTTTCCAGGTGGGGTGGGACAATCTCACTCCCCTCACAATAAGCAGTGGGGGGACCAAATCGCAAGCCGAAGCCAAGACTTGGTCTTAACTTACTGCTTCTGGTTTGTTTGAAGGAAACAAACAAATAGTTTGATGCTCATTTGCCTTACCATAGTTAATTTTAATTATGGTTTAATGTTACACATGAACCGGGTCAAGGACTCTATTGACTTTCGAAAGGAAGCATGAAGAAGAAGTTATCCAGCCAAGTGCCAAAATTTACATGGCTGTGGTATCTATTCCACTTGAAAGGAGATTTGCAAAACAGCTGCTCGTTGCACCCAGAAGCCTCCACCCTCAAAGCTGTGCCCATCACCTACAAAAACATATCTATTTGTGTAAATTATTTATAACCCAATCTTCTCAGACAATTGCTCACACATTGCCATGGTGAGGAACAACTTACAACAGAACAATATACCATTTAAATGAAAGAAACAGCAACAGGATTTTACTGTTAATAGAAATATGGCTGGTCTTTAACTTCAGGAAAGGCGGAACATCTCAAAGTACAGGAAAAAGAATTAATAAGCTTTAATATATACTTTAAGTAACACAGGAAATGTTTTCTGCTAAGTTGTTCAGCATTAATGTAGGACTTTGTAAGCAAAGCAGGCAGGGATTCTATGGGGTTTATTTTTATCTGAGCTCACTTTGTTAGAAAGAATGTATCCACAGACAAAAACTGGCTTTATTCGGTGAAAAGGAAGTGAATAGCAAGAGGTGTTTGCTGCTCTGCATAAATCCATTATCTATAAATATATCCTCAACAGTTTATTATGGACTGTGCTAAAGTTGTCAACAAAGCTACTGGGAGGAAGCGCCCTCAGTAGAACTGGGAGAGCTTATCTAGTTGTACATGTAATGCCCAGATTAACTAAAACCAGAAATGTTTCGATAAAGTTATTTCTCAAGTTCATTTCAGAGCAATTGCTTAATACTCAGGTTTGAAATTCCTAGACTCTTTGGAACCAGGGTTCAAATCCCAGTGAGATCACATCTTCCTTTCAAGATATAAATAGAAATATTTGCCGTTTCAAAAGTATTTTGGAAGAGACCTTAAAACACAACCAGGCATTAAAATCCACATGCAAAATATCATCAGATTTACTTGAATTTGGAATGGTGGCAACGATGGCTTCAGTTTTATACGGAACACTATTCAACTGCTGCCAGCCACTGGGGGTAAAATGATATAGTGAAATAGCAGGAGGGCCCAGTTACTTCAATTTAAAGCTATAGGACATGCATGTTCAGAAAATATATATGCAAGATATTTCCCTCCCTCTCCACTTCCTTCCATAGAGTAATGATACTCCTAACACTGGATATGGGCAGAATGTAAAAGTCCTTGAAATGCCCTTCACCACCCATCCATACAGCCAGATTTCGGTTATTTATAGAAGGAACTCAGTTGTCAGGGCTCTTTCTTTCCTCTTCATCCTGTGTAGCAACGAAACTAACAAGGCTTTCACATTCTCAGGCTGCCAACATGCCAGCATTCAGTTTTACAATACGGTCATGAGTACGTGTAGCAGTAGCCAATTAGGAAAACTGACAGAAAGATAATTGATGCTCTGGCACCAATTGCTAGTTACACAATTAAAAGGAATTTATTCTACGCTTAAGAGAGTGCAGAAGGTGGACGTTTCCATTCAAAACAGAGCCTTGATTCAAACATTCAGTGCCAGCTGGGAGACCCCCTCCAGGCCACCATAAAGACAACGTCAATGCTCTTATCACACATTCAGTGAATGCACGAGACGAGGTGGGAGGGAGGTAGAATGGCAACAGCAGTTCCCGCTCCAAACCTTCACGGGTTCATTTTGAATGTATGAATCGAAACCCAAAGAATACAAATGCACATAGTCAGGGCTTTCCTGGGATGACTGAAAGTTCTATTTTCAACTCCAACAGCACCACCACCCGGTTTGCCTAGCAGATGGATAGAGTCCTGTGCTTGTACATATAATCTCTCTGCTCATTTATTCAAAATGAATTATCTGTGTCTATGCTTAGGACAAGGGAGTGCCAGCACAGTCCCATTTCCACCACCCCTTCCTCCTTAGACCTGCATTCAACAAGACTTCTTTGGGAGCCTCCCGCACATCTGCCTCTCCTGCAGATGTGGAAACCGACTATGGTTTGTCAGGAGCAGCTCAAGATTGAGATGAACTATGCCAGGGACACATCACTCTCTATGCCAGCTTCGCTAAGCCATTTCAGGAGAGTTTAGAAATGCTCCCTCCATAATCACATACGGTCACTCTCTCTTTCTACTTCTTCCAGTATTTGTATTTCATTCCAATCCGTGAGAAACATATTGAGTGAAGTCAGCAAAACAGACAAATGAATGAAAACCCAACAACCACATAAACAGTTGCAAAAAAAAAAAAAAAAAAGGAGAGGGGAGAATGTACAAAAGTAACAGTGACTTTATTCTAATATCAGACTGATGCTAATACAGTAAGATTCTTTCAGAGCTCTCAGTTCTTGAGTAATTTACTCTGGAGCACTCCAGCCCATTTAACAGGTCCTTAGTGCTGCAGCAATACTGCTCTGAGGCTTTTTTAAAGTTATGCAAACTTAATATGCGATGTCCATAAAACTTTACAAGCTTAAAACTGTTCTCCAGACAGTATATTTATGAGTAATACATCTTTAAATGCCATCTCTCTATGTCAGTATTATATATCATATAACACATCAGGCACTTCAAATATCTTTTCTTTGGCTTTCCCAGCTATAGCCCAGCCATCTGTGTGCATCAAGGGTCACTGACATCAAAAGAGTAGGAGATAAAAATCAAATAAAACATAATGAAATACTATGGCACCTATTTTTAAAACTCTCTGTTCACATGTAATATTTCAAAGCATTATCGTGGGGCTTTGGAAAGCATTGTTAATGGCTAGCGTTCCATGAAACACAAGTGTAAGGCTTTCTCATAGCCGGCTATAGAAAACTGAATATTTAAGCATATTTATGCAGACACCACACATGTGCAAATGTTGCCAGTTCTACAGGGGACCACTAAAAACCAGTGTGCCTGCCAAGATCCAAGCCATATCATTTATATGCAAACCATGAAATTTCAGCTAGTCACACATTGTCAGGTAAACAGACTCAAACATTTTTGTGATTTGCTTGAGATTTTGTCACGGGACCAATACAATATATAGCTATATCATATTGCAATCCTGTGCATTTCTATTCAGAAATAGGTTTCTTACTCCCAGGTAAAGGGATATAGGATTGCAGCAGAGCTGTTTTATCTGTACATAGTTGTTTCAAGTGTTTTCCTTTACAAATTAACATAGTGTTTAGAGCATCAGGCTAGGAGCAAGGAGATTAAGGTGCAAATCATCCTTTCAGCCACGAACATCACCAGGTAAGCTTGGGCTGATGTGACTTCTCAGTCTAATCAAGTAGCAGCCAATGTGGCAGTACAGGGCTACAAAGCCCCCTCCCCACACCAGTGTTGCTACAGGCTACCGCCATCTTCCCTGCCCCAGCCTTGTCCAGGTAAGCCTTTGCTAGGAAGCCACCTTTGTAGCTTGGGGGAGAGATGAAGGACAATGCTTGCCACCCTGGGAAAGGGAGGGAGAGATTAATACACAACGAGTAACAAACTCCCAGCAGCCCTGATCATTGTCTGTGCCAGGTGGGATGAATGGGCACTGAAGTTCTACAAGATCTGTAGGGCTTAGGGCAGTCCTACCATCAGACAAAGTGAGGCAACTGCCTCAGTTGGCAAATGTTCTGGGACAGCAGCAGCAGCCCCTGGGCCTTTGCTTCTGAGCCCTCAGACTTTCCCCCTGCTGCCACATGGCTTCTCCTGGGCCACCTGTTCTAGCCTGCTGCCTCACATGTGGTGGAGGGTGTTATCCCATCACTGGGAGACTGAAGCTGGGGAGAGGAGGTTCTCTCTTATCTCCAACTACAACCTTATTTTCAAGGAAAAGGAATGAGTGTGCATGTACAAAATTGTGGTGTGCGTAGTTGCAGTGTGTGCACTGTAGGTTCTCCACTATGCAAATGTGCCCACAGGCCCCCAAAAAGGAGATTTGCAACCCCTGACCTAAAGAAATACTCTATCAAATGAGAATGGCACACCTGTGTGAAATTAGGCAGCCTATCTTTGTTTAAAAACGCAAGAGAGGTTTCTGGGAAAGGATCAGTCAGCCACTGCTGAAGTTGTAACTGGTTACTTGGGATGTATATTGGTTACTTGGGATGTATATATACAAGCACCCTCCCCAGTTAAGCAACACAAACGTATTTTGTATTTGGAATGAGAGAACATTTTGTACTCAGGTGTGATAAAACTGAACTGCTAATCGGCCACTAGAGACTGCAATGGGGCACCGGGGAAGAGATGATCTCTTCTGCTCTGGTTTGTTGATTAGGACCAGTATAGAACTGCATGTATCCCACAGCCATGCCCAACAGATTGAAGGCCATGTGTTTATTGTCACCGCTGAATTTGATCTGGTGCTTTCTTTTAAGTTACAAAACAGAGCCCTGGATTGGGAACTGCACCAATTGTTAAACCATGGAGAAGACAGAAAAATCAGTCAGGAAATTCCCATGCTACATAATCATCACCCGCAGCAGGCTAATTAAATAAAATAGTTCATTACTGTGCTCAATTTTTACTTCGGCAAATCTACAGCCTTATTTTTTAGTATTTTAACAGGAGAGCAGGCAGTCTCTTTGGGACTCTTTAAGAATGTTTTAAATCTTTAATTTCATGCGTTTTACAACTCACCAAATAGCAAGATAATAAAGCTTTGTCAGCACCAACTTTCAACAGTGCTACACCTTGAAGATGCTTTGGCTGCTACACTGGAAAGTCTAGAAACTAGAAGCCTGTCTCAAAATTCTCCCCAGTTTTTTGTTTTTTGTTCATTTTTTTAATTTATTTTTTATTAAGGATTTTCTTGTTTTACAGAAGTGTAGTGCCTCGTATTTTTTTTTTTCCTTCTTCTTCCATGTAACATTTTTACAAATCCGTTTCATTTGTTGAGGCATTAGGGGGAGAAGAAAACAGAAAGAAAAAAGAAAGGGGGGGTGGGGAGAGGGAGGATGGATGGGGGTGGGGTCGGGTGGCGGTGTTTCTATTATGTTTAATGTATGTAGAGTTTGGTGTCAGCGTTGCTTGTGTTGTTCACAAGTTATTACTGGTCAAAAACCGAGAGCAGTACTGGTACGGGGGATGAGATGGAACCATTCCCCAGACAATAATGTCACTGCCGATAACCTGAACTGTGACTGGGGTATGGTGGAGCAACAGTGAGCTGGGACTGCATGGATACACTGGAAGGGCCAACTAAGCACTCCAGTTGGTGTACCTGAACAACCCCAAAGTCACTGCTGGCCCAGCCCAGCAATGACGGCAGTATCAGGAGGGTGGATCCGCAGCTCTGCCCCATGCATGGGCAAGAGTTGAATACAAAGGGGATATAAAATGGAGCAGCCACTGGAGCTCCAGCTTTAGGGAAGGTTGACAGAGAGAAGAATGGGCTGTGCAAAAGAGTTCTGATCACCATGTGTGATTGATATATGCACCCAAACATAGTGGCGTTGAATGGGTTGTCAGCACCCAGGGTTGGGTGGGAGGGAGGTAAATGAACAGAGTACGCATGCGCATTCAACTGCTTAATGGAGTCCATGTCACCCAGGAGATGGCAGCCGCAGAGATAAGAAAAGAAGAGTTGTTCCATTGTCTGGAGAGGTAACTTCCTGGTTCACATGGAGAATCCATTTTCAATGCAGCCCAGCGACGGAAGTGCATAGCTGTATTGAGGCAGCACTGGGTGTTGAAATCTTCCGCCCCTAACCATTTTGCACCCCAGGCAACTGCCCCTGTGGGCCCTTCCCATGTTGCTCAACTGTCCAAATGATACACTACTAACTCCCCTAAAATGTTACTTAACTGGAATTAAAAAGGGCAGTGTTTGTTCAAATGATAAAGGAACAAAGCTGGTAATTGTTTTCATCCAATATATTACACACAAAATGTCAAGGCAGAAAAATATGTCATTATTAAAAGGCAGGCAGGCAGGCTACCTTCAGAAACTGTAGGGAAACCATAATCATGACATATATTATGAAGCCAATGAGACAAGTAGAATTAGAGCAGATGTCATGCCAGCCATACTAGAATAATTTAAAGAGTTAAAGCAGTGAGTGCAGCTGTCACCCCCAGCACCCACTCAGAAACACTCCTGGTGCCACACTTAGGGCAAAATGAAGCATACAAGACCTTCTTTAACCTTCATGTGGCACATGAAGTTGGAATGCAACCTTTCCTTTGGCCACGGGTGAGATCTATAAAACCGAGTTATTGGGTTTTTGATAGACATCTCTGTGCTTGGCAAGTCACAAGTTGTTCATCTTAAGTTTCACAGACAATTCAGTTCCGTCCCACTGCAGCAGAAGTTCTTAGATTTCTAAAATAGTTTTGGCATGTGGAGGGGAGTTTCTGAGCATTTGCAGAACAAGTGTATTTTAAAAAGGAGAGACTGAAGTACAACACTGTGGCAGATAAAATTAGAAGAGACTGTTCAGCGCAGAGCTGTCAGCACAAATATCTGAAGTTGGAAAAATATGGAGAGAACACTGAAGGTGGCACATTTAGGATAAGCAAGAGGACCGAGCTCCGATTGAGAGCAGAAACTGGGCACAGCTTTCTTATATGCCCAAGGAGTGGACCTGAGAAGAGAGGCAGGGCAGCAAACAAGAAAGCTATAAAGCTTATGTGCACCACTTACACAACGTTGAGGTCTGCTGTACCCAGCACATAGCAATTATATTTTGAAAGGCATAAATAGAAGAGAATATAATTGCCACAGTTCTTCAGACCATAGTAACTGTGGCCAGTGAGGCAGCATGGGTGGGGCACCATTGTTTTCCCAGCTTCCCAACACAGCAGGTTATGCTGGTGCTTAAAGGTAAAGGTACCCCTGACCATTAGGTCCAGTCGCAGACGACTCTGGGGTTGCGGCGCTCATCTCGCTCTATAGGCTGAGGGAGCCAGTGTTTGTCCGCAGACAGTTTCTGGGTCATGTGGCCAGCATGACTAAGCCGCTTCTGGTGAACCAGAGCAGCACTCGGAAACGCCGTTTACCTTCCCACCGGAGAGGTACCTATTTATCTACTTGCACTTGACATGCTTTCGAACTGCTAGGTGGGCAGGACCTTACCAAGAGGGAAATGGGCAAGGGTGAGATATAGGAAGATTGGCCCAATGGAATACATGCCAGTGAAGCCCATCTGATGCTCCTTCCACCATGCACTGTATTGGACCAAGCTGTCTTTGGCTCACCCACTCTCAATAAGTGCCAGTGGCCCACTGTGTTGCAAAGCAATGGAGTCTTATCCATACTGCCTAATGGGTCACTACTGGACCATAGAGTAGGGATGGGTAACATGTGGCCCTCCAGACTTAAACCCCCATCAGGATTAGCCAACAAATCCAGTGGTTAGGGAAGATGGGAGTTGTAATCCAACAACCTCTGGAGGGCCAGAAGTACCCCATCCCCACTATATAGGAAAGGAGCAGCAAGCTCAGCATGCTTAGGATACCCGCTGGGCAAGTTGCTCGGTTCCTTCTGCAGACCCAAATATACAACCTCATGCCCATGACACTTGTATTCTTTTCCTCCCTATGAGAAAGTGGAGGAGTTTAGTGCACATGGAAGAGAAAGGAAAGCTAAACACCTGTGATACTGAGAATGCACTGAGATTTCACAGAAACAAAGCTATAAAAGCCATGGTAAACATGCAGTACTTTTGCCTGATCCTCCCTATATCAATATTTTCTATTAACTAATGGCAGAAAAACAATTTTGTTCTTGCCTTAGCAGTCCGCCATTTGCTAAAATGTGGTTTATGCTAAGGGCAGGATATTTTTCACTCTCAGGTGCAGATGCCCATTTGCCTCCAAAATGATGCACACCTGCCACTGTGAGATTTTGTATCATCCAAGCAACTCTAATAAAATGTTGTGGGGTTGTATCCAGTGCTAGTAATGCACAGAATAAACCCATTGAAATGAATGGGTCCATAGACTCTTAGGTCTAATAGTCAAATATGGCCCTTTATATCAGAGCTAGGGTTAGAGCATATATTTTACCCATTTCAATTATTGAGCTGAAAATGAGTAAAAAGTTATGTCCTGCAAATTTTAGAGTATTCAGTTATGGATAAAGAACTCATTAGTTTTGAACATATTCAATTTCGACCCTCAATCCCATCCACTGCCATTGTTTTTGCTAACTGCTTCTGCTTCAACAGCTTTTTTTCTTGTTGCTGACTTCTTCTTGCATTAGTCAAGTAAAGTATGTGACCTGAGCTAAGAAGGGATCATTTAGCAAAGATCACCACCTAAGAATTATAACTGGGACATGATGATGTCAGTGAGGATAAACAAAAAACCAGAAATCAGCGTAAACGACGGGACAAACGTTTCTGCAGACGTTGCTACAAAATCAGAAGAGGATAGTTTTTGACACTGCAGAAAACATTCCAAAAACTTATTGAGTCTTTTCCAAGGCTGACCTGAAAACTACTCATTCTATTTTGCTGCCCCACTCACAGGCAACAAAATGGGGGGGGGGAGTGGGGGAGGAAATGGGTGGCTGCCATTCACCCCATGATTCCAATAGGAATTATGCCCCCAAATATTTTTTAAAGCAGTAAACTGGGAGCTAGATTAGTTCTAGCGTGATCCAATACAGTAAATGATACTTTTTGTCTCATTGTGCTGCAATGAGCTCTCTAATACCTAGAGAGTAATATGGCTCAGACTTTTTCTCAAACAGGCACCTAGCAAGTAGACTAACAAATACTCACCTAACGAGAAGGACAGACATTGTATCTGAGCTTATTTCTTCTTTTTCCAGTAGTCCGTTGCAACTTTGACAAAGGCTGCTGATTCCCATTATTCATTTCTCAGTTTTTACTATCCCATATTACAAACCCCACCCGAGCTTTCCATGTTGTGTGGAAATAATTCACATCAGAAACAGAAAAAGGAACAATCGCATCAACAAAGCTGCCATAGAGCATTAGTTTCAAGAGCACATAAGTAAACATCTGAAAAGACAACAGAGAAGCTTGAGCACTTAGATAGAAGCAAATGTGTTCTAGAACAGATGGTGGCTACACTTCACTGCTCCAAGAAGACCTGATATTTTCCCCTGTGGCTGCTGGTGTGCGGCTTAGGAAAATGCCCACAAAACTAATATTTTACAGTTGCTCCTTCATAAAACAGCTAAATCGTGGCTATTCAAAAATGAATAATCACATCCAGTTTACAGATTTTTAAAATGCAATTATCTAATTTACAAACATCTTCAGGTTAGTACTACAAAGGTGGATAGTGATTAAGCATCAGTTGTTTCAAAATTATGCAATTAAAGATCAGTTCTGTCAGAATAAGGCATAACACAAGGAGAGGAGTACTTGCAAAGGGCCTCAAACTTTGATTCTGTGGGTAGCGAAAACGTTAACAACCCATGTCAGGATTTCAAGCCCATGATTATGGACTGCTAAATGGATGAAGACTTGCCAAATTGAGCCCTTCACAAGATATTAAAATTATTCAGTAGTAGGCTGAATATTCACAATGGTTTATTTTCAGTACCAAGGTTAATGATCTAGGTAGGGGGAAAGAGGTTCACCCACATGAAAACCTACTATTTATTTTATAATTTATTTTCCATGCCAGCTTTCACCACACTTCTGCTATCGTTCTGCTGCTTCAGAACCACTTTTTAACTTGGAAGAGCTTCTTCAACACATGTTACCATGGGCCATGTGGTTATGACTTCACTCTGCACATAGCCAATCAGTCTGGCTATCTGACAACTTCCCTGAGGACAAACAAATCTCTTACCATCTGTGCATTATCTCACTCACCAGAGCAACCCTTCCTGAGATAATTTCATTGACTGTCAATTTCCATGAACAGAATTTAGTCTATATCCACCAACAGTGACTTACGATACAGGGCTAATTGCTGCAGAATGTACACCTGAATGCACATCCTCTTTATTGCATTATTGTATTGTATTAAAATCTGTATGTGAATGTGTCCCTATCCATGTTCAGCAGCAACTAAATATGTGTGACTCGATTGCAATCAGTGAGCTGTTGCCTTGATAACATAATGCAATCTCTTGCAAACACTTTCACATACCTTTACCCTTTGCACATTTTGACAGGGAAGGAAGTTTATAAAATATGTATGCCACTAAACAGCAAACTGCAGCATTTTACACTAGCTGATGCTTTAGGACACTCTTCAAGGAAAGCTCCACAGAGAAAGCACTGTAGTAGTCTGGCCTGTAGATTTCACAAGCTTGAATAATGGTTGCCAAATATTATTCAAACAAGCTCACAGCTTACAGATCAGGCACAGCAGATATGTCATCAAAGCCACACTAATGAATATTTAATAATAATTTGAACCATAGCTTCTACTCTTAAATCCAAATCTTAATATTTCTGAAATGTTTAAAATCTAATATTTTATTTTACACTACTCTTCTAAATTCTAAATTCTAAACCACAGAGCCTAGGGCTTGTGGATCAAACGGTCAGCAGTTCGAATCCCTGTGATGGGGTGAGCTCCCATTGCTTGGTCCCTGCTCCTGCCAACTAAGCAGTTTGAAAGCACGTCAAAGTGCAAGTACCGTATTTTTCGCCCTATAGGACGCACATTTTCACCTCCAAAAATGAAGGGGAAATCTGGGTGCGTCCTATGGGGCGAATGCAGGCTTTCGCTGAAGCTTGGAGAGCGAGAGGGGTCGGTGCGCACCGACCCCTCGCTCTCCAGGCTTCAGGAAGACATCCGCAGCCTAGGCAGCCCTGTGGGAGGTCCCGCAGGGATGTCTAGGCTGCGGATAGCAGCCTGCTTCCCGGAGCGTCGGGCGCCCTGAAAGCAGAGCGCCCAGCACTTCGGGAACACATCCACAGCCTAGGCAGCCCTGCGGGAGTTCCCGCAGGGCTCCCCACGCTGCGGATAGCAGCCTGCCGCCCGGCGGGCAGGCGGGCGGGGCGCCCTGAAGCAGAGCGCCCTGCGCACTGGACAGACATCCGCAGCGTGGGGGGCCCTGCAGGAGTTCCCCGCAGGGCTCCCCATGCTGCGGATAGCAGCCTGCTGCCCGGCGCGCAAAGCACCCTGAAGCAGAGCGCCCCTTGCGCCGGGCAGACATCGGCCAGCCCCACAAGCTCGGGGACAGCAGGGAGGTGCAGCGCCGCCATCCCACTGTTCTTCGACCTGGTTTGGTTTCCCCGACCTGCTTTGGGGAGGGGGAATAAAGGGAAAAAAAATTCCTTTATTTCCCCCCAAAAAAACTAGGTGCGTCCTATGGGGCGGAGCGTCCTATGGGACGAAAAATACGGTAGATAAATAGGTACCACTCCGGCGGGAAGGTAAATGGCATTTCCGTGCACTGCTCTGGTTCGCCAGAAGCAGCTTAGAAATGCTGGCCACATGAAAGATGAGTGCCGCAACCCCAGAGTCACTTGCGACTGGACCTAATGGTCAGGGGTCCCTTTACCTTTACCTTACTCTTCTAAATTATGCAAGACATCAAAAATGGTTTAGCCATACTTAAAAGTGGAACCACCCACTGCCAACTTTTTAAAAAGGACTCAAGCACCACTTCAAAAGCATACCTGATGCACTTTCACACGTGAATCTCATAGACAAGACAGAATATAGCAAATAACTTACCATTATCAGTTTTTGGATTTCCGTTGCTGAGCTGCTTTAATCTTTTCTGATGTGATTTCCCATTGTAGTGGATCTGTGCCTGAGCAGCAGAGTTCAGTTGAATGTTGCACACATTGCACAAAGTAAAACTGCTGTGTTTCTTCTCTCTTTCTTTCTTTTCCTCACTGTCATCAGGTGTCAGGTCTGCCTCGCCTTCTCTTTCATGAAAACATGTGAAATTTGCAGTATACGGTACATTGTCTTGAGATGGATTAGGACTCCAAGGTTTCTTCATAGTTTCTAAGATAAACAAAAGAGAAAACTATGAGTGATGTACGTACTGCACATCTAGCACTTTTGTCCTGTGGAAATTTGGTGGACTGCACTTAGTGTCTATGGAGCAAAGCTGTGTTTCTCACATGGTACCAGCAATGCCTGGTTGGCTAGTTAGTGTGGCTCCCTGGCCCTAATGTCAGAAAATTCAACATGCCATTGGGGGGGGGGGGCAATCAGTGAAGTCCCTTCTACACATATAAAGACACAATTTCAGATCTGGTGGGGAATCATATTTTTGACTGCTTCCATTTTCCCTTGATGGCTTAGTATTCTCTTTACAGTGAGTTTATTTAAAATAGAAGATCATTAAAAATTGAACCCATTGCTTGTAGTTTGAAAAGACACAGTCAGTTCTGTTATTCCCACTAATTCTAGCATATGGAAAGACTCAACCACAGCTGTAACAGAAAAAACACACTATGTGGAGCAGCTTAAAGGTCTTCATCCAAATCACAAATTGAGAAATCTGATTTCTAATAATGAATTCAAAAATTACAGACATTGAAGGTTATTAATCTAACTCACATTTGAAGATAGTCTAATTAATAACTTATTTGAACTGCTCACAGCGTGATCCTATACATGTCTGCTCAGAAGCACCACCAAGTTCAATGGGACTTACTTCAGGTTTAAGGATTGCAGCCCAAGACTCTGCTTTATTCAAGAAATCTAATATATTTTTAAGGCTCCCAAACCTCCTCTTTACATGTGCATAGTGCAGAATGGATGGCATTTTAAACACTTCACACAGTAGTGCACTAAACTTTACAATTCCAGCACAGTAGATCTTGTGATATTTGGAGTTTTTCCCCAACGCTGTCATTTGGTAATCATAAATCTCATTAGCTGCAGGGAAATGCTTCAAAATATTAAGTGATTGCATCTTAGAGGCTCAGAATCCAACAGGGAAATTTAAAATGTACTAATCCCTAGTAATAATTAGCAGTTCTTTATGAAAAAAGGCCAGACTCCTGAAAGCATAGGCGTGTGCTGCGATACTGAAGACAATGTGATTTGTGCACATTTTCAGGATAAAAGCCCAAGAAACGAAAGTGTTAGAGTTTAGTAACTGGTAAGTTAAGTTGCAGCCAAGAAAGACAGACTCCAGCTGCAGCTCTGCTGGAAAATTGCTGTACAATTTGGACAAGTTACAATATTTCACATCAGTGTAACCAGAGTTACATACTGTGTAAAATGGAGCTATTATCCATTTTCGGACACATAAAACACTGTGAGAAGTACAGATGGAGCTTGTGTTAATACCGAGAATTACTGGAACAGATAGAATTTTCAAACACCATTTTTGATGTGCTTCCTTGTGGGAAAGGAAAGGGAAGTAAACACTGGAAAAGACAAATATGACAGAGCTTTTTCTGAGTCATTGCTTAAACATACAAGAGGCACTTCAGACAAAACACTTATGAAGGACACCAAAATTTAGGCAGCCAACTTACCATAACTGGTAAAAACCACAAATTATAGTTGTGTTTACGAAAACATGTATCATTAGTGTCCAGGATTTCAGATATTTTGGTGAACAGAGCTCACAGGCCAGCTAAAAGCAAAATGTTAAGGAATAAAATGGTCTACCCCTTAAACCAGATATTCTAAAGCTCTTTAACTGCAAACTTATGCTTCTACTTTCTTCTTTGTCAATCACTCATAGCCGAGTAAGATTGTCTTTCATCAATAAGGTCTTAACAGTGTGTCTGTAAGTGACTGTGGAAGCCAATTCTAGATCCACGCGTCCTTCCACAGTGGGGACATAGGTTTCTGGGTGGGGGTTGATCATGGTGAGGATTTGCCAAACATGACTTCCTCTTAGCTTGTTTCTGCCTTTCGTCCTGAGTTCGTGCTTCTTCAAATCCATCACACCTTTGGTAGAGGCTATTCTCCAACTAGAGTGCTCACAGGGCCAGTGTTTCCAGTTGTCAGTATTTATACTACTAGATTTGCCTTGATATGCACATTTACCAAGAAGTAAGTCCCATTGAATTCAATGGGTTTTGCTGATTCAACATAACAGGATCATGTTGTATTTCTGAGATCAGTCATGAATTTTTTAGATGATGTCAGAAAAACATATCTCTTTCCATCTGCAAAATGGGGGAAATGCTACAGCTTAGTTGTACGCTTTGTGTCCCCATTTCAGTACCCAACATCTATAGAGTGGCTTGGGGAAAGCTCCTATACGAAATCCTGGAGAGCTGCTTCCAGTCAGTGTAGTCCAGGGGTAGTCAACCTTTTTATACCTACCACCCACTAATGCAACTTTCTTGATGGTAAAATTTCCTTACCGCCTACAAGTGCTCAATGGAAGGAGGATTCAGCTTATGCCATAGAACCCCCTACCATCCACCTAGAATCCTGAAATGCCCACTAGTGGGCAGGAGGGACCAGTTTGACAACCCCTGGTGTAGACAATACTGAACTAGACAGCCTCTTTTCTATGTCTCTATATTACTATAAAAGGTGGCTGTAGAAATTATTGAAAAGTTAAATTAAGAGCTCTGAATGCTAAAAAAAAAAAAACAACAACAACCAGACCTCTGAAAAAGGTCTTTTTAAACTTTTATTATTGAGCTTTCAACTTTTATTATTTGGACTTCGTGTCCTACCAGGTCCAATTTAAGGTGCTGACTTCAATCTGCAATGTTCTATACAGCTTGGGGCCCAAGTATTTGAAGGTTCATTTTCTCTATTACCAACCAACTGATGCTTTAAGTGGAGGAAGAGGTCCTGCTCATAGTTCCATCTTCAGCTGCAGTCCATGGTACATGAGCATTTCTGCTGTGGTACCCCTGATGTGGCATTCCCTTCACACGGAGATACAGCTGTCCCCTATATTAAATGCCTTTAGGTGTCAGCTCATGACACATTTGCTTCTTCAGGCATATGTAAATGTTTGATATTATACCTAAATTGTTACTGGCTCCTTCTGACTATATTATTTTTTAAAACATATATATAGTTGATTTTTAAGACCTCGTATTCATGTGTATATTTTTTATGAATCATTGTGTAGTACCCTGATGATCTCTGGGTTGAAGGGCAGAATGCAAAATTATTATTTATTATTATTTATAACATGCCAGTGTGCATATTGCCATCTGGAGCTCTATGATCAAGTTACAAAGTTCCTGATCACAAGGAGTTTATAATCTAAAACTGACAGTGGAGAAACTATGAGGTAGGTAGAGATCAGAAAGTCGAGAATGCCTGGATAAAAATCCAAAAGGAATGAAAGTATATAAAGAACATCTCAGAGTGTTTTTCTCCTGATTTAACTAGTGCCGAAAGAGCAAATATTCCCTGAGGAAGGCAGCAAGGATTCTATATCTGCTATCTCTGGAAGAAGGAACAAAAGAGCTATCGTCTGTCAAAAGAATATTTATTTATTAAAAGGTTAAGCCACATCTGCAGTAGAGTTTCCCAGGAAGAGTTATCGACTGTGAACAAACTCTGAGAACTATAGCTCTGAGAGGGGAATAGGGTCTTCCTAATAACTATCAGCATCCTTAACAAACTACAGTTCCCAAAATTATTTGGGGGAAACCAAGACTGTTCAAAGTAGTACCATAGTGCTTCAGATGTATAGTTCAGATGGGGCCCTAAGACTTACAAAAATACTATTAGGAGGAGGACAAGCATAAATCTTAAATGCAAATAATGAAATAACATCAGCATGCCTGTTTCTGTTTTTCAACATCCATGCATCTTCTGCATTGAAAACATTCCCCACTAGAGAGCAGCATGAATTTAAAATTACAAATACTTTGTGTGTGTGTGTGTGTATATATATTTATACACACACACACACACACACACATAAAGGATAATAACTATGTTTTTCTATAGAACCGCACAAATATTTTCTAATCTTTTGAGTCATTTTAAAACCTAATATACAGGATAAATTATGTACATTTTGTGGTTAACGTGAGCCAAATAGAAAATGTGCATAAATACTGATGACTGTGCATTCACATGAAGGAGTGGAGAATGTACACAAATAGGCAGCATTAACATCTTGTACATAGTTCTGCCAAAATACAGAGTTTCCATCTGAAAACTTCATATTGATCAGATAATATACAAATTCTTGACATGAATTCACATTTTACCGGCAACATTTGAGTCTATGCATACTGATTGTCTGTGCTGCTCATTTGTGAAAATTCATGTAAATGTATGGAACTGCAGGTCCAGATTTTGACTATTAAAGGTTCGGGGATCAGTAAAAACAAAAGGGGAAAAAAGCTTTATGGGATAAGGGGGAAAGCAGAGAGTTTGATGGAGTAGTGAGGTAGAAGAATGGATGAAATGGATGGTAGGATAACTATTGAATTCACAGCCCCTGTATGGATTCCTTTAACAACATTAGGATGTGCAAAAAATATTCAGGTGACAATTGGCATGGACATAAAGTTATGGGTAAAACTTCATTTTCTTAATACCCATACTGCAAGTTTTTTTCAGAAGTAATTGTAATATTAATAAATGAATGTCCCTCTGCTGGTCTGGTGAGAGAGCCTGTGGGGCAAAGGTGGCAGGTCAGGAGTTTAAGCACCACGGAGAGCTCCAAGTGAGCAACTTGTTCTAGCCAAAGTCAAAAGCCAACCAAGGCTGTGTACACATTCCCTGCTTAAAACACAACTAGGTACAGTGGTACTTCCGGTTATGAACTTAATTCGTTCATAACCCGAAACAATTCTTAACATGAGGCGCACTTTCGCTAATGGGGCCTCCTGCTGCTGCCGGTACATGACTTCTGCTCGCATCCCGGGGCAAAGTTCACAACCAGGAGCATCTGCTTCTGGGTTTGCGGAGCTCGTTACCCGAAGCGTTCGTAAGGAAGATGGTACGTAACCCAAGGTTCCACTGTAATTATTTTCCCCGCAATTCAGATTGAAGCTGGTTGGAGGTGGGGGGGGGAATGCATCAAAATGTATTATTTCCTTAAAATAAATGAGAAGATACGGTAGGTATGGATTGTGATAAAAGTTGTGTTGTCCGCCACTTCCCAAATCAGTGGTGGGAACACAGTGGATTCAGAGCAAATAGGAATGTGTACAAGGCCTCATTCCATTTAAGTTTCTGCCACCAGAATTCCTCTCCCAGGTGCTGTCCCCTTGTGGAGAACCTCTGGCCTGCAGACAGTTACTGCTATGTTTCATGACCTTCTTCAGTACATGCTCCCTGTGCTACTGGACCTTTAGAGGACTGTGAGAGATATTTTGTTTGTTGGGCTGAAGGGAAGACATCCATGAAGATCCTGGCTCGGGCTCCAGACCCAGGTGTTTTGGAAGGTTGTTCTGTGGGCTCCTCCCGTCAGTCAGGCTCAGTAGTCCCTCAGTCTCTAGCAGCAGGCTTAGAGCCCTAAAGTTGATGACTCTGCAGTCTCCAACACTTTTCCTCACTTCAGTATTAGCACCAGAGGATAAGAGATCATTTTTTTAAAGATTTTTTTTTTCTTTACATACATTAAAACATGGAAAACAAAGGTAACTCTCCGGTGAAAAATCTATTAGCAAAATAATTTCAATTTGCTTTTTCTTTCAGATCTGTTCAGTAAATAAACAATCCCTGTCTGCTATGACTGGTACAATGCCTATAGCTACACATAACAAAAAGAAAGTATTTTGTCTTCGGTGCCTTGTGGCAGATCATTAAAATTGTCCAGGGTGGGCTTTCGAACTTGGAGCAAATTCTATGCAGCATCTCTGCAATCAGCAGGCATTCCCAACCTATACCTAAATCCAACAAGTTTAATCTATGTTTCAGCAATTTCTTTATGCTGGAAAGCACCTTAACGGAAGCCTAATTGTGTTAAAATATGCTGCACTCATTTATTTAATTAAGTTCTATAAAAAGAAATGAGCACTAATCTATCACATATGTTCTTTAATTAGCAATACATATCTTTTTCATAATCCTTTGTAAAAGAAACAGAGCACTTTCAGTGGCTTATAAGCAGATTTATAAGCATCACCATTCAAATTCTAAGAAGTTCTGCTGCAGTTACTATAATTTCTGCAACACCTATATCTGTGCATGTGACCATCTTATTTCCCTTAGCCTCAGGATCCTAACGAAAACAACTGGAGTTGGTCTCAGTATGAAGAGAAAATGTAAAGTTGTCTGTGTTATATTCTTTTAAAATATTAAGGCTCCTATGCACTTACCTGGGAATACGCCTTATTAAAAACAATAGGACTTAATACTGAGTAGACATGCACAGGATTGCACTATAAATTCACTACCTTAAAAGGACCCAAGGGGTTCAGCTGAAACTATAAAGTAGTACTTGTTGAATCGAAATAACTACAAAGAAGATTGCTTTACAGACTTTGGGTGGAACTGAACATTGCACTATTTATGAACGTTCCATCTGTACAAGCATTTCAGTTCACCAGATGGACCAGTTCCCCTTCTTCCCTGTGCATTCACAGTTCTGGGGATTTCCTCAAACCCCAACAAGCCAATTTCGGAAGGCACAGTGGATGTGGGGGAAGCCCCATTACTCAAGCAGATTTCTTTGTGCTTTGGGCTTCTGCTGATGGAGCTCATTAACTGAATTCTGCCCATGGGCTTGGATCATAACTAGGCTTCCATGAGCAGTAAGGCTCCATCCATACTTTGTTTTAAATTTTAACTTTTGTATGATTTAAAGTTAAAGTGCTGAAATTGATTAAAATTACCTCAACTTTCTAAGCATTTGGGTAAGCTTGTCTAAACTAGAATGTTTTTACCAGGCACCAAAAAGAGTACTTTAGTATGGTTTACTCCTCCGTAAAGTGTAACATTCCACTTTGGCTATGCTGGGAACCCCTTTCCCTGGTGTACATTCCCCCCCTTGTGAGGTTTTCAAGTGAAGTTCTTACATTCTTTCTAATGGACATCAGTACCTTAAAAATGATTTTAAGAGAAAAAGCAAGTAGGGGGGTCATTTTCTTTTCATGCTCCTAGAAACAGAAGCAGGAGAAACAAGGCTCTTCTGTACAGTTTTGAAAACATCAAATGTAGACTTGCTTCTCTCCTCCCACTGGAAAATGTTGAAGGTAACTGGAACAAAAGCCTGGAAGCTACTGTTGTAATGAAGCTTTACTCTCTTGCTTAGGCTCTGTGGAGTGCTAATGCTAGCCCTGCTGAGTGTGCAAACTCCTTCCAAGGCCCTGTGGCTCATCTAAGCACAGTCAGTAAACTCTTCCAATATGCCTCACTAACCTCAGACTCTGTGGAAAAGCAAATACTTGCATCGTGCATGAGAGAATTCAGAAACTTCTCCCGAGGTTTGATTGAATTAAACTTCATTATCCAAGCCAATTGAGAGTAAGACACAGATAAACTCGCTAAAAGTCCTTTGTGAAGATTTCTGTTAGCTGAAATACTGCCCTCCAAGCAAATATCCTATTAAAGACTGAACTGCAGATGAGAGTCATGTGGCTGTGAGAGCTAGCTCAGCGAGCCCTCGGCAATGGACAGACACATTCGTTATCTCAGCCATGTCGCCACCCTGGCCTTTAGGCACCTCCCTTTGCTGCAGAGTGCAGTTGAAGCAGGGTGCCTCTATTTAACCATAGTTTCACATTTCACCTTCGCTAGTAAAATAGGGCTATCAGCATTGGAACAAGTCAAGATCCGAAACCAACTGCAAACTATTGTAAGGTTACCAGATTTTTTTCAATGAATCCAGGGACACTTTAAATAAATAAATAAATAAATAAATACTACATATTCGGGACGTTGGTGCTGCAGCGATGGCAGGGCAGAGGGGCCGCCACCGCCTTGACCTCAACTGCCATGTTTCCCCTTCCTTCGAGGCATCTATCTCCTTTCCCCATGAGCCTGGGCAGCCCCTGAGTTGTTGGTTCTTCAGTGGTGATGGTGGTGGTGGTGGTGGTGGAGAAGTGATGCGTAGTGGGTAAGGCATAGAAGGTGGAGAAGGAGGGCCAAGAGCGGTGGCAGCGAGGCTTGGGCAGCACGACGCCTCCCTTCCCATCAGAGCAGCCCCAATCTCATTCCTACTTGCGTGTAAGCAGGAGGGGCAGGGATCTCTCAGCTGGGAAGGGAGGCTTCCCGTTGCCTAACTGAGAGATCCCTGCCACCTCCTGCTTGCATGCAAGCTCTGATAGGCAGCGTGAGGCCTCCTTTCATAGCTGAGAGATCCCCACCCCGCTCCTGCTTGCACGCAAGTAGGAGTTGGGAGGCTGCTCCAATAGGCAGCATGAAGCCTCCCTTCACAGCTTAGATGCTGGGGTCTGGGAAGGTGGAGGCAGCCCAGAAGATGCATCTTAGAGCCCCTGCACCACCATCATATGGGGACTTCCGAGCAGCTTCTGAAGCCAGACAGAGCCAACTGCTCTGGGCTGCTAAAACTGCCACTGCTGCGTCTCCCAGGAACATTAAAAAAACCCAGGGACATTCCGGGAATGGAATTTGTCTGGGGACCTATTCGCAAATCAGGGGGCTGTCCCCGGGAAACAAGGATGTCTGGTAAGCCTAAACTATTGTTTAATATCCTGGCTGGTTCTAAAGCTGGTAAGCATTTATTTATTCATTACACCCAATAACACAGGTTTGGCAAAAACAAGAAATTATACTTAATTAGAGGCTTCCTAGTCGTATTGTGGCTCACACAATGGAAGGAGCCAAAGGCACAATACATAAGTAAAAAGACTTGTGCATACTTCAGTCAATAAACCAAACTATAAAAATCTCAACTGGGTCAGGGTTCCTGAGGATTATTGCTGAAGTTACTAGGGTTACTAGGTCCTAACTCCATAATTTGCTTGACTCTTTAAGCCTAAGGTTCTTAGACTGCAATCCTATACAGTGGTACCTCGGGTTACATACACTTCAGGTTACAGACTCCACTAACCCAGAAATAGTGCTTCAGATTAAGAACTTTGCTTCAGGATGAGAACAGAAATCGTGCTCCAGCGGTGTGGCGGCAGCAGGAGGCCCCGTTAGCTAAAGTGGTGCTTCAGGTTAAGAACAGTTTCAGGTTAAGAACGGACCTCCGGAACGAATTAAGTACTTAATCCGAGGTACCACTGTACATGTCTATTCAGAAGTGGTACAGATAAGTATAAATAGGACTGCAGTCTCCTCTGGGCTTGATGTTTTTCTGCAATAGAATTCACCTACATGGGGGGAAAACCTAATAGAATATTATGAACGTTATGCAAAAGAAAGCTAAGGATTTTACCCTTTGGTGTATGTCATAGATATTTCCCCAAAATGGCTTCCCTATATAGTACCCTTTTGGTACCAGGCTAAATCCACTGTCATCAACAGCTTTTCACAAATCACTTGATTATTGATCACTATGCTTATCGTTCCTCACTGACCTAAACATTTTACACTGCCATTCTCCTGCTGCCTCAGCATCTCTCTGACATTTCTATGGTTGCAAGCTCTCACGTGCAGCGACCCTTTCCTAAAGACACCTTATGGCCATTTAAAGATTTCAATTTTTTTCTGCAATGGTGTGCATTTTTTTTTCCCTTGGAGGAAAAAGTGCCTGGGTTGCAATTTAAACTTTCAATCTTTTTATCCATAAAATTTGAGGAAAATCTTAAGTCAAGTGCTTATGTTTTCCCTGATATGCCATATTGTTACATATTGTAGAAAACTGAAACAAGTTGAACAGCCATCTTCTAACTGCTTTAAACATATACGGTATGTTCCAAACCAAGAGAGAGATCAAGCTTGCATACACATAGCAGATGTGGATGCAGATGAGCAATGCTAACTTCCTTCTTCCATTAAGTCACTAACAGCCACCTACTTTGAGTGGGACTTACTTCTTGGTAGACATGCAAAGGACTGTGCTGTAAAAGTTAACCTGTATGCTGCTGCTTTGGCTATATCCACAAATGGAATCTGACTTTCCTTTTTCTGTTTTGTTTTGGATACTTCAAAGTAAGTAAACCATACATCTAAGTTACAGGGCTAAGTGATATGCTTCAATAATTTTCAACAGTATATCAATTATTTAGGTTTTTCCCATTTTCCTGGTAAATAATACTTGTTTCTTTAATTATTATTTTTGTAAAAAACCTACAAAACTAATTGCACCCAAGAAATTACTGTTTTGCTTGGTTTTGAATGAAGCAAGTGGGTGGTACTCAGTGTAGATCCACTGAAAACAATGAACATGACTAAGTTGGTTCCATTAATTTCATTCTGTCTACACGGAGTAGAACTTAGCTGAATACGATCCAGTGTTTTAAATTTTCAGTTTTTGCTTGGTCGAGAACTTTCTACCTCCATTTCCAGCTACAAAATGGAAACAGCAGCAACTCATTTCAAAGGATAACTGAGTGGATGAATAAAAGAAATTCTTATCTACCTGAATCTATAAAGAAAAGAAGGAATGGCTAACCAGGATCACAGAGAAATGTCTTGGTCCTGTTGCCAATCGGCCTTCCATGGGTGATCCTACAAGATCTCAGTATACATAGCATGGTCTCCCTCAGTGCATGTTTTAAAACTGGGAGTTTTTATTTAAAAAGAACCTTTTTTGCTTTCATTTTACAGAGAGTTACCTTATGAAATGTGTGATCTCAATGAGAAATTATAATTATCAATAATGTAAAACCAGGAGCTTTTCTTTCTGTTCCCAAAGTGTATGAAAAAGCCAAGTGTTTAATTGTTGAATGTCCAGGAATGTTTGATAAGATACGATTTGCAGAGCATAATGCTTCTCGGATTATCTATTAAAGCAGCAGCAATTGCTGCTCAGAAGGCCGTGATGAGGATTTTGTGCAGAAGTGTCCAACTGTGCACAGTATAATCATACTAGACTTTCTCTGCCCCTTGAACCCCACTTACTGAGTTTCTACAACATAGTGACTTAAAGACATGGTTACAGGGGCATTTAAGAACAAGGTAGCATATTGAAAAATGTATAGTATAAGCACATTCAGTTCCTAAGATGAGAAACTGGTCAATAAAGTTATATGGCTGCTAAGTGCCTTATGATATGGTTGTTCAGGAGGTGTAAGCTTTTGTGCCTAAGTGGACATCATTTAAACATTCAAAGATTGGACGGGGTTACAGGTAAGTGACCCAAAATTCATCATGTTTACAATTTTCATAGAACTTGGCAACTAATCTAAGAGAAAACCAATGCAAAAAGTCTTTGTTTAACTGTGATGTTATTTACCTGCAAACAGATCTTGGATTGAATCGTATTTTTAAAGTGGTGTTCACTGCAATAATTTTAAACCAAAGTCCAGCATTCACCTTTTGATTTTTCCACAGTAACACACTTTAGATTGCAGCTAGGGATAATGCCATTTTTCTCATGTTTTGCTCACCAAGTTCATTCCAATATTCTCAACCACATTATCCCCATTGTTCTTAATAAAAATATTTATATACAACTAGTTGGTTTTTTAAAAAATCAAAGCAGTTTAAAACAAGAATATTTATAGACAATAAAAATCATGTGAAAACTTTAAAGCAGAAACCATCAACCAACTCACTGTGGTGCAATGGGTTAGTGCATCTCACTGTCAACTAGAAGGTTGGTGGTTCAAGCCCACCCAGGGATGGCTGTTGACAGGATACCTGCATTGCAGGGGCTGAACTACACAACCCTTCCAATGATAAAATTCTATGATTCTATGAGCTATTTCGGAAAGACGCTTTCTTAATTGCCTGCTGAATCTCTAAAACATTAGCTGAGCATTCCACAGGACTGAGCCAATGACACTAAAAGCTCAGCTTCTTGTTGCTGTCAGATGAGACTCACCAGCTTGAGGGACGACTAGTAAAGCTCCTGCAGGTGACCTCAGTGATCAAGCCAAGATAGAAAGGTATAGGCAGTCCCTAAGGTACCTCAGACCTAAGTTGTTTAGGGCATTGTAAATACAAGGACCTTGAACCTGGCTTGCTAGTAGATGGGCAGATTTTATGGATTAGTGGCATCATGTGATTTTTAAGAATAATGACCATGGAACAGCAAGGACAAAATGCTAAAACACAGTTTAGCATTGTGAGAACAAGCCTAGTCCTCCTCTAGTGGACTCATAAGAATATAAGAAAATTCTGCATCTATTTTTTTATTATTATTAACCACTGTTTAGCATTGTATTTGAAACCTAACCTGTGGCTTATCATGGTATGAAGTTGGCTTGTTTCAACTAACCAATGTTTGTCTGGATTCGGAGAAGACACTAAACTGCACTTAATTAAAAACAGAAGTAAAGCTTCCAATTTCCTCCTAGCAGCTGTGCTTGAGAAGGAGAGGGAACAGGATGTGTGAGCCCGAGGCTCTTTCAAGTAACACCAAATCATAATTTAGCATTGTGTCAACATGAGGCCAGTTCCATCCAATTGCAATTGGATAATACTACAAGATTTGAGAGAACGGGAAGCTAAAAGTGAAGCAGAGCAGGGCTCATTGTGGTGCCTTAGCTGTGTATTAGTGTATTAGCTACTAAAGCACAAAGTACTGTTCACTCCATAGGAGCTGAAGTTGCTACATAGTTCTGACACACAGAACTAGCTGTCCCTCTGCATTTAAATCCTTTTTGGTCACCTGCAAAAAGAAATTATTCAAATGCATCACATTATTTGCATGCACCCAATTTGCCAGCTATTTAAGCAATTGCCTCTGGCTATTCTAGGATAAAGCATTCAGTCATTAGGAATGAAAAGATAGAAGATCACGATGCATGTTTGGAACATTCTCACACCCAGCAATATATCTTCTTAATCTGCTAAAGAGATTCAAAAGCATTTATGTTTCCATAATGGGTGCTGAAACACACTTTGCTTCAGAGTTAAAACAATTCTTTGCTTTTACTTACTCAGCCGTTACACAATACATTTGTCAATTGCTTTGAATATTAAAAAAGCTCTCCAGAAAGTACTCAATATTATTACTTCCATTAATTCTATAATACTGAGCTTGGTGCATTATGAAATTACCCTTGCTGGAGAAACTTGCAATAACGAATAAATTATAGTTTCTGAAGACTGACTTTAAATATTCCACAGTAGCATGATGATAGGTGAAGGACATTTATTTCAAACACTCTTAAGTGTCCTTTAATACTAATTTTGCTCTAGCTAAAGCAAGTTTTACCAGAAAGCTAAAACCTTCACCCAGTTAAGCTATTACTGGGCTTGTCAGATACTGTTTTTCATATTATCTGTCAGAGCCACCCTGGGTCCCAGCTCACAAGAGACCAAAGTCCAGTCCAAGCTATATACAAAAGGTTTTATTGAAGATCATTGTCGTCATTACATCCAAACTCCGTGGCTCCGCATCTGTTACCCTTAGATGTTAGAAGTCCCCTCTGAGTCCGTCCCTCCCCTGCACCAATTTAAGAGGCTTGTGCTGCTCCACCTTTTCCTCTCTTTCCTTTTCCGCAGGGTCTTCCTGCCCCCCTGTGTTCCCTCCTTCCGGGACTCCCCAGAGGCTGAGTCTTCTCCTGCCTGCTCCCCCCTCCTTCGTGCTTTGGCACCAGGCTCCTCCCCAGAGCTCTCCCCACTTCCGCGCGCCTCCACATTTGAACTTGGCGCGCGTACGTTGCTCCTGACCTTCCTTTCAACAGCCACACTGCTCCCGGTACTGCTTTCCGCCCCTTCCGGCAGGACGTCTTGCCCCGATCTCCTTCCCCCCTCTGCTCCTTGTTCTGTTCCTCCCGACACACTGGTAACTCCACCCTCTTCACTCCGTTCCGGTGGAGAAGCCGGTCCCGATCTCCAACTCCCACTGGCGGTTCCCCCTACGTTCCCCTGCTCCTGACTGCTTCCCCCTTGGGCTCCCCTTGGCTTGACCAGGGGGGCTCCCTTTTGGGAATCCTCCGATTCACTGGACGGACTCATGGACCATCTCGGGTCATTGTCGTCCTCTTCCTCGTCAGCCTGGAATCCTTCTCCCTCACTCTCGGTCTCCTCCCTCCTCTGCGCCTCTCTCCCTGAACCCCTGACATTATCTTACACAATTTTTGCCACGAGACATTCCAGTGGCACATAACTTGCCTAGTATTGGGACCCATGCTTTTTTACTTGGTCTAGCATGGGTCCCAATGCGGAGAGGTAACCATGGAGAGGTAACCACAGAGCACCACGATCATACCAAATTGTTCAGGGTGGTTAAAACAAAAAGGGATCATGAAGAGCTCCAAAATGCTATCTCCAAATTGGGTGAATGGGCAGTAAAATGACAGGTGCAAATGTTGGTGGCGGGGGGTGATACCTTAATTTCATATAAACACTAAAGGGATCTGAACTGGTGGTGACTGACTAGGAACAAGACTTTGGGGTCATTCATAGTGGATAAATTGGCAAAAAAATATCAACACAGTGTGCAGCAGCTGCAGAAAATGTGAATTTCATGTCAGGTATAATCAGGAAAAGGGTAGAAGGTAAAAACTGCCAATAACCTAATGTTGTTATCCTAAACTATAGTGCAACCACACTTGAAATGTCGTGTATAGTTCTGGTTACCTCAACTCAAAAAGAATATTGTAGAGCTTAAAAAGGTTCAGCAACCGGGAATGATCAAGGAGCTGAAGCAAAGGTTGCAACATTTGGGGCTTTTTAGTGTAGACAAAAAAGAGTAAGGGGGGACATGACAGAGGTGTATATAAGATTATGATGGGGTAGAGAAAGAGCAGCTTTTCTCCCTTGTTTATAATACTCATTTATAAAATTAATTTTATAATGAATGATTTTAGAGTGTTGTTGCGCTGTACTTTTGTATGTTTTATTGTTGTTAGCCGCCCTGAGCCCGGCTTCGGCTGGGGAGGGCAGGATATAAATTTTTTATTATTATTGTTATTATTATTATTATTATTATTACTATAACCTAGGGCCATACACTGAATTTGAATATCAGAATATTCAGGACAGACACACACACACAAAAAGAATACTTCTTTACCCAATATGCTCCCACCTACTGTGGTGGCTTTAAAAGAGTATTGGGCAAATTCACAGAGCATATGTGGTTACTGTATGCTCTTCCTCTACTGTCAGAGGCAGTGTGCAGAGTGCCCATCCTAACATCAGCATGGAGTGTGCCAAGAGAACAGAGAATGACCAAACAGCTCTAGGATGGGTCAGGACTCGGCTAGATTGGTAAAGAAAAAGCCATTTATATGTCTTGTATGCGTGATATAACATTGTGCCACTAGATGGCGATGTGGAGCCCCATTTTTCTCTACTCGTTTTCCCTGTATAAATTTACAATGCTTTTTTTTTAAAAAAAAAAAATAATTTTTATTAACCGACCAATCAAATCAAATCAAATCAAATCACATAAATTCCGAATTACAAAGCCGAATTTTAATTTTTTTTGTTGGGGGTACCCATATTTCAAGTTCCGAAGGGGATTCCAATCATCTTCTTGCTGCTGTGTTAATATCCACAAATCTGTCCAAAAAATGTTCATAGTTCTATCCAGTCCTATCTTGCTGTTCCCACATCTCATCTTATTCATATATTTTTCTTTTTTCTTTGTGATCTCTTCTGATAATCTCCTTAAGCAGGTAAACACCAGTTGTAATCCTGTGTGAATTTTTCCGTTCGTCCAATCACCATATCAAGATGGTTTCCATATATCATCACTTCCATAAATAAAAGCACTCTTTCCATCATTAATCTTCGCAAATCTGTCGCCTTCTTTTAGTCCTCTGAGGAGGCTCGCCCGCAATATGGAAACAGATCCATTCCTCCTCCCAGACATAAATCTTTTGACAGAACTTGCCAAAATGGCGACGCTATATTTTACTGCGTCGTCCCAAAGCTCTTATACTTTCCACGATCTCCTTAAAACATGCTTTTGGTTAGAAATTATCTCCACACAGTCTTAAATCATCAGCTTAGGTCATTTAAGCGGCATTTCTGACTTGTGGGGGGGGGGATTCTTGGTTAATCACATAAAGAAAAGAAAGGAAAGTTCCCCCCATCCAGTCCCGTTGCCGACATACTGAGCCTTGGTGTGTCTTCTCATGATATATTCCTGTTTATCCGACCCGTCTTCTTTCTCAGAGATCTCTTCAATTAGCAGTCTTTACTCCCCATTCTTCCTTGAAATATGTGCATTTGCTTCCTCCTAATTGTTTCTTTTGAAGTTGCTGCAGCTAGTGGCGCGAATCAGAGACAGCGTCCAGGAGAGCCAAAGTCCACACAAGGGCTTTCTGCCTAGTGCCCCCACCCCCTTGAGTTTGGGGGTGGTATAGGGCACAGCAGACAAGGGCAGTCTCCCCCCCACTCGCTTGGGGGGGCAGGGAGGCTGCTTACAGCCTCTCAATTACCTCGTGTGGGTCGGAGAGATGTTATTATCGGCCATCTTCCAATGTGCCCCTAGTGGCCCCCATAAATTTACAATGCTTTTAACTGAAATGCTTCTTTCATGTGACTAGATCATGGGTAGGCAAACTAAGGCCTGGGGGCCAGATCCGGACCAATTGCCTTCTGGATCTGGCCCGCGGATGGTCCAGGAATCACCATGTGGATCAGCGTGGGGATTCTGATCATTCAGGCTGTGCCATTCCCCTCACACACACCATGGCAGCACCTCCTCCCTCCCTCCCTCCTGGCTTCTCCCTGCCCTGCCTAGAGGGGGCTGGGCTTTGTTGAGCCATAGTTGGCTGAGCGCCATTTTAAGCAGCCCCTCTCCATAGCCAGCCCTTACATGCTGCTCATCGTCCCCCTGCCACCGCCACCGCCAGCCCCTGCTGTTCACAAGGCACAGGTAAGCAAGGCACAGGACTCGTCCGGTGCTGTGGAGAAGGGAGAGGAGAGTCGTGGGGGGGTCCCCAATATATTGTCTGCCCCCCACAAGGTCTGCAGGACAGTGGACCGGCCCCCTGAGGAAAAATTTTGCTGACCCCTGGTCTAGATCCAGCCTCAGTTGCATTACTGACAGTACAGTGCAGTTTCAGTTACATACAGTATGCTCCTTACAGCATACACAGGCTATGCTCTGGTCAAGGGCATTGGGCCAAGAGGAAACTTACTTCAAACACAACAGCATTTATACTGTATATTGTGATGAGTCATTCTCACATGCTTAACTAGCTGCAGGTGCAGGCCAAAAACATGCCCAAATTAAACAGCACCCTGAAATTAACCCTTTCTTGTCCTTTTTCCTCTGCATGCCTAAACCCTTGTACATTAAGCAGCATGTCTCAAGCACCGCTTTTTGGGAATGAGGAGACTGCTGTTGTGCTCAGTTTCTTCTTGTAGTTTATTTTATAGTTATTGCGACTTTTTATATTAGATCTGATTGTTGTTATTAATGTTTGAAGTTGGGCGGGGTATAAATAGTAATAAAATTGTTGTTGTTGTTCACAGGTTAGTCACTGTGAGAACAGCATTTCTCCTGTGGTACAGAAACTAGATGTAGGCTCAAAGACTTTTGAAAATTAGGCTCTGAATACATCAGACCTTTGGTGGGTAGTGTGAGGTATCAGCCTTTGTAGGATTTGCAATTGAATTAAAGTATGTGATCAAACTCCCATATATTACATACACACACACCCTCCCATGTCCAGTTGCCCGAGGGCAGTCAGTTAAGAGAATGTGCCACAGATGGACCATCATATGACCTAGTCTCGGACTCTTGTAGTGTTAAACTATCCTATCTCATCAATATGATCTGTCAGAACAAACCAATGAGAGCAGGGGGGGTTATCAAAATAACATCGCAACGCCCCCATTTTCATGTGTTATAAAAAGCCAGAGGCAAAGAGCCAACATCTCGGTATGTTTAGGTACTTATTTCGGTTTTTATCTTTCATCCCTGCTACAGCAAACCAAATAACCTTAATTGCACTGCTGCTTTCTGCGCAAAAAGGCCCTGTTTGCATTTTCAGTCACCAATGAACCTCCCTGCACCCACTTCAGTCTTACTACTATTGTTTCTCCCCAATGATTTTTTTGCCATTATACTATGCCATGCAGCTCTTTCCCAAGGCTAGAGACACACACAAAAAGAAGCAAGTAACACATGTGTGTTTGTGTAGGCATAAGCCTACACTACTCTATGACAGATGTACTCAACTTTTTTTCCAAACCTGTAACACTTTGGGGCAAAGTAGACATTTTAAAATATGATTGCAAATCCCCTGTGTTATTTCATTGATAAAAGGCAGACACTGCGAGGGGACATAATCATGTAGACAAAGGCTTAGCCCTTTCCCTCTAATCCATTTTCCTGACATATTGTCCCCCAAATGTTTATTAAAATGGGAGGGGGGGAGAGAAAGACAAATATTCCCATAGCACAATGTCCTGGAATAATCAATGACAAACAGATCAAGTGATCTGGTCACATATTTTCCCCGTGTCACACCTAGTTTGGCCCCCGATAACTCAAAAAAGAGCAAAATAAAGTAAAGGGGACCAACAGAGAAGAATAAGTAGAAATAAGACTGATGTTATATCACAGCAAAGTCTTGTACTTCAGGATCGAGATGAAAAAGAAGCTCGCGTCAGAAGACCTTTTAAACACATTATTGATAATAGCAGAAAAACGCCAGTTGATTACACCTCTTTCCTTTTTTTTTACAACAATATTCTCTCCCTCCCTCCCCCCCCTACCTTCTTCCCTAGTAATTTGTTCCAGCAAAAAAGGCCTCCTCTTCCACCAGTCTCCTAATAGCACATGCTTTCACCACAGCTGGATATATAAATTATAAAGAAGCATTTAGCAGTGATAAAGGCATCTGAACGCATGAGACCTCAGCATGACAACTCCAACAAGGACTTAGAATGAAAAACCGCATAGAAAAAAAAGCAGTAATATAACAAAACAAACCCTCACAGAAGATACTCAAAGCACTTGGACCATGGCAATTTGTCAATAGGGGAAACTTTCTCAGCTTTCACACTGCTGCATTCTGCCCCCTCCCAGACCTTCCCCACCCCCCAAATACAAGCACTAGAGACGGAGGTGCTTCCTCCTGTTCACACCAAATTAGCTTGGAAATATTTCCAAAACTGGGCTTCTAGCTCTGGTTCTCTGGAATCGGTTAATAGCCAAAATTCAGGGGTCTGTATCATGCTGCCTGGGTGCCCAGCAAAGAAATTTTTGTGTAAGAAATCTTTTCCTGAGGTGTAACCCAGTCATTTATGGGGTATCAGTTAAATATATATTCTATATATCAAATGCCATCAAATGCCAACAGTGTCCTTCAGCTCTCTATATTGGACAAACAGGCCAAACCTTACGCCAAAGGATAAACGGACATAAATCCGACATCAGGAATCACAAGACAGAGAAACCAGTAGGAGAACACTTCAATCTCCCAGGACATTCTATTCAAGATCTCAAAGTAGCTGTTCTATTACAAAGGAATTTCAGAAATAGAGTGGAAAGAGAAGCTGCTGAATTGCAACTTATCACCAAACTTAAAACCATGGAGAGACCTGGTCTGAACAAAGACATTGGATTCTTATCTCATTATACATGACAAAGCCATTTTTCACCTTCTCACCCCTTGCTTTTTCCTGTAAGACCTATTGCAGTCGTTAAGAGTCGGCAACAGGCTCATCACAGCTATCTGCCAATCACCCATTCCCACCACCCTTCTGAGTAATACCCCTCCCCACCTTCTCCCTATATAGAAGGGTCTGGAAACTTCTGTTTCAGTGTATCTGAAGAAGTGTGCATGCACACGAAAGCTCATACCTAGAACTAACTTAGTTGGTCTTTAAGGTGCTACTGGAAGGATTTTTTTTTCCTTTTATTTTGTTTTGACTATGGCAGACCAACACGGCTACCTACCTGTAACTGTTAAATATATATGCATCTGCAGAAATGGTTTTATTGTTTTGTTAGAATTTGCAATGATGGTTTTATTGTTTATATGGTTCTCTGAAATGATTCCATTGCTTTCAAAGCATGTGTCTTACTCAGCTTTTAGTTTGTACACTGCTTTGATGGCTTTATGCTGTGCAGCAGCCTGCAGATTTGTTAAATAAACAAATAAAACAAAACCATAAATAGTTTTCCCAGCTCTAATCCAATTATGCTCAGCACCCACCATAGTTCTGATTCCTATAAAAACCCTTACATATGATAAGAGGGAAGAGGGAAGATTTTCCTGGCCCTCCCTCCCCTCTTTGGTGTGCTGCACAGGACAAAAAGCTCCACAGGCCCTTGGGAGTTTTGCAGTTTCCAGCAGCGGTGCAAGCCGTTTGGGTGACTGGGGTGGCGTGCGTGTTCTGCGCCCTGGGCAGAGCCAGCCGGGGCAGGATGCTCCGTGGGGTCTCTGAGGAGTCTGCCTGCCTCCTCCCACACAGCCACCCTACAGTTGAGGGGGAGGCAGTCAGTGGACCATTTGGGCAGCGCGGAGCTTGCGCACGCCAATTATTATTATTATTATTATTATTATTATTATTATTATTATTATTATTTATTTGTACCCCGCCCATCTGGCTGGGTTTCCCCAGCCACTCTGGGCGGCTTCCAACAAAGATTTAAAATACACCAAAATGTCACACATTAAAAACTTCCCTGAACTGGGCTGCCTTCAGATGTCTTCTGAATGTCAGGTAGTTGTTTATCTCTTTGACATCTGATGGGAGGGCGTTCCACAGGGTGGGTGCCACTACCAAGAAGGCCCTCTGCCTGGTTCCCTGTAGATTTGCTTCTCGCAGTGAGGGAACCGGCAGAAGGCCCTCGGCACTGGACCTCAGTGTCCGGGCAGAACGATGGGGGTGGAGATGTTCCTTCAGGTATACTGGGCATAACCCTAAGCCACCACGTCTCTCCCAGGAGAGATGTGTGGCTTGGGTGCACTGCAAGCCTCACGGTAAGTGCCACTCGGCATTTTGTCACCCCCCTCAGTGGTGACACCCGGGCAATCCTGCCCCTACCGCACCCCCCCTTCCTCTGCCCCTGGCAGCTTTTGAATGGAAGGGAAGGGGTCTGCTGAATTGCACCAGGATTTCTTTTCCAGCTCGTACTTTAACCCGAGTTGGAGCAGAACTCAGAGGCTTCATAAGTCATGAAGCTCATTTTTGAGGGGGGATAATAAGCCCAGTAAGCTTCACTAGCATCTCTAATAAACACTATTAAGCTCATGGCTTTGTGAACACTATATATCTTAAGCATTTTTATCTGATTGCATAGCCCTTAAGCCTTAACTTGTAATGTTTAAAATAACATTTCTGTCTTGCGAGGCTTTCTCTTCCGTGCTTTTACTACAAAGACTTTGTGCATAACAGAAACATTGCTTTATCTGCACACAAATGTACTTGTAATCCTTTGGAGTCTTTGTTAATGCTATTAAACACAAAGCAAGAAAGCCCCAAAGTACTGGAAGAATCACAGAATTGTAGCATTGGAAAGGGACTGCAAGGGTCATCTAGTCCAATCCCCTGCAAGGCAGGAATTTTCTGCCCACAATTTCACAAGCGTATGAGGAAAAGAAAAATAAGAGTAACTTGGTTAAGGAAATTAAAGGGAAGACTCAAGATACCTGCAGCCCCAGAAATTTGGTGGCTGAAACCAGGGGATTTTAAAATTTTATAGAGACTTATTCAGAACTGGTGCTTTCTGGAGAACCTGCTGCTGATATTGAGGCTCAAGTGAACAAATGTGATTTCCTCCTCCCCTGCTGTGTCTGTGTGCATATATGAATTATGTATGTTCAAATACACTGTTAATTTTAAGTGCTGGATAGCATTGGCTTAATCTTTACTGAGCGAGTGCATGTCGAAAATAGAATGAAAATGTGAAGCAAAACATATTGCTTTATTTTTCCAATATCTTAGGTAGATACTTTGGCAAACTTATAATTGCTAAGGATTTTGCAGGTGCTTGCTTCACTAATACTGAGAATCTATGTGCTTGTGTATTGTGAGATAAATTGCAAGTACAGCCTATAGGGAGGATAAAGAAATGACTGCAGGCGCTGACCTAAATCCAGATTTCATATAACACTGCAGAATTCAGGGGACAGCAGGCAATAGTGACCATAGTTCAGAACTGGTAGGGCAAAAGATTCTGAATCAAATCTTGCAGGATTAGCCTTTTAAAATCCTGTGTGCTCCTGATCAGCTACCTACATAGAAAAACAACCAGCAGGCCAGAGGAGAAACACAGACACGCCTCCCCCTTCACTGCTGAGGTCTGCATCACTTTGGACAAAAATAATAATATGATGCACTCATTCCGTATCGAACACACAGTTACCCATTGTCCTGCTCTGAGTAGAGATGTGGAGAGGCTCAGGCTGGGTTCAAGACAAGGCAGGGTTTAGCCTGGGTGCAGGCTTTTTTCTGACGTGGCTTCAGCAAGCAACAAACAGAGACCAAGTCCTATCTATAGTAGCAACAGCTGCATTCCAGTTGTTAGACCTGTCTGCACTGGGAGGTGCTTGTTCAATTAAAGGGGCTGAGCCTGCTGCATAATTCTCCTGCTGCAACAGAGCAGGGGAGCTTATGGTCTCACTGCATCTTCTGGTATGGAGCCCCTTGTGTCCAAGGAATGGCAGAATCACATTCTCAGGCTGGAGGGGCACTGGCCCCAGAGGGCCATACAGTGAAAGGGTCCTCCTTAGTCCTTGACCTCCAAACCAGAACTGGAAACTATTGTTTAATGCAGGTTTCTAATTCAGAAGGCAACAGCTAACCAACTTGGATGCCATGCCAAACTGAAATGAGTGCTAACCAGGAAATGGAGAAGGAACCAACACAAGTCCAGATGTGAGGACATGAGTCACTGCCTGTTCAAGAATTGTCCACATCTGAATTGAGAGTGTTTTCTGTGTTTTACAATAAGAAGGTCAGAAGGGAATAGCTTAGTCGGTAGAGCATGAGACTCTGCATCTCTGGGTCATGGGTTTGAGCCCCACATTAGGTAAAAGAGTCCTCCATTGAAGGGGTGGACTAGATGACCCTGGTGGTCCCTTCCAACTCTACCATTCTATGATGAACTCTATGAACTGTGAAAATAAGCAAGCATCATTTTCAGTACTACCCCTTCTCTTCTTTGACTTATGCTATAAAGGGAGAGAACAAACTGAACATTATGTTTTGCATAAGATAGAAAACAATACAAAGAACATTATTATAATGCCACTGCCATCACAAATCATTTTAAAGATCTTTTTGAGTAATATTAATACTGTGTTCCTGACAGGCTTAAAAACTAGAATATCTGAAAAGTGAGACAGTTGGTAAGACGAATGACAGAGAAGACTACCCTTCATGAAGAAATTATTAATGTAGCTGCCTTGATAGAGAGAAATAATGGAGGAAAATATTATCTTTTTCAGAGCAAAAAAGAATATCTGAAATATAAGGCCTGCACAATAAGAAAATGCCCTTTTGCATTGCAAACACAACAAACCAAGGACAAAATGCATGGAAGGTAAAAGTGGTTCAACTTTCTATAAATCAGTTACTAGCCAAGAGACTTTACATTCATCTTTCTTCTAAGAAAAACTCTGCAGGATGCCAAGGACTGCTGTGCACTGTATACTCAATGATGTTTGGTAAGATTTTATTTTAAAAGGCATTCAAGGATAAACATTTGTATTTGAAGACCTAAATCAATATTCCACTACAAAAACACTCTTATAGGGAAACTATTGTATAATTGCCCATTTTGGATCTTTTGTTCCTTTTCTGAAGCTTCTGGGACAAGCTTATATTTGACACAAGATGGTGACCTGTAAGAACCTATTTTTAGGAAATCTAGATATCAGAATGTACCAGGAGACTGGAAAAAGCATAAGCAGTTCCAAGGTTTACAAAAACAGTTTCTAAGGAATAGGATGTAAATTAGGTGACTAGAATTTTTAACTTCCTTATTAGGCCAAGTCAGTGGAGAATTTTATATCTAATGTAATTGCATTATTAGAACAATGCCACAGGTATAGGCATCAGTTTTCAAAAGGGCACAGAGGTCAGTTAGACAAATCCACTCATCGTTTTAATGGGAAACCATTAGGCTAGATTGCAGCAATCAATATATTTAATAAATCTGGAGTGTAAGGAAACAGCTTCCACCATACTATAATACTCAAAACCTAATGTTGATGCAGCAAACACCACTTGATGATAAGTAACAGGGAATTCTGACCCTATTGAACGACTCTTATAGTCAAATACCCAGTTCAGAAATAAAATGAAACCATAAAGGTAAAGGTAAAGGACCCCTCACAGTTAGGTCCAGTCGCGAACAACTCTGAGGTTGCAGCGCTCATCTTGCTTTACTGGCTGAGGGAGCTGATGCTTGTCCGCAGAAAGTTTTTCTGGGTCATGTGGCCAGCATGACTGAGCCACTTCTGGTGAAATCAGAGCAATGCACGGAAACACCATTTACCTTCCCACAGCAGCGGTACCTATTTATCTACTTACACGTTGATGTGCTTTCGAACTGCTAGGTTGGCAGGAGCAGGGACCGAGTAATGGGAGCTCACCCCATCGCAGGGATTTGAACCGCCAACCTTCCGATCGGTAAGCCTAAGAGGCTCAGTGGTTTTAGACCACAGCACTACCCGCGTCCCATAGTACTAAACAAACAATTTGTTTCATGTGATCCCAATCCTGTCCTTCCGCAGTGTGGCCACAAGGAGACTAGAAGCATCCATTTCCTCATTTAGAATAATCATTCTTTATGGTTACACCCCCCCAAAAAAAAGGCAAGCTGTGGTGGGTTTCATCTAAGGATTATTGAAACAGTGGTTTCATGACCTTGGCTTCTTTCAACACACCATGAATTAAATTAACCGGAGTTCAGAGTTTGGACAAAACAACAATTTTGGCCATGTTGAAATCATATGCTTCTGATCTCCTCACATCCATGCTGGAAGAGGAGAGTGGAGCGCTCTTGCCTGAGGCTCAAGTAGGCTCATTTACTGAGCACTAAACTATGGATTAGCAACTCCAAACTGGGCCATCATTCCCAACAGAGATAGTAGCGTCCAACCAGAAAGCAAGAGGAAGTAGCTCCAAATAAAAGGTACTCCTTGCTGTGAGAGTTCAAAGCTACCAGAGCTGTTCTGAAGCTACACTGGCTGGGCTGCCTCAGCACCCTGAGAGACTTTTGCTGCATTCAGTACTGTTCAGTGTAGATAGTGCACTTTACCAGTGCTGAAATTTAGATTGCAAAACCCTGTGTCTGGAAACATTCTAAATAACAAAGCTCTCTAGGATGAATGAGATCAGACATTTATCATTAGCAACAGTATAGAAAGCAAATAGGTCAGAAGGAAGCATGCACATTTTCTGTGCAGACAAAAGAAGTCACAAGAGACATGTGGCTGTCTCCTAAAACAGCAGTCCCACACCTGTTAAAACTAAACTGCTAAGTTGCACCTCATCTATTCATTGCCCCAAGTAGCCACCACAGTGTTCTGAGTAAACTCATGTAAATAAGTAGGATTCTTCAATAAGTATCTGACATCATGCCATGTATTCATGTTTTCCCTGCTCAAAGAAGTGAAATCGGAAAACTTGGGAACAGGTGATACAATTTATTTGTTAACCCTAGGAGTTCTTAGGCAATTAGTGCAGGGACTGAAGATGAGTTTTCTTCCACAAATTCAGATTCAAAACTGTCTAGTGTTCTCTTCACGGAGGTCTTCTGCTGTTTACAGTCAGCATGGATAATGTCCAACTGAGTTATACTGCAGCAAGTTCTGATATGTCAGACACATATTGAAGAATGCCTATTTATATTTCATGAGCTTACTCAGCATGGTGCCAATGGCTACTCATGACAATGTTAATTAATATATGCTATTAAGTTATACTCGAGTTCTTATTCAATAGACGGTAATTTTAAAACAACAAGACTGTAAGAATATTTGTTAACACCAAATGTGAAGAGGATACCACCACATTCTCTTCTGTTCAGTCAGAAAGCATTCAATGGCAATATCTATCAAAATCAGACACTCTTAAACTCTTCCACATACAACGTTAGTCCATGATTGAAGCTGCTGTAAAGAAACACTTTAATCAACTAAGAATCACATTAAATTGCCTTCTGGAATATTCACAAAGGTATTGTTTTTAGAGTAAGTGCCAAGGCTCAGTCTGAGCTTCTTAGCAGGCAGCTTTACTTTACTAGTACACATCTCATTTATACTGAAAATGCTAAAGTACCTGGCAGCTGCTTGACATGCAAGATTCTCAGGCACACAAGGCAAGCTACATTATTGCACTGTGCTGGCAAATAGCATCTCCACCATTTTGGGTAATGAGAAGTAATTTTTCAGTCACTCACTCTTTGCAGGCACTTGGAACCTTCTTTTCAACAACGACAAACAAGAAAAAAGGGCTTTCTTTTTGGCTGCAGTTTGTGCTACATATGTTTTGCCCAAAGGTTCGTTTTTGTAGCTATTTTAAAATTCCATTTGGTTACTTATGAGATATCTGAGCCTGGATTAAAAGCACTCTTTTTACATTCTGGCATTTTTCTTTTCAGTTCCTTTTTGGAGTCTGATAACACAGTGCATTTTTAATACTTCAGACCTGGCTGCCTATAGCAGTCTACACAAATTTTTACTAGAGCAGAGCAGAATTGCAGCTGTTCAGGACTAATTTAGACCTTTAATTTCTCTTCATGCTGTAAACCAGGGCTAGCCAACATTATACCTTCCAACAGATGCTGTTGATTACAACTCTCAGTTCCAGCCAATTGCCAGGGATGATAGGGTTTTCGTACACAACATCTGACGGACACCACATTACCTATACCTGATGTAAACATTAGTATAACTTTATAACACTTAAGTTTAAAATAAGGAAACACTCCAGTCTTTACAGTAGCAAATGGTGAGAGGGGAATTAACCTGTCATTGTTCATAGAAGTCTATAGGTTAAAAGGAGGACAGTGACTGATTTAGACACATGTGGGGATGGTTTCAATACGTCATTCCTCATAGGACGGTTTAAGTACTCCATTTCTCCCGTTTTTCTGTATCTACCTCATATGTAGATGAGAAGCTGAACTATTCTTCCCTGTGGCTGTGGGTGAGGAATTTATAGGTGGGTCATGATGCTAAATGTAGAGTGGGATTTGCAACTATGAAAGAAGAGATTAAAAAATCTGCATCCAACTGCAGTGGAAGTGGGATGAAGAGACATAAGGGTTAAGGTAAGAGACACAGAGAGTTTTTGGGAGCCCATTGGTCCCTTGGTGAAACAGCAGGTGTGGTCACTTGCCAATTGAATGGGAATAGAAGAATGTGGTCCTCTCAGCAGAGGGACAGAGGCACTGGAAGTTATTTTTGAAGGAAGCTGTACTCCCCCCCCCCCCGGCTTTCACTTTGTTTCCAATCTTTCCTTTCCTTTCAACTCCAACATGTTCACAGTGTTAATAGTTCCCCATGTCCATGAAATAATGACAACTACAGATCAAAATAAATATTTTTTATGGCAGAAGAAATAGAAATTGAGTGGGAGGTCATTGCTGTTTCTATTATCTCTTACATGTCACTGCATCCCAAAAAACTCTTTTCAACTGAAATACATTGTTTGGCCCAAATTTTAGGTCCCACAGAGGTGATGTATGTGCAATGTTCTATTACTTGATCTGCAAACTCTTACAAACAGCAGTTACAGATGCATTCATTCCATAGTCAAGCAGCCAAGCTTTGTAGAAAATTGCCTTAACCCTTAGGGATTTGATGGTACTATTAATATAAAGTAAATGCATTAATTAAATTAATTAAAATGAAAAGGAGTGAGATCACTTTCTGCCCTTAGAATATGGAATGGACCTTAATATGGCATAGCTGTTTTGCTGTACCATCTTCTCCATCCTGAAACAAGCCTCCAAACCTGATGCCAGCATTGAACAAAGAGCTCGATATATACAAGTCTCTACACAGACATAGTAATAAAACTGTGTCATCAAGTATGAACAAGGGGACACACAGTATGGTTGTCAGGGGAACAATGACTTTGAACTTCTTGACTTGTGAGTATAAATCTCAACAGTACAGTTGCCTTAATATAGCTCTTTGCATTTAACAAGCTCAGGTTTACAAATAAGAAATCACTGCAACGGCAGACTGTTCTCCAAAAAACACTCCCGGCAAGTGAAGTTCATAAATGCAGGCTCACAGATGTGCAGTATAAGCAAAACCACTTTAATTGCAACAGTCCTTGGGGGCTGAAATGGTTGAAGAGGAGGATTGGTTGTGCAACCAAAGATGACTGCCACATTGCACACCACAAAAAGATGCACTGCAAGAGTACAAAGACAGGTATCTTAGCCATTTCTTGTTATTACACAAAATTTGCCTTTGCTGCTACTATATTTATTATAGTGTGACAATTTATCATTTTTAGATTCAAGAATAACTAACTTTGCATGTCTTGTGGCACCTTAAACACAAACTGGATGATTAAGGTTTCAAGAAGTATCCTCATTTGGCATACATATGGTGTCAGGGAACTGCCATCGGAGCCAAAGGAGGAGAGAGGGCTCCAGAGGGATGGCGGAGAGGGTCCCAGCAGGAAGAGGGACAGCTCATCTGCTGGGGAAGGAAATCAGCATAGCACCAGTAGAGGAGGGGGGCAGAAGGGGGAATCGGAGAGAAGGCTCCAGGACTCCTCGCAGGAGACCAGCGGGGAGAGCACGGGACCTCCGCTGCCCACACCCTCCCTGCGCAGAAGACTTACGCGCAGGGAGAGTAGGAGGCGACTGGGCGTCAAAGAACTTCTTTGCTGGAAGAAGTTCAAGAAACGCCCACTGACGGATTCTGCCAGCGATTGAGACAGCCACGGATGGGTGGCTGTCCGGACAGAAAGGGTTCACCCAGGTAACTCAGCCAGGTGTGGCGACGACTAATGCACGAGCAACCCCCTAGAACCATTACATATGGAAACAGGGGTATAAGAAATAGGGGAGAAACTACTTATAAACACTTATAGAGAACACACTACGGGCCCCTCAACCAGGTATCTTCTTGCTACTATCCAAAATGCACAAGGTAGGCAAACTTGGGTGCCTCATTATTTCCTGCAACTGATATAACAGCACTGCAGTGATTTGCTGAACATCACTCACTTAGTAAGGAAACTATAGTCTATTAACTAGTCCATTGAATACCATTCTGATGTAATGGCTCTCTGTGATATTTATATATAAAGATAAAATTCAGGCAACCAGAACTGTTCTCCCTGATGATACCATGGTATATACCTGGAAGTTTAAGCAGGCTGGAAGTAATTGAATAGGATGGTTGGGCACCATGTCCAAGTCATGTACAGCAGTATCCTGCCAAGGAACTGTGGCTGGAAAAGGTGGGAAAACTCAAGGATGCCCTATGGAGATCCCTGTGACAGTAAGGCTCCTTTAAGACCTGGGCTTGAGGAAATGAGGGGTTAAGGGGAGTAGCCAGCTGCAGAGAATGGAATGGTAGAAGCTGGGAGGCTAATTATGATTCAGATCTATTGTTGTCAGCTTACAACAGTTTTTAGCTTTGTTCCCCAATACTTTACAAGGAACAATACCATCCCCACCTAAGCAGAAGTGCACACATGAAAGGGAATAGATCGTGCTCATTATCTATAAAATGCATATAAGTGAATGAAGCGCTATTTTGAGCAGGCAGTACTATCATTAGGTTGTCTGAGCTACAAAGTAATGAATGCAGTTTGATAGCGAAGAAGTCTGACATGGATTCTTTGACTGATGTAATGATTACAGTATTAAAAACAGGCTGATTGATAGAAAACAAAATCTATGTGCTTCTTACTTGCAAATAATTGAATAAATATCAATGCTTTTCAATGAATGTGCTCCGGAGGACATTGCTATGGTTGGGTGCTACCAGCGATAATTCCAGTTACAGTGTGGGTTGTAGCTTAGAATTTATAGGAGACCATTTGAGAGCCAACTGACCAAACTGGGCACTGGTAACTGGGAAATATAATGATTTGCACATCCTAGTTTTGCACATCTTTTATATTAACGTCCAATATATCATAAGATGAAAAGTTGTGCATTTTGTCTCCTGTTCATCAAGGATGCATGGGGTGTATATACTCCAGAAATGGCACGGGGGAAGGTATTAAAGATACACATGACTGTGACTTGCTTTTACTTAAAAATAATAATGCATGGGAGTCAAGTCAAGGCTCTCCCAAGGTCATTTCTAGTTTGACCCAAATGATGCCTTTTCATCTGCAAAGCATCATTTGTGAAAGCCTCATGAGAAATAATGTGCATCCTGCTTACATTTGTGGAAAATGCCCTTTGCTAGTGCCTCAACCCTTATCTGATTTTGCTACAGGGTAAATATATATGGGGTAGCCAATCACAGAACTCCCAGTTTGGTCAAATCCAGTTTGGTCCCAAGTATTGCACGCAACCTGATTTGAAGCCTATAACAAAACTAAAAGACATCTGAAGGCAGCCCTATATAGGGAAGTTTTTAACGTATGGTGTTTTACCATGGTTTGATAATTTGCTGATGCAGAATACCCTCAAAACCTTATATACATGCACCCACACTTACTTCCTGGGTGACTTACTTTTGTCACCGTTCCCTGATTACCCTCCCACCATTGGGTCTTGCCCAACAGTCTGACAGGAGTTTTAGAGAAACTAAACAGACTTAATTTTCAGTCCAAAAGGTCAATTCACCTAATGAGAATGCAAGTTGGGCTGAGCTGTGCATCTGACATCTTCATCGCAACCATATACTAACTAAACATGTGTTTCTTTTTCACCACACCCATATACATTCATGCATTACTTTTTTCATTATAGTAGTCTGAAATGTTTAGGACGCAGTTATGACCTTGGATGACAATGGAGTTCAGTCACCACCTCCACAGCTCTAACTTTGTGAAGATTCGCACAATCAAGAAATTGATTGAAGAAACCACCTTTTCACAACATCATCATCTTGGTCCTGGTGGTTGAAAATTGATGGCACAAAGATGTTGAATAGCTGGAGAGGTGCACAAGTCACCTTTCAGCTTAGTGCACTAATCTGGAGGTGAAGTGCGAAAACATAAGTTGTCAACATGAAATAACAAGCACCATCAGGAAAGAATGATAGAAGCATACCTGTTTTCATTTGGGATGTTCTCTTAAAGAGATTAAATACAGTGTGTGAAAGTTCTTTTGGAACATTTTTTTTGGGGGGGGGGGAATCCCACATTAAAAATTCAACTCTTTTTTTTCCTGTAGGAAAGACTGACATTATTTCATGTAATAAAAATTCCAACAAGCTGCAAGTTACCATTGCAGTGTGTGTGTGTGTGTGTGTGTGTGTGTGTGTGTGTATTGCTTTCATCCCAAAGCAGGGAGCAGCATACGAAAACAGAATATAGAGTATAATGCAGGTAAAATTCTAATAATCAACCTGTGGCAATCTTTCTTTCAGAGACTTGTTATGTTTTGGACATTATGTCTCTCTTAGCACATGTCTCTCCCTACACCACAGTGTTAGTTTCATGTAATATGGAGATCAAGGGAACCTAGGAGAGCCCTGAGTGCTGTGGATAATAAGACCCCAAGAATTAAAAGGGAAACTGCCTATGAAATCCTTGAGTTTCACATGTTCGGAATGACCTCCTGATTCACTGCAATCTCCTTCACTTCTCCTGTCTTGTAATAGGTGATATTTGTTTTACACTTTCTCTGTCTCTCCCCAGTTCTCATACCAGCACCCATTCTGCCTTGTATCAGTGTGTATCTTCTTCCAACATCCCTCTTTATCCTAATTCAGCTCCATACATGCCCTTCTGGCATCTTATCACCTAAATTTAACATAAGGCTATCTCTGCCTTTACTACCCTTTAGCCCAAACCGAAGAGCTGCTTGTCAAGTTGGAATACTACCCCTATGATCAATGTTTTATTGCAATCTTCGTATTTTATAATAATTCGTATATTCTCTGTGCTTTATTTAAACATAATTATGCAGAGCAGAAAGAAACAATGCTAGAAAATTCAACGTTGGCATAGGTTTCTGCAATAACAGCTTCTACAGCATTATAGTATTCTGAGACTTCACAAGGAGTCACAGATTAGTTAGGTCAAAATATTTAATTGCAATTCATTCTTATGAGTGTAAGAGTGCAAAGCAGAGCAGCACCAGAAAAGTATATGAGATCTGACAGTGAGGATGTTCATCTATTGATCTTCCCTTGCCCTACAGGAATAATAAGGCCACTTGAATGCAGCTGGGTGCAATTACAACTATTTAAATAGCAAATTTTGATACATTAATTGCAATTATTTGAATGGCTAGATTAATGTTGAAATCTGAGCATGCAGCCTCTCAATCTTTACTGCACATGACACGATTTAAAGTAGGGAATAATTAACAAACATGTTTAAACTATGTCCAATTAAGCAGCTTGGAAGCCTTTTTAAAAAAATACTTTCAAGTTTGTTCTACATATCAGCTAACTAGAATGGAAAAAAAATTGCAATATAATTCAAATTAAGAATCCGTTCAGCAATACCAATTTTATTAATATCATATTGCTGGGTTTGTATGACGCCCTATGTGTTTACAGTATATCCCAACGAGCCAACCCCTAAGCCCAAGAAATATGTTGGAATATGAATAAATAGTATTTTATTATGGAGAAACACTGGGTGATATCCAACAAAGTCACACTCAAGAGGTGTCACACTCTACTCAATGAGTCTGCTTCAAGTACAGCTAACATTAATATGGTTATAACCCAGTTCTATTATTTGTACAGTAACAATATTTTTTTCCCTGAAAATGAGAAATAGTATTGTTACAACTTAAAGACTAAGACATTTAGTGCAGTCCATTAAATAACAGCTCTCTGGTGTTTCCCTGCCCTCAGTCCTCTTGCTAGGGGAGGTGTCAGTCATTGTCCTGTCATGAAGAAGCTAATCTCTGCTTAAATGCCAGCCCATATGAATTGCTATGTAACATTGACCTCTAAAGTGTTTATTTAAAAAAAAAATTGATTTGCTCCACTTCCAGCTTGTAAAGAGGTCAGATTTACTCTAACTGCACTTTCGAGAGTGGATTCATACATTTCTTTCTTCACTTAGGTCTGGTTCATACACACAGTGGGGTTGCTGTGTGCAGGCTCCCACTCCAAAGTGGTAACCTCTGGAGCTAAGTGGGTCAGGCAGATGATTCAGCCAAACATCAGCCTCACTGACAAATCAAAGAGAAAGATAACACTGTTTTAAATAACCACATCTCTTCTGAGCGCCGTGCAGTTTCCAGTTCCAAAAGTTACGAATGCAGGTAGGTTTCTAACTAGGTCTTATTCTTAAGCAAGCAATCTGCTCACAGTATTTAGCAACAATAATTCTACGTGCATAAGGTGGTGAAATGTCCTTCTTTACAGAAAGCAATCTTCTATTTGAAGGAGTCCTCTGTTTAAAGCAACTGCCCAGTCTAATTATGGCTCAAAAGAAACATAAGAAGGAAGTACAAGGGCCTTCAAATATCCTTCCAACAGTCAGCACCTAGAAAGCAGACTGAGGAGGTACACAAGTCATAGTCTCCCCCACTATGATGCAAATTTAAAATTACAGTCATTATTGCTAAATTTGTACAAATTAACAAATAAATTAGCATATGCAAATATATGACCTCTTTTATCGCATTTTTGTTGATGCATTTCCTTAGTTTTAAAAATGTGTACCAGCACTCTAGATCACAGATAATAGAAGTTACAATAGTTGAACATAAGAGCTAAGAGCTTGAACTTGAGAATAAACTACCGTTACTTCCACACACAAAAGGGGAAAGAAGAATCCCAAAGTAGAATGTATGTCTCTAGATCATTGGGAATTTTTTTATTATTATTATTATTATTATTATTATTATTATTATTATTAATATCTTCATTGTACATGCTGTTTTACAGAGCAGTGTAAGCAAAATTGGAAGGCTCATTCTTCAGGAAACTTGCTATCTGAAATTTGACAATGATAGAAATAAGAATGGAAAGCAAGTGGAGGAAAAGAGATGCAAGGGTAAAAATTGATATTCCAGCCTTGCATAAGAAAGAAGTGAGATTTCAAAAAGTATTCCAATGCATACATTTCTTCTTTTGTACAAAAAGCAATAGCTTTGATGGCACATCATTAAATATTATATATGCCTGCTTAGTATTTAAACACTGCAATGTATATGTTTATATTTCTATAAAGGATTTTGGAATGCTAATGCTCTTGTAATGCAAACATTTCATCCATTTGGAGCCATTTTATTTCTCTCTACATCCAATTACATTCCCTGTAAGTACTCTCTACAAGAGACAAATTTTTATGTAAATTTATTTGCAGTTCAGGATTGTGCTAAATAATTGCTAACAGAAATGTATTATTTAGCTGCAGGCTATCTTACTGCATTAGAATTAAACAGTAACTGTTGCTCTTACAGCAATGGCAAGAAACACCTGGCTGATGTCAACATCACTTGGATTGCCATTATCATGGTTTCAAAGTAAATTTATATCGCTACCTTTCTGGTTCATGGAAGGAAAATTGGTTATTTCTAGAAGTCCCCAGCTATTTTCAGCCTAATGGCATGGGAGGGGGGATTCTCAACTTATATTTTTCCTGGTATTTTAATTAAGCACATTTTTATTAGCCATGATTATACTATTATTTTACTTAGGATTTCACTGTTAAAGTACCGTATTTTTTGCTCTATAAGACACACTTTTTCCCTCCTAAAAAGTAAGGAGAAATGTGTGTGCATCTTATGGAGCGGATGCAGGCTGCGCAGCTATCCCAGAAGCCAGAACAGCAAGAGGGATCGCTGCGCAGTGATCCCTCTTGCTGTTCTGGCTTCTGGGATTCAGAATAATTTTTTTCTTGTTTTCCTCCTCCAAAAACTAGGTGCGTCTTATGGTCTAGTGTGTCTTATAGAGCGAAAAATACGGTAATAAATATTTTGTATTGATCCATTAGAATTTTTGAGGGGCTAAAAATATTTCCTGATTGATGGGGCAGAGTTCAAACAGTGGTGTTGGTGAATCAGCACATGCAGTCTGGCCATAGAAACCACCTATATATGTTGTTTGGACTACTGTAGTGAGTAGTAATGTTGTTTGGACTACATGGGGCTACATTTCAAGGACATGCCCTCCAACATTCCTCCGATGAGAATGGGAACGTCCTATTCCATTAGCAGTAGTAGTAGTAGTCATAAATATGACTCTCTGCCACTCTGGGCAGCTTCCAACATACATAAAAACATAAAAAAACATTAAACATAAAAAACCTTCCCCATACAGGGCTGCCTTCAGATCAGGCATCCCCAAACTCAGCCCTCCTGATGTTTTTTAGGACTACAATTCCCATCATCCCTGACCACTGGTCCTGTTAGCTAGGGATGATGGGAGCTGTAGTCCCAAAACATCTGGAGGGGCGAGTTTGGGGATGCCTGCTTCAGATGGCTATGGGGTCGGATAACTCCATACCTTCCAACATTTCTCCGATGGAAATAGGGACGTCATAAGGAAAAGCGGGACATTTTGGGATCAAATTAGAAACTGAGACAGCATCTGTAAATCTGGAACTGTCCCTGGAAATTAGAGACACTTGAAGGGTATTTGGAAACTTCAGAATACTCTTTAAGAATTCTGCAGCCAGAACATTGACCAGGGCCAGTCTTGTAGCTTTAGTGGCTGGGTCCACATCTGGACAGAATTCAAAGTACTGATTATGACCTACAAAGTCCTACATGACTTGGGACAGGGTTACTTTTTTATTTTATTGTATTTTGTCACATTTCCAGTGTTGTTTACCATTTTTATCTCCCTGCTTATAAACTTCTATGGTGCTCCTAATATGCAATACTGTTTTAAAGACATAATGGGCTTTATTACTGTATATATTGAGTTGGTGTGTTTTAGTGATTCTGTAAGCCACTTAGAAGTGAGGTAGACATTTCTTTATAAATAAATGCCTAGGTTGCAGAGCTCTGATCACCCAGAACTGATGCACCCCTTATGTGTGTCAACCAAAAAGCAATGTCTCAAAATCCTATAAATATGACTCATGTGCTTTTTGCGAGTAACTACAGTGCTGTAAGAGTTAGAGAATCCCTTTATTTTAAGTGGACAATAATATTACAGCCTCAGAGAACTACTTTGTTGCACAGTCCTTAATATTTTTTTTACCTGCATTATATTCAAGTATTTCGTCCCTCAAAAGAAAGTTGAACCACACACAATGGCCCTGAACTCCACAGCCAGGAACTAGCCAAACTTTCTGCACTGAAATGGCCTGTTTAATTCATTTTGATGAGTACTTTATCCCCAATCAAACAGGAAAATGATCCAAAAATTAAAGATCTGATTAATGCGTTCTGTGACGTTAAAACAACTCCTAAATATTAATCAAATCTTAAGGACAAGCATTTAGTTATTCTCAAAACTCATAACGAAGCACCTGCAGTTTGTAAGAGGGAAAATAATAATTATTAAAGCCTATGAGTTACAGAGGGTGCTTTGATTAGTCTGAGACTTTTTTCCCCTTCTGCCTTCTGTAATCAAGTTAATTATTGCATGCAATAACTCCTGTAAGGATTACACTGTATTTAACAAAGCAAGCCTTTTGCGCGGGTGCTTATTAATTATGACAGCTCCCTGCAAAGCCCTATTACTAGTTAATGCTTTATTCTATAAAGAGATGTCTCCTACTTCAGAATCTAGTTCTGTCTCAATTTGCTTCTGAAGATATTGGCATTACACCAACCAGTTGTCTAAGTCAGTTTTAGCTTGATTCGAGGGGTGGGGCAGTGGTGAGGGGAGTCTGGAAAACTCGAATTCACATTGAAAAGAAAACAAGGGGTGGTTCTTGTTTTCGCTCACCAACCAGTTAACACTGTCCTGTTCAAAGAACCAGTAAATCACTTCAAAATGTTTCATGAACTTGACCTATCCATTTCAAAATCAACAATATATTTTAATTATTAGGGTCCAATTCTGCATTGACTGCATCAAATTTCTTTGCATAAGGCATGTGTGGTGAGGCCTTACTCCAAGCGAGGCATAGGCAAACTCGGCCCTCCAGGTGTTTTGGGACTATGATTCCCATCATCCCTGCCCCCTGGTCCTGTTAGCTAGGGATGATGGGAGTTGTAATCCCAAAACATGTGGAGGGCCAAGTTTGCCTATGCCTGCTTCAAGCCAACCTGACATTCAGCAACAGCAGCCAGAGACCTGAGGGCTGGCTGAAGGACAACCATAATTCCCAAGGATGAAGGAGGGGCTGGCCCATGGCATAGTCACTAGCTGCCTGTGCCATGTGCTCTTTACCCGGCCTGCCCCACCACCCACACCATACCACCCCCTACCCTGCACCACTGTGATTGGGGCCACTAATCCTGTGAGCAGTCTGGTTGTTGCATTTTCCACTAGCTGAAACTTCTAGACCAGATGCAAGGGCAGCCTCACAGAAAGTGCAGTAATCAAGCCTTGAGCTTACCAATGCATGGACCACTGCAGTCACAAATGAGCACCAGCCCAAACTGGTAGAAAACACCTCTTGACCACAAAAGGTAACTTGGGCTTCTAGTGACAGAGATGGAGTACCCCACTATGTACCTGCTAATCAGGAGTGCAACTCTGTCCCAAACAAGCAACTGATCTATGTCCCAGGTAGACAAATTGATTTAACAGTGCCAGGATCAATAACAATTGTGTGTGTATGTGTGTGTCTACCATCAATAATATAATCATCACAGTCTGCACCTTCTGCATTTCCTTTCCTTCTGATTTCATTCTTTACAACACACACACACACAACTCAGGAAAAGACTTCATGCATCTAATGAAACTGACTTTCATGTGGTTCATTCTAAGATATGCAATTTGTTGGTCTCTAGGGAGTTGTTTTTCTGCAACAGAGAAGCATAGCCATTCTTCTGGGAATTATTTAAGTATTTAACAATTTGTATCCTTCTGAATAGTCATGCCACTTGACAGCAATGTGTACATGGTGAGGCACAGAGCCTTTTCAGAGTGTTTTCAGAAAATAGTTCAAAATCTTGCAGGCCATATGTTATCATCAGTTTGGCAGCATGGATGGCACAAATATTCTTTTACTCACATGTTTATTGTGTTGGCAGCTGCCTCCCTGCTTAATTTACTGGTATGCTTCCATCCTGTCTTGTTACGAAGGTGCATGCACCTCGCTCTCAAGCCTTCCAGAGTATTCGTTTCCTGTAATGAAAAACAAGAGTGGTGCTTTTGCTGTCCTTACATCTTACTGTGTCTCTATCTTCTTAGCCTGCAAGGAATTCCTTGCACCTGCTGAAGTCCCCCCCCCCCGAAAAAACTCATATTGAATGTACCTACATTTACTATGGTTTAGTTACAATTTTATGTGACTGCAGATGCGCAAATGCATTTTCAATGCTCAAGTCTATCTCCATCCAGCTTATCACTGCTGTTCCTTTTTTATCCTAATGATAGTACTTACCATAAAATACCTAATCTCCAAAGTACACCAGTACTGAAAGGTTAAAGCAGTGGATGGGGGGGGTGCAATATCCCTTCTATGTTTTCAGAAACACCCATATCTGCGTCTATATTTGTTCTAGTCTCTATGCCGACGTTGAGTATCTTCTGTTTGGTTTGGAGCATAATGTAACAGCATAAACATCTTGCCAAGTCAGTCCATGCAATCCAACATTCTGTATGTGCTTACAAACTGGCAGGTGCTGACAAAGGAAAGTCAAAAGCAGGTCATGGTAGTGAAACCCATTATCCTGGTCCTCCATACAGGAAAGTAGTGCCTTTCAAAGGGAGGCCCACTTGTCTTTTGCTTTTGTTGAATGGGAAAAGTGGGTGGTTTGAGTGTTCCTAATGGTGCAAATTAACCAACCACACAATCCATTGTTTTGGATAGAATTCCATTTATGTTTACTTAATTTACCTGAATTTGGGACGCTTCCTTGGAATTGTTTAAAAGCTGGAAGAGTAGGATGGTTCATACAGCAGTAAGCCAGAAATATATGCATTTTGTAGTTTAATAATCAGGTTTCAATTTGAAAGGCGCGCGCGCGCGCACGCACACACACACACACACACACATTTAATTATAAGAATGGATCTTGATAAAAATTGAAAAGTGTAGGCAGCACACAAAATTAGATTTAGTATTTGAACAAATAGGAGAGATTATATTGATTTATCTGTTAATTTCCATATACAATTCAATAAAATGTATCACTTGAAACTTAATGGGAAGGAGAAATACCCTCAGACCTCCACAGGATTGGTGCAAAGTATTTTCAACATGTCATTACCCTGCATTCACTTTATCTAAAGCTTCCTCAGATGCAGCTCTAAGCAAAACAAATTGCATTAGGTAATTAATTTCTTATGGACTGAGCTGAACTTTCGGTTTTGCAGAAATGGTGTATATCAGATACTAATGCCTAAAAACACAAGTTAGATATTTATCTGTAAATATTCTGCTCATAACATTGATAATTCAAGCAAGCACTGTGACTCATGAACAAAGTTTATACAAAATCGAAACTAACCTATTTAATAAATGAAACAAATCTGTAGAAGGAAAGTATGGCAATTTGCCAGGATTTAGGGGGGGGGGTTAATCACAAATTTATATGAGAAATCCTGTAGAGCCCCAATGGGAGCTTTGCTTCCATTGCAAATTGTTGGCATGGTGGGGGACAATTCTGATTACCATCACAGCTAGGGCAGTGAGTTAAAGCCCCTCTTCCCCCAAACCATGCTGCCCATCCATCCTGGACCCTCTTGTGCCAGCTACGCAAAGCCAAACTTCAAGACAAACATCTACTTTGTCTTCAAAGTGCAAAACATAGAGCCAGAAAGATATAGTCCCATAATCTGTGTCATATCGTCTGAGTTGTGGTCTCCATTTACATATCCTAGTGGCTGTGTGTGCAGTGATTTAGTGCAGACATGCCACATTCAGTGCTCTGTGGTGGTGATGTGGGTGTGGCAGTTGTCAGCATACGGTCAGGTCCATCTCAGGTGTGAAGTTATGTCATCACTGGGGTGCATAGATAGTAGGTACTGTGTAATGAGGTGCTGTGTAGAAGGGCATGAACAGTGCTTGAACCATGCAGAGTTTCACATGGCTTGAGTTAAAGAGTACTTAAGCTCTGCAGCTGACAGCAGCTGCACTCCAGCAAGGTTCCTTCAGGGCCATAAATTGCTTTTCCTATAAAGAACCATCGTATCTTAAAGGGTTGTTAAAGTGCCGTGACACGTGAAACATACATAAGTGAGTGTGTTTTTCTGCATCTGAGGTCTTATTTAAACTGGGCAATACTTTTTAGAATATTGCAAGATATGCACAACAACTTTTACATATGTGTGTGTGTGTGTGTGTGTGTGTGTGTGTGTGTGTGTTTAGGTTTCCGTTTTTAATTGTTAATGTAAAGTGCTTTGAGTTACCACAATTGCTTTCTGTCTGTAACCAAACTTTCTGTCTATAAACAAACACATTTCACCCAGTTCTGTGTAACTTTCCAAACTGTTTTAATGCAAACAAAAAATGTGTGCAGAGAGGCAATGCTAATTAATCCCTATCAGTCATTTATCGCTCAGAAAAAAACACTCCTCCCAGCTAGATACACGAGTTTACATCTTTTTCTTGAGGAGAAAAGGTTTCTCCAAAGTTTTCCCTTGAGGAGTACTGCTGTGCCTATCCCTGCTTGCTATTTTCACAGACCCACTTCACATTTTCCTCTGCCTTGCTTGCAGGCAATGGGAAAACCTAGTAAGTTTGAACGCAAAGAGAGAGAGAGAGACTCCTTTGGTCACTGTGTTCAGTTATTAGGGTGAGCACAACCCCACTGCAGCACAATTTCCCTCTAAGTTCTATAAAGAGAGGGGCGGACAGAGGGGGAGAAGGCTGCTTTCGACATATCTGTACAGGTTCAGCACAGCATAGTTGATCCAAGAACATCCCTTTTAACTTTGTACAGCACATATTACTCTCCACACTGCAGAAGCCAGGATGCATAGGGGAAACAAATTAACCACTGAAAACACACTGATACTGGCTGTATCAGCAAATGACTTCTCAGCTCACTCTCCAAAAATACTGTAACCATCTCACTTTATGGCCTGCCCTGCCAAGAAAAGATTTTCAGTCTGCAAACTGAATCAGGACAGTGAAAATCCAGCTCAATATCAACAACCCCATTAGTAACTAGAGGAAGAGCCAAATGACATCATATTCATGCAGCCAATCATTAGCAGTCTCTAGTTTGAGCCAATCTTATTTTTTAAAATGCATATTGATTGTAAATATAATAATATATATTGCCATTGCATAGAGAAGGAGGAAATGAATTGTCAAGTTTAAAAATATCAACTCAAATAAATTATTCAAAGATAATACCAGGACCTTATAGTATTAAAATTATATAGTTTTACCAACATTAAAAAGTAATCACTGTTATTTCAAATTTGTGAAATAAATAAGTTATAATTTACATACAAACACCTAAATTACCAATCTTTATGATCCAGTTATATTTCATATTACACACCATCATATTTCAAATTACATCTCTCACCAAAAATCTGTACAATACATAAACATTAAAAAACAAGAAAGGAAGATACATAAAAGGTGTGTTTTCTCCCCCCCCCCCCCATTGCTATAAACTAAACACAACCTAGCTTCCACTTGCTATCAACTTTAAAGGATTTTAAAAGAAATTATAACAAGTATTGTGGTAATTTGTATTCCCAACTATTTACTAAGTAATTGACACAACTATGGAACCAACAACTGAAATGTGAGGTTTGGGGAGGAAATGTTTTGCTCACTACAGAAATGTGTTTGTAGTCATTCACATGATCAATAGGCATATGAATAACCATGAATTACTTACAGTAATTTTTACATTGCTCGTACTAGCTTTGGTATCTAGTTACACAAATATGATGACCACAATCCAACTCAGGTTAAATCATGCATACGACTATTGAAATCAATAGGGTTAAGAGCACTTTACTCTGTTCAGTTGCAGCCAATAACAACCGACAAAATAATCAGTATTGTGCAGTTGTTAGGTTTGGATAATTTATTTTATTTTATTGCTTAACATCAGCAACAAACTAAGCTTTGGTTTAAACCATGGCACATTTACAGTTCTTATTCCTCACTTGACAGACTTCAGCACATTTATTTTATGCACAGTTCATTGATCAAAAATAATTATTTAAGAAAAGTATTAATTTAGCTGCAGGATGCAACATGAAAGCAACTTCCTTAGAATAAGCGCAAAATTAAACCTAAGTGACTGGAACTAACATTATTTGTCGCAATTATGCTTCACTTTGTTGTAGCTGACATTCATTTTCTATTTTTACACTTCAGAACATTTACTAGGGATGCAAGTTCCAAAAATCAATACTAATAAACTTTGGTCAGTATTTACCCTCGTTTTATCCCAATCAGTTGTGGCCTACGGGCCATGAGGTCCTCAGAGTGCTGGAGAAGAAGTTATGAGTAAAGGAAATAAAATCAAGACTTTAGGGAAAGGCAATATACCCTTACGTTTGTCAGCATTAATTTAATAGTGCTAGGTCATATTTTCAGGGGGTAGAACTTCTAACTCTCAAGCGAACACAATACACCCACACTTCATTTTCACAATAAAGGTTTGCTTTACGCCATGCTCAGATTCTTTCATGATTCACCCCAGATGATATCTGGCTAAAGGGGAATATATCAGTACTCACTTTACAACTAAAGTAATTCAATTTTTGTTTGGGTAGGACTGGAGGAGAACTTGTTTGTAGAGCATAACGGAAAATCCTCCATAATTTCATCTGTAACCAGTTTAGCATTTATCTTTCAGGAGCTGCATGCTCCTGCACACCTAACTTGTCTCTTGGGCCAGCTATAAACAAAACTATTTCTTCTACTCTCATATAAACCTGCACTGGCTCCCACTAGTTATTTGGACGTGCATGGCTTTTATGACTATCCCAGGACATGGCTTTTGCTGTTTTTCAGGTCCTCGCTGCAATGCAGCTGAAATGTAAACTTGCTGCCATTCTCTGTTGCTTTCGCAGTGTGAGCAGTACTTCTTTTAGCTGTTTGGCTGCAAGCACTTACTGCTTAAAATATATGTAGAGTGAATGCGTCATGAAAAGTTAATTTTTAGTCAATAGGATTGTTCCCTGTATGCATTAATAGTCAAATATGGTTATAAGAATAATTTGGAAGGGTTTTTTTTCCGTTTTTTTTAAATATAGCTCTTAGCCAGGAAGGAGCCAAAGCAAATAATGATGTGCAAACATCAGTGTTATTTCAGCCCCAGCCACAAATCTGAGCTAGCATCAAGGGAATAGAGCTTTTACTTGTCAGAGCAGGTTCTTTGATAGGTACTTAGTACATAAACTAAAAGCCAGACATGTTGAATCAGTTGAATCTGGGAGAAAATGTTCTTAATGTGAAGAGCCTCTAATTTGCAGCATGATGGAGAATCTTTAATGTGTGTCAAAGGGCAAGCCAGAATGTGGGTGGCACAGCTTAGCTTGATCAAGGGAGAATATAAAATAGATTGGGCAGGATTATGACCAGGCTAATTCAGAGAATACAGGGGTTCAATTCAGGGCATATAAAGCAGTTTGTTTATTTTAGGGAAGTTTCTAATGTTTGATGTTTTATCGTGTTTTTAATATTCTGTTGGGAGCTGCCCAGAGTGTCTGGGGCAACCCAATCTTATGGGTGGCATACAAATATAACAACTACTACTACTATTATAATAAACTAAAAGGGCACAGATCGCAAAGGCAGCATAATCAATCAAGTGGATGAACATTTTAAATAAAGAAGTCTGAGAAAATAAAAATATATTTGCCTGGCATCTCTGGATAGAGTGCGCCACAACTGGGCTGCTACACTGAGAGGGCACTCAGTAAAGAATTAAAATAGCTAGTAGAAGGGACACCACAGGACAAAGCAAATAACAAAACAAAGTAATGAATTTAGGGAGGGATACAAAAAAAAGTTTAGGGATTCATGCACAGGACTTAGTACATTAATGAGACTTCATGCATGATCCATTCACTGTTCCCTCAGCTATACAATCACCAACAACACTGCATTGGATGCATTATTATGTCCTGGCCATTTAGGATTATGAAAGTTGTCCCAACTTCCAAGACAAGGGGCGTAACGGGCTTATGCACGCTCCGCTGACGCACTAGGGGTTCAGGAAAGTAACCCCCGTGCAAAACGGTTGTTGTCTGTACTTCTCTCCCATGGAAGGAAACAGGACATACATTAGCCACAGCTAAGTATACGGACAATGATTTCAATGGACATAAGAGCAACTAACTTTAATTGGAATCCAGCCTGCAGTTCTAAACCACTCTCACTGTTGAATGTCACTACTATTTATAGGGGAAAAACTGCATAGCCTGCATTGTTCATTGCAGTCACAAGGCTGTGGTGAACATAAAATCTGAAAACTGTATGTAAAGCACACAACCTGGGATAAATAAATAAACAAAAGCACACAGCACTGCACAGTGTGTTGCACTGGTCACCTCACTTGGATCTGTCCCAACAGTGGCTTTGATGTAGCTATGGAGAGAAGCAATTCTGTCCTCAAAGTGCCTAGCAGAATTGTCACAGTAGGTTTCTGAGGCTTCCAACATACTATTTACTGGGGCAGGTGTTAACAGGCGTTGTACCTCTTGGCTGCATGGCTACCTGAAGACTCAACCAAGGTAGCAAAGCATACCTTTACTGCCTTCAGGGCTATTCAGCAGGCACAATATATGTTCCATCATCAGCATAATTGTTTCCTCCCGATGTATATTCTTTAAGCCTAAAGTAGTCCAATAAGCCTGAATCACTCCATCTAACTTCCTAGTTTCCATATCATCAATAATCATAAAATCCATAGAACATTAGAAGCCCACTTATTTTTAAATTCCGAAACTTGAGTAAATAAACCCAGTTTTTATTATTTAAATCCTTAAACTCCTGGGAATTTGATTCACAACACTCAGAGAGGGCGCTGGCATGTAAATCAAATCAATATATTTCCATTTCAGTTTTTATTGACGGAGTGGTTGTTACAGCTGACATAAATCCAAGTTTAGCTCGAAGTTGTGATCATTCTTTCCTTGGGTAAATGTTGTGAAAAACTGACAATACAAAGAAAAACTGTCGAGACAGGTTGGTTCTTATAAAAATCTGTTTCACACTGTGATGGTGCTAATTGATTCTTAATGGGTTATGGTTACAGTGTTATTTGATATTAAGAAGAAGAAGAAAGCCAAACCATGTTTTTATAGTAAGAAAGTTTTGAAGGTTGGGGTTGCAGAAAGGGGAATTATATTTAATCACTAGACATGTGGGAGGATTTCAACCTGGCAGCAACTACTCACATGGGAATCCAACAGAAAAAGCTTCTCTCAATGAATTAGAAATTAGCAACAGACAAACTGGAAAAATATATTGTACCTATATGGCCCAATGCAGAGGTTTCCTGGTGTTCAAAATGGTCATTATATAAAACATAACAATTCTCCCCTGCACCCAGTCCTCCAGCCTAGACTAGGACCCAGACCCTGCAATTATAATCTGAGGCCTTTTTTTCATGTGCCCCCTCCATGAGAGATCTGGAGAGTGGCAACATGAGAATAGGCATTTTCTGTGATGGCTCCCCATTTGTGAAATGCTTTTCCCAGAGAGGCTTGTTTGGTACCTTCATATCTTTGGGTGCTAGGAGAAAACATCCATCTTCACTAGGGCAGGGTGATATATCAAAATATTGTCCAAAGCTGGTTTGAACTCCATATCATGATATCAGTTTCATAATTCTTGACCTGGCCATATATCATGAATAAGTGTGTGTGTGTGTGTGTGTGTGTGTGTGTGTGTGTGTGTGTGTGGTGTAAAAATCACAATGCAGGGAAAGCCAGCCAATGCCTCTATATAGCTCCATCCTTATTTAAGACATCATGGTATATTTGTATATCACAATGTTTAGCTGGTGATATATCACAATGATGAAAACCAGATAATTGCCCAGCCTTACTCTTCTCCTAGGCCAGGCATGTCCAAAGTCCATTTCAGGGGCCTAATCCAGACCGCCGTTTTACTTAATCTGGCCCCTGTGGCAGTATATGTCGTGGGGTAAAATCCAAAACAACTTCAATCCCCAAAAAAGCTGAACAAGTTTGTGCTAAAATTGTAAAAAAAAAACAACCAAAAAACTCAACTTCAATCCTAAGAAAAGCTCAACTTCGGTCGGCCCTTACACATGTTCACTTCATCAAATCTGGCCCTCTTTGAAAAAAAGTTGGGGCACCTCTGACCTAGGCCTTTGGCTGATGAAACCATCTATGGTCTTTTAAACTGTGTGGGGTATTGTTTTGTTATTATGTTATGTGTTTTTGTACTGCAAACTCCCTTATGCTCCTTGGATGAAGGGCGGTATATAAATTTAATAAATAATAATAGACTAGTACTGCACTGAATACCCAGGTGGGCATAGCAGAGTCAGGTCAATTCTACTCGGTTTCTTCACTCAGATCTTGGTGATGATACACGTCTAGATGAAATAATACAATGTCATATATCTTATTCAGCAATTTTATGCACAGGTCGCTGACAAAGCAGAAGTTACTTCCAAGTACATATGCATAAGATTACACCAACTGTCCTTGACTTAAAGTTTAACGGTAGCCCATGGAACACTGCATGTTCTCTTCTGGGCCACGGTTCTTTGTAGCAAAACAAAACAAAACGGGGGGGAGGAGGCATGCCTACGAGTAGGATGGTGATAACATGTCTTATGCTTCCCTCACCTTACCCAGACAAGCTTTTCCACAATAGCAAATAACTACCAGAAAAGCAGAAGAATATAAACCAGACCTTCCCAAAGTTCAACAAGCAGCAGCAACAGATGAAAAGCCTTTTTCAGGAGCCTACTCCAATGCCTACTTCAATGCCTACTCCAAATTCATCTTACAGGCTTTTCACTTTGAGTGATAGAGCAGTATTGATTCTAGCAGCTAGCTGCTGGATTTCCTTTATTTTTAAGGACATATATGTAATGGGACAAGGGGGCTGCTCGTGCGTAAGCGTTTAAGCCCTCAAAGCTTTGCCATCAGTTCCTAAACTCTCCCAGTCCACGGAGCCATGGGTGCATGGCTACCTCAATCGCTGGCAGAATCCGTCAGTGGGCGCTTCCGGAATTTACGCCAACATAAGGGTTCCTTGACGGAAACTCTCCTTCTGGATTCTCTGCGTGACAGTTTCCTGCGTGGAGTAGGCGTCCCCAGCGGAGGTCCTGAGCCCTCCCCGCTGTTCTCACTGGAAGCATCTTGGAGCCATTCCTCCGACTGAGTTTCTGCAGGAACTCTCCCTCTCCCCCTACTGGTTCCTTCCTCAGCATCCGAAGCTCTCCTAGCCTCCTTGAGCCCTTCCACCACCTGACTCTCCGATGGCAGTTCCCTGACATCCACCTCCCCTCCAGGACCCCCCTCACCCCCCATTTCCCCCTCTTCTCTGGGTGGTGAGGCTGGGAACCCCCGGAAAGAATCCTCCTCATCTTCGGATGACTCAAAAACCGCTCTCCACCTACTACTGTCCCTTCTTCCCCCATACTCTTCCCCATCTGATTCTTCTTCCTCTTCCTGTCCTGATTCTGGGAACCCCGCGAACTCCTCCTCCTCATCAGTGGTGCCGAAGTGTTCCTCCCAGAACCTAGCCAAGGGCTGAGGCTTCCTTGAGAACCGGCGATGAAATGTTCCTACTAAGACCTCATCCTTGACCGTTTCTGCCGGTAACCAGGTATTTTCGGACTCCGGTTCCCCTTCCCATGCCACTAAGTACTCCACCTGTTTCCCCTTCCACCGAGAGTCGAGTATTTCTGCTACATGACTGCTGCGCTCCCTCTCTTCTACTTGCGGTGCCGCGGGAACCTCACCTTCACGTCCCCAAAATTCCCGCCCCTCCCGGTATGGTGATAGTAATGACCTATGGAATACTGGATGCAGTTTCATGTTGTCTGGCAGCCTGAGTTTAAAGGCCACCATATTGACCTGCTGTATAACCTCGAAGGGTCCCAGTCGTTTTGGTCGCAATTTTTTGCAACCCCCCTTGAACGGTAAACCTTGTGTTGACAACCACGCCCGGTCCCCCACCCTTATGGTCTCTCCTTCCCTTCTGCTCCTATCTGCCTGCTTCTTGTATTCTTCCTTGGCCCTATCCAAATTCATTTTGAGCTGTTGATGTATTGCTTCCATTTCTTCCACAAAATGTTCCGCTGCCAGTACGCTCCATCTTTCCCCTCCTTCCCCTGGAAAGGCCCTGGGGTGACACCCATAATTAGCCATAAATGGACTCATGCCCGTGGACACATTTTCCGCATTATTGTAGGCGAATTCGGCCAGGGCTAATTTCTCTACCCAATCATTCTCTCTGTCATTTACATAACACCTCAGATATTGTTGCAGAATACTGTTTGCCCTTTCCGCCTGCCCATTAGTTTCTGGGTGTCTGGCGGTTGAGAAATTGACCTCCACGTGCAGTAAGCTCATGAGCTTCCTCCAGAACCTGGACGTAAATTGTTTCCCTCTGTCTGAGACCACCCTCAAGGGGGCGCCATGCAACCTAAAAATGTGTTTTACAAACAACCTGGCGGTTTCTTCTGCCGTTACCGCATGTGAGCAAGCTATAAAGTGGCACATCTTGGTTAACAGGTCTACCACTACCATTACCGCAGTTTTCCCCTTGGATCTTGGTAAATCCGTCATAAAATCTACGGAAACTGCCTCCCATGGCCGTTCGGGTGTGGGTAATGGTTCCAGCAACCCCGCCGGTGCTGCCCTCTCCCCCTTTGCTCGCTGGCAGAGGTCGCACCCCCTCACATACTCTCGTACATCTTCCCTCACCTTGGGCCACCAGAATTGCCTGGTAACTAACCACATTGTTTTGTGTTGCCCAAAATGCCCCGCGGTGGGGCTGTCGTGCAGTTGTTTGAGTACTCTACCCCTCAATTCCCCTTCTGGTATGTACAAGGCCCCCTTGTAGTACAACGCCCCGTTCCTTTCTTCAAACCCCCCGGTGTTCTCCCCGGCTCTCCTGAGCCCTCTGAGCTTATCTTGGGCGTATTCATCGTTCTCTGTCCCTTCTACCAGTTCTCGTTGCCCCACCAATGCTGCCCCACACACCCAGTGGTCCTTGGGGATGACATGTCTCTCTTCGGGCACTCCCTCCCCCTCCATATACTCTGGTTTTCGAGAGAGAGCGTCCGCCCTTACGTTATCTGGCCCCGGTACGTAGCGAATCTCAAAATGGAATTTGGAAAATTCCTGTGCCCATCGCACTTGTCTCTGGTTCAGTACTCTGGCCGTTCGCCAATATTCCAGGTTCTTGTGGTCCGTGCACACCTGGACCTTGTGCTGCGCTCCAATTAGCAGGTGCCGCCATCGTCGAATCGCTTCATAAATGGCGAGCAGTTCCCTGTCGTACACTGTGTAGTTCCGTTCGGATTTATTCAACTTCCGCGAGAAGAAGGCACACGGTCTCCAGTCCGACGCATCCTTCCCCGGTTGGAGCAGAACCGCCCCTACCGCTCGATCTGATGCATCTGTTTCCACCCTCATCGGTTTCTGTAGATCCACGTGCAAGAGCTGTTCTTCCGAAGCGAACGCTTTCTTTAGCCATTCAAACGCTCGCTGCGCCTCTTCCGTCCATGCAAATTTCTTCTTACTACTGAGACAATCGGTGATGGGAGCCGTTAGGTGGGCAAAGTTTTTGATGAACTTCCGATAGAAGTTTCCAAACCCCAGGAACCTCTGCACGTCCTTCCTGGTTCTGGGTGTCTTCCATTCCAGTACCGCTTGGACCTTGCTTGGATCCATGGCCAATCCTTTGTCTGACAAACGGTACCCCAGGAATTCCACCTCTCTGGTATGGAACTGGCACTTCTCCAGTTTTACCCACAGCTGGTTTGCTTGCAGCCTGCTTAGGACCTCCCGGACATCTCGGACATGCTGCTCTTCGTCCTCTGAGTAGACCAACACATCGTCTAAGAAGGCCACACAGTTCTTATAGAGCAAAGGTCCCAGCACGTGATTCATGAAGGATTGAAAGCAGGCTGAGCCCCCCTGTAATCCGAAGGGCATAACAAGATATTCAAAGGCCCCCAAGGGGGTGAACATGGTAGTTTTCCATTCATCCCCTTTCCTCATCCGTATCAGGTTATACGCCCCCCTCAGGTCCAGCCTGGTAAAAATCTTTCCCTTCCTCACCCTGGTCAAAATGTCGTCAATCCTGGGCATGGGAAAGGCCACAGGTTCTGACACCGAATTTACGGCCCGGAAGTCCACGACCAGCCTGGGTTTAGTAGTGTCTTTTTTGTCCACAAAAAACACTGGGCTGCCCCCCACCGCTCTTGACTCCCTGATGAAACCTCGTTTCAGGTTCTTGTCTATGAACTCCCTTAACTCCTGCATCTCCCTGTCTGACATGGCGTACAGCTTGCCCACTGGTAGCTGGGCTCCCGGGAGTAGGTTAATTTGACAGTCAAAGGGTCTATGCGGGGGCAGTCTATCTGCTTCCTTCTCACTGAAGACGTCACTCAGGTCGGCGTATTGTCGGGGTATTTCTCCCTTTCCCCCCACCGCCATCCCTGCAAGACTGGCCCTAGCCAGCCCCTGCATTCCTCTTCCCTTGCAGTGCTCTAGGCAATGAGCTGACCCAAAAGAGACTGTCCGCTGGTGCCATCCCACTAGCGGGTCATGTAGCGCCAGCCAGCTCATTCCCAAGATGATGGGAGGTCCCGCTAGTGTGGCTACATGAAATGCAATGACTTCCGTGTGCCTTGCCACTCTCATTGTCATGGGGACCGTCTGTTGGTTTACTTCACCTCCCAGCAGTTCCCTCCCGTCAATCGTTATCACCTGCAAGGAAGGGCTTAAGGGCAGCGTCTGTATCTGGTGCTCTGACGCAAACTCCTTACTCATGAAATTGCAGGAGCTGCCTGAGTCTAATAGGGCTTTTATCGTGAGTGGATGTCCGTTGGATAGCTCTAGCAGCACCTCTACGACGAGAGCAGCTCTTGGGGGTTCAGGCTTGGGCACGTTCACTGATCCTTGGCCTGACTGCTGTGCCCTGTCGCTGGCAGCCAGGCATTGGCTTTTACCTGCTCCTTAACCCCCTCCTCCTCACTCCCCACAGCCCCCACCATTCCTTGCCATCCCTTCCTTTGCGGGCAGACCCTGGCAAAATGTCCTGGCTGTTGACAGAGGAAACATTTTTTGGCGCTCTTCCCCTCCTTCTTCCGCCCTTCATTAACATTTGAAGTTCCGCGCAGGGTCGCCCCTCCAATCTCCATCGGTTCCACTGGCGGGGAAGGTTGCGCCGGCATCTCAGGAATGCGGAAATCATTCCAACGCTCTCCTCTCCCTTCCCGCTTCTCCAGAGCTCTCGCCTCCTGGCGCGCTCCAATCGCAAGCGCCGCCTTGGTCAGCTGATCCATGGACTCCAGACGGGGAGCGCGGGGAAGTTCATCTTTCACCGCTGGGGCTAGGCCTTCTTCAAACAGCATCTGTATCGGGTCCGAAGACAGGTCCCACCCCAATTTGTGTATAAGCATGGTAAACTGTGTCCAATACTCTCGGACTGATTGATTTCCCTGTTTGCACGCCATTAACTGTCTGCGTACCACGCCCTGTTCAATCTGGCTGGAAAACATCAAGTCCATTTCGATAAAGAATTTCCTCAAGTCTTTTAAGGCATCATTATTCGATGCCATCAGGGGCCTCACCCAATCTCTAGCCCCTCCCTCGAGGTGCCCAATCACAAAAGCCACTCTCGATTCCTCATCGGCAAAGTCATCGAATTGCAGGTTCAGTGTATACTGCATCTCTGTCTTAAAGGCTTGGTAGCTCCTTGGGTCACCCCCGAATTTCTGTACCAACCCTGGTACCTTCCTTGCGATGGGGGTGGGTTTCACCTGTGCATCCTGCGCCCTCCTTTCCTCGAGCCGCGCCGTTAGCAGTGCCAGCTGGTGCTCCAAAGCTCTGTTTCTCTCCTCCAGAGTTGGTCCCTCTCCAGCTCCTCCTGCTCCTCCAGCTCCGGTTGGGTTGCTCATGATGCCTCTCCTTCGCACAAGCAGCGTCAAGGACTGACGGATTGCTGTAATGGGACAAGGGGGCTGCTCGTGCGTAAGCGTTTAAGCCCTCAAAGCTTTGCCATCAGTTCCTAAACTCTCCCAGTCCACGGAGCCATGGGTGCATGGCTACCTCAATCGCTGGCAGAATCCGTCAGTGGGCGCTTCCAGAATTTACGCCAACATAAGAGTTCCTTGACGGAAACTCTCCTTCTGGATTCTCTGCGTGACAGTTTCCTGCGCGGAGTAGGCGTCCCCAGCGGAGGTCCTGAGCCCTCCCCACTGTTCTCACTGGAAGCATCTTGGAGCCATTCCTCCGACTGAGTTTCTGCAGGAACTCTCCCTCTCCCCCTACTGGTTCCTTCCTCAGCATCCGAAGCTCTCCTAGCCTCCTTGAGCCCTTCCACCACCTGACTCTCTGATGGCAGTTCCCTGACAATATATTAGCATTCCCTGTTCTTAAAAAAAAATAATAATAATTTTGGCTTACAAACAAATATTTAAAAATCACAGCTAAGTTACATGAAATACCATGCTAAAAATATGCTATTAGCAAAGAAACGAAATGAGCATCAAAGCACCCAGGAAGGCAGCTTAGAAGTTAAATATTTTTCATCTGTGGGATGTGTGGCAGATGCCTACCATGGCTACCATCCCGAACAGGGTTCAGACATGAAGCAGCCCAGAATGGCACTCCTAAAATATTATCGGTAAACTCCTCACTGTTCTTCCCAATTGAATTTGAAGCAGAATGTATTATCTCCTTTGATGGATGCCAAACTAATGCCGAGAGTAACTAGAGCTTCTCTGGCATGTCTGGGACAGAGGTTGAGAGGAGTTTTCATAGGACTCTGCTGAATGTAACCAATAAGCCTGCTCCCAACTCCTTTAACCTTTTCAACATCCAGCTACTCACACCTAGACTCAAGTGACTACTGTATCATTATCAGCATTTATAATTTCAGGGCATATACTCACCAAACAGCCCTAACATATTTAATTTGCCTCATTTCCAATACATTTTTTATTTGGAGAAATGGCCTTGATTTTTCACATCAACTTACTTCTAAGAAACATTGCCAGTAGGCAACAGTTATTCTGGCTTCGTTTAAGATGGAATACATGAGGCATTTTACGTTCAGGGGATGTTAAGATTTTGATTTCTCTTCTGGGGACTCACTGCGACACTGTTTTAAAACTCCTGTGCTAAATAGATAGCAAAGCTGATAAAATAAAAAGCTGTTCATAGGCAAAATATAGTCAACATAAGGAAGTGCATCACTCCAAAGTTCATGTAATTGTGATCCTGTAAGACTTGACTGCCATAAGCATTTTTATATTTCCACATGAAATATGGGCAAGAAGTTACTTTAGACATGCCCTACCATTGTTAAAAAATAATCTGACTATATGGCATAAAAACCTCTGCAATTTAGTTATTGCAGGAGGAAACAGCACCTAAGTTACAGGCCTCTAAGGGGCAGGAAGTCATTTCTACTGAGTATGTTGGGATTTTATTTCATATACTTTCATTTAAGATTTACAGGAATCTCTCCCTATAACATCTAGAGACATATGGTTGTCGTGATCTTAGTTTGGGTGTTATTATTTAACATCTTTAGGCTTTGTATGCCCTGCCTTTAGTTTGATATATTAGGAGATTTTTGTTATTGCTCTTCTGTCATGATGACTCTATAATACAGTGGTACCTCGCAAGACGAATGCCTCGTAAGACGAAAAACTCGCAAGACAAAAGAGTTTTTCGTTTTTTGAGTTGCTTCACAAGACGAATTTCCCTATGGGCTTGCTTCGCAAGACGAAAACATATTGCAAGTTTGTTTCCTTTGTCTTGCAAGTTTGTTTCCTTTTTCTTCAAACCGTGCATTCAGGGGGTGCAGTTGCGACTTGACTTCGAGGAGCAACTCATAGCACGCGGTGTGGTAGCCTTTTTTGAGGTTTTTGAAGACTTTGGTGATTTTTGAAGCTTTTCCAAAATCCGTGCTTCGCAAGACAAAAAAATCGCAAGACGAAAAAACTCGCAAAACGAATTAATTTCGTCTTGCGAGGTACCACTGTAATTTGAAAGCTGATAAAAATGGAGCCTGCCCATAGCTGTTATTCTTTTCACCTGCCCAATGATAACCTGTTAAAGATTTGTGTGGCTCGCATGGAAAGGATTCTGTCCTGCAATTATTCTTTCAGCCCGTGCATGATTTTGACAATTAGGGGGTTTGGATACTTGTCAAACTACTGCGACTTTGCGATTTAACCACTTGGTAAGAATTCAGTTTCAGTGTAAGGGATAAAGAAATGGTCATCAAGCAAGTTAAGAGGGCTATATTTGATCTTGTCAAAAATGTTCAGTTCCTTTCCCATCTTCTGTACTGTTCACAGGACAATCAAATGAAGCTGATAGTGGTACCTCTGGTAGTGGTAGTTTTACCTACTGTCAATTCATCAGCTGTAGCTATAGGCCATAGGGCAGTTTAAAATAAATGAATGAATCAAGACACAGTTCCAACAGTGTTGCTCAACCACTCAGTATTATTAGAATAACTTTATCATTTTTAACATTGTTAAAATAGTGTCATTGAATATGTGCAAGGGCTAGTGGTTCAGAGGTATGCCAGTGGTTGTACAGGTTCAATTAGGGTGTCCTGGAGTCCATAGCAGCTCAAGCTGCACTGTGCAAGGAATTGTTTGGAAAGCGGATCCACACCAGGGACAAGGATTATAGAATCATAGAATCATAGAATCATAGAGTTGGAAGAGACCACAAGGGCCATCGAGTCCAACCCCCTGCCAAGCAGGAAACACCATCAGAGCACTCCTGACATGAGGAGTGTTAGAACCTTATTTGCTGCTGCTTCACACCTGATATTGCTGGGCGTTGATGGAAGCTGACATTTACCCTCTGACTCTCTGCAATGTTGGTGCTGCAGAGCAATGGAAATCAAGTCAATAGCTTGGCTTACTGGACATTGCCCTGGTGGTACAGTGAACTTGGGGAGGGAGGCCTGCTACTACAGTTTCTTATTCAAAAATCCCAGCACCTTACAAAATGTTCTATATCTGTTACATTGGATGTTGACAATCCCGGGATATTCTCTATATGAGGTCTCAGAGATACACTGCAGAATGTTGACACATGCTTAAATGCAGTTGCCATAATTCACTAGTGTGTGTAGTGTTCAAGAAGTAGGGAGATATATTTCTTATTCTGACAATTGCTCCATTCATATGGGATTGTTAGCATTCACCATTTTGGGGACATTGACTGTAATATGTGCACAGCATATCCACAGTACACCTTAAACATTATCTCTCAGTTTCCTTCCTCAAACCGCAGAAACTGCAGGCCAATGAAACAGGCATAGATATATTGTTCTCTCTTTGCTTTAAACTTTAAATGTGCTGGTTAATAACTTGTTCTCTCTTCCACTCTACCCCATATTTCATTTTTTATGCACACTTCAAAGACCATTTTGCTTGCTTCTCAGCAAGAGCGCAATTTTCTTTCACCAGACTATTCTGGTTCATGGGCAGCCTAACGCTACATGCACTAGGAGGATTTTGTACAGTCCAAGTATTGACCTATGGAGAGTGCCATCTGTGTGCTTTATAATCCTTGTGCATATAACACAGATGCTAAGCAATACAAACTTCAAAAAGTGAAAAAGGAAGAAAATGGAACACCTTAAGTTTCAAAGCTTGCTGGAGGGGGAATGGTCCATGCTTACTCCTGACAGGTCTCTCCAGTGTCTGGTTATGGTGTTTCTGGCTGCTGAAAGTAGGTGGAGAGACCTGTCAGGAGTAAGCATGGACCAATGGTACCAAATAGTATGGGAAACAGCCCTACTAGAAAAATTAACTAATAAACTGAAACTGACACGGGGACAAACAGAAGAAGACGCCTTCACCCCGGTATGGCTCCCCTTTATCACATACACAGCCCAACAGGACAACGACAATAATCCACCAAAAGCATACAAATCAATATGGCTAACCTGATCCAAAACACCCACCCACCTCACTCACACACGAAAACAAAGATCACCACAGCCAATCACAAGCAAACAATCACACCCTAAGCCAACCCCAACCTCTCTCACCACCAAAGGAACACAAGTGAACAACACAAGCAACGCTGACACCAAACTCTACATACTTTAACATAATAGAAACACCGCCACCCGACCCCACCCCCATCCATCCTCCCTCTCCCCACCCCCCCTTTCTTTTTTCTTTCTGTTTTCTTCTCCCCCTAATGCCTCAACAAATGAAACGGATTTGTAAAGACGTTACATGGAAGAAGAAGAAGGGGGAAAAAAAAATGAGGCACTACACTTCTGTAAAACAAGAAAATCCTTAATAAAAAATATTTTTTTTAAAAAAAAAACATTTCATTCCAAGCATCTAGTTTGCCAGGCTCACCACAAGAGCAGTCATATGGCATATAGGTGTACCTGGGAAATGTCCGTAGGCTGGGGAAAAAATGTGCAACGAGCTGGTACAAATTCAATATTTATCTGAAAGCATTCTTTTTTTAAAAAAAATCCACCCTTTTCAGATCCCATTGAAATCTATGGCATAGTTTCCACTGACACAGGTGAAAATAAGCCAGAGCTGGAAAAGGCACCAACAAGTTTTATACCAGGCCGTGTTCCAGCAAAGCACTGGAACATGCTCTCAACAATAAACATATGGCTGTGGAATGTTTCACATGGATTGTGGTACACATGTCTTGCACATTTCACAGACGCATAGGCCAAATACCCAGCAGGGGGAGGGAAGATATTGGCTACGTTGTGATTTAGAAATTCGGCGCTACTGGCTCCTAGTAATATTCAGAGTCGTAGGTGTATTGAGACAAAATATATACTATAATATATATATAATGATATACTGTATTTTTCCGTGTATAACACCCCCCCCGCCCCGTGTATAACACGACCCCTATTTTGGGGGATTCCAAATAAAGAAATCCCCTATATGTACTATTCGTGTGTAAGACAACCCCCAATTTTAAACTTGGAAAAAATAGGGGGGGTGGATATGGTCTTATACATGGAAAAATACAGTATACAGTATAATATATAATATAAAGTTATGTGTGTTCCTCTTCCAATACAATCTCCCAAACATTCCACACAATGTTATCAGAGGAACATATAAGATGGTACTTTGCATAATTTCTGCACCTCATTGCAGCTAAAGGTAACTTTAGGAAAAGAATGTAAATACTTCACACTGCTGCTCATGCCAGTTTTACTTCATTTCCTAAAGGTGATCCCATAGTTGTAAGAAATTAAAGAACTCTCCATGGAAATCTACACAGCAAAGATGCGTGCCTCAAGTGTTTATCCAGTGCCAGAGAGCAATGACATCTGTGCTTGGGTTTAAGCATACCTAGTGGAAGAAACTTGACTGGAATGCCCTGCATTACCCTTGAATGAAACAGTACCTTTACATAAAATATGAAGATATGTATTCCTCAGGGGAAAGCTGGTGTTCAAATATTTCACAAGACATTCTGTAGATTTACCATGTAATTGGCTGTATTTCTACAGTATTCTAATTTGATCTGTATTTCACCAACCACCTTTTATGTAGAAACCCATATATTGGATGGCAAACTATAGAGGGGATCGATAAGAGCTGGAGCACATCCTCTCTCAATGGAATAAGAAGCCACAGAATCAGAAAACATTTCATCTGTGAAAAGTATCTAGGTTGCAAATATGTTGAACACTGCAGTGTGCTAAAAGACTGGTGGCTGTGTGAAACCTGAATTTCATGTAATAACATAACAAGAGTCCTGAAACCAAAGGCCTGTCTATCCCAGCATCCTCTTTTCCACAGTGGCCAACCAGTTGCCCATAAGATGCCCAACAGCAGGACATGAGGACAATAGTGCTCATAATCCCCAGCGACAGTATTCAGATGCATGCTACTTCTGATACTGGAAGTAGTATACAACCATCATGATGATCAGGGATTCGTAGACTTATCCTACATGCAGCGGCATAGCATGATTTGCTGGCGCTGGGGTGCGGAGGGTGAATGGAGCCTGTGGCAGCCCAGCCCTCACCAATGCCACTGGAGCAATGCCAGCCTCAAGCCATTTTGCAAGACTGAGACAGCAGTGTAGCAACCCCCACTGGTGCCTGGGGCAGACTGAGGTTGTTGAGCTTTTTTAAAGACCCCTGTGCCACCCTAGGATACACACACCACCCTCTGGCTAGGATCACAGGACCCTTCTTGTGCTACCTTGACAGCCCCAAGCTGCTTTGTGAGGCTGGGATCATACCAGCCTCGCAAAGCAGTGCAGGGCTGGCAGGGTAGCATGAGCAGCAGCACCCCCCCAAAAAATGTGTCTGGGGCCATTGCCCTGACAGCCACTCCCCTCCCTGAGGCTACTTCCCTGCCTACATGCATTTGTCCAATTCCATTTTAAAGTTACTGAAGTTTATGGCCATCACCACATATTGTGGCAAGGAATATTATGGTTCAGTTATGTTTTTGTGATACACCTTTTTTTTTTTGTCACTCTTGAACCTCCCAGCATCCAGCTTCATTGAATGAACCAATATTATACTATCATGGGAAAGGCAGGAAAAGTTCTCCCTATCTACTTTTTCTACATCCTGTGTAATTTGATACTCCTCTATCATGCTTCTGCAGAAAATCAGAATGAATTATTTGAACTGCAGAAAATTATTCACTGCCCCACTTAGGAAGTTAGTAAAATAACTGTTTTTCTTTGGGTTTGTTTGTTTTTGTTTTTGTTTTTACTAATACACTCCACAAATATACAACATCCATTAATGTCCACTTGCATTTATTTTTGCCAAATTTGTGTTCCTTCTTGTTCTCCTCGGTGGGGCAAGGCTTGCATGTTCTAAAGTCTTCTTCCCTCAATTAACTTAATTCTGCTTGTTAAGCACTTCAGATATTGCAAGGGATGTGAAGTGCAGATTATGTTCAAAGCCACAATCATTACAAATACAGATCCGAGAGCCTGCGAGGTTCCTACTGCTTCTTTTTCCACAGTGAAGAAGTCTTATTCAGAATGTATCCAGTGGTTTTCTTCCACTGACAGAAGGCTCCTTGAATTAACAGAGGCTTTGTGCAGTGGAACAGCCAGGGAAATGATTGCCAACAATTCCCCCTCTAGTTGCCAATTCATGCCAACTCCAGTGCCATTCTGAATAGTCCTCAAACCCTTTGAAGCAGATGTGGGCAAGAGGACTTAAGACCGAGGGGAAGAAAGTGGAATGGAATGCTGGGTGAAGCTAGAGTGAGTGACAGATAGGAACTGTTGGTCAGAAATGAGAGTTGAAAAATAGGGCAGCTGAAGAGTCCGTGAGAAAGAGGGCATGAAGTGGAAGATAATGAAAGTGCACATGAAAACACATAAATTTTAAGAGTTAGAATAGGGCATTAGAACTGTGAGTACTCTGTATAAAAATGACTACTTGTTCTGGATGCTATGTTCCTTAAAACATAAACATTAATTTAATTAGCTGTCTGTATTCCGGTCTGGGATTCTAAGGTTAATATATTTCACCCGACATGCCTGGTAAGGATGTACTCAAGAATATAAAGTCAGCAGGTGGCAGCAGGTATTTTGAGGGAAGTCTGGGCTTAGCAACTGAGCTAGTGACCATCCTCAGACAGACCTAGGGAATATCACAAGCAGTTTTATCCAATTTGTTGACTACAGTGTTTCATTAAAAGGGAGTTGAATTATTTCCTCACTTAAGCCCCAAACACTGCTAAGCACAAGGGCCATGATGCTGGGTGTTTTTTTCCAGGACACAGATAAGCTCCTTTAGTAATTCGGGAACAGGATACTGCACTTGCTTGCTTGCTTCAATAATCATCAGACAGATAACCTTGTAAACAGATGCACTTAGGAATGGCCTAGTGAATTACTGACACTGGACAGCTATAACCTTCAAAGTCATGCACATCAACCACAGAGAATTATGCTCAAAGGAGAAAGAAATTGCAACCCCATCTTGTTATAGACACTTATAGCAATATATTTACATCCACCCTGCCACTGTCACATGTGATCATTACTCTATGATCTGAAGAAGAAAAAAGATTAAAAAGGCCACTGGGAAGCAGGAAAAAATGCAGTTGATAAAATCTGGACATGTGAAACAGACATAAAAGGAACATCAAATGTTAGAAACCAAATAGGTCCTCCTTAGTCATTAAATTAAAGTATCTGGAATATGGAGTGAAATATATTAACTCGTCCATAATACTGTAAAAATACCCCATGTTTTCAAATAATGTGCTATTTATACTAAATGGAGTGGAGTGATCATTATACTAAGCAGAAATTCTAGCTGAGCCTCATTGCTTTATTTCTCAATGAAGCTTTGCTTAGCATACATTTCTGAAAGAGTGGAGAAGGGGGTAGAGCCTGTGTTGCTCATGGAATTTGAATGTAATGCTACATATATACATTTACTGTAACAGTATTTGGACAGAAATTGTCAGGGAAAATGTGTGCAGCTGTGAACTGAAGAGAAAGCATTCCATGCTCTGAAAAAGATGTAGAGCAAAATAGGAGAGTGCAGGTCTGTGTAGGCTGGCTCTCTTGGATGATTACAGCACAAGGATTTACAGGCTTTGGGTCCATCTCGTCAGCCAAGCAGTTATTCGCAGTCACCAAAACTTTATTCATCTCCTTGTTCCTGATCTTCTGCTGCACCCTCCATGTGAGTTCAAGGACAATTCCGTTCCCCTTCCTGAGCTCCGACCTTCGAAGTCCTTGTTTGTTTGGTCCCACAGTTCCAATATGCTCTGGGCATTTTAACAACACAGCAGCCCAGGAATCCTATGCCACCATCTCCAGCTCCAGTGATCAACAATAAATTATGGCACATCAACTTGTACCTGCCCACTCAACAGCACATCCCAAACACATATTGTCAAAATTACTCCTAGAGTAAGGTTATGAGCTACAAGCACTTGTGCAATAGCTCAGTTGGTTAGAGTGTGGTGCTGATAATACCAAGGTCTGAGGTTTGATTCCCACAGCTGCATGTTCCTACATTTCAGGGGGTTGGACTAGATAAACCTTGGGATTCCTTCCAACTCTACGTTTCTATAATTCTATGAAATCATGACCTTAGAAAAGCATTGTAAGGACATTAAAAAGTTATTGTACATAGGTTTCCCACATAAAGACTTGCAACTGAAATGTATGTTTTCCAACAAGCTCTACACAATCATACTAGCATTAATGATTCTATCTGTTATTTCTATTGGCTCATTATAGTGCTCACTCCAGGAAAAGTCTTTTTATTATGGTTTTAGTACTTGCATTTTACTGATGAAAAGCTAGAAAGGATTTTCCAGTGGAAACATACACTTTAATGCAATACAAATATTATTGTGTTGTGTGTAACAATGTTCTGTCAACTTCAACTGTATCATTAACTAAGGCACACTCAGTGGTTCTATGGACTCAGCTATACAGCTTCAAATAAAACGTTTTGAATGTGAAATATACAATTCTGATACTAAATGGCGACATTTTTCAAAACAATTTTTTAAAAAAACATTTTCACAATGTTTTTAACCACCTTTGTGTCTTATTCATATTTCAGTTGCCTTCAGGGATTTATTATAACCAGATTGCATATCTTTAGGAGAAAATAGATAAAACTATCAAGTTTCCATTTCAAATATCAGATGCAGGCTCCTTTGAAGAAGATGCTACACATAGGAGCAAAAAAAAAAAGGTCTTAAAATGTAAGATATGGTTACATACATTTCTCAGCAGCAAAGAGCAAGAAAAAAGCAAAAACGCAAAATGCTTAAGGGTCAAGCATTGGATGATTTAATAGTTCATGAAATGCAAACCACAAAAAGAGATGAAAAACAAGATGACAAACCACAAAGAACATAGCACTTAATTGGTTATCATAATGGAATTCACAAAATTCATCATATTCAACGTCCAGAGATATTCAACCATGTTGATAAGCCTGTCTGTTCTGAGTTAGTTATCCAAATGTTCACAAAGGTGGTGGTTACCAGATGCACTCATAGAACAAAACCAGTCTTGTCTTTCAAATTTGGATACACAGGGAAAGAGATATTTAAACTTTCCAATGATACCTTCACATTATTATATAGATGTAAAATGAAAGAGGAGAAAACAGCAATAGGCAGAAAGATACAAAGGACATGGACTGAGGCCACTTCAGCTCTTCCTTATTCAACAGAAACAGCAATAGTGTGGCAACTGAATATGGAAAATCAGCAAATTACATTTTGTATAAAATTCTTATGTGATTAAAACAAAATAGCACATTTGCCTTCATAATTTATCTGCACTCTTTTTATTTCAAATGCATAATTACATATTCATGAGTTTATAAAACTGGATTATCCAATGCCATAAACTGAACTTGCACATTATATTTAAAAAACTGTTCTGCTTGTTCAGTTTTAGCCTCAATAGAAGAAAATTCATGTCTCAAGACTGGAGAATCTTGTCCATGGGTCCCTTCTGAATCTTTCCTAAGTTTCTAGTAAACTAAAGCATTGGTCCTTTGTGCTCTATATCACTGCAAACACAACTGAAGTTAGTGGGAAGTCTTCTTTTTGGGAGGTTCAACTGGCCATGCATATGATCCCAGTGAGATATGTGTTCTTTGAAATCCATAACATAACATTTAAGCCAATATTGCCAATATTGTTTGCACTTCTAGCTTTTGCTTTAGAGAGAATATACCTCTAAAGGGCAGAACTGACGATATGCCGAAATTCCTTGGCTCAGCTGGTCCAACTGAAAAGAAGAACCAAAACCAGCTAACTACTAACATTAGTTTTAATGGGAGAATAATTTAGTTTAGCTCTTGCTTGTCTGCACTGCGAACACCCAAATGGATTTTCCCACTGAATTTATGCCAACATGGTGCCCGTGACTGCACATGTGTCTGCCAAGACTTTCCCTAGTACCCACAACATTCTCCTTTTTCCTGCACCCATTTCAATACACTTCTAATAGGACTTTGATTGTAACTAACAGAGGACTAAGTTTAAACCTAATGGGGTGTTGCAGCTGGGGAGGGAAAGGCTAGCTGTTCCCTCTGCAGCTGAGAGCCTTCTACTGGCTACAGAGTGAGTAAAGGACAGGTCAGTGTTAGAAACTGAGATATGAAAGCTAGGAGCTAAATGGCACCTTAAACCAAGGTTATAGGCGCAACACCAGAATGTCTAGGTGTGCTTTTTTAATAACAAGAATACAAAGCTGAAAATGAATGAACTGCAGCTAAAATATTGTGTTCATTTTTCACATGGTCCTTCCCCTGCCCACCCCCCTAATATTATTAAAAGGGTCTCTTCTCCAGTCCTCAGAGAACAGCTGGAAGTGGGGAGGCAGGAAAAAAGGTCCTAATTTCCTTCCACTCTGCAGTTTTAATCTGAAATCTTAGGCGCAGTACTGCACCCAGAGCTCAGAAACTGCTCACGCTAATGAAATTCCCTGTTGCAAAGTGTGCCTAGAACAATGGGAGTTTCAAACACTGGGGCAGGTGTGGTTATAGGGGTGGCAGAGGTGGGTGTTTGTGGTGCCTATGAGTTTCTCAGGTTTCCTGTGTGCCCCAAGGCCTAAAGAGGTTGGAGACTCCAAAGCCATCACACACACATAACTTTAATACTGATATTTAGTAGATGATCATGCCATATATGCCTTTTGTCTTTTTCCTGCACTACCATCAATGCGAAAAGGTAAAGGGCCCCCTGACTGTTAGGTCCAGTTGCGAATGACTCTGGGGTTGCGACACTCATCTCGCTTTACTGGCCGAGGGAGCCGACATTTGTCCACAGACAGTTTTTCCGGGTCAAGTCGCCAGCATGACTAAGCTGCTTCTGGCAAACCAGAGCACTGCACAGAAACGCCGTTTACCTTCCCACCGGAGCTGTACCTATTTATCTACTTGCACTTGACATGCTTTCAAACTTCTAGGTTGGCAGGAGCAGGGACCGAGCAATGGAAGCACACCCCGTTGCGGGGATTCAAACCGCTGACCTTCTGATCAGCAAGCCCTAGGCTCTGTGGTTTAGACCACAGCGCCACCCGTGTCCCCATGAATGCCAAACTTACAGCCAAAAACTAGCCACATTTATTCAGTAAGTCCCACTGGTTTCACTAGGACTGAACAAATGAAGCTGTGGGGCTTAGGAACCCAGTTATGTGACCCCTTAGGGCCTGCAAAGCTTGCAGCCTCTCAACCTTTTTCAAACACTCTCCCTTGTGGAGTGTTCCCTCAGCCTCTTCTCCTCTCCTCTCTCCTTGGCAATCCTCCAGGCAGCCACTCCTGCTGCCCCTGGTCTCTGTCTGAGCTGCCCTCCCAAGACAGGTGCCTCCTCACACCACCCCACAGGAGCATGGGCAGAGGATTCCCTGAGCCTTAGTGGCCCAATGGAGACTGGTCAAAGGTAAACGTGAAGCCAGCACCTTACCTTGGGAGGCAACAGTGGCTGCAGCAGGGTTGCTGTACCAAACAGCTGTGCAAGCCTTTGGGAGGCAGGGATGCAAGAGGGCACCAGAAGAGGGAGGGAAGGATAGAGGGACAGCACCCCTGAGCATCACCCACACCACCCCAGGGTTCCATGACACACTGATGGGAAACCACTGCTTTAAGGATATTCCTTCTCTCGCAAAGGAGTAGGGCTTGTGAGAAGGTCAGACTGTGGGGCTATAGAGTGACTAGCCTTTTTCAGAACAGGCTGTCTTTTCCCTTGGACTTGTCCAGGGTTCTGAAGGACCTGTCTTTGGCTGTTCTTGCTTTCTGACCTGTGACCTTTAAGAGCATTCAAACTCATTGCCTGTTATTCTACTCTTACAGCTCCCTACTCCAAACCCCTGCGTCACCTGTTACCAAAGACTGGACAACATACAGGGAACTAAATAAAATCAAGGTATATCCAAATGTTGTGATGTCTTATCCTTCTGTTGCTCAGAACAACACTGTGTGTAATCCAACCCAAATACATCTGGGAAAGTGGTTGAGTTGCCAAGATTCCAACAAATTATTATCGCAATGTGATGAAACAAATTCAGAATGCCTAGGCAGACATTCCAAGTTTAGTTAATGGATAAGATGATTCATTGTTATAACATAGCAAGTCTGAATGGAAAGACAAAAGCCCGAGACTGTGTGCAGAATTCAAAGGTTGGAAACTTCCAGATGTGAGTATAAAATGTTACTGAGCCAGAGGTTCCCAAACATAAAAAGCAAACCATCAAAATTTTGGAGAATAAGCTCATTCCTAGAACCTTTTCAGAGAAACCATTTCACTAAAAGAGGGAGGGAGAATTCTATCAGAATGCAAAGCTCCCTCTGCCAAGGCTTTTTTTTGGGGGGGAGGGGGTTCCACTGTGAGAATCATGAACGTGGTCAGACTGTTCGGGAGTCATTGCCCTGAATATGTTTTATTTGCCTTTACAATCCTGACAAATTTCATGCAGCTCCCCCCATTGTAAATCAGCTTCATTTGGTCCATATCAGCCTGGAGACAAAACTGAAAGGCTATATCATCCCACCCAGATTGGCTGGGATAATTCTATGGAGGAAAATGAACTCCTAAGCCAAAGGGGTGAGAGTGCTGAAATTGTGCAAAAGCAGCAGCAGATCAGCAGAACAATGATAGCTAACAACAGAACAGCATTACGCTGGGAAGTTTCCATCAGGATTTTAAGAGCCCTATAAATCAAAACAAGAGCTATTCAACAATGCCCTAATAGGAATGATTCCTATGATCTAATGCAAGACATGCAGATTTGAACATACTTTGGCTCCATTAAACTGCCATCATCATGTTGACTCCAGTACAAAGGAAATTTCCCACTGCCTGTGCAGCTGCTAATCCACCTCTTACCCTGTTTCTTGCTCCCATGTACCTTTTCCCACCCAATAACTTTTGCATGTCACAATTTATGGTCCCAGTGCATTGCCTGACACGATTCCTTGCATGGTCATATCATTAACATAATACTGAACAACTTTTCCAGTAAGCATATTTCAACTTCACATACTTCATTGCACAAAACCTCCATAGTTTCCTTTGTTGCAAGAATCTTCTCTGCAAGCAAAAGAACACTGTGAGACCATCCAAGACAAATTACTTGATTTATACAATAATTCCAATTTTTGTATTTCAGAAGAGTCTAACACAACAGTGTTGAACCACTAATACAATGGTGTTAGAAACTCAGATGCATAAACTAATTGCCAAATAATACCTTAAACCTAGGTTACAGTCACTACAACAGAATGTCTAGGAGACTTTTTTGCAATTGAATTTGTTGCTATTATTATTTTTATCATTCATTTCATTTCTATACTGCTTTACATTTTAAGGAAAAATCTCAAAGCAGGTTACAACACATTAAAACATCAAATAAAATAAATTCAAGCTTAAAGGAAAAGACTTCAGATTCTTCTCTAAGGGACATTTTGCTTTCCTGATATTTATTTATTTACAGTGGAACCTCAGGTTACATACGCTTCAGGTTACATACGCTTCAGGTCACAGACTCCGCTAACCCAGAAATAGTGCTTCAGGTTAAGAAGTTTGCTTCAGGATGAGAACAGAAATCGTGCAGCGGCGGCGCAGCGGCAGCAGGAGGCCCCATTAGCTAAAGTGGTGCTTCAGGTTAAGAACAGTTTCAGGTTAAGAACGGACCTCCGGAACAAATTAAGTACTTAACCCGAGGTACCGCTGTACCTACTTAATTTAAATAGCTGCCTCATGACAGAAGTACTCTAGGAAGCCAGTGTGGTGTAGTGGTTAGAGAGTCAGACTAGTACCAGGGAGATCAGGGTTCAAATCTCCACTCAGGCATGAAGCTCAATGGGTGACCTTGGACCAGTCACAGCCTCTTAACCTACCTCACAGGGTTGTTGTAGGGATTAACTGAGGAGGGGGGTGAACCATGTACTCCTTGTAGAAAAAGGTGGGATATAAATGGGATATAAATAAGCTCTTCAGTTTACTTCCTTAAGAAAACTGGAGGAGCCAGCCAGATGGAGATGTCAGTCGCCAATTTGGCACCCAGAGATCTCCCCATGGTTGCAATTGCATCAGCAGTACTCGCAGAATGCAGCTGGCGCCTGGGGAATTTTGAACACTGTACACTTACAAAATAGAGGGGAAATTCCCAGAACTATGAAACACTGATCACTTTACTTGAAAATGCCATATGCCCCAAGATTCAAGGTGGTAAAAGTTCCCATCAGCCAAAAACAACAGCTTTATGTGAAATAAATCAGCCTTCTGTGTAATGCACACTTACAACTAGCAGGAGAAAAAGATGGGTAAATAAATATTGCTTACAACCCATTTCCAACAGTTTTTGTGACAGCATATAAATGCTTAGGTTGGATCAGCCATTCTGTTACATGCACCTAAACAGCTATATGCACCTGAACAACTGTGCAAATGACTTCCATGGAGGAACACCAGCATTGCGGGAAAATATGGTGGTAGAGAGAATATTTAGGGCTCAGGTGACAATATGAAAGAACAAAGCAACACCGATCTAACTACTTAATTGTAGCAAAGTAAAAAAAAAAAAAAAAAAGACTCCGCTAAGCTCATTGAATTCCTGCTGCTTTCAGAATAAATGAAGCAAATTTATATTGGGGGATAATGCAGAAATGGGTTTACTCTGGTGTCAAAGCAAATGCAGAAATTTAGAAAGGACTCATACAATTTCCCAACTAACTGATTACTATTTCTTGAATCTTCCTTCTCTCTGCTCTGGATTCTGAGTTGTATTAGCCGCCCTTAGCATCCCTGCAAATGTCATTTCATATTTCCATTCATGCATCAGTAAACTAAAAACCCAATTCTGTTTATAGCTTGAAAATACTGCTAAATCAAGCACTACTGAATTCATTATAAGACAGATAAATACTAGTTTCCATTTTGTCACCCCTGTGGGTTTTTCTTTAACAAGGCTATTTCAAATAAAACCACAGTGCTGATAAAGGGAATCATCAGCATTCTTAACCAAAGCTAAAATTTATTTGGAGAAGTCACACTTAAGAGGGTGAAGTGTTTTTTTGAAGTTGAAGATTAAATAGAGTAACTTGGCTAAGATTCTGATAATTATTTGTGCAGAGTTTTGGGTTCAGTAGTGCTAACCTGATGCTCAAAACTTCAACATATACCTTCAATGCATCCTTCAAGGTTATTACCTATTTATCTATCTATCTATCTATCTATCTATCTATCTATCTATCTATCTATCATCATCTATCTATCTACCGTATTAATTTTTTAAAATATTATTACTTGTATTTTTATTATGGCCTTCCAGCAAGGTAAAAGTGGCATTTAAGCTCCAGAAAATTATGTGAGGTAAGTTGGGTTCAGAAAGTGACTTCCAAAAAATAGCCATCCTCCTGGACAGGGATGTGAATCTCAATTTCCCAAATCTAAACCCAGCACTAAAGTCTGCAAAAGCTATTTCTATAATTAAAAGTTATTAATCAGGAGAAAATAAATGGTCTTTAAAAGAATGTAAAGGACAAATATGTGTAAGAAAACAACAGTAATATGTACTTCACTGGTTTGAAAACCAATAAACATTTGGTATTGTTATTTTTTTAAAAAAAGTATGAAATGTATTTTGATATTACTATTTGCTTCATCATGACTGCATAGTTCTTTATAATTTCAGTAGGATGCAGGAAACCACCAGCTATGGGCTTGGAAGCTATTCTGTGCATCATTCTCCCTCCCCTCCCCCCAAGCCATCCTCTGACATCAGATGGCTGACACCTGCTGAAGTTCACCTGCAGGAGTGAGGGGAGACACTTCAAAGGGCTTGTTCAACCCATTCTTACGTGCGCCACACATATGATGTCATATATGATGTCAGGTGTAAAGTAGGTGGCAGTGGCTTGTCCAAAACATCCTTTCAGACCTGGTGGGGCACATTTGGTTCCCCACCCCTGATTTAACTTATAAACATTACTCATACAGAGTTAAGTTTAAACATTTCTAATACTGTATATGCATACTTTCTAGTGAGTCTCCCCCCCCCCCCAATGAACTCGGCGGGTCTTACTTCTGAATAAATGATTGGGATTGCGCATCGTATCTGTAATCCTATGCACACTTACCCAAGAGAAATATCTCTTTAGCATAGTGGAATTACTTCCAAATAAGCATACATGTGTAGGATCGAGCAGAAAAACCCCAGCGCCACCTTCACTACTAATTAACCATCGATTGCTGCTTGGATGTCACTTTTGCAGGTATAGCAGATCGGAAGTCCTTTCCTGTCCACACACCATTTCTAAAGTGCACCAAGCACCTGTTCCTAGGACCCCAAATCCATCCTCTCTAGAAGGAACCATTGTTTTGCTCTTTCTCCCACCATAGGGAGAACCTCTCAAGACTGTTAAATAAAGTGTGTTATCTTATACATCTGGGACGTCCAGGTCCAGGGCGGTATATAAATTCAATAAATAAATTACGGTAATAAATTCTCAAATGCAATTGTCAGTAACTGCTTTCTCTAATCTTGCAACCAGAAATAAGAATAAGAACATTCCAATTTGTGTAGTGCACTCTTTTCCTTTCAACTCATTGTCACAACCACCCCTTTTACTATGTCCTTCTGCTTAAATGACTTGATCGTAGTTTCTCAGGTGTTCTGTTTTTTTCTTGGAAGAATCCAAGCTAGCCATTGGCTGTGTGTGATGCATTTAAAGTCAAAATACAGAACCTAAGACCAACCTTCTGTTAAGGGACAAATCTGAATGTGACATTGCAGCTGTATGTAACAAAGTCACAATATATCTATTTTCCTTGATAAGTAATAGGAGGGTAGGCGAGAAAGGGATGCCTATCCTTTCCTTTCCTAGTTACTTATTCCTTGAAACATTCTTTCACAAATACACAAACAAAGAGAGAGTGCTGCTTTCATCCTTCAGGCCACCACAGCTATATTTGCCAGATAAATGCAGGTTTGGAACAAAAGCAGCCAGGCCAATTGCCCCCTCCTGAGGTCAATTTGCAATGGATAAGGCCCCACTGCAGCTTCATGGCATGTAGTGGAGTACAGCATGTAGTTTGCTCACAGAGAGGCTAGCAAAATTCTCTGAGCTGGGGCTTGGGCACACTCTATAGGCCTATCCTCAAAAAGCAGCAAACTTTACAAGCACCAAAATTACCCTTTGACTCAAAATAAAATCCAGGTGATGTAAATATTTCTAACTCCCCTATCCCTGCACCTGTTGTGATCCAACTTCCCTGTCAATCCACACTCCCCCATTCCCTTTTCAGAGGGAGGGTTCCCCCCACCTGTTGCAGCAGCCTATGGGAGAACTACGCATCCCAGGCTGATTGGTCTTTGTGCCCTGGTGTGCTGTGATCTGGGATGGAATTGTCCCTTCTCACCCTGGGCACCCCTGCTCTTGTTTCCACCATAGCAACTTGCATATCAGGAAGGAAAAGGATAATGTATTTAGAGGGGGTTGGTTCTGTGGGGAACGGGAAAGGTGGCAAATATGGGTTTGGAGAAATCGTATAAAATCTGAACTTTTTAAAAGTTACTGAATCACTGCCAAATTATCTGATGCAAGCTTGAGAGAACTTGCATGTATCTATGTGCCTGCGGTAATTTATTAATTAGTTTATTGAGTAAGATTGGCTGCAACGCTAAATACATTTACAAGGCAGTAAACTACATTAACACAATGAAACTTACTTACAAGTGAACATGTATAGGATTCTGCCAAGAGGGTGACTTGGGTTCAGTATCTGAAAGGTTCCTTACTGAAATTTGCTTCGATTTGCTTCACAAGTGCAATCATTTATGTGATCAGCTGCCTATAATGCAATTTTACAGGCAGAGTTACACAAAATAAGTTGTTTGTGAGAGTAGCTCTCCACATAGCTTATAGGGAGTTTAACCACACAGGCACAAACCTTCAATTTTTGTGGGAACACAGGAATCTGCCTTTATATAAGTCAGACGATTGGTCCATCTAGCTCAGCATTGTCTACACCAGTGTTTCCCAAACTTGTACCTTCAACTGTTTTTGGACTACAGTTCCCATCATCCCTGACCAGTAGTCCTGCTAGCTAGGGATGATGGGAGTTGTAGTCCAAAACAGCTGGAGACCCAAGTTTGGGAAACACTGATCTACACTCGGGGTTTCAGGCAGGGAGTACTTACTTACTTTACTTTATCAAACCTTTATTAGGCATTATGGAAATAAAACCTTAAAAGAGAAAATAACATATAAAAGCCTTGAAATATATATAAAAAGGCAGCAGTTTGCTAAATGCATATATATATATACATATAGAGTCAGTGGTTTTCCTTGTTAACCAGGCAGGGAGTATTTCTCAGGTCTACCTGGTGGAAAACCTGGGATCTTCCACATACAATGAAGAGACAAGGAATTTCCATCATTTTAGAGACCACCTGCAAGAAATGCCTCTTGGTTTTGTTGTCTTCCTGAAGCTAAAAAAATAAAACAGGAGGTTGTCAAGCTCATGACTCAACACAATACATGGCTGGTGGGCTACGCTAAGTGAAGTGAGACACAAACTGGTCTACAATTGAAACTGTAGCCAATTTTAGTTGCATTGCCACTATTTGCTGTGCCCTAGTCAGGGGCATGGTTAATGCTGAAAATCTTGGACTTGGCTAAGGAAGGGATTTGGATGGGAGAAATCACAAGTGTTAACAAATCTTGTTAAATATAATTCACACCAACACAGTTGTGCTACCCACCATGCCTAAAGCCAAATGGACAAAGCAAATATTTCTGATACTTTCCAGGAACACACTAGAAGTCAACACACCAGAAGTTTGTTTGCCTGCTAGCATTTTAAAAACTTTGCAATAAAGTGGCTCTAAAAGTTTGAGATTCAGCAAACCCTGATTCAAATTCTGCTAAGCTTCAAAATCCAGTGCATAGCATTGGGCAACTTTTGGTGTTTTGGGGGGCAAGGTGTTTTGACTTTGACTTTATGAAAAACATGAGGTACAAACATTAAATAAACTATGTATTCCTTACTACAGGCATCCCCAAACTCGGCCCTCCAGCTGTTTTGGGACTACAACTCCCATCATCCCTAGCTAACACGACCAGTGGTCAGGCATGATGGGAATTGTAGTCCCAAAACAGCTGGAGGGCCGAGTTTGGGGATGCCTACCTTAGTAGAAATGCATAGGATTGGACTGTAAATAACTCACTTTACATGGTTGTGAAGGCTGCAGTCTTACATGCACTTACTTGAGAGAAAGTCCTACTGAATTCAGTGGAACTTTCTTCTGAGTAAATCACAGGTGCCCTATTTGACCTCAGGGTTGTGCCACATATCTGTGTCTTAGCTTCCATATAGCTATGGAACCATGTTAGAGCATGGTGCTGTTAACACCAAGGTTGCAATTTCAATGCCTGTATGGGATGGCTGCAGATTCCTGAATTGCAGGGGGTTGGACTGGATGATCCTGCAGGTCCCTTCCAACTCTTTGATTATGAATTGCCCATCCATCTTAAACACCTACTCAGATTTTAATGGGTTTCCCTATTATTTTTCTAAGTATCAATTGTCTAGGGAGTGAAGTGTAGGTTAAAGAGAGATAGCAGTGCTTGCTAATGTCTACCCCCAAGAAGTCATATTTGTTTATTATTACTATTATCTATTAAATTTTGTATTGCCCTCCATCCAAAGATCCTGGGGCAGCTCACAACAGAAAAATACAAAATGAGATTACAAAATATATAATAAAACAAACACAGACCAATAACCCTCCGTCTCAGTTTAGTCAGTGGGTGTAGGCATGTAGCCCAAATGCATCTTTTCCTTTAGCTTTCTACTTTATGCATTGGATAGTTCATGCATAGTTATTTTCTCAGAGCAGTCACTTAATGCTTGACGCATTTGTATGCCTTTCACAAAGTGACAGTGTAATGAGAAAGCCACAGTAACTGAAAGTAGGTAGGAGGCAGGTGTAGGTGCAGGAGGAGGACTATGAGAAACCGCTGTAAATTCTCATTTTCCAAGAGTCAAAAATCTGGCTCTACTTAAGTCCCATGACAATTACGCCATTTAATAAGCAGAGTTCGTAGTGCCAAGTCCCTGCCACAGGATCACCACCAAATGTTAACTATTTTATACCTTTTCTTAAAGCATCTCCACACTAACTTTCCCCCTTCAAGCACCAAAGTTACTTTCTGGGAAAAGACTTTCAGCAACAAACAGCAAAATGTTTTTTTCCCCCAAAACTGCAGCTCTGTAATTTTTAATTATTCATTTTGGTTTAATTAATTGCTTTGTGTTTGGTACAGTTAAACAGCAATCTCGAAAGACCAATGAAACGAACCAGAAAGTGTCATTCTCTCTATGGATGTCAAGCCAGTAGCTTAATATGTAACTGGTTGTTTACATCAGCATATATGACACAGACAGGAAAGCTTTTATTAGTAAAAAAATAATAAGCATCCTTTGCTCCTACTGTACTAACTATAGCTCACCTATCAACAAACACTAGGATCTGAAATCAGAACAAACTGTTTTTCTCTTACTCCAGGTTCTGCAGAATTCTCACCAGATAAGCCAACAAAACACACCTCTCTCTTCCGCCCACAGGGGGAAAAAATGTATTATTTTAAAAATGCTTTCCAAGCATTGAAGCTCCTGAACGTGCTAGCCAGTAAGGTTTGGAGCGCTCTCTTTGAGATTTATTGGCATTCCTAAGTGCTTTTATAACAAATCACTGGCTCAACTTATTTTAGCCATTGCTCACCAGAGTTCTCAGTCTCGGGTACCTGTTTCTAGTGCCAGGACCCATCATACGAATTAAACAACAACAACCCAATGCCTCGGAGCACAGATAGAAGGGCACTGCTCTGAGATTCAGTGGAAAGGCAGGATCCAGTTCAGAGGGTGAGTTTGGGAGGTTTCAGCTGCAGCCCTTCCCATTCGCTACATCAGGGGGGACATACAGTACAACCAAATCAAAGGTCCTTCAGCTTAAATGCATGGGAGGCAGAGAGCGAGCAGGGAAAAGAGAGTTTCGTCCTTTGGCAAGAACTATAAAGAAAAGCCAGCAGGAGAAACAAAACAGTTCAGGAGCCCTTTGCGCACCAGCAGGTCCCACCAGCAGAGAGTCACAGGGCGGGAAAGCTCGGGGCAAATATTCGCCCAAGTCCCAGGCGTCGTGGAGCAGACAGGCGAGGGGGCTCTGGCGCGTCTCTGAGGAGGCGCAGTTCTTCGCAAGGACCCCAGACCCACAGAACCGCGTCGACCCCCCTCCTCCATTCTCGCAAGGAACGCCGAATTGTTCCGACAACAATTCCAAGACGCGCTTCTTAATTTGGAAACTTCCATCTGCCCAGCGTCGCCATTCATCTCTACCGGGCCTCTTTCTCCCCCCCCCCCCGAGCCCACCCCTCCCGTTTTCGCGCCTATTTTTGCCGCCTTCGCGAGAGGCGCCTCAAGGCAGCGGGAAGACCGCCGCGCAGATTCCCCGCTGTCCCTCTTCCCGCCTTTTAAGCCCCAGAGGGCAGGCTCCGTCTCGTCTCCGTGAGGGAGAAGTGCGTGGAGATTGTTGTCCCTTTTCTCTCCCCCCCCCCCACAAACCTGAGAGGAATATGGACGAGGGCGGGCGCCGAGGCTCCCCTCGCGAACTTACCGCTCCCGGGCTGGGCTGGGGCTGCGAGCAGCTTCTCCTCTCTCCTGCCACCAGCCGAGCTCTTCTTCATCCTGCGGGAGGCTGTCCCTGCGCGCCCACCGAGCCGCCCTCAGCCAGCCATGCGCCTGGAGGGAGGGAAAGCGGGGCGGTGAGGCGGGGTGGGGGGGGGGGAGAGAGAGAGAAAAGCAGCCCGGCTGGGACTGAGGGGAAAAGGCGGGCGCGCGCGCGCACACGCCGAGGCGAAAAGGAGCAAGCCGGCCGGGCGAAGGAGCGCGGGAGCGAGGCGAGCGGGTGGGAAGCGCCGCAGCTGGAGGGGTCTCGGGGCGAGTCGGAGGCTGCCCACGCCGGCTTCCCGCCGGGCAATTCGCCTCAGAAAAGGAGCATCCCCGGAGAGCCTCGTGAGAGGAGATGGCCGATGGCCGGCCACTTGCTGCCTGCTGCTGCCTTTCCCTCGCCTCGGCAGCAAAGAGCGAGCGATAAGCGAAGCAGCGCCTCCTGACACGCGCGAAGGGGAAGAAAGTTGGCAGTGGGGGGCAGCTCGCCCCCGAATGGCCGCCCAGAGAGCGGCTGGCAAGGGGGGCAGCAGAGAGAGGACCTGGGCTGCCATGCCCGAGCCCACGAGGGCGAACGGGGTCATCGCAGCATCCTTTCTTTCTGTTTTTTTAAATACATGTTTATAGTCAGGGGGAGGCTGGCCGGGAAGTCAGACGCTCATTTCGTTCCTTTATACATGTCCTTTGTGCTTATTCCCAAGTAAGGCTGAAAACCTCCCTTACATGGGAGTAAGCCCTATCATATTCCATGAGGCTTGCTGCTTAAGTAAACACAGTGAGGATCGCAAAAGAAATGCACCAGAAGCAAACTCCCCTTTTGCTTTTGCAGCCGTGGTGTGATTTAACCGGGTTGAACGTGCAAAGCTTCCCATGGTCAAGTCTTCCTTTCTTTATAAAGAATCAGGATGGGCAAACCTTTGCTCATTTCATTGCTCATTTCATTGCTTACTGGAAGGACAGATTGTGAAGCTGAGGCTCCAATACTGTACTTTGGCCACCTCATGAGAAGAGACGACTCCCTGGAAAAGACCCTGATGTTGGGAAAGATTGAGGGCACAAGGAGAAGAGGACGGCAGAGGACGAGATTGTTGGACAGTGTTCTCGAAGCTACCAGCATGAGTTTGACCAAACTGCGGGAGGCAGTGGAAGACAGGAGTGCTTGGCGTGCTCTGGTCCATGGGGTTACGAAGAGTCGGACACGACTAAATGACTAAACAACAAAGCTGGCCTATGAGAAACCAGTTTTCCAGGTCTATCGCTCCATTGTTTCTCAATGGGTAGATTTGCTGTCCATTTACAGATAGACCCAACATCTGGATGTCATCTTTCCACCCACAGATGAAACTCTGATTTCTTTCCCTGGTTTCCATCACTCCCTCCAGCCCTTAATTAATTGTACAGCTGAGATCATCAACTTCACAGCCCGCCTCCACTGCAAAAAAAGAGAAAGTGTTGTGATAACACTACTCTTAACCTCCTCCTTCCAAACAAAATGAGCTGCACTGTATTTATAATTTGTAATCCAGAGGCACAATTCAACTCTATTTTTCATTCACTACAGTTGTTGCTTCTCATTCCACCCACCAGTATATGACTTTCAGGCCACCTTAAGCACTGATCATTCTCATTTTAGAAAATAAACCCTGTCGGCATTACATGCAATGCACATCGTACAATACCAATGAGATAGGCCATTTCTACAAATTTTTCACCAAGTTACTGGCCCCAAGTACACATGTGACAACATTAAGCCAAACCATGGCTTAGCATGAATGGGTTCCTCCAGCCACTTTGTTCTCTCTGATCAATGGGTTGTTATCTTGAACAAAGCCATAGCTGGGTGTGTCATCTGAATGTGAACTTGTGGTTTACCACACTTCAGACAAATGACAAGCTGTGTGATTTGCAACTCATGGTCTGCCTGGAGGAGCTAAAGCTTGGTTTAGATGACATACTAAGTCAAACCGCAGAGCAGAGCAGCATCAAAATGCTCAGGGAGGAGCAGAACATCCATGGTCTCCTCTTTGGGAGCCCACATGTTGTGATCATATCTCCCAAGAGTTTGTCTTCTTTTTTTCTGAAATGCAGCTATGAGTTTGCTGTCCCTTTATTTCCTCACTCATCCATCCAGTGAGGATAACAGCAGTTCCAATAATAAAATTTAGATTTCAAAGATGGCACAGCAAGGGGAAAAGAATTAAACAACCCCCACTCCTTCTGCCCGTTCAAGTGCCTAAGCAAATTGGCCACCCATGTGTAAAGTAGCCAGATACAAAAAGGGACAGAGTCCTTTAATGCTTCTGTAGAAGATGGAATCTCAGCAAGTGTAGCTTATATTCCTATTGAAACCTGCTGAAATTCCTACTACACAACTATCAAGTGTGAGTAACACTGGGAGATCTGACTACAGGTCTCCCACATCACACATAATTTGGCTCTAGGCCTCACGGATCATGGGGGGAGGAGGTTCAGCACAGCCCAACTTTAGCTGAATCAAATCTGTGTTGAACTTAGTATGGGTAGTTCCAGATGGGGAGCTTAATTTGCAATGAGTCACTGAGATATCACAAATGGTTTGTTGGCAAGATCCTTTTTTTTTTAATTTACTGGGTTTTTCCTATACTGGGTAAATCCAAATTGAAATGGAGTGGGTGGGTTGGGTTACAAGCTGGCATTTTTAATGCCAAAAGCATCATGTGGGTAATGCAAAAACAAAAACCTTGTATGCATGAAGAACATCATTCCCACAATAAACACCCATCTGAAGCCACCCAGCGCTCAGTAGTTAGACATAGAAAGGATAAATACTTTTGCTGAAAGGCAGAACATATTATTTTAAAAACACACACACAAAACACAGATTGTTATGTTTTACATGCAATTCATACAATATTTTCTCTGGCTAGCTTTGTTGTTTTGAATTATGTTTATAATATAGTCATCTTTCAGTTTTTGTTAGAGGTGAGAGCAACGACTGTTCAGTTACCATACAATAGGCAAAGTGGGACAAAAAATATTGTTTCATACTAGTCAAGGGGATAAGTAGGCAGCTCTAAAATATGATAGTGTAACTATGAGTAAAACTCAGAACACTTCATACATCAGATTTGTAACCTGAGTGCTAATGTTATGCAATAGAAGCAACTTCTAAATCATTCCTACTAATGTGTTTTTCCCCTGTGTGTCAAATTATAGTAATGACAGCATTACTATTAAAAAAGATTTCTATGGTTTATGTTAAAACAATGTTCTGCTCAGTGTCCTCAGTGTATTCTTTCATTTGAGCATTCGTGAAAAAAATTCTCATTAGTCTATTTAAAATTCTTGTTTAATGTACTTTTATGTTCCATTGTGGGGGAGACTTATTGTGAATGCACCCATGCACCTCTTTTTGTGAAACTATATTCACCAAATTCTGCAGCTGCTTTTAAGTTTTAAAAAAATAAAATAGTGATGGTCTATCTCTGACATAGTTTTGCCACCATCCGTCCTCTGACATATTCTTAGGAGCATTTCAAAAGCAAATCCTTTTAAGCAGTCCTTACCCTTACAAATGTACTGAATAACTAAAGTGCAAAAGAATAGCCAACATGGCTAGATACATTGTTTATCAGCACTGTTAATGTAATAACTTATTTTTATATACTAAGCTTTAAATTGATACAATTTTTCCAAAAAAGGGCAACTTCTCTTGCAAAACATACTCAGTTTACCAAAATTGGACCATCAAGAGTATCAAATGTTTTTTTTCTTTTTTAACCTTTGCATTTGTCACAAGGATTCACTTCTAGAAAACATTTTAATGCACTGTTTCCTCCCCATTTTCTTTGGCAATGTCTTGAAACAAAATGCAAACAACCTTGAAGTTTGTTGATATTTGCTGTTGTTGAACATAAACATACTTACTTATTTCTGATCATAAAGTAAGTGGGATCCGAAGGTCAAGATTTTCTAGCTTCTAAAGCCTGAATCTATTTAATTATGTACATTAATCAGACTGGCAATTAAAGAACAAAAAGTTATTTCATTAATTTTATTTAATTGGATTACTTTAAATGTAGCAGCTATAAAGCTCTACTGCTGATCACAGTTGTCTTTGTATTGTTAGCCATGATTTTATATATGGAGACTAAGATATTATTCATCTTTACTTGTGACAGTGCAGGATTTCTCCCCACTAAAAGAGCTCTATAAATCATAGTATATCATGCAGTATATTATCTGTATATGACACAAAATATTCACACTGAAAACATGCAGTAGGATCATTTGCATATAACATTGAACATTCTGATGCACTGTGGTCAGTGGAATGTTTGGCCATTTTGTATGCACAATAGGGAAAGGTGTGTTGATGCTCCCGACAGTGCATCTAAATCTAAAGCTTCACAAAATATCACTCATTTTTATTTTCAAAGTAAAAGCAGCAGTTTTGATGGGTGCAGAAATATGTCCTGGAGCGAGAGCATGTGAAATCAATCAAGTGTGGGCAATGCGTCCTGCATCGATCACACAGGTGATTCTACCCAATTGGGACCATCTAGTGAAGGAATTATGTCACAAAACTTTATAGCCAATAAGACTTGGATAAATGCTGCTATCACTAAATACAATACAATCAATCTGTGGTTCTATTCCATGTGATGGACACAGCAGTGGATCAAGCTGGAGCTTAATAGCAAGAGTTAACAGTTTGGCCAAGATGAGTCAGGCAAGGCAAAGCAAAGCAGGACAAAGTCTAGGTTTTATCATTGTCTGTGTAAGAAAAGATAAAGATAAAGGGACAGAAATGTGCCTTTCTAGGTTGCATAAAAAAGAAGGCTTACCAGAAGTTGAATCACATCCTCCCATCCATCTAGCTCCCTTTACATTTTCCTTATTGGCGAAAGTTCTCAGGTTTTTCATGTTCATCATAGCAGTCCTTAAAATGACTCGGGGTATGTTAGTATCTGTTCAATATTGTTCCAAGTGGTCCTTGTATCAGTTGACAAGGATTCGGTGTAGGGAGTTGGGTACGTTTAACCTGGATAAGAGGAGAGTGAGATGAGAAATGACAACCATCTTCAAATATCTCAAGGGCTGTCTCATGGAAGAGAGAGCAAGCCTGTTTTCTCCTGCTCCGGAGGGTAGGACTTGATCCGATGGCTTCAAGTTACAAGAATGCAGATTCTGACTAAGCATCAGAAAGAATCTTCTGACAGTAAGACTTGTTCAGTATTGGAACAGACTCCCTCCGAAGGTGATGGACTCTCTTTCATTTTAGGTTCTTAAGCAGAGGTTGGATGGCCATCTGTCATGCAGGCTTTAGTTGGGATTCCTGCACTGTAATCCTGTGCTGGATTAGATGACTCTTGGGATCCCTTCCAACTCTACAATTCTATGATTCAAGGAATTGATACTAGATACAGCAAGCAGTATATTCCCTGACCCATTTCATCCAAACAGCAGGCTCTTGAATTGCTTTAATAAAGTTGTTGCTTGTTTTCCAAGCCAACTCTAATGTACAGTGGTGCCCCGCAAGACAAACGCCTCGCAAGACGGAAAACCCGCTAGACGAAAGGGTTTTCCGTTTTGGAGGCGCTTCGCAAAACGAATTTCCCTATGGGCTTGCTTCGCAAGATGAAAATGTCTTGCGAGTTCCTGCGGGGGTTTTTTCCTCCCCCCCCTTTTCCTAAGCCCTAAGCCGCTTATCAGCTGATCCGCTAAAAGCCGCTAAACCGCTAATAGCGCTAATCCGCTAAGCTGTCAATGGGCTTGCTTCGCAAGACAAAAAAACCGCTATACGAAGAACCTCACAGAACGGATTAATTTCGTCTTGCGAGGCACCACTGTATGTCTTTTTTATTATTATTCCCCACTCCCACTACAGGTACAATATGCAGCCTTCAAAATTCAATTGTTAATAATAACAACACCTATAGAATGTAACCTAATGCTACTATAAAGCCAGAAGTGGAAATACATTGTCACACATTAAACTGCCCATAAGTTTTGTTACATATTACAAAAGGAATCATACTGAAAGCCTTAATGGAATTCATTGTTGAGTGAACACACACTTATCTGCTCCCACAAACACACAGGGTTATAATGGAGAACCATATGAATCATCTTTATTATCTGGTAATACCTCCTTTGAGCAAAGATGTCCTTATTTTATCATGTTTCTATTCAAAATACAAGTTGATAATTAAAGCATTTTTCATTGAGCATGTATTGCTTGGTTTCATTTTTTTAAAATCAAAATGCACTCATTGCTTGGGTTTTGAAAGAAACAGTATGAAGATGTGTCAGAAAGATGACTGGACCTCTTGAACAATGTGTTGTGAATGAAGTTATCAGTGTGTAGGAGGTATAGAAAACTTGCCATTTATATTCAGGAAGATGTTGAGACATTTGCAGTCCACAGCCATTATACAGATTGCATTAAAAATTAAATTAAAAAGGCAAGTGTGTAAGTCCATCTAACCCACCATTTAATCTCATAAAACATTTTACAGGTTTGGATATGAAGAATTAACTTTATAATTATCTGTAACTTAAGTATACCACTCTGCTCTAACTGTCCAGGAATCCTTTACCTTTACCTTTAAGGTAGCTATGGAGCTCTAAAGCAGTGATGAAGCTGGAACTGACTACAGGATAAGATACCATGCCATATCAATGTTACCTAAATAACATCTGTTAAGGATGAGGGCTTTAACACCTATAATTTCCAGGCATTTTGGAGCGTTCATGAACATGTTACCTTTGCCCAGTGCTGTTAAGGGTGAGTAGTGTCACGAAAAAGCACTATGCCTGTCTTTAGACACCAACCTAGCGGTAGGAATCTGAGCTAAGGCCTGCTGATAACCCTTTCCCCTGTAATGAGCTCCTCTCGCAGCCCCAGAGTGTTCAGTTTGGGGGATGCATCCTGAAGGCTGCTCAATGCCTCTTTTCAAGGTGCCCTGACCCATGGTACACTATGAGAAAGGGACGCAGGTGGCACTGTGGTCTAAACTACTGAGCCTCTTGGGCTTGCCAACTGGAAGGTCAGTGGTTTGCATCCCCATGATAGAGTGAGCTCCCGTTGCTCTGTCCCAGCTCCTGCCAACCTAGCAGTTTGAAAGCACACTAGTGCAAGTAGATAAATCGGTACCGCTGTGGCAGGAAGGTAAACGGAGTTTCCGTGCACTCTGGTTTCCATCACGTGTCCCATTGCACCAGAAGAGATTTAGTCATGCTGGCCACATGACCCGGAAAGCTGTCTGTGGACAAACACTGGCTCCCTCGGCCTGAAAGCAAGATGAGCACTGCAACCCCATAGTCGCCTTTGACTGGACTTGACTGTCCAGGGGCCCTTTGCCTTTTACCTACACTAGGAGAGTCTTTTTCTCTCTCCCACCCCACCCCAGCCAACTTAAGCTACCATCCCCTCTAGGGGCTCTCAACTATTTTTATTATTTTTCTCTCCAGGGCTACATGGACACTAGCCACTGCCTTTCACCAAGCCAATCTTGGGGTTTACGTGGCACTTTGTAAGTTCTGCTGATCTGTGCTTTGCAAAAACTAGTCACCTGACATCACTGTGACCTGGTGACGTACAGGTGTGTGGAACCACCCACCTGTTAAGCTTGATTGATGGGAGGTGGGGGGATTGGTCTACCAGCAAGATCCAGTTCCCCACCTCGGAAACTTTCTAGCCTTTAAACCAGGAATAACTGTTTGGCCCAAGGACCACACTCAACACTTAAGAAGCTTCATGCCATAACCGCATACTCTCATACATATACACATGCATACTGTCCTCAGCTGACCCACACACAGTTCTCATGCACATGTGTATAAATAATGAGAAGGTCTTGTAACACTGGTAACTCAAGGCTGCCATGAACTGTGCCACCTTACAGAATTTCACTGATGATATAACACACTGAAAAATATAGCTATCCACCACAGTCCACTCAGAAGTGACATCCTAAAGAAAGCCCACACTGCTATATCAGATATCTGAGACACATCCTTTTACTTCATTTGAATTTTACTTTTACTTTTAGAATGCCGTAGATTCTCAGTTTATAGTGATGAGCTTGTAAAAATATTGCTATTTGTAGTTACAAATTAAACACATGTAGCTCAAGATTGGCTATTTAAATACCCTATGTGTTTAACTTCCACTCTCAGTATATGAAATATTCCACCTAAAAGATGAGAGGACAAGATTGGTTTTCCATGAAACTACATCTGGCACACTTTCATGAGAATATTAAACGGAGCACATTGGTTTAGCATAAAAATATATATTTCTATCATAAATGCTGACCTCTGGGTCACTGATGAGTTGTGGAATTACTAAGCAGAAAATGCAGGAGAATTTTAAAGATGATCAGGCCTTCTTCTTTCTATTTGAAAGCAGCACCCCCATGAAATAACTTCCTACTTTCCCAGCAATTTGTTCATAAATGTAAGGGTAAAGGACCCCTGACAGTTAAGTCTAGTCGCGAACGACTCTGGAGTTGCGGCGCTCATCTCGCTTTACAGGCCGAGGGAGCTGATGTTTGTCCGCAGACAATTTTTCCAGGTCATGTGGCCAGCTAAGCTGCTTCTGGCGAAACCAGAGCAGTGCATGGAAACGCCATTTACCTTCCTGCTGGAGTGGTACCTATTTATCTACTTGCACTTTGACATGCTTTCGAACTGCTAGATTGGCAGGAGCAGGGACTGAACAACAGGAGCTCACCCCATTGCAGGGATTCAAACTGCCAACCTTCCGACTGGCAAGCCCTAGGCTCAGTGGTTTAGACCACAGCACCAACCACATCCCTGTACCATACTCCTTGGTAAAAAAAATAAAAATTGTGAGGGGTTTGGAGTCAGAGAGAAGAAAGATCCCAATTCCGCTACGAAGGTAACCAGAATGATCAACTGTTCATCCCAATGAAAATAATATAATGCAGAGAAAGCATGTCATCACTGAGATGTGAATGTGGTTCCTCTGCATTACATTACTGTCAGTGGGATACATATTTGAATGGGCATTCCAGAAGTACCATTGGCTCAGGAGCCTCAACAACAGGGGGAAAAGTTTCTTTTCCTGTCCCAAACAGCAATGGATGATTATATTGAAAATGGCTGTAAACTGGTACATGTATTAAACTATGCCAAAGAATGGATGATAGACAGTCAGTGCATCAGTATTTGGAAGCAAAATTGAGTGGTTCTCAGTAGTAGCCTCACTTTAACCCTGCAAAATCTTGCGGTTTCTTTAAAACACATACCCTCTCCAAAACTGGCCAACCTATACACAACAGAGCCATAGTTCTATAAAATAGATTTGCCTATTGCATTAACAGAAAAATCACCATCTGCTGACACAGATGAATATTTAATATTGTCCATAAATTAATAGGTTGTTTAATAGCATTTGTAAATGGTTTTTTACCTACTGTTCTTTACAGCATATTCTGCTTTCAGTGACTCTCAGATAGATACTAGTAAGAATTATTTTAAATTAACATTTTTTGCTGTATCTAAATTCTACTCACAGTACAGCCATTGAAATTAATGGGCTGAAGGTACACATGCCCTTTAATTTCAATGGGTTTACTCTGAGTAAGACTACCATTATATAAAACCCCATGATTGGTGCTGTTAAGGGCTGAGGTAGATTGTTAGACCTGCAATTGTATGAAATGTGTCTAAATTCAAGAAGCTTCTGTAACAGCCAAGTGAGAACCTTCAGAAGCAGGAAGAACCCTCAATGCATTCTGGGTAAGCTGTCCTCAAAATTCAGAGCAGGTTATATGACCAGGCTGAATTGCAAAATCAAATCAGAATTTCCATTCACTGGTGACTAGGGATGCCTAGAGCCTGTGCTGATCTTAATGAAATACACTAAGTTGAGGACGTTTATGAATGTTCATCAATACATGTTCTCTTTTCCTGAATATTGCTGGAGGCTAATTAGAACTTCTGCAGGCATCCTACATGACACTGAAACCTTGTGTTTCAGAGAGCTCTCTCAAAAAATGAGTAAAACCAAAATATCACCCTCCTCACATCAGAAAACAAAAATGGTTCTGAAAACAAGAAGCACAAGACACCATTGCAACAATCACTTACTAACCTATAATTCAGTATCTACCTATTTTTTTCTGTTTTGTGTTGCTTTGAAATACTTTGGCCAATTTATCATTCATATTTCGGACAGACTAGCTATTTGCCCTCAATACGAAATTATGGAGAAAAACAATATACGGTAGCTTTTGCTATTATGACCAAATTGCTAACAGCATGGAGCCTGATCAAATTAGTGTATATATCTTCTCTCAATATTTCAAGCTAATTATCTGCATTACCAAGTAAAGATAAGTAATAATATTAGTTTTAATTAGGTCATAAATGTTTGTGGGAAAATATAGCATTATAAACTTTTTAAAACTTTTATGGGGAAATTGGCAACTGAATCATAGTTATGTAAATTATACTTAGTAATAAAAATGCTATGATCAACTATTGAGTTAAATAAGAAAGTGTACATGCATATCCTTCTGGATGATTAGAACAATGGGAAGTATTGCGATCATGAACACAATTTCAATCAAAATGTAAGTAAAGATGTGCAATTTGATCCATATTTCTATGTGCTCTCTAATGTGCACAAGGAGCCTTCATGTGTTGAACCAAACTCACTTACATGGAGAAGAAAAACAAGAGGGAAACCCTGTGCCTAAACAGGAAAATTGCTTACAAAGCTATTTCGTTCTAAAATGAGTTAGAGAGATATTTGTAAATGGGGATGCTCTGGGTAGCTTCATTTATTACAACAAAATGAAATGGAAAGGGAGAGGAAGCTTATGATAATTGATTCTTCAGGTTGCCCTTGTAAAATATCCAGAAAGCAACTGTTCAGACTAAGATCTGCAAGCTCCTGATCCAACAATGTTTTGCATGTCACATTCTCACATGTTCCATTTCTATACCACAATGCACCAGTGCTTTGCCATCTGCAATTGATTCCAGCCTATTTGGGGGTCCAATTCAAAGTCCTGATGTTGGCCTTTAAGGCCATGAGGACAGAGTACCTGAAAAATCACATATCTACATATGCACCTAGCCAACCATAAGATCCTCTTTGGAGGCTTTTCTCCAGCAGGCGAGGGAAAGCAGGTGGCTGCTAGTGAAATGGTCTTTAAGTGGTACCACCCCGTAACTTTTTGTTGGTCTTTTTTTTAAAAAAAAAATGTTATGGTCTGGACCCCAAAGACAGGGGCTGGGGCTTTTGAACTTGCCCATAAATTATCTGGAGTTAGGCATGAGTAAGTTATGTGGCTAAGTTTGTGGATGACACCACATTTTTTATGGTGGTAAAATGAGAAGGGGGGGGGAGCACAGAATCCCCACGCTGATCCATGGAACGGCCATGGGCCACTTCCAGGAAGCTCATGGCTGACCTCTGCTCTAACCAGTTGTGTGATACACACACACACACACAGAGAGAGAGAGAGAGAGAGAGAGAGAGACAATAAAACATTAAAACTATCAAATAAAATCGTTGAAAACAGGTATTAAGGACAGTGGTACCTTCAGTTACATACGCTTCAGGTTACATATGTGTCAGGTTACAGACTCCGCTAACCCAGAAATAGTGCTTCAGGTTAAGAACTTTGCTTCAGGATAAGAACAGAAATCGTGCTCCGGCGGTGCGGCAGCAGCAGGAGGCCCTATTAGCTAAAGTGGTGCTTCAGGTTAAGAACAGTTTCAGGTTAAGAACGGACCTCCGGAACGAATTAAGTACTTAACCCGAGGTACCACTGTATATATATATTTTCCAAAGACTAAAATCAATAGCCAAAAAGAAATAAAACACATGTAACTTCTGCATGTCTGGATAGGCTTGCCTAAAATAAAAAATAAAAAAGTAATACACTGGAAGTATCTACCTGATGTCAATAGCCTCACCCACTACTGGAAGGTCATCAGAAGGTTGACCAGAATGGAATGTGGTCTCTGGCTGGGGGAGGGGGAAGGTTCCTCACCCCTGACATGTACACTAGTGGGATCTGAGCCAGCACATAGGGTTGTCATATTTTGAAGAGCAAAAAAAAAAAAAAAAAGAAAAAAAGACACATTTGCCAACTTCTACTTTTAACTATGGATTGCTATGATGACTCTACCCATGAAAAAGAGGACATGTCCTGGAAAAAGAGGATATATGGCAACCCTACTTGAGGTCACAGTGGACAGCTCAAACCAGCCAGTGTGAAAAATGTAGATTCCATGCAAGAGATTGTCAGGAAAGGGGTGAAATATGTCAAAGTACCACATCCAGTACTAGTTTTCGAGGCTCATTAGAAAGAACGAAAGCTATTGTGCTCATAACCTGCTTGTGGGTTTGTCTGTTATGTTATGGTTCTGCAGAGAACCCCACAACAAGGCAGATAGGTCATTTCAGCACCAAGGAGAGCTCAGTGAGCAAGTTGCTCTAGCAAGGGTTAGAATGGTCTCTGCCGGGGTTCTGCTTCTTCCATGCTTTACCCATTTCTGGAGAACTGGAGTCTCTTAATGGGCTGACTCTCTGGCCAGATGATGGACACTTCTCCGTGGCTCCATTACAGTTTGCAAGGAGTTATATTAGCACCACAGCACTGGGAGCACCACAGCTGCCATTTGGCGTCGCTACCTGGTTGATAATTTGGGTAAGAGTGTTTTGGATAACAGGGAATAAAAATGTCCCTGTGCATATGTTCTGATACCATTCTGTTATGCAGTATAAGCCTGTATTTTTCTTCAACTTTATATAAATGTATTGGAAATGCTTGCAATAGACACAAAGTTTAGCTTCATAGGGCTAATATGTTAATATATCTTTAAGAAAGGAGCAACAATTAGCTCCAAGAATATGAATATGAAAATCTCAAATGGCTTTTTGAAATAAAACATGGTGTATTCCCTTTAGGCTATGTTTCCCTTTGAAAAGGGGGCTCTAAACACAAGGAAGTCTGTGAAAAACTAGACCGATATGCTCAGAGGGATTACATTAATATTAAAAGACAAGCACAGGCATCAAGCATTTTTATTTCAGTATGTTAGACAGCAATCACAAGCTTCCTTGTTTAAGACCAGGATTTATTCATTTTGAACAGAAATTGCTAATCCTGTTCAAGGAAAATCTTTTCAACATAATTTTAGAACATTTTATCATACAGAATTCTACTTTAAGTGTAAAAGAGCATCTTTCTTCTTTGTTTTAAAGATTAGTTTTCTTGCATTATTCTAGTCAGTCAAAAATCACCAGGAATGATTCAGCATACATAATCCACTATGCATCTATTTGCATAACATTAAGCACAAGCCAATCATACAGTCATACCATTGGGATGAACCCAGTGGACCATCTTGAAGCAGCAGATCCTGACCTATACCAGAAGTTTATACAGTGCTTTTTTTGGGGGGGGGGGAATGCAGGCGTACACATACCCCTAAAATTTTTGTGAATCTAACAGGAGAAGACCATTTCTTCTCTAGCACGGTGAATCGTCAGTTCCATTGCTACCCCTGAGCAATGTTTCCTGAGTCTCAGACGGAAGCAAGCTTTTAATGTGTAAAGTAGGAGTTGGAATCTAGCATGGTGATTGGTCAGTTTCGTTGTTAACATCTCCGATGGCAGCTTCATTTCCTTTCCCAGAAAGGAATTGGGAAGATGTTAGTGCACACAACTTCATGCCAATGTGGAAGTTACTGTGAGCTGTCAGCTGTGCAATATGAGATAATGCATGTTCTTTGTACTTTTGTCCATTTACTGTATTTATTTTCCCAATTTGAACTATAAAATGGTGATTTTCTTGAGTCAAAATGAGAGCACCCCTAAACATTTTTTTAGATAAAAAGCACTGAGTTTATATAATAAGATGCACACTGTTACTGGCTAACTGGCCTAGAAGTTAATATTTTTATCTGAAGCAACTGCCTCTTACTTCATCACTAGTTGAACAATTGCTGTGCCTGTACTTTCAAATTCCCAGTCCCATTTGGACTGCAGGTGATAGGTATGATCAAAACTCATGTCTTGTTTGGCACATTGGAAGCTGCTTACAGTATTTTATTTAAAACCATTTCTAAACTACTTAATATTTAAACATATCTAAGTAGTATACAGAAATGTAACATAAAAATAACAGATAAAATGGTATCATAAAAACACCAATACAGCATTTAAAACCAGTAAACTGCACAGTACTGTGAAAATAATAATGGGGTCCAATTTTGTGGGTCAGGGAAAACCTGGGGGGAAATATTCCAGACAGTGGACACAATGCATCTGAACTCCTACTTCCTGTCTGTCACCATTACTTTTATTATTACTTTATATATTTTCTATTAACTGGGATAGATCGATTGAAGAATATAAACTAGGTAAATGCTGAAAGGCAGCTCTGGTGCTCCCACTGATAAGGCTTCAGAGCAAAAGGGGGAAAAGAGAGAAGAGTGGAGAGGTATTAGAGATTCCTTCCTGGATAAAGAACAGCTAGCATTAGTGGCATGTGTCTGTCACTTTCTGATGTGCAGAACCATCCACTCCCAGTCTTCCAACTCCTGCTTGAACTATCTTATCTAGTGTAATTCTGAAAATTTAATGGGAGCATCATATCATTGCTTCAGCCACCAAAATCGTTCTATGGCGTTTTCCCTCTTATCTTTAGCCTTCTCAAGGAAACGAAGAACAGGTTTCTTTTTAGAAGCCCTTACACTTCCAGAAGCATTTTTCTTCAAGGTACCTTATTTTAAGGAGGTTAATCTGGCATTGTAAAAATACAAAACACAAAATAAGGGCTGTAAATTCTGATAAGCTCAGTCGGTTTGCTAATCAAGTAAAACTTGAGCTAACAGACTAAATTATGGCTCCTGGCTAAGCAGTAGGTCCCTCCACCCTATACCAAACATGAAGTATTTTTTACTCCTGTTAATATCCAAAGCTCACGTGTATTTAACACTGCTGGGTGAAATTGCTGTGATCTCCCACCCACATAGCTACTGTGAGTCAATTTTCATACCACTACATTGAAATGAATGTGCATGTATATCTAAATCGGCATCTTCAACAATACTAATGGGTTTTGAACTTGTTCATCTATTATATCCGTTGTTTTTCTGAACAATATGGCTAAGGGATGGGGAACTCACAATGTTGTTGGCTATTCCCTGTATCATGTCTAAACCAGTTCAGCAGCTTACCAATTTCAGTAGGATTTACTATCACCTATATGAGAGCATTTGTCTACTGCTAATCATTATTTTTTTTAATCTGCTAAAGGAATTTCAGAATAAATGTTTACATGTACTTCTTAACTTTTACAAATGACCCAGGTTAGAGTAAACAGATGGAACTATTCTTGAATTATCCTGAATAGAACCATTATGCCTTTTGCTGATTTGGTTGTACACTGTCAATACCTCCTCCCTGATGGAGAACTGATTTTTTAAAAATCTCCTTGCTCCCAGCACAGATGCAAAATCTACAGTATATTCAGCCCTGAAATAAGAAAGCCCAGCTAAAAGACATTCTCTCTGAAATCAATATTTTTTTTTGGTCTGCCTTTATTCTGTAGTGAACATTAATATATTATAAGCCTCATAAAGCACCAGTGAATCTAACAAGCCTAGAGCTTAGCCAACAAAAGTTGTCCTTTTTTAATGGCTTTTGAATTGGGGTGCAGCACCACTTCCCAGTAATTGGGGAGAAAAGAGAAGTAAAAGTCGGATGTCATGTTGAGATAAACAACCACAATGTAAATATATTTTATTATGTGAATATAAGATAGAAAATAATTAGGAAGGAAAAACAAGCTGAACGGTTTAGAACCGACTCCTAAGCATGTCAACAATATTCCATTGATCATATCCTTCACAAATGGTTACCGAAAACCTCAAGACTTTATGCCTAGGGTGGTTGACCTTTTATGGTCTGAGGGTTGTGTTTACCCTTGGCGAAACATCAGGGTTGGTCACATGCCAATGGTGGAGGCAGCAACCCCCCCCCTCTCTCTCTCTCTCTCTCTCTCTCACACACACACACACACACACACACAAACACACCCTACATGCAGGCACAAAGCCTCCCCCGCATTAAATTAATCCACTGAAGAGAGAACTGTCAACCCCTCTCTGCCCATCAAAGAATCATCTGGTGACCAGGGAGAAGGCGATTTGCTCCCCACCAGGATGTTGACCTGGGTACAGATGTTTGTGAGCCGGGGGGGTGTCATTGGAGGGGGTTTTGGCCACTGCTGCTCTGTGCTCTTTGGCTGAAACTAAGTTCCATAGAAATCAGCAATATCTAAATGCAACCATAAAAGGGACAGCGTAGCTCAGGCTTAATGCAGCCCGCTGGTTTAATCCGGCCCGTGGGATATTTCCTGTGGTAAAATCATAAAAAAGCTCAACAACTTTGGGGTAAAATCATAAAAAAGCTCAACAACTTTGGTTGACCCTGTGGTCGGCCCCCATGGCCCTTCACTTCATCAAATCTGGCTCTCTTTGAAAAAAGTTTGGGCACCACTGGCATAGCTGACAGCACACAAAAGTGCTGCAGACATGGGAGTTCAACAGGATGTTTGTTGCAGAAGAAACCGCCTTATACCAAGTTGGACCATTAGTCCATCTAATTTAGTTCAGTCTACAGGGTTTCAGACCAGGCTGTGCCTGATGGAGTCAGAGATGGAACCAGTGCATAGCAAGAGCTTTACGTCTGAGCCACAGTGCTCTGCAGGAAGATTTGGAGGTCTGACCAAATGGGGGGCAGGAGGACGAGAAACCTGTGGTCCCCCGGCACTTGTTAGACTCTAGTTCCCAGCTCAGCCAACATAATCAGAGATGCTCAGAATGGTAGTGGTCTCATGCAGCTTATAAAAATGCATGAAACCATGGGGAGCCACATATTCCTTATACCTGAGCTAAATTATCCCCTGTTGTATTATCACCATTACTGATTACATTTATCTGTCGCTTTATAAAAAAGAAAAAGTCTCAAACTTTCATATGATGGCCTTGCGTTGACTATTATCAACTGCAATGTAGCCAGCCAGCCACTGTTCACCTAAAGATTTGCAGACATGTGCCTCTAAGCCAGTGTTTCTCAACCTGTGGGTCCCCAGCTGTTTTTGGACTACAAGTCCCATCATTCCTAGCCAGCATGATCAGTGGTCAGGGATGATGGGAGGTGTAGTCCAACAACATCTGGGGACCCACAGGTTGAGAACTGCTGCCTAAGCAATCTCAGAAGATGGGATCTTCATATGGATGGGAATGGAAATACCTTCCTCACTCCTAAAGAAAGTTAATAAGAATCATACCATGGCAAGCCACAGTCCCTTTCAGAATGGCTGACTGAGGCTCTACACATTTCAAAGGATTCATATAGGGCAGGGCAACCTTTGACCATCCAGATGTTGCAATGGTCAAGATTGATGTGAGCTGTAGTGCAGAAACCTCTGGAGGGACAGAGGGTTGAGGCTGCATGGCCGACACATTCAGCTCTGGCCCTGGCTCCTCCACACGTCCTGACATCGCGTGTGTGATGTCAGGACATTGTGATGTCACAACATTGCCTCCCCCCCCATCACCCTCGTAAGATGGCACCTCTGATGTCACTGAGATCAATTAGACTTCTGACCAAGAGTATATTGTTGGCAGTGTGCATAAGTTGTACATCTTCCCACAACAGTGCTGACAGTTATTCTTGAATATTCTATCAGACAAGGTTTGCAACCTTTCAAACTGGAGAAACTTTTTTTAAAATAGAGAACATTTTGAAAAAACAATGAAAAATTGCCGTATAACCTGACTTTGCAGTTGATTCAATAAAAAACAACCACTTTTTGCCATTTTCAGAAACTGAAGGTAAATAACAAGAGGTAGTGTTATACATGAGGTGTCAACTATATTGCTCCTTTATGTAATATGCAATGGTGTCTATTTTTAGATATTTGAACATGTGCTGAATTGCTTATCAAAGGGCTTCATAAATCTTCTATATGACCGTGGCTGAGTTTTACATAAATTTCAACCAAGCCACAGCCACACTATGAAAACAGAAGCCTTACTTCTTTCATATGATTTCACTTCAGCTCCCAAGGGCAAGATGTTTGGAGCTGTAGCAAGTGATAAAGGCTACAAACTCTGGAGAATAAAAGAGAGAGGGAAACGAAAAGGGGAATCAATTTGAGGGAATCTTCCTGAAGACTAAGGTAATATCTACACCATACACTGAAAACACCTTTATATTACTTTAACAGTCATGGCTCCCCCTGCCCCTGAATTATGAGAATTGTAATGGACCTCTCACAGAGCTACAATTCCCAGCATTCTTAATGATTTAAAAAACCCTTACTTATTTTCCTCAAACGTCATACAATGGGGTCAGGACTGAACAAACAGAAATGCTTGTATAGAAGAGAACCATCTGCTTAGCCAGAGCCCTCTCTTCTTGGTCCACTTTTGCAATTTCCACTTCCAAAGAGAGAAGCAATTTATTAAGAAATCAGTGGCTTACTTCTTCAGCACTGGGGGGGGGGGAGGGGAGGGAAACACAATGACAATAGCACACAAAAGTTGGAACATGTGTGCAGCTTTCTCCAAGGTGTGTGTGTCCTCTTTTGGATTCTAGACTCGTGTGGGACCTGTATTTATTTCAAGGTTTTCAGAAGCTCCCTAGATAGCCTTTTAAAGGAATTCAATAGAATAAAAATATCAGCACATACTCTAGCCCAGAGAAACCCATTTGTCTTTAAACAAGGATGGCACAATTACAGCAATTAAATGCAAGCTTAATTATAGAGCTAAACTGGTTATAAATAACCAAACTTGAAGAAGAAAAGTTCTCGTGTTTCCTAATGTAGCTTCATCTCTGTAAAAAGGAGGAAAAGACCCCACAGAATCTCACAGAAAAGAAAGAGAAATGTATGTCAACAAGTGAAAAGAAAAACAAGAAAGGTGTTCACAGTCAAGCATTCACATCCCTTAGATTCAAAGGAGTATCTTCTACAAAAGGCTTGTTATAGATTCATCAGCTGTTCCGTATTACAAGAGGTGACTGAAGTGTAACTTCAAAGTGATTACTCAAATATAGAACAACCAATAGAACTAATGAGATTTGAGAACTATATAATACAGTGCTACATGAGCAGTGGTGTAGTGTTATGTACACAAGCTTGGTCCTTGTGAACAGCTTTCCTTTTCCAGTGCAGCTACACGGAAGAGACTGGAAGCTTTCATTTCAAATTTTAACTAACCACGGTTTATCATTATATCTAACCCAGATGAACTGTGGTTAGATTTAAATATGATTTGTGGACAAAAGTGTGGGGACTTCCGGGTTAGCGCCATCGACTAATGGTGGATTCCCTCCGAGCTCCGGAGGGAATCGGCTCCGCAGGATTGGGTCTTGTCCGCGCAGGCGACGTGGGGACCCTTAAAAATCACAGGCGCTGGTGCCTGTGAGCGTGGTGACTCGGCGGGCACCATTTGCGCCCCCCCAAACCACGAAGGAGCCTTTTTAAAGGCTCTGGAACGGGGACGGGGTAAGGCGCGGTGCTGTGAGTAGATTTTTCCTTCTGCGGAGCGAAGCCGCATGCCATTGTCGGAGAAGCGCTGACTTTTTCCTTGGAACATTTGGACTCAAAAATAAGAACCCGTGAATAAATATGGAATTCGGAATTTAAATAATTTTTTGCTGAATTGGGAACGAGCGGGGAAGGGTCAAAAAGGAAGTCGCCCCCCCCCCTCTTTGTAGATATTTTAAAGCAAAGAGCTTGCAACCTAAGGTCGAGAGAATTCTTTCTTTTTTTAAAAAAAAAAGCCTTTAACCTTCACGGCTTGACGCTACAGAATTTTACCGGAGGATAAACGTAACGTTAGGAGCTAAAGTTTCACACCCCCCCCCCTGAACCCGGGGGCGTCCCGTGAGAGAGCCTGCTGAGGAAGTATTGAAGAATTTGACAGCTGTCAAATTAGCTGTCAAAAGGAAAGGAAAAAGGGAACTTTGTTTTTGTTGCATCTGCTGGCTATATTTGTTGCAATTTCTTGAAAATAAGGGAGAGTTGATACAAATTAACTTGCTTACTGGTTTTAAACTGAAAGACATTAAAGAACCAAAATCCCCCTTGTGGGGGACAGGGACATTACAAGAATGGCTGAAGGAAGTAAAAATCAGACTAAACTTAATAAAATATTGGTTCTCCTGGGAAAGTTACAAGATCAGACAGATGTTTTGACTACAAGCGTGAACACTTTGGTCCTGGCAGTAAATAACATTGCTGAAACTGACAGGGAGTGGAGGCAAGAAGTTCACACAAATGAACAACAAGAGAAACTTGAGAGCCATGAGATTATGGAAGAGACACATGTTGTTTTTGAAGAAAAGGAAGGAGGAGTGGCAACTTTGCAGATGTCAAGGGAGAATTACAATTTGGGGCCTGACATGCAGACAACAAAGGAGAATAAAAATTTGAGGTGGAAAGTGTGGACTGAGCTGGAAATTGTAAAACTGAGAGTGGAGCACCTCATAAGCACTTATTTTAAACATGAAGGGTCAACTGGAAATAACATGGATCTTGTTGGGTCAGAGCCCCTCCGAGCCCTGGGGCTTAATCTAAAGGACTATCCAAGAGGCCGGCAGAGAGGAACTGAGGATGACTTGAGAGCCTCGGACGTGAGATCTCCAGGCTAAACAGTATTGATTGATGAACACTTATTGGGGACCAAAACCGGGAAAGGGAGGGGGTGAAGTTTGGTAATCCAAAGGGTACATAACTATTAACTATTTTGTTTTAACTTGTTTTGTTATTTGTATGGAAGTTGGGAAAGCCGTGGAAGGAAAAAATTGATCGACTGTAAGAAACATGTTAAAGAATAAGAAATGATGTATAAGATATTTTAGATTAGATAAGTTAAAATTGGTTTTTAGAATGGTTAAAATGAAATGAAAATAAGGTATGTAAAAGAAATTAAATGGAAGAAAGAGGAAAGGTAAAACAATAGTATGTAAAAATTATTAAGTGAAAGTTGAGAAATAAGTAATAAGGATTTGCGGGATTAATAACTTGAATGGGAATACAAGAAGGGGAGGAGTGAGGAGGTCTGAGAAAGAAGTTATATGAAAATAAGTAACTGAAATTTTATTTGTTTTTAATTGTCCTTTTTTAAGTTTTTTGTATTTTTTGTTATTTTTTCTTTTTCTTTTTTGTGTCTATGTTTATTATTGAAAATGCTAATAAATATTCATAAAAAAATAAAATAAATAAAAACAAAAGTGTGGTTTACTTTGATAACCTAAATCATGTTGATGTTTAACCCTTGTTTGTGGCCCATATATAATAATAAATCATATTTAATTGAAAACGGAATCAAAAACATAATCTCTTCCTTACAGCTGCATTGGAAGAAGAGAGGAAAGGAAGAGGGCACCAGTGCCAAGCTCATGTACATATGAACTAGATTTTTTGGTATGATTTTTCAACTAGCTGTGACAGGATCTGTCAGAATTATCAGCTAGCTCACATTTAACAATTTTGCTCACCAAAGTGTAGCAGGGTAAGTTTGTCAAATGCAAGACAAATTATGTCAATAATATTCTCATAGTCCTCTAATTTAAAAATGATAATTTGAGTCTGGCAGAAATTTATTCTGGACACATCCATGATAGTTTCTACTAATAACTGCATCGTTATCAAGATTATTTCAAACTGCTTCCATTATCATCAGTTCTAGCATCTTTCCTGGAATCAAAGCTAGATTGCCCATAATTTTGTTTCCGCTTTTCTCCCTCTTTTGAAGACTGGAAAATTTGCACAGTTCAGTCTTGCCATCATTTTCAGTCTTGTGGTGGCACCTCACCCCTTTCCCAGGATTTTTGCAAATATTATGGTTCTGAACGTACTTTAGTTCCCTATGATGCAATTCACCTGGCCCCAAAGTTTCAGACTCATTCAGGTAGCTAGGTATTCCTTACCACCTCGCTATCAACCTAGAACTGCAATCCTGACTCCTCCCCAGTCATACTACATTTGAAAAGCTGCACACAAATCATGTTTTGGGAGAAGACTGAGGCATAATAGGAGTTGACCTGTGGTGCCTCTTCCTTGTCAACAGTTAACATTTCACCATCCATACTCCACATTAAGCCTGCTGTTTCCTTCCTCTTGCCTTAAACATAGAAGAAAAGCCCTTCTTGTAACTTGCAAAATCCCTTACCAACCTCAGCTTGTTCTAAGCTTTAGCTTTCCTGGTGCTGCCTCTACAAGTATTGGCTCTTCATCTGAACTTGTCCTTGGTGTCCTCTCCTTTCTTTCATGTATTATATATGTCCTTTTTTGTTTTCTGCTCATCACTCTGCTTTTTTGTGTAACATCACTGTCATTTTAGATGTCTCCGTCTTTTTTTCTTTTTCTTTTTGTTTCTCATTGGGATTATTTGTGATTCTGCCTCCAGGAAATCAGCCTTTTTGGGCTTCTATTCCCATTAGGGTATCTAGCCATCAAATCCTACTTAGCTTTTCTCTGAGCTCCAGCTGTCCTGAAATTCAAGGCACATATTTGACTGTGCTGACCTTTCGTTTTCAAGATCCAGAACTCCAGCCCATTATTCCAGTCCAAAAAGTCCAACATTTTATGGACACAGTCCCCGCAAAGTTCCCACTACTTTGAACTCATCGGCTAAAACTTCCCTATTGATTAGAATCAAGCCAAGGATAGCCAATCCCCCACTCCTGAAAGAGAATGTTGGCAGCAAGGCATGCCAAGAATTTGTTGGAAAAACCCATTGCATAGTGGAGTTTGTCTGCTTACAGATATCAGAGTTATGATAGGAAAACATTATTTATTGCAATAATTAGCTTGCCCTTTCCTAAGGAGCTCAAGGCTGCAAATATGATACCACCCACCCTCCTTTTACCACCTCATCAACCCTGAGAGAGAATAGCTGAGAGTTTGTGACTTGCCCAAGGTCACCCAGTGAATGTCATGGTTGAGCAGGGATTTTAACTACAGTCTTTCCGGTTCTCTTCAACACCCCATCAACAACACTACACTGGCTTATTTCTAATACAAAGAGATGCGACTCTAATGTAGAAAAACATTTTCCAGGGCATCTTTTTTAAAACTAGCATTTTAACAGTTATATAACTAGCCTACTTTGACATGATATATTGCCATAGTTAGCTAGCTCCTCAACCGACACAGATGCCAGAAACCTAAATGCCAGTAAATACAGGGGAACACTATTTCTAGAGCAAACAATAAGTACAAAACACCCCACCCTCTGATCCATTAAAAAAGCCTTTTATAAAAATAAGATGCATGCTTTCAACAGGCCTTGTGGGCAGCTACATCTGGTAAAAATAAACATGGCAGGATTCAGTGAAAATTTCTCCCTGGCTAAAATAGGGTTCTGAAAGATGTGGCACCTGTTTTATTAATAACAGAGTGTTGTCAATAATTGTCCTATACAGGTAACCCCCTGGGTTCCACGAATCTTTTAAAAATGTGAACATCAGTTTAAAACGCACATCAGTTATTTCTCTAAGCATATATTTTTGTATTTCTTGCTTTCAGCAGGAGACTAATAAATATTAGATTTCTTACCGCAAAGATTCTTCTCCCTCTCTTTTACTTCAGGGACCATCTCCAGAGAGACAATGAAACTAAATCTATGAGAAAACCACAAGCATAAAATGTAAGCAGTTTTACTAGAAGAATGCCTAAAGACAGACACAAATCTTGCAGGACAGATATAACAAGTACACAAACATATTCACATACCATTTTATACATAAGGCAGCCAGAGAAATAGGGAGCATTGGGTACATTAAAAGGTCATGGTTCTCTAATGTAGCACTACCACCAACCTGTTGCTTTTTATTTTTTTGACATTATAGATTCACCTTTTCACATAAAATGTTCATTTCTTTCTTCACTTGAGGCTGACTGAAAGGAACTGTCTCATGCAGACTTCAAAGGCAATTTATTTTGTTATTTCTATTTATTACTTGTTTTGCAGAAGCTTATAGATCTGTACAAAGTAAAACTAGCTATACTTTATATATTTTATATTATATTTTATCTCGTGTCATTTTTGTAGGTCTGTCACAGCAGTATGATAAACTGTATAACAGACTAAAAAGTTATAGGCCCATTCCTCATCAAGTAACTCAAAGGAAACAACATAGGAAACAACATGGATTACTTTCCTTTTCTTTTTCTTGACTAAAATATCACACACAGAAAAGGAATCAAAACCAGAGAAAATCTTAAGTAACAAGATACTCAGGACCCTACCTTTGGGTTGGCTCAAAGATGATTAGAGTAGATCAACTGAAACCAGTGGAGCTTAAGACATGACTATTGCTTTGATTGGCTCTACTCTAAATGTGACTAACTCTGAATTCAACATTTTATTAACATGTTATGCCCCTTAGGTTTTGTTTCAATGCTGCAAAGTGAATACGTAGCAATTAACTCAGGTTACATTAAATAAACTGTTGGATTTACTTATTTTTCTTTCTTTCTTTTAAAGGACACTGTGTCCTTTGAATGCACGGAAGAAGTTATAGATGAGTTTGGTGACAGCAAATGACAGGCACTGCACTTGGATCTCAGGAAGCCTTGATAATAATGGGATGTGACAGGCACCCTTCAAAAAAGTAACAGTTCTGTTCTTGGTAACAGGTCAGATGAAGAATGATGGAACAGAGAAGTGGAGTCGTCACCACACCCGAAGCACTGTCAGGGCAGAAGGTTGGGTAGAACACATTTTTCGCTCCATTGTATTATTACTACAACTACTTTGAACTTTGCTACCCGCCCTTTGCCAGCAGGTCCCAGAGCAGGTTACAAGAAGTCAAAAATTGAGAATTAAACAACAGTTAAAACAGGAAGAGGGTAGGCCCTGAAAGCACACATTTGAGATGTCAAAGGCCAGGGTAAATAGGTGTGTTTTCAGCATTCATTGAAACTTGCATAGTGAAGAAGCCAGACACAGCTGGTCTTGACACCAAGTGGAAGGACCCCTGCTTCCTGCACTCCCACCAGCAGCAAGAGATGAGCAATAGCTGGGACAACTGCAAAGCAGGTAAAACTTCTGACACCATCTCCCTGCTTTGCTTTTCTATTGCTCCCGCTGAAGAGAGAGGAGAGATGCTTGGAGGAAGACTTCTGGACCCCACCACAACTGATCTGCAGCAGCTGGCCTGATGACAGACTGTCAGGTCGGCTGGAGAGATTACTGGGGAGGGGGTGGCTTAGGTTTTGAAGTGTATGGCTTTTGATCTAGGGAGGTGACTGAGGTTTCATTTATCTGCTAACTAGTGGGTCGGAATATTGCTTCATTTATTGTTTGACTACATTGCTAATGTTGTTTGTTACTGTTTATGGGGCTGGTGTGTTGTTTTTGTTTTCTTGCATGTTATATGAAATGTTAATGCAATATGTGATCCCTTCCCCTGTGTTATTACTTTTCTGCCTTTATTTGTCTTTAAGTTTCTTGGAAACTATTGGGTGACATCCAACTAATAAGGTAAATAAATGAATAAATGTAAAGTCTTCATCATGGTTTTGGATTCAAGTCATGTATGCTGCTAGCTAGCTATTGATTGATTGATTGATTGATTGATTGATTGATTGGTTGTGCTCCAAAAATCGTAGCCAGATACAAAACAGGACAGGACTGCTACTCCTCCGATAGATGTGTAGAGCAGAGAATCCCCGCTAGTCATACAAGGAATAGTAAGGGTAGGTGGTACCAGTATTGCTTCCCCAGAACACCCAGCATCCTCTCCCTGAGGCCGCTGCCACACTCTGCCTATTATCAGAGCCAGCACTGGCTGTTTGTTAGCTCAACAGGATGGCCAGACAAAAAAAGGAGTAAAGGCTCTAATCAGGTAGAAGAAGAAATTCAGCAGGTGAAGTTTACATAACAATTCCCTCCTTTACACAACATTCATAGAGCAGGAGTCTTGTCCTCTCTTTTGATCTGGCCCCTGTATATCAAGTCATTCTAGCCAAGTCCTCTTCTTGTTCTTCCCCCAGTGCCCCCTGTCATCCTAGCACATGGTTCAGCATGCAGTTATTCAGGATGCTCTAGTCCTAGCCAGCATTTCAGAGAATAAATTTGTTATAAACACTCCCTAGCATGGACCAACTTCCCCATTCGCTTTAATGAAGCTTCTCCTGCACAAGCTTTTCCTCCCATTCAATCAAAATAAATAGGGAAGGCCAGCATTTCAGGAAAGAACATTGGTGTGTAAAGGGTGTTTCGGGCTAAGATGCTGAAAATCTAGTCAGTGTTGATTTCAAGGATAAGCAAGTCTCAAACGATCCCATCTTAAGATGAAAGAGCTACCAGTTAATAGTCATTAGCTAATATGCGATGAAGTCACAGCTAAGACTGAGTTTTCTGTCTCATTTTGCCAATGTTAGTATTAGAGTAGGCACTGGAGTTTCCTCTTAGCTCAGTGTTTGGTACAACATTAATCTCACTGTAGTGACTATGAAACAAAACAAAACCAGTAGCACACACACACACACTTTCACTCTTGATGGGAGCTAGCTCCAGAGCTCTTCTTCAGATCCCTGGGGAAGATCAAGACATAAGACTCACCAGAGTTGAACTAATCAAAACCACTGATGGCACAAATTACCCAAGGCAGTCAGCACAGAGGTCATCGCAAATAAAATGATCAAAGGTTCAGGACGATCATGCAGCTAAATAAAAATGTCACAGTGATCTGCACTGAGTAAATATGAAAAGAATGGAAGTGAATAAAAAGCTAGAAGGATTTCAGAGGCAACCTTCTGGCAATGATAGTTTGAAAAGAAGAATTGGATTTGGAAGACATTTTTCTAGTATAAGCTTTCTGCATGAGCTGCTTACTTCCAGAGGAGTCTCCTCTCTGTGTCTTACACACACACACACACACACTTTTACACTACAGATACTTCAGCTTGCTAAAATAAATCCTCATTTCTACAAATGTTCCATATAAGTAATCATTCAATTGCTGGCAGAAGCAGAAATCAAATGGCTTTTTCAACTAGATTTTGCTAATACATTAATAATCAGATTTCACAGTGCCGTTTACTGGTTTTGACCTCACAATGAATTATGCACAAAGAGGTCCCACTTGGCCATGGATGTCAATATGTTCAACTGCAAACCACTGCATGACCAGTAATGGAAAGTTCTGGTTGTACTCAGGGCAGAGCAGAAGTCCAGGGCACCACATAGCAAAATGAGCAAGACATTACCAATTACACACCCAATCATTTTAAGATGATTCTTTCCTAACGTGATGCTGCTATTTTTGTTGTTTTTAAACTGATGTTTAAGGTGTTATCTCTTCTGCTCTTTTCAATTCCATTACTTTGAAATTCTTCATTTAAAGATTTAAGATAAATAAGCAAACTTTTAAAATTAACGAACGTGCAGGGCAATCCTATACATGTGTTATGTATTCAGTGCTCTGTGTTTGTCTGAGTCTGGACTAAGGATTATGAGCTCCTGTGTTCTAATTCGATACATGACATCCAATCACAGAACATTTCAGGATTTGGGCCTCTGCCATTGGCCCTTAAACTCTGAGTTATGATTCGCAGCTTGGAAGTTTAGAAAGCCAATCACGTTGGGAGTGGGTGGCCCAGGCCTTCAGAAATGTATACTGTATAAGCAGTTGCTCTGCCCCTGATGTCCAGTTCTGTTAGTTCAATAAAGGTTCTTGTTGTTATCACTGTGTCTTGCCTCGTGGGAACCCACCTACACATCAACATGTGTACTCAGAATTATTGAGTTTCATGGGACACACTCCCAGCTACATGAGTATAGTGTTGCATCCTAAATAATAAAATTAGACTCTAATCCTGTACTGTTTCCTGGGCTTAAACCCCATTAAACTCAGTGGGACTTCCTCTTGAGTAGTAGACATGTGTAGGATTGCATTGCCATATTGTTCAAGCTACTGTACTTTTGTAAAACTTGGGTTACTCTAGATTTACGCCACTGGAGCAAGAAACTATATCCGATCCGTATGCAATGCTTTTCAATACTATTTTTATTCCATGACCTATTTAAGCAGTTGCCTTTGTCAGAGGAAAGAAAAGCTGTTGCTGTTAACACTGAACTATGCATTTCACTGTCACCTTCTGCATTCTTGACAGATGATTCCATAAATGAGAAAGAAAGAAATAAAAAAAAAACCTGAGGACAAACAAATAGAGGATTTGTTGCATCTCATAGCATTGCCTGTTCAGCTTGAGAAATATTCAGTGTCACCACTCTGCCTTTCTTACTTACTTAAAACATTGCCATTCCGTCTCTTCACCAGACTCTCAGGGAGGAATATGTATTAAAAGTCACAGCAATATATAAAATAAAAATGTTTAGTTAATGAAAAATACACCAGTATACAGAATGTCCATCTGTCCCAGTGCCATCCTAGCTATCTGATCAGCCATTGCATTTTCCCAAAGCCCCATGATCTGGAACACAGCAAAACCAAAAACAGAAGGGAAATGTAGGGAGCCATGATGGTAAAGTGCTTTAAATGGTGTAGGTGTAGCTGGCTTCAATGAAGAAAAGGCCAGCAGCCCTTCCCTCTGGCAAGCTAACAACATGACCCAGAGAGCAGTGGTGGTATCAGGGCAGGACTCAGATGCAGAAGTCCCAACGCCTCACTCCGCAGAATAAGGAGCAGGGCTGGCTTGTGACATTTTGAAATGAATGAAGTAAGACTGTTATGCCCAGAGTCTAAAACTACCTGCACCACTGCCAGAGAATGAGGTATATGTGTCCTGATGTCCAGAGATCATTATTGATAGCACCTTACAATCCTATGCACCCTGTCCTGGAATATGACTCATTGACTCGTATAGTAGGGCTTACTTCTGAACAAAAATATATAGGATTTCCATGCAGAACCGGCCCTATCATTAGGCAAAGTAAGGCCGCTGATTTGCACTTTCATGAATGGGCACCAAATGGTTAGATTTTTGTCTATCATCATCATCATCATTATTAATACCCTAGTACTATAATGAATAGGGACGTGGGTCTAAACCACTGAACCTAGGGCTTGCCATTCAGAAAGTCGGCGGTTTGAATCCCCATGATGGGGTGAGCTCCCATTGATCGGTCCCTGCTCCTGCCAACCTACCAGTTCAAAAGCATGTCAAAGTGCAAGTAGATAAATAGGTACCACTCCGGCGGGAAGGTAAACGGTGTTTCCGTGCACTGCTCTGGTTTTGCCAGAAGCAGCTTAGAAGAAGAAGAAGAGTTTGGCTTTGATATCCCACTTTATCACTACCCGAAGGAGTCTCAAAGTGGCTAACATTCTTCTTTCCCTTCCTCCCCCACAACAAACACTCTGTGAGGTGAGTGGGGCTGAGAGACCAAGGTCACCCAGCAGCTGCATGTGGAGGAGTGGAGACGCGAACCCGGTTCCCCAGATTACGAGACTACCGCTCTTAACCACTACACCACACTGGCTTAGTCATGCTGGCCACACGACCCGGAAAAACTGTCTGCGGACAAACGTCGGCTCCCTCGGCCAGTAAAGCGAGATGAGCGCTGCAACCCCAGAGTTGTCCATGACTGGACCTAACGGTCAAGAGTACCTTTACCTTACTATAATGAAATATTTAACTTAAATGGCCTTGGATACTACGCACCACAGCTTGGATGGGGAAGCACCACTTCCTGCCCCCCCCCAGCAACAAATCTGTGGTTACTTCTGGTCATTGATCTGTCAGATTTAGTCCCATCTTCCACCCATCAAAACGCAATATTAATAGTCCCTCAGGGATGTTATGGAGGTGAACGTTCTGATTATGACTACATAGCAGGTTGCACATTAAAGTGCGATACAGTTATTAAAATCAAACATGTGGCCGTAACACAAGGTGAAGAAAACCATTTTATCTTTTGAAATTTCTAAGATGAAATAGTCTGGCTACTGATAGTCTCAGAACATCTAAAGCATAGAAACATCTGAAGCAAACTGAAGCCTTGATGAGTTCTGTATTGATTTTGCGTGTCAATGCTCAAACAAATGCTTGTTTTTGTCCGGGAGTAGGGTTCGTTAAATGGGCACACGCTGCGTCTTAGACACTGAATTGTAGGCAGGTTCCTTGTTTGCCCAGCTCCTATGATTTTACATAGGTTTTCAAAAACAAACAAATATTTGGTGTTGATTTAGAATGAACAATAGTGTAAATCAAACATATTGACAGAGCGGGAGCCAGAAACCTGCATTTTTAAATGACAAAGGATCATGCTAACTTTGCAAACTTTGCCCGGTGTAAATGGAATGCTGACTTCTTGCAAATATGGTCTGCAATTTGCACATAGAGAGGCAAACTCCAGAAAGCAGGATCCTTTACTCCTCCCCATGCCCACATATGTCCCCCAATGCAATCTCAGCCCTAACTGTGGATTAGTGTTTCATCTACACAGAAGCTAACCAGAGTTCTCATCCTAGGGTGCAGTACTAACCTTGGTCGCTGCCCATTGAGGCTTAATGGAGTAGTGGGGAGACCGCTGTATTCACAGTCCTGCCAGCCAGGGCAGAAGGTGGAACAGCAGACAGATCACTATGTCACCTGGGATCCAGTCCAGATCATGTTTGGCAGGTGGAAGGGGCAGGTGTAGGACCGCGGAGGTCAGCAGGATTGGACGGACGACACCACTGCCCAATCCACACATATACCAGAATATAGGGGGTTTGGATTTCTCAGCTGAACAAGGATTCAGCTGGGATATCCTCACATGGCTTCAGTAAATATTCTTCTTCTTGTGGAGAAAAGGTAGAAAATATATGCCTAAATTGACTGCTACAGATGCATGTAGGGCACATTATCTGCAATGATCTCCACATGTACGCACACAGAGGTACATTTGTGCAAATTCTGATCAACAAATTCTGACCTTGTCCTGCGCAACAATTTGCTGTTCTATATTAAACAGTTTTGCTAGATGCCCATTTTGTTATTTCTCTTTCCTTTGGCAGCTCTGATTGCTTCAGAGTTTAGGCAAAGAATTTCAAATGAAGTTGTTACACGATACATCAAATACATTCTCCCCATTTCCCGCAATTGACAGGTACTGCAGCAAATTTCCCATTGTGAAAGCCTCATAAACCAAACAGATTATTCCATTTCTTCAAGTCATTTTGAAAGAACCAAATGACTGGAGCTATTTAGATGCTATTTTGTATTGTGAGTCTCCTCCCCCCCCCGCCCGCCCCTCGCCTCGCCCCACATCCGCTTTTGTTGTTGTTTCATATAGTGGTAAAGAAACATACTGGGGGAAGGGAGAGAGAGAAAGGTGGCCTTTTATGTGCAGATGCTGGATTACAAATTCATTTTGGCACTCCTCTCAGCTATAATCAGTGCAAGAACATTGTCATTGGAAGTGCAACATTCAACTGGATGAACATATATGCCTACCTGCTGCCATTTTCATCTACAGTACAATGTGGCATGAGAGGCATAAGAATGGTCTACAGTGGTACCTCGGTTTAAGTTCTTAATTCGTTCCGGAGGTCCGTTCTTAACCTGAAACTGTTCTTAACCTGAAGCACCACTTTAGCTAATGGGGCTTCCTGCTGCCGCTGCACTGCCGGAGCATGATTTCTGTTCTCATCCTGAAGCAAAGTTCTTAACCTGAGGTACTACTTCCAGGTTAGTGGAGTCTGTAACCTGAAGAGTCTGTAACCTAAGATACCACTGTATTGTGTTTCCACAAGCAGAACAGGAAGGCACCAATCCTCCCCATTGTTTGTCCCAGTATTTAATATTACAAAGTACACAGAATGCCAGCATAGCATTGTCTAGTGCTCTACAGATATCATGGCACTATAGCTCCCATTATCCCTACTGGGTGGGGCTGATGGGAGTTGGAGTTCAACAACATCTGGAGTCACCACCTTGTCTACCCCTGCCGTGTGAGTGTATCATATGACCTTTGGCCAGTCTCTATCTTCTAGCTTAACTCAAGTTAGTTGTGAGGATACAATTGGGTGGAAGGCAAACCACAGACACCTCCTTAACCACCTTGTTATTTGTTCTCCTCCAGTCTAATGTACTTCACAGTGCTAATGTGCTTCAGCTCAGTTTTCAGCATTCTTAAGGTTGCGGGGAGAGCCAATTCATATTCCAAATTCTTTTCTGGCTTGAACCAATTTTCATATACTAGCAGGGCCATCAACAATCCTTTGCATTGCAGAAAAGTATATAAACAGCTGAACTTAAAACCACCGAAAGATGAGTTCCAATGTTTACAAAACGATTCTGTTTTTGTTAACGGGGGACTCTGGGGACTGGCTGACATACCATTCCCATAATGTCCAAGGAGCAGCGTTATTTGAGACGAGACTGAGTTGACGTGACCATGTAGAAAAGTATTAAATTGTGACCTTTCTATGGTCAGATTTAAGAACACTGATCAGGTTAATCCATCAATGGTAACTAAATCTTACAGATCACATATATGAACGGCAACATTCCTCTCCAAAGTTTTCTCGCTGAGATTTCTCTTCTGCCCAGTTGTCTGACTCTGTAATATACTTCCTGGTTGCTTTTTAAGATGGGACGAGTGGCTGTGACAAAGCCTTGGCAATAGGCAGTGCTAGCAGGATGGGAGTTGCCATGTGTGTTAGGATGATCAGGGTCAGATCTAGTTCACAGAACGAGGGCTGGTTCAAATCCAAGGAAATCATCATAGAAACTCTAGAGATGCCCCAAGAGACTTCGGATATAAACAGATGCATCTATTAATGGCTAGCAAAGATTAGGCAAGCAGGAAGTGGAGTAGAAAGTGAGAGATTGAACTCTTACAATTAGAGACATGAAATAAGGCACATAATGCATTTCCACTGCTGAAATGGGGCTGGTTTGTTTCCTGCATGGCACATAACATACACAGGTATTTCTGAGCTCTTCTATGGATGAGCAGCACATTTAAAGGACATTTATACCACCAACATGCCTTCCCACGAAGAACCCCAGGAACTGCAGTTTACCCCTCATAGAGCTACAATTCCCAGCACCTGTACCAATCTACAGTTCCCAGAATTCTTTGAGGAGAACCATGTACTTTAGATTTACAGTGTGGATGTGACCTAAGTATCATTAGTAAAATAAAATAAAAAATGCAATGCTGTTGCAGACATGCAGAACTGGGACATACTTTAAGGGCCGGGTGGGGGGGGGGAGAGAGATGGTTGATACCAATAGCTAGTCAATCAGAAACAGCAAAGTGGTTTGGGGGAAAGACAAACTGCAAGCTTGGCTGCAGACAGACTCGCTGGGTGGACTGAAGCACTCCTTCTGTCCCAGTTTTTCTTCTGTGAAGGCAACTAGGAGAGGCAGAAATATATAGCCATAACAGATAAAACATTAGCAGGGTGTGTATGGCAAGTGACTACTCCCTTCCGGGGATTGGCTCATTTCCACAACAGCGAAGTTGTAGATCAAAGCCCTCAATCCTGATAGTTCTGCTAAAACGAAACTTTTCAAAATAATCCCAGAGAAACATGATACATGGGGATTGTAGCAAAGGAGAAACTTAAATGAGGTACCTTTGTACTCGATCAGAGCTCATGAAGAGTCAAGACTAGCAAGTGCTGTAGGGGAAGGAGAAATTTAATGAAGTCGCAGTTGGGACATCTAGAAAAGAGAGAATTAGGAAGAACATGAATACATTTAAATAAGAAGAAAGAATATTTAAACTTGGAAGACAGGACTCCTCACACAACAGAAATTGAGCCTTGGGCACTAAGCCATTCTTTAAATGATTCAGCAGTCAACTTGGCAGTAAAGCCAGAGTTTTGCCACTGTTGAGTAATATATTCCGTTTGGGGATCATAGACTTATATCCATTATACCTAGATTAGATTTGATTTTATACTAAGACAACAAATTATGTCGTAGTAAGCTTTTTCTTCTCTTGTTTTTCCTTGCCATTCCTGTAAGTTTGCTCATCATTTCTAAAAATAAGCACTTTCCAAAAGCATTGCTGATGTTTCCAAATGGCTTAAACTGTACATATTGAGAAGGGGAAGGGGTTTATCTGGAGGAGGGAGATATTTCATGGAAACTGCAGGACAACTGCTCATGTCAAATCCTACTTTGAATGTAGAGGCTGGGGGATTGTGCTTGAATGCATGAAGCTGCCTTGTATATAACTAACCCAGGCCTGCATCCCCGATGATGGACAGTTTTTTCAACCCTTTGATGGTGGGAACTGTAGTTTAGCATGTCATTGGCATGTCATTGGCTACCCTGATCTACCCTGATGGGCAGCAGGTCTCCAAGGATCTGAGCTGGTGTCTTTCCAGTCCTCCTCCTCGGATTATTTTAAGTCGAGATGCAAATGGGATGGGATCTTCTATATTCAGAGCTCCACAAATGAGCTACAGGGCCTTCCCAGACTCTTAACAGTTGAAGATGTGATGGTTTCTACAATGTCAAATGAAAGAAAATGAGAGGAGGAGAAGGAGGAAGAAGAAGAAAGGTCAGTATTACATGTGAAGCTGAAAATGCAAAGTTTCAGGTAAAAACATTGATAAGTACTATGTGTGATGCCAGTTATTTTAAACAGTTGCACATTAATTCAAAACCCACAGAACGGTGGTTTGGAATTTACAATTCACATGATTAATAAGCAAAACTGTCACACTGGGGGGGGGGGAATGTATGACATTAAGACTTCAAGAGCCACATTTTGGTAAGGCAAGAATATGTCACAAGAGCTATCTTCAAGGTCCTCAATCCTCTTAAAGATGCCAAATCTGGTCTATTATGCTGTGTGCCACTTAGAAACGGATTTTCAGCATCAGCAAACTAGCTAATATTTTTTCCCCAGCTAGATAATTATTTGAAAACTTTAAGAATGTAAAAGGGTTTTCAAGAAATGCCCTACATATGTATTAGAAATATACAGCCTTAGCTGAAGGTTTAACTTCATTATGGGTTTGCTTGGGAACTTTTTTTGTATTTCTTTTTGACATCAGGTTTTTCTGCATTTGGGATTTACCTTTTTCTGTTCATACCTGGACATTGCCCTGGGGAAGGAATTGACTCACATCCATACAATATTTCTTGGTTAGTCACAGGGATTGAAAGGAAATTTGATTTGGATTGGATTTTAATGTGAATTTACCCAATTCTCACTTTCTCAAACAACATGTGAATGAAAGCATGGCCATCCTTCAAAATGACCACTTCTCAGAATTTTGCGACATGGTTCTCCAACCAACCAATGGGTGCAAAAATGTGTATATTAGGAGAAAGTGTGCATTAAAATGCATAAGCTAACAAAAGCATCCGATGAAATGCATTATGTTAGAGAAAATTGCTTGCAAAATGTGTGTTATTGGGCAAAATTGCATACTCAAATGTATATACGAGGAGAAATTTGCAACAGAACACTGACAAATTTTCATGAGGACTAAAAATAATAATAAAACATCAAAAATGCATAAATGTGGTGCTCTGAACTTAAGACTGGAAAGTGATAAATAGAGAGAAACAAAAAATGACCAATTTGTCCTTCCCTGGTTACTCAATGCATGTGGAACCACTGAGTGTGAGATTTTTTTCCCTCAAGAGTCTTGTACCCAAGTCCCATAATACACATGATACTTGTTCCAGAGGCATAGTGGGGGCCATGGCCATGGCCCTGGGTGTACATTTTTGAGCGGGCACAATTAGGCACTCCCACAACAGGCACACAGCCATAGCAGTTGAAGTGTGGCAGCAGGCGGATTTGTCTAGTGGGCAGGTGGATGGAGGCAGCAGGTGAAGACCCTATTGGGAGGCAGGCTCTGTTCACCCTTCAGACAGGCTCCATGCATGTGCCCCCACCCCAGTTGCCCAGTCCACCCCCACCACCCTGCCCACACCTGTCCCATCCTGGGCCCCAGCAACCCACGCTATACCACTGACTTATTCTATTATAAGAAAGATACTACAGTAAGGCTGCAACTTATACGGAGGTTACATTCTGGGGGTCGTACCTAAAGACAAAATTGTGTATAGTCAAAATATTTTGGGTGCAATGGCTGGTGGGGCCCTCTCTTATTTTATTTTATTTTTTAATGTTTGCCAAGCAATAAAGATAAAAGTTCATAAGCTGTGAGTGTAATGTACTGCAGATCAGCACTACAGACAAAAATAAAAATATGAACCTATACTGGGGTGGGGGGAGGAAACAAAACTAGAGTTCAGTTGTGTCATCATATTGCTAGGGTCTGTACCACACACACAAAAAACAAATTTAATAGTAAAGTGGTAAGCCAATGGTTCTGTAAGGAAAGAGAGTGCATTTTTTTCATATTTGGTGGGAATGTTGGAAAGCAAGGAAACATTAGAGACATCACTATTATTAATGAAAGTATTTGAGTAAATTTAGTTGCTAACCACCATTGTTCCTTTTAATTTACACTAAAGGTTCTTGAGTTCTTGGAGAATTTCAGACATAAGTTTTCTATATAATTACAATTGCAAGAATCCTTTAAGACCAATACTGGAAGGTGGATCATAAACCAATTAAGCTAAGTTAATTACAAAGTTGTGTGAACAGCTGGGGGTCACTGACCATAAAGTTAGAAAAGCAAGAAGCATATTAAAAAATACTGAATAAATGGGAATCAGTGGTCCAATTTGTTTGCTTTTTTAAAAGACTTGGGAATAACTAGTGCAGGAAAGAATTAATGTGTAGTTTTACCATCTAGATATTTAACTTTAACTCTTCTGTGATCATGATTAACTCTCAAGATACTATTTAATGACAATTAAAGTATGCTTTCATTGCAAAGTGTGTCACATCAGGTCTGCCAAATTATAATCTTACACAATTTAAAATGGTTACATCAGTGCTTGGCTCCATGGCTACTAGCCATGATGGCTCTGCTCTGCCTCCACAGTCATACCAGTCATACCAGTGAATACCAGTTGCTGGAAACTGCAGGAAGGAAGAATTTTTTTGTCCTCAGGTCCTGCTTGCAGGTTTCCCACAGGACTCTGGTTGGCAGCTGTGAGGATGGGACCCTAGACTAGTTCATTGGGTTCTTCTTATGCTCTTATCGAACCATCCAGAATCTTGACACACTCAGAAAACTTCAGCTGAAAAATGTTAAACAGGGGACTCAGCTACATTGGCAAAGAAAAGGCTCTTTATATGTGTTGTTTGTGCATTCTAAAACTGTGACACCAGATGGCGCTGTGGAGGACAGGTTTTTGCCATCCTGATTTCTCATGCAAAGCTTAAAACACGTTTAAGTGAAACGCTTCTTTGATGTGTCTAGGTCCAGCAAAGGATGGGAAACCTGTGGCCCTCAAGATATTTCTGGGCACCCATGTCTGGTGGTCAAGAATGGTGGGAGCTGGATTCCAGCAAGATCAGGAGGACCACAGTTTCCCCACCTCTCCTGTAAATGCATAAGCACAACCAGACAACATCCTTGTATTGGCTGGACTCCAACCCCACAAACATGTCAGCCGGTCTTTGTTGATTAGATTTGTATCAGCAAACCAGAATCTGAAAGATGGGAAAGCACTTGTTGGCTTTAGTATCACATCTACATGAATTGCTCGAGCCTGGGAAAAAATACATATATTGTACAGCTTTATTAGGCATATCACATTTGTGGAAACTGTATCTGCTAATGATTTACAGAGCTATTATAGATCTGAAAATTAAATTAAGAAAACAGCAGTAAGGGGAGGGGTAATAAAGAACTACAGAAATGAGAAAGAGAGAGATTTAATAGAACAGAGAATAGCTGGAGAGTTGATGAAAATAATATAGCCACTGCAAGCTGCGGAATCTATTCTCCTAGAGGGAACACAATATATGGCTATGCAAACACTGGGCTATAATTTCATTTTTAAGCTGTGCCAAGGTAACCTTAATTCTGTGCTAAGAAAAAAAAAACTTACCAGAAAAGATTGAATTCTGTAACTGGAATAAATTAGACACGCTAAGCAGATTTACAAAAGGGGTTTGTGTGTGTGTGTGTGTGTGTGTGTGTGTGTGTGTAATGTAGTGCGCTACCACCAGTCCTTGGAAGAAGCTAGGAGTTGTTTAAGACACTGGAGTCCCACCCTTGACCGGTGGCAGTCATATTTAGAGTTTTTTATAGGAAGTGGCTTTACACATCTGTGCATATATTCTCAGCCATGAGAGGCAGAAACCTACCTTTTAAAACAACACACAAACACTGGGATTCTTAAAAAAGATTCCATGCTTTGTCTAGCTTGCATAGAACTGCAGAACGCATGCAATTCTGGAGATATATTATAGCTGCAACAGGAATTGGCTTCTCATAATCAGAAGGTCCAAAAGCTTTTTCACCTGAAAACCGCATTAATGTAATTTGGTCTTTGCTTGCATCCACAGATTGGAGGTATCTTGATGGATAGCGGTGAAGAAGGAAAAAGCAGAACAAAGAGGATCAATAAAAGATGAATTTGTATAGAGCTCTGAGTAGGAGAATGGGAGGTTTTGGGTCAATCTATACAGCCATTCAGTCCGGGAATACTTGAAAATCCTGTGAGTCAGTCAACTGGGTAAATGTAGCCCATAGTCATAAGTTTAAGCTTTTCGGAAGCCATCACAAATTTTGATTTTAAATAATTGCAGGCAACTTCTGCAAATGCACATGACTAGATAGCCACAGGGAGAGAAGCGATGTGCATGATTTTGAAACAGTCACCATGCAGCCAATTCCAGTGGGTTGACTCCATTCCAGTCTAAATTAGGTTACCTTAGTGAAATCAATAGAACTAGTTAGTCATCATGACAGAAGTCCCATTATCAACTACCTTAGGCTGAATCCACACTAGAATATTCATTTGTATGTGGACTGCTGTTTCCACTTTTGCACAGGAGTACTTTCAGGCCCCACATGCCTGCGAAGCAGTGTAGGCACAGAAAATGCCTACACATGGGAGACCTGATGGGCTGAGATCTCCCCTTGCATTGATGTGATCTATTTATTTTCTATTTAATTTATATACTCCTTTTTGCTTGTGTGGCTTCTAAGCAGTCTACAGCTGTAAAACCAATTACAAGAAAATGTGCTGGAATGCGCATAACATGTGGGTAGTGGGCGACACAGCCAGCAGTTGCTGGATTGCACACCAATGCGTCCAAGCACCCTTTGGGCTACTACTCATGACTGGATAATACTTCCAGGATAAGAGACAGTATGTAATGTATGCAATGTAATGCTGGACGAGATAAGCCTTTGGTCTGATCTAGGAGGCCTCTACTTCAGTTCTTATAGTTAGATTGCTTGTGTGGGCATTCACTATTCCATATTGGGATGGATTCTGTATATCGTATCACCACCAGTGGCACATGGATTGCTTTATCGTGGAATTGTATTCACACTAGCAGAAGCAGCCCAAGTCATTTTGCTGCCCTTTCATGAAACCCAAGATGTGCAGCCAAGACATTCTGCCCAATGGTAGGCCAAACCCTAAACATTAGCTAATGTCTGCTTTTGTGCTTGCTTTATCATATACATGTTCTGCAAAAGGACTTGACACCACCAACAATATACCGCCAATGTTAGAACGATCATTAAAAAAAATCATTTATGTGAAGCTATAGAATCTGGCATGAGATAGATAAATCATATGAGGGTCTAAAAGCAGAGTTTCAAAAGATTTGTTCTAATTGCATTTTAATAAAATCATCAATTGTGATAAGGGGAATTGCTCATTTCCTCTGTAAAGGCTTCCAAAGGTTTACTAAGATGATTAATCAACAGATCACTTTTGTGCTGGCTTGAAACACACCTTTCAGTCTAAACTGCAACCATTCTTGCACTTTAGGGCTATCAGGCCTCTGTTATCCACAGCACTTCCAGTTGGTGTTCCTGATACCTACCTGTAAGGTCCATGTATCCTACTAAATTAGTTCCAACCTACTATTATTGTTTCTAGTGTGCAAATAAACATGGCTTTATTTGTTTGTTTGTTTGTTTGTTTGTTTGTTTGTTTGTTGAGCATATTTATAGCCTGCTCTTCATCACACTAGCTCCCAGGGCGAGGCACAAACAACATTTGCATGAAACCAACTAAAGTAATCCTGAACTATAAACTGAAACACAACAGTCGCAGCAGCTAAAATGACAACGCAAAAACTGTGTGAACAAGAAGAGGTTTCAGTTATTTTTAATCCTGTTTTCTCACTGCCACACTTTTACAAGTTCCTGCTATTTCATCTCTTAATATTTGGAGCTATTTTAGATGATACAGATGTAGCACCTGATGGAGGCGAAGAAATGTTAATACCCTTTTAGACATGTTGTTTTGTCGGTTGAACACAGAAAATGTGCAGCGGCACTTTCTCCCCTTCCGGGACCCTGAGTATTATTTATCTTCTTCGGGAACAGGAGCTGTCTGCAGTACAAAGACTGACCGGACATACCCACCTTGCAGAAACTATTTGCATTCTCCGCTAAACATTTGTTTGGAGAAAGCTACCTTTTCTTCCCCACCAATCTCAATCTGTTTTATGACCTGAGATGACTTCTTAGTAAAGCAGGGGAGTGGGGAGGCAGACAAAACTAAATATTTCCAACTACATTAAGGCATTAATAATGTATCACTTCCTCTAGAACAGGTTTTCAAAGCACTGCCTGACTGGCCTGGAGCAGAATGTAAAAAATTTACTCGGGAATTAAATTTAAGCAATAAAAAGGGAAAAGGCGCAACAGTTTCTATCTCAAAACTAACACATGTTGCGTAGCCAATCTGCTGTAACTTCCAATCAAGGTGCTGTCCCCCCCAAATCAGGGCATTCTAAAAGAAGAAGTACTTTAAATTCAGCCACAGTTTGTGACTAGAGTTCATATCCAGAGCTCCCATTTGTTAGCATTCATAGAAAAATCTGCAATACATATTTGCTCCCTCAACTTAAAGGGCATGCTGAGTTAATTTTTCAGAAAGAATCAAGTCAAATGCCAGTATAATCCCTGTGGGGAATTATCTCTGTCACTGCAACACAATACATTTGCCTGGGTATATCACGCTAACTAGCTATCTTGCTGCATTTAGCAGAAGAGACTGCCAAATTACTGTTTAATTCAGTGCAGATACACATCTAGGCAGCACATTAAGATCATCACATTGGCTTGCGGACTGATTTAAAATGACAATTCTAATGTGCTCTTACATAACCGGAAAATAACGTGAGATTAATAATATAGTGTATTCATTCCTGGGCAAAGTTAGATGCCAGGTGACATACTGTCCAAAAGAATTTAAGTAGAGGGGACAAGAAAAGAAAGCGTGGAAATGTAAGTCAAGTTCTGGAGTTATATTTTCCTGATCTGCATGAATAGCAAGAAGCGAGGGCTCACAACCTCCAAGAATGCCTTGTCTGGCTGCTTATGGCAGGGAAGGTTAGTCCATTAGAGCAAATGGGGCACTATCCCACCAAGCTCAGTTTGCCCTCAGCTAGCCCCTGCTGCCTGCCTTCTTTCTTTCTTATGAACAGTCTGGAGGGTGGCAAAGGCTGTTAGCTTCCTCTTGTTTAGTTACAGTGCTACCTCTGGAGAACGTAGCAGAACGTGATTCAGGAGTCCCTGGTCACCAAACTGAAGCTCAGCACCAGCGTCCATATCTACCATCTCTGTGGGTTGTGCCAGCTCAACATGCTGTTTTCCCTGAGCTGGAGTCAAGTTACTGCTGGACATCATGGTGATGATGACATCACTATATCATGTACCTTCTCGTGTTTGTCTTCCTGCAGGTTCTCCACATTCCATCAACAGGGAAAATAGTCTATCCACATTAAAAGGGGGGATAGGTAAACAAGGGGGACCTTGTCATGAACAGGGGTGCATTTTGCCTTTCTTTCTCAATACATGGAAATCAAAGCCTTGTGGATAAACAGCCTATTTCCAACTGTATAGCAGGGCAATCTATGCACGTCTGCAACTGGCTTCAGTGTGGCATTTCTCCCAGGTAAGCACATGTGGAATTGGAACCCGAAGTTATTTTTAAATGCTGTGAAATGTCAGGCCTGCTTTCTCCTTGCTTGTTTACCAAGCTTTCAGGTCAAAGAACTTTGGAAATTAAATTATTTCAAACCAAATAGGTTCCTGGAGTGTTACAGCTCTGATTAAACTTGGCAATTCTTATGAAATGTACAAAAAGTGCAAAGTTAACGAGATTAGCCCAGAGCTTGGTGCTACTTCGGGCCTTCAAAACTTCTTTTTAGTGATGTTAAAAATTTATTGAGCAGAGGTGCATTTATTTACTAGGTAACAACAACAAAAAACCCTGCTGCAAAAGGAAAGCACTGCATTAAAACACTTGGCTATTGGAAGGTATAAACAGATATGCATGAAATTGTGTAGAAAGCTAAGGACAGTCCCCCCTGGATCAGACCAGATCCCTCTAGTCCAATGCTGATTTTCCAATAGCAGCTAGCATAAGCAGGGCAATGAAAATGACTTCTGCAAAGGCAACAGGGTTGAAGTGACAGGGGTTATGGTCTTTGTTTTCCTCCATTCATTAAAGCTCCATTCATTAAAGCATTGTTAATAATAACAATGATAATACACATGTAATTCTTTTTATTGAGCACTAACCAGGAGAAGCCACAGTACAGTGTCAGTACAGTGTCAGTACAGTGTCAGTACAGAAGCCACAGGAAGCAGATGTGGTGGACAAACTGCAATATGCAAAGTCCAACCATGATCTTGTTGGCAGGACAGAAGTGAGCAATGAGGGTTCTTCTTGCACTCCATCCTTTCTCCTTGTGAGTTGAAACATTTCCCCATTCACTGCTTCCCATGGGAGGAAGTCAATATACATCAGCTCCAAGGGTGGCACAGGCTTATCCCTCTTTTAAGGGCGAATCAGGGGACTGAGAAGGCTATGGATTCTTTCAAGCCATGCCTTCTCCCAATTTGTCCCCAGCCCACTCCCGATCCATCCCTACCAATCTCCACCAAGTGTGAGTCAACAGATGTGAAAGGTTCAGCAGACAGAAGAGGCCCTATGAGGTTGGATTTCCTCCTCTGATGTCATACCTTGCATCCTTTAGACTCTCTCTGTGGTGGAGGGACATCTGGAGCATTTGAGAAACTGCTGTGACCAAGTGGCTACACACTTTGAGGATAATGTTGCTTGACTCTGGAATGACCTTAATTTTGCAGCTGTAGCAGTTCCAGATGAGTTCCAGAGTTTTAGCTTTATGCAGTCAGCTGATGTGGCAGGGTACTGGCAGCTATACTCTTGGCCAACTGCCCTCTTGATCCCTGTCCCTCTTGGCTTATTAAATCTAGCTGAGGGGATTAGACTGGTCGGGTACACAGCGTGGTTAGTGCTTCATTGCATGAGGGGAGAATCCTTGCTGCCCTGAAAGTGGTGTGACCACTCATCAAGAAAGTATCCCTGGACCCTTTGGACTAGAATAACAACTGACCAGTTGCAGCTATTCCCTTTGTGGAGAAGGTAGTGGGGTGGGTTGTGGTAAGGCAGCTGCAAGCCTTCTTGGATGATACAGGTTATTTAGATCTATTCCAATCTGGGTTCAGACCTGGCCATGGAATGTGTCAGCCTTGGTCACCCTGACAGGTGGCCTTTGCAGAGAGATGGACCTTGCTCATACTGCTAGATCTCTCTGTGGCTTTTGATACCATTGACCATGGTAGCCTCCTGGACTGGCTCCATGGCATAGAAATTGGGGGCACTGTGCTATAGTAGTTCAGAGAGTTGGGAGAATGCTTTCCAGTCCCCTGGCAGTTACACTATGGGGGGCCACGGGACACCGATTTCTTCCCAATGCTATTTGGTATTTGTGGCATTCTGGGAGAAGTCTTTAGGAGTTTGGGGGCAAGACAACATTAGTTCAGTGATGACACTCAGCTCTGCCATAACATCTGAAGCAGGAGAGGCTGTGTGGGCCTTGGACTGCACAGTGCCATTGGTGGGGTGGACGGCTGAGGGGAAATAACCTGAATTTGAATCTTGGCAAGATGGAGGCGCTATGGAGGAGTGGTTCCCATCTCTGATAAATTTCTCAATTGTTTTCCCTAGACAGGGTTACACCTCCCCCTGAAAGAGCAGGTTTGCTTCTGAATCCAGCTTTGTCACTGGAAGCCCTGACGGCCTCTGTGGTCAGAAGCAGCTTTTACAAGCTGTACCTGGTCTGACAGCTGGCTCTGCCATGCTTTTTGCTCTTTTGCAAGTTGTGTCTCTGAGGAACAGGAATGTTATAAAAGAGTTCTAGTGGCACAATTGGTGCAAAAGCTTTTCTTTTGCTTAGGTCCAACCCAGTCCCTCCCTTTACCCTTCTGGTCTCTCTCAAATCCTACAGTTCTTTTTCATTTCTTCCTTTTTATTTAATGTTGCTGTCATTTATGAGTGCCGTGCTGCTTGCTTGCTTTTATTTGAATTAGCAGACCCCTCTGGCTGGCTCAGACTATGACCCTGGGTTGAAATGGACAGACTCCCAAGCTGTTTTTCAAAGCACCAACTTGGGAGTCTGAACCAAATCTTCTGGGTTCTCCTAATAAACAGGTGTCTCTTTGGGATGTCTTTAATCAAAATGCACTTCCCATATATCCCTTATCTCCATCAGACTGATCTATACAGTATCATGTTCAGAGATGGTTGGTGCTCATTAGATAGGTAGGGCGAAGGCAAGGAGACTCGGAAACTGGAGCCAAAAATCAGTGGCAGGCAGAGGTGCCCCGACTGAAACCTGCAGGCAACTGGGGGTTGCCTGAGGGCAGACTGAGGTTGGGGTTGATGGGGCACTGCTCCATTCCCACACATGAACCAGCCTCCGCAGATCATGTTCATGCCTGTAAATCTATTACCGCATTTTTCGCTCTATAAGACGCACCAGACCACAAGATGCACCTAGTTTTTGGAGAAGAAAAACAAGAAAAAAATATATTCTGAATCTCAGAAGCCAGAACAGCAAGAGGGATCGCTGCGCAGTGAAAGCAGCAATCCCTCTTGCTGTTCTGGCTTCTGGGATAGCTGTGCAGTCTGCATTCGCTCCATAAGACGCATACACATTTCCCCTTACTTTTTGGGAGGGAAAAAGTGAGTCTTATAGAGCAAAAAATACGGTATATCTCCTGCACTGTAGTACAAGGTACATTCTTCTAGAAACACATTTCAAAAAGTCACAAGTATCCACATTTTTAGCACAGCTTGACAAGTTTCAGTCACCTTGTATTTCAAGAGGGCAGATGAAAGCTTGACATGTCTACTGAAGTTCTTCACACGGTTTCCCAGCCTTTCAAAAACAGGCAAGAGCAAAAACCTCAGGAGAGAAATGAGCATACTAATGGCGACCGATCTATTTATTTTACTACTGAAGTAAAAGCACACAGAACACATTGTGAAGTACAGGAGTTGCTTGATTCGTACTCTGTTGGGTCTCTGATTAAACATGACTCAATTTAGTAGACGTTCTCTCCACTCCACTCAAAACACACACCCTCATGCATTAGTTTGCCTAGCAGGCCCACTTTACGCCCTCCATTTTTTAATTTCCTTTGTGACTCATGTTGACAGCCGTCATAGCTCTGCAAACAGCAGGGGCTGTTAACTGTATTGTGTGCCTTAATGCCAAAAATACAACAAGCTGGATATCTCCTTGTTCTCACAGTCCTACACAGTCACAAAACAGCAAAGAGATACCCATGCAACCCGTACCTTGTTTGTCACTATTTTATACATGAAGAAGCTGAAGCGTAGGCAAGTCAAGGAAAGGGGTAAAAAGAAGTGTTAAGTTGTGGGTTGACATAGCCGACGACACAGCGATTTCTCCAACTAGCTCTTTATTTCGTAAGCTGGAATAGAACTGACTGCAAACAGCTCAGCCGGCCTGCTTTTATAGGCAGCCGGCTGTCAACATTGTAACAACTACAGCCCAGAGTTCCCGCCTAAAATAACTGACGCGGACCTGAGGGAAAACTATCTACAGACCTGATTGAAAACTATATACAGTATCCCCCTGCTGGCCCAGGGTGAAACTTCACTACATAACACCCCTCCCCACCGAGATAAGGCGTTAGTTACAATCGTAATGGTTTCCTTATATACAGCACTACGCGTAATGGTTCAATTAGGCACAAAAGCATATTGGTTACATTTCCCATACTTAGACCAACAGTGATACATGTCCAACAACATAGTCCTTTAAATAAGTTGGGCGCTTGGGAACTCTGCCAGACCGCCGGGGACTGGTAGCCAAGTCCGGAGGGCCACACAGTTCTTGCTGAGGCTGTGGTGCGACCCTAGGTGGCGTTGGAACCAAATCCCCTGGATCCGCTGCTGTGGGTGGAGCCTCCGCAAGTGGAGTGGTCTGAGTCTGTGGTAAGTCTGGCAGACCCTCTGAAGCGGCTTGGTTCGGCTCCACGCTGGCAGTTTGCGAGGGAGGTGTAGGTGGGGCCTCGCCATCTGTACGTGTCTCTTCTGGAGCCGCAAGCGCAGTTGGGGGCACCTCGGTAGTGTCCAAGTCCCCAACCCTGCGCCTAAGCTGGTCTATGTGCCGTCGCCACAAGCGTCCGTCTTCGAGTGCCACCTGGTACGAGCGAGGTCCTGTGACTCCCACTACTGTGGCTGGCACCCAAGGAATGTCCCCCACATAGTTCCGGGCAAAGACCTGGTTTCCTGGGACAAATGACCGTGGCGCGTTGGCACAGCCTGGGGGTTCAGCCACGGCAAAGTCCGGGTGTAGCCGGTCGAGTGGTGACCTGAGGCGGCGGCCCATAAGCAGTTCAGCAGGACTCCTCCCTGTGGCCGCATGAGGGGTGATGTGTTGCACGAACAAGTATTCGGCGACCCGCTCATGCCAGTCTCCCCGGTCCAGGCGCGCCAGTGCCTCTTTTGTCGAGCGCACCATTCTTTCCGCTTGCCCGTTGCTGGATGGATGAAAGGGTGCCGTTAGGGCATGGCGGATGCCCAGTCCCAAAAGATACCGCTCAAACGTGCCTGACGTGAACTGTGGTCCGTTGTCAGAGACAAGGACATCAGGACACCCATGCGTTGCAAACAGGCCTCGCAGCACCCGGATGACAGCTTCGGTAGTGGTGGAGGGCATCAGGGCGACCTCCAGCCATTTGGAATAGGCGTCCACCACTACCATAAAGGTCCGGCCGTGAAAGGGGCCAGCCAGATCGATGTGCACCCTCGACCAGGGTGTCTTTGGCGTCTCCCAGGTGTGTCCCTTAGCTGCCGGTGGTGCAGGCCTCGACTCTTGGCACGCTTGACAGGCGGACACCCAGGCAGTGATGGCATCGTCCATATTAGGCCACCAGACATAACACCGAGCCAACGCCTTCATTTTGACAATTCCCGGGTGGCCAACGTGCAGAGCCTCCAGGACGCGCTGACGGAGTCCCTGGGGAATCACGACGCGGTCTCCCCACAGCAGACAGCCGCGATGAGCTGAGAGTTCATGTTGTCTGGTTGCGAAGGGCTGGAACTCTGATGCAAAAGGCCCTTGTGGCCACCCCCTCCACACCCAGTTGAGCACCCGGCTGATGGTGCGATCCTGGGCAGACGCGGAGGCCACAGTGGCAGCTGATACAGGCGCTGCTGGAAGATCCTCAATCAGAAGGAGCGATGAAGCTGGAGCCGGGTCTTCCACAAATGCTGGAAGAGGGCAACGGCTGAGGGCGTCGGCATGGCCCATCGATTTCCCCGGGCGATGGATGAGCCGGTAGTGGTAGGCAGCCAGGAAAACAGTCCATCGCAGCATGCGTGGCGAGAGGACCGGTGGAGTTGGACGATCACCGGCGAGGAGGCCCAGGAGTGGCTTGTGGTCAGTGATGAGGTCAAAAGTCCTGCCATAGAGGTATTCATGGAACCTCTTCACTCCAGCCACAAGTGCCAATGCCTCCTTGTCGAGCTGGCTGTAATTCCGTTCCGTCAGAGATAGTGTCCTGGAAAAGTAGGCGAGTGGTGCTTCTCTTCCATCTGGAAAACGGTGACTAAGGACAGCACCGATGCCAAAAGGTGAGGCGTCGCAGGCAAGGACCAGCGGCCTGGATTCACTGTACTGTACCAGCACACTGTCTGATGAAAGGAGAGCCTTAACCGCGTTGAAGGCCGCCGTCTCCCGATGACCCCAGGCCCAAGGCGTCTTTGTACTAAGGAGTCGGTGAAGAGGCTCAGCCACTGTGGCTTTGTGGGGCAGGAACATGTTATAAAAGTTCAGCAGCCCCAGGAATGCCTGCAACTCCGTCTTGTTCTTTGGGGTGGGGGCCTGCTGGATAGCGCGGATCTTGGATGTGGTCGGGTGAAGGCCGGAGGCATCGATAAGATAGCCCAGGAACTCTACCTGTGGAACGGCGATCTGGCACTTCTCCCTCTTTACCTTGAGCCCGGCCTCTTGGAACCTGGTCAGCACGGCACGGAGGCGCTCGAACAGCTGCTGGTGTGAGTCTGCAGACACCAAGACGTCATCAAAATATGGTACCACGCCCGGAAGCCCTTGCAGGAGACGCTCCATAAGGCTTTGGAAGATGCCAGGAGCCACACTCACCCCGAACTGCAACCGGCGGCAACGGAATGCCCCCCGGTGGGTGACGATCGTCTGGGCTTCAGCAGTGGCATCATCGACTGGCAGTTGTTGATAGGCTTGGGCAAGGTCCAGCTTAGCGAAGACCTTACCCTCACCCAGGGAATGCAGCAGGTGTTGGACAACAGGAACCGGATAAGCGTGCTGCTGAAGTGCCTTGTTGATCGTGCACTTGTAGTCAGCGCAGATTCTCACCGACCCATCTGGCTTGACAGGCGTGACGATGGGGGTTTCCCACTTGGCGTGGTCAACCGGCTCCAAAACTCCTTGGGCGATCAGTTTGTCCAGTTGTTCGTCCACCTTAGCCTTGAGAGCAAAGGGAACCCGGCGTGGCTTTAGCTTGATGGGGGCGACTTGTGGATCAAGGCTAAAGGAGATGGGCGTACCTGTATATTGCCCCAAGGTGCCGTCAAAAACCTCGGCAAAGTCTTTGACCAGACCCTCAGTCTCTGCGTTAGAGATGCAGTTGATGCCGGTGACTTCCAGGCCGAGGGCATCAAACCAGTCTAGCCCTAGGAGGCTTGGCCGCTGACCTTCGACCACCACCAACCGGAGCAGGCCCGAAAAATCCTTGAAGGCAATCCGGAACCGGCCAACGCCTACCACAGGAATGTCGTTTCCCTGGTAGTCTCTCAGGTGTACGCGGTGAGAGTCGAGTTGCCTTTTGGACACTCTGGGTACCAGTCTTTTGATGGTGCTCCACGACACGATGGACAGGGCAGACCCGGTGTCGATCTCCATGTCACATGGAGCTCCTTCAATGAGCACCGTGACGTTCAGCTTGCGTCGCATAGACGAGTCGGTTTGGCCAATCGTGGTTCCAGACGGGCAGCGGCAGTTGGTGAGAGCGAAACAACTTTCCTTGGCAGACTGGAGGGAAGGCTTGGACTTGCGAGTCGATGAAGGGGGGGTGTCAGACGGAGCCGATCGGCAGACCTTAGCGATGTGGCCCCTTCTGGAACACTTCCTACAGATGGCGTCTCTGAATCGACACTTGGCACGGGAATGGTTGCCTCCGCAGCCGGCACATTCCGGTTGGCCCTTGGACTTCTGTTGGAACTTCCTGTGCTCCCGCTTTGTCTGGTGCACGTCATCGCCTTCACTGGAGGATGCCTCATCACTGCTGGCCTCTTCATGATGCACCGGAACTGGCTCCCTAGCAAGACGCGGGCTGCTGCACTTGCGGATCTCCTGGGCGGAGCGTTCAGCAGCTTCTGAGGCCACAGCCTCCTCAATGGCTTTCTGCAGCGTGAGGTCTGGCTTGGCGAGGAGACGCCGTTGCAGATGGATGTCCCGGACCCCGCAGACGATTCGATCCATCAGGGCATCGTCTAAGTCTCGGAACTCACAGTGCATTGCAGCCTGTCGCAGGGCGGTGGTGTAGTTGTTGATTGACTCCCCCTCTGCCTGGTTCCGGTGGTAGAACGCATGGCGGGCAGCAATCTTGGACGGCTTTGGTGCGTAGTGGTTGCGGAGCTTCTCTTGGATCGTGTCCCATGGTGTTGCCTGGACTGCTTCGGGCGCAACCAATGCTCGGGCCGTCTCAAACACCTCAGGCCCACAGAGGCTGAGGAATAGGCCCCGCTTCCGATCCTTTGATACTGCTGTCAGCTCGTTGGCTTGGAGGTAGCAGTCGAACCGAGCGAGGTAGGAATCCCATGATTCAGAGGCTGGCGCAAACGGCGGTAGAGGCACAAGTGAAGCCATGATTCCGATGCCGGCGTGAAGGGCGATGGATGGAACACAGTGCTCTAGCCAGAACAGTCAGCTCTGAATTGGTTCTGTCCAGTGATTTCGCTCAGTGATTTCGCTCTGTGATTCAGCTCAGTGATTCAGCTCAGTTCAGAGGCTGGCCGCATCTGGCTGTGCTCTGATGTCCATCAATCCCATCCTCGTCGCCAGTGTTAAGTTGTGGGTTGACATAGCCGACGACACAGCGATTTCTCCAACTAGCTCTTTATTTCGTAAGCTGGAATAGAACTGACTGCAAACAGCTCAGCCGGCCTGCTTTTATAGGCAGCCGGCTGTCAACATTGTAACAACTACAGCCCAGAGTTCCCGCCTAAAATAACTGACGCGGACCTGAGGGAAAACTATCTACAGACCTGATTGAAAACTATATACAGTATCCCCCTGCTGGCCCAGGGTGAAACTTCACTACATAACAAGAAGAAGAAAAGCTTTCCAGGAAGGCAGTTCAAAGTCATCAAATGTGAGCATGTCATGTACTTATAGGTAAAGGTAGAATCACACGGTTTATGTAGCAAACATGGGGGTGCAACTACCAGGGATTGAAAAAAAATCTCTTTTCATTTCTGCCTTGTGAATTGGGACCTGTGGTTTGGTTTTGGTTTTGGTTTTTTTACAAACAGTAATCAATCAAACAGTAACAGTGTTTGCCTCCCGTAGTCTAGAAATATAAGCCAAGTTGCACATACCCCTAACAGGGAAAGGAAAAAGGACAAACCAATGAACTTGGAAAATAAATAATTCTTGCTTGCTTGCCCTCCAGGACCCCACCTCCCCCAAATGACCTTTTAAAGCTTTAACATCACATTAATATTCATTTTTAGTATTTTGAAAAACCACCCTTCATTCTAACAATTCTAGAGCAGTGTACAAGTTGCCCTTGGTTGCCCTGATCTTTGCAGAGAGTAGCAGAGGGGAAATGCAAGCTTCCTCCTGCTTCTTGATCTCTCAGTGGCTTTTGATACCATCAACCATGGTATTCTCCTGGACCAGCTCTGGGGAATGGGAATTGGGCACACAGTGTTACCAATCCTACCGTCAGTACTGGGTCCAGAGCGTAGCATTGGTAGAGTGCCTTTTGCCCCCTGGTGGCTATGCTATGGGGTGCCACAGAGCACTGTCCAGGTGTGCAATCTGGGAGGCAAGGGCCCTCAAATTTTCAAAAAGGGGGCTGGGAGCCGTCAAAATTCTGTGGCAGCCATGCACACACACCGCAGAGCATGCTCATGTCATGCACACAAGCCATGGGGCGTATTGACAACAAGTCTGCATGCCCCACAGCATGCATGACTGATGCCAGCGTGCCCTGCAACATGTGTGTACAGCGTGCTGATGCTTGAAGAGGAAATACAATTCTGGAGGAAATGACAATTAAACAGACGATCTGCTATGAAAAAGTGGCCAACATAATACTACAGGATGCTATTAAAAGCAGCAGGGAAGCAACCGCCAGCTAAACATGTGGAAATCAGAGGAGTGGGGTAGAGAGTTATCTCAGAACACTGACAGAAACAAGTCATGCTGTGGAAATACACTGAGAATGTGCTGTACTAATCTTAGGTAAAACAATAAAACAGATAATGAGCCACAATAAAACAAAGCAAAATGTGTAGGAAATTGATAAGGCTATTTCTAGTTGCCGAGGTATTAAATTAACCAGAAGAAAATCAGGCTTGTGGTTGGGGAGGTGAGAAGGAAATAGTTCTGCACACTGTTAGAGAAAGATATAAAATGCAATTTACAACCAAGATGGAACTCTTAAAAGACAATAATAATAGGGCATGAAACTCCAGAGAAGTCTAAACGGGCTTTGAAATGTTGAGCCTGAAGAACAAAACAAAACAAAACAAAGCAAAACAAAAGCCAACAAGTTTACAGGGGGGAAGTCATACAGCATTCAATGAAACAGCTTAGAGTAAGCCACTGCAAGAAAACCAGAGGATTTTTTGTAGAATTATTATTATTATTTTGGGAGTGGGACTCAAAGGGAAGAGCTTCTTAGGAAAGCGTGTGGTTCCTAATAGTCATTTTTAGTTTATGTTCAGATATGTATTTCCCAGTCACAGATTATAGTTCTGGAGCTGGCATTTAGTGAAATTCAGGAGCCAATCCTTGTGTGAAAAGAAAAGAAAAGAAAAGAGCTCACCCATGAGCTGTGTAAACTTTCACGTTTACTCTACTTCTTCTCTCGTGTCTGTATCATTCCATTCTTCTGCTCCTTGCTTCCACAGAGAAATAACCTACTGAAATATGTTAGGTAGGCACTTGTGAGGTACGGAGTAACATTTATTAAAAAGCCCAAACTACGGAGTTCATCTTCATTTACAATCCAAGCAAGTCTCCTCTGGAGAAAGCTGACATGTAGCGCCATGTGCCCCTACTTGAGATACAGCTTTAGGTGGAAGCAGGGCACATAGAAAATCAGAAAGAACCACCTGACTCCCAATTTAATCTGAACTGGGATTCCAGAGAATCTAGCAAGAATCCACATAGCAGAATGTAACATTGCACATGGTTTTGTGCAAGCAATGTGTTTCAGATCTTGAGAAGGAAGTTCTTGCTCATTGAAACCCGAAAGCATAGCTTGATTCTGGGGGTTTGTGTGCAATGGTGAGGCTCACACCCAGGAAACTGTGGCTGTTATCTGTGGAAGATTTATTCACTCATCACAGTCTTCTGGATGAATGTGTCCAAAGCGTGGTCCTTTTGAAATCAGTGGAATTTAAACATGCTCATCTCAGCCCAAAGTTACATCCTCAGGGATGCAAAGATTCAGGCTGGGAATGAGATCACTTCCTCACTCAAAATATGATGCTAAGATAGAAGAGAATAGAGAGCAAAGGAGTCAACAAAACCCTTGTTCTTTCTCCATGGATGTACCTTCAATTTTGAACTCTCGTAAATGGCCTTAAGGAATCTGCTGTAAAAAATGGAAACAGTAATCATTTTCCTCACAGGATTATCATTAGAATGAGTGGTTTAAGATTTATAAAACACTTTCTGTACTGAAAATGGTATAGAATGAAAGATGGCCCCTTGCATATGTTTAATTCTAGCCTTGGCTGCTGGTTTCCAATTAATTTTCCATATCTTTCCTAATGGCTCTTTATTTTTAATCCTTTCCTAGTTACTGGGATACTTTCACATTCCTGCTGAGCTGGCATTTTTAAAGTAGGCCTTCAGCAAAAATACCAATCAGCTGAAGTGAGAGGGTGGAGAGAATTGGAGAAGGAAAGCTAAAGAAGCTGTGCTGAACAATCCAATTTTTATTTCATTTTATTGTTTGCTTCATAGTGATTGCATCCCTGACCTGCGATTTTATATTTTGCAAGCGTCCAGGAATTAGAGCCCTGCTGAAATTTAGTCATTCCTGCTGAATAAGAGATAACTGAGACTTTGCTGGTGGAAGCAAGGATAACAGCATGCGTTGAAAAGATAGCCAGATAGAAACTGGCAGGGTCAACAACAGCATTTGGTAACAAGATCTGTGGGAGTGGTTGTTTTTTTGAGATTACAGAAATTTAAGGCTGCGTCAGGTTAAACAAAAATAGCCCTTAAAAAATCATGTCAGAAAGTTACCTTTCCCAAGGTGATGCTGTCCTTGCCAGCAGTCACTTCTCTCACTCTGCAAGTACTCTCATAACAATATAACTTGTGGAAATCTAATGAAGCTGAATGTTGGAAAATTCAGGACAGATATAAGCACTACAGAGTTAAACTATGGAACTCACTGCCATAGTCCCATTGCTGAGCAAGCAGGGATAGGGGTCTCTGAGGAACTCTTGCCTGAGAGCAGAATCCACATACAAAGTCAGACAGCCCAGAGGTCAGGGAGTCCAGATGGTCACAGATCCAAGAGTCCAGATGGGACCCAAGGGTGCAGATGGAAAGCAGGAAGCAACAAGGTAGGGCCGGGAACAACAGACGTTGTTTCCAGTATCTGACTGCTGCTGAGAGCTCTGTTTAAGAAGACCAGAGCCAGCTCGTTCTCACCAGTGCTATTCAGCTCTCATCAGTGCCTTCTCCTCTGTGAAGGCTGATTAGCTGCAGGCAGTGGCGGAGCTTCATGCTCCAGCACCGGGGGGGGGGGGGGAGGGCGGAGAGCAGGCGGGGGCGTGGCTGGCGCACATCCCGGGGGCATGGCATGTCACCCGCAGGGGCGTGGCACACTGCCTGCAGGGGCGTGACATGCGTCCTGGGGATGTGCGCGATGGCACCCCACCAGGATCACACTGCCGGGGGTCGTACGCTCCCCCTGCACCCCTCTTCCTCCACCAGTGGCTGCAGGTGGGGTTACGCCACATTGTCCCCCTTTAGGCTAATGAGGTCCAGCTCCGAGGGCCTTCTCGGTAGTGGCACCCACCCTGTGGAACGCCCTCCCACCAGATGTCAAAGAGAAAAATAACTACCAAACTTTTAGAAGACATCTAAAGGCAGCCCTGTTTAGGGAAGCTTATAATGTTTAATAGATTACTGTATTTTAGTGTTTTGTTGGAAGCCGCCCAGAGTGGCTGAGGAAACCCAGCCAGATGGGCAGGGTATAAATAATAAATTATTATTATTATTATTATTATTATTATTATTATTATTATTATTTATTATTATTATCATCATCATCATCATCATCATCATCATTATTTTCAACAAGCGAAGCGGACTCTTGGCCCATGACACTCACCCTCACAGGAGGCAGTGATGACTACCATCCTACATGACTTTAAAAGAGGATTAGACAAATTTGTGGAAGGAAGGACTATCAAAGACTACCAGCTGCAATGGCTATTCTCTGCCTTCAAAGTTGCGGGCAGTAATTCTGGAAACCACCAAAGGGTGAGTGCTCTTGTGCTCAAATCCTGACTTCAGTTTTCCCACAGGCATCTGGCTGGCCACTGTGAGAACATGATCCTGGTCCAGATGGCCCGTTGGCCTCATCCAGCAGGCATTTTTATGTTCTTAAATGAAATCCCAAGAGAGAAAAAATAAAGGAGAGGGAAAGGATTAAGTAAATAAACTTGAATAAATCTTACAGCATTATTAATTCTTCAGATAGATGAATGCAATACACTAGTTCCCCATCCTACATAGGATACAGAAATAAAACTGATGCTTCAAAGACTCGCCAGAATTCACTAAACAGGAGAGCAATTCACCAAACTTTCCATGGGAGGACTTTTTCAAAAATATATTTTAATAAAGATTTTCTTAGTTTACAAAAGTATGTAATTTTTAGGGAAGGAAAGGTCTGGAGGAGGAGGCATTGTCACAAACCCCAAATCCCCTCAGATGGAAAAACAAGCAAGCATGTTAAAGTGACAGTTGCAAGTACAAACTGTGATATTCTGTCACTGTTAGTCCCTGCTACTTGATGACTCTCTGAAAACTCAATAGCTGCATAAGCACCCTTTCATCCTTCACTAATTATTTAATGTGGAAGACACTTAGCAGCTCCGTCAACTACTCTCTTGACTCCCACATCCTCTTAATACTTGTTAAAAGCAGTTTTTGACAAACAGCTGCTATAATCCAATGCAAACATACCTGGGAGTAAGTCACCAGGCTGTGGAGCAGTGAGATGTAAGGCCCCCAAATGCTAGTATATTGTGTGCATGGTATGAGGTGGGAGATTTTATGGCTCTTTGGTCCTAAGAAACTGCAACACAGAGAGGCAAGCCAGTGTTCCCCAGTTGTTGGGAACCATGAGTGAAGTAGATGCTGTTGTGCTCATGTCCTGCTTGAAGAAGAAGAAGAGAAGAGTTTGGATTTGATATCCCGCTTTATCACTACCCAAAGGAGTCTCAAAGCGGCTAACATTCTCCTTTCCCTTCCTCCCCCACAACAAACACTCTGTGAGGTGAGTGGGGCTGAGAGACTTCAAAGAAGTGTGACTAGCCCAAGGTCACCCAGCAGCTGCATGTGGAGGAGCAGGGAATCAAACCTGGTTCACCAGATTACGAGTCTACCGCTCTTAACCACTACACCAGGCTCCCCATAAGCTTGCAGGCTCTCCATAAACTGTTGGTTGGTGACTATGAGAACAGGATGTTGGAGCAGGTGGGCCTTTGCCCTGATCCAGGAGGGCTCCTCTTAAACAGCTTAGGATTCTTAATTTCATATTTGCTATTGTCTATCCTGTACTTCTTCTAATTCCAGAAGAATGGCCCTGAAGCACAAGTCTTCTCCTTCCATTGTCTTGTTTACTTGGTGTTTGGGTGTGGCAGATGTATTACCACAAAGTATTTGCTACTGCAAAAACATCACCCGGGCTGCGTCCAGGAGGCAGCAGCAAAACTGAGAGACTATACACACATTACTCTTGGGTAGGTAATCATTTGCAGCCTGGTCACTTTATTCCTCCAAATCCAACATTCCTTTATTTATTTTTCCACTGTGCACACCACTCAATACTACATCTATGCATGCAGCTTCAGGTCTTTGGGAATTTCATTCCACGATTTCTTGGATTCCCGCTTTTAAAAAAGCAATGTTCAGATAGCAGGTACACAAGCATTGCTGGGAGCTTGGGGTATAGGAGAGAGATATGGAATTACAAATATCTAAATATTAATATAAATGCAAATGCAAATATGGGCATATATTAATATAAACACAAGCATTTGCAGCTATGCATCACTAACCTGCGTAGCTCACAGTGAAAGGTACCAATTAAACTATGTTCCTAGTCAGAAGCATAGGATGCAACCCTGATACCAAGTTAGACAACTGTGCCATCTACCTCAGAATTGCCTATAGTGTTGTTGCACGCACCCCAATCTCCAACTGGGAAGAAACTCTGGTGAGAGACTGTGGTGAGTTCCACAGCTTACCCAGGGTTTGTTTTCCTTGGTAAGAAAGTCAATGGAGACTGTGGTGTCTTTAGGTTTCATTTATACATATATACAAACTGAGCTTGGGTTAGAGGTCTCACAGCATTAACATTCCAACCAAACTTCCCGGGAGATCCCCAAACCATAACTTGGGTCCAGCAGAGAGCCTCTGTGTCCCCAGCTTCCTGCATCAGCCAAAACGCATGCAAACACACAAAGCCCTGACTTGGACTAGTGTTCTCCACCCTAGGATGACATGACATCCAGAAAGGTGGGGTTGGAAAAGCCCTGCCCATTTGTCTCTATGGCAACATGTAAATGGCAGTATCTGACCAGCTAAGGCCATTACTTTAACAAAGGAACTTGTTTGGCTAGGTCGGCGGGTACACTCTTATAGATTCTAACCTCACAGATACAGGTTCACAGGTTTGGAAGGTATCCACGGATATCACCCAGACCAACCTCCCAGAGTTTAAAAGAGTTCTTTCCCAGCCCAACTGGAGGTGCCCATGATTGTCCCTAGAAGTTTCTGCATGAAAAGTATGTGCCCTACCACAAAGCTACTGCCTCTCTACCTTGTTACCAGTTACAGTTGCAAGCCTTGTGACAACCACCATCACACACACATACCTAGAGCAGGGATGGAAAACCTGTGGGCCTTCAAATGTTGTTCTCCAGCTCCCACCAGCCTCAGCCAACCAGCATGGTTAATAGCCAGGAGTGACATTCTTGTCCTGGTGAAATGCCACAACATTCTTATGATGGAACACCCTCAGTCTCAACACTAATGTCCACCTTTTCCTTGTCCCGCTGGAAGGATCTCAGACACCAGTCTGCTTGGAAGCTAAAAATGCCAATGCAAGGCTAGGTGGAGGGAAGCCAGAAAAGAAATAGACAGAGAACACCAAACCAGCTCAAGCTCTTAAGAGAGCAATCCAAAGAATGAGAAAACAAACTATGGCGAATGCTGAGCCACATCAAACATACCGTCGCAGAATTGGATGCAGGTAGGAATGTGTACCTCAGCAAAATAAAAATACGTACTTTAACAATTCCCTAGAGGTATCAAAATCTGTGCCCTAGCTTAAATTGAGAGCCATCTTCAATAATAACAAAAAGCCTCAGATAGCCATTTAAACAGAGGGCTGTGTGCTCTGTAAAGTAGGCCACCCTACAATTAGCGGATTTACTGTTTAATTTGAAACGATATGAAAAGTACTGCTAGATATAGACCAATATCATTCTGTCTTCTGGGAAGAATAATTTGAGAGCAACACTCACCTTCTTGCGGAGGCTGTCGACTGATGAAAACTTTACTTCAAGTAAAGATAGAAGAAGGCTTGCAAAGCACTTTGAGAGAAGGCTTCCTAATCAATCCAGCAATTATAAGAAGCTCCCTGCTGAATCAGACCAAAGGTCCATCCAAGGCATTCTCAGGTTTCCTACAGTGGACCAGTCAGTCTTCTCTAAGAAGTGCAACTTTAGGGCATGAATGCAGTAGTAATGCCCTGCTGTTTGCCAACAGACAATTTGTATCTATTCAGTGGCATAATGCATTCAGAGGAAACTGGGGTTTTTTAGATCCATTTCAATCAGGGTTTACGCCCAGTTTTGGCACAGAAACTGCTTTCATTGTATGATGGTGACGTCAAGAGAGGTCATCAAGAGAGACAGTCCTTTGGCTGATTAAATGATCTATAGGTCTTTAAAATGTGTTTTGGGGGGGGGTATTGGTTTGCTTTTGTTTGCTATGTTTTGTGTTCTTCAACATCCTTCTTGTTTTGTAATTTTAAGTTGTGAACCATCCTGTGATCTAACAACAACAACAACAACAACAACAACAACAACAATGATAATTTATTATTTATAACCCGCCCATTTGGCTGGGTTTCCCCAGCCACTCTGGGCGGCTTCCAACAAAATATTAAAATACAGTAGTCCATCAGGGCTGCCTTCAGATGTCTTCTAAAAGTCTGGTAGTTGTTCTTTTTGACATCTGGTGGGAGGGCATTCCACAGGGCAGGTGCCATTACCAAGAAGGCCCTCTGCTTGGTTCCCTGTAACTTGGCTTCTCACAGCGAGGGAACCGCCAGAAGGCCCTTGGCTCTGGACCTCAGTGTCCGGGCAGAACGATGGGGTTGGAGATGCTCCTGCAGGTATACTGGACCGAAGCTATTTAGGGCTTTAAAGGTCAGCACCAATACTTGGAATTGTGCTCGGAAACGTACTAGCAGCCAATGTTGGTCTTTCAAGACCAGTGTTATATGACCTTGGCGGCCGCTCCCAGTCACCAGTCTAGCTGCCGCATTCTGGATTAGTTGTAGTTTCCAGGTCACCTTCAAAGTAGCCTCACATAGAGGGCATTGCAGTAGTCCAAGCGAGAGATAACTAGCTCATGCACCACTCTGGTGAGACAGTCTGCAGGCAGGTAGGGTCTCAGCCTGCATACCAGATGGAGCTGGTAAACAGCTGCCCTGGACACAGAACTGACCTGTGCATCCATGGACAGCTATAAGTCCAAAATGACTCCCAGGCTGCGCACCTGGTCCTTCAGGGGCACAGTTACCCCATTCAGGACCAGAGAGTCCTCCACACCTGCCCTCCTCCTGTCCCCCAAAAACAGTACTTCTGTATTGTTAGGATTCAACCACAATCTGTTAGCCACCATCCATCCTCCAACCACCTCCAGACACTCACACAGGACCTTCACTGCCTTCACTGGTTCTGATTTGAAAGAGAGGTAGAGCTTGGTATCATCCGCATACAGATGAACACCCAGCCCAAACCCCCTGATGATCTCTCCCATGTGATCTTCAGATGAAGGGTGGTGTAAACACATTAAATAACTAAATAAATCTGAAACCAAGGGTCTGCAGCCCAACAAAGAACATCAAGGTAAACAGCAAATTAAGAATTTGGGGTGCCATATAACTTCCCTGTAAGCAAAGCAGAACCAATGTTCAACAAAAACCGTACATAGCCTAAACTCCATGTAAATTTTGTGCAAGCAAATCAAGATGGGCACTCAATCAACAGGCCTTCTGAAGAAGTTCCTTAACAGGCATGTGAGATGACATAAGCAGCTCCTGAGGCAATTTGCACCCCTCAGTGGCAACTGAGGAGGACCTGTCTCCAGTACATTGCAAGGTGCCAGCAAAGGGAAGGGAGAGCACCAGGCAGGCACATTGTTGCTCCCAAGTGTCTAGCAAAGCCCACAACAACCTACTGAAATCATGGCTCAACTTGCCATGGATGCTACTAGCCCCTCCACAACCACCTGCCTGCAGTTTTGAGCTGGCAGCCTCTCCTCTCCTCCACTGCTTTTCAGCAAACACCTACACCCAGTAAAGGTGTCTAGCCTTCCTCCCCCAAAATTGTGGCAAAAGTGTTCATTCCTTTTTACCTCCACTGAAGCTGTCACTGAAAGAAGAACATAATGTGGGTGTTGCAGAGGCAGATAAAGAAGAAGTGGGTGGTGTGTTTAATAGGAACCCCATTCCCTCTGCATGCAGAGTGTCTGAGAGCCTCCCATGACAACCCCATTTACTGGTTTGCATCTAGCAGCACTTTTAATGTTTTGTTTGCCTAGCTAGTCACTAGCTAGAATCGAAGGAGGCATTAACTGCAGGAGAAAAAGCTCTGAAGGTTCTTGGAAAGATGAGTCACCAAATGTATTCTTGAGCCTGCTACTGTATTCAAACAATGCATTTATGCTCTTTTAAAATAAAGCCAGCGCTGAAGCACTGAACTCTACGTGAAATACTGTTGGGACAAAACAAATGAGAGAGCAGAACATTGGTATGCTTTCCTACTTGGCCTTCTCCATGAAGAGACTGGCATGCTAGGACCAGCGCATGCCGTTTACAATTCATTTTTCTGTAAAAGAAGGTTAATTGCACAAAGCACTTCAAGGTAATATTTGTGTGGAACATAGTTAGAGGGAAACACTTCTGCTACTGAAGCTGCAATTCTATGCATACTTGCCCATGAAATTGTTGGGACTTATCTCTGAGTAGATCTGCACAGGGTTGCATTGTAAATGTATTAGTTTAAGGTGCCACAATATGCATTTTTATCTCCTGCGAGTGGCTAAAGCAGCTGCCCCTCTAGAAACAGTTGCTGACATAATCTCTATACTTATGGTTGTATATGCAAAGTGGCTGCCAGTTTGTTGCCAGCCCCAATTCAAGGTGATTGTGCTACTGTTTAAAGCATGGGTAAGCAAACTAAGGCCCGAGGGCTGGATCCGGCCCAATCGCCTTCTAAATCAGCGTATTTTTACATGAGTAGAATGTGTCCTTTTATTTAACATGCATCTCTGGGTTATTTGTGGGGCCTGCCTGGTGTTTTTACATGACTAGAATGTGTCCTTTTATTTAAAATGCATTTCTGGGTTATTTGTGGGGCATAGGAATTCGTTCACTCTTTTCCCCAAAATATAGTCGGCTCCCCACAAGGGCTGAGGGACAGTGGACCAGCCCTCTGCTGAAAAAGTTTGCTGACCCCTGGTTTAAAGCCTTATAATAACTTAGGCCCCAAATATATGAAAGCCCGCCTCCTTCCCTATGGACCATCTGGGGTGTTAAGATTAGCAGAGGGGCCCCTCTTGGTAGTTCCACAACCCTCGGAGGTTTGGGGGGGTGACCTGGGAGAGGTCATTCTCTGTGGCAACTTATAAATTGCGGAATTCCACCCCGACAGTGGTGTGTCTGGTACCTTCCTTGTACAGCTTTCACCTCTTTACCCTTACCTTTGACACTTAAGAGAGTAATTTTAGGACTCATCCTATTATTGTGATTTTAATTTGTTTTCACTGTTTTTTCATGCCATATTTTATTTTGCTGTAACCTTGTGGTGAAGGGCAAGTAACAACAACAACAACAACAATTGATATGGCTTTGGCCCAGTATATCTGAAGGAGCATTTCCACCCCCATTATCCAGCCCAGACACTGAGGTCCAGCTCTGAGGGCCTTCTGGCAGTTTCCTCACTGCGAGAAGTGAGGTTACAGGGAACCAGGCAGAGGGCCTTTTCGGCAGTGGCACCCTCCCTGTGGAACGCCCTCCCGTCAGATGTCAAGGAAATAAACAACTATCTGACTTTAGAAGACACCTGAAGGCAGCCGTGTTTAGGGAAGTTTTTAATGTTTGAATTAATTCTGTTGGGAGCCATCCAGAGTGGCTGGGGAGACCTAGCCAGATGGGTTGGGGAATGAATGAATGAATGAATATTATTATTATTATTATTATTATTATAGTGTGGCAGCACTCACACTTTAGAACTCCCTGCCTATTGACATCAGACAGGTGGCTTTACTGAACTCGTTTTGGTACCTGTTGCAAAGGATCCCACCTACCTACTCAGCAGAGGAGACTCCTTACAGAGTTTGCACCCCCATCACAAGGGCATTTTGCCTCAGGTGCCGAAGTGCCTCAGGCTGCCCTCGACTAGACAGCAGCCTACTGAACAAAGGTTAGAGTGACATCCATTGCCCCGCTGCTTTCCCCTGAGGAAACCCAATCTTTAGTGCTGAATGGCAATTGGGTTTTCCAAAGATTGCTGTTTGTTCTGATTGGCACAAAAGAGTGGGCTTTCCGGGGGAAAGCAGTGGGACAAAACCACTCAGACCCATGCCTAGAAAAGGTGGGACAGGTGCAAAAGCATTCATACCCATGCTTTCTAGACACGGGAGTGTGGAGGAGCCCTTAGGCTGAGAGAGAGAGAGAGAGAGAGAGAGAGAGAAGGAAAGAGAGATACACCCCTGCTATAAAATGAAACCCATGCCTTATGAAACTGGCAGGACACATCCTTTGATGTAGATAGGGATGCACATCCCCATCTGGAACCACCAGCTATTGTGTCAGGCTAGCTACATTCAACAAGAGCTGGAACTGGGGCATCAACATTAATATTTTAAATCAAATTGGCTTAAAAACCACTAACGTTCCACTAGTTTCCATAGTTTCCATAGTTTGGAAAGCTATACATAAAACAATGTTTTATTATCATTTTATTACTTATACCCCATCCATCTTGTTCACTCAGTTCTATATTTCTATATTTGCATATATTTCAGCCTACATTTCTGCAGTTTTGTTCTTTCATCTTGTCCTTTAACTTTAAAATCCCTTTCCTGTGCTCTAAAGCCCACTTTGTGTACCTAAGCATTCAGAATCCCATTCGCCATTGTCATCTTACGATACCATGCTATGTTTATGCACAACCTGAAGTGACAAGTTGTCCTTGGATGTTCAGCGTTATCAGTACATAGTGTTTCCTTTAATTATGTCACTGATTCAGACTGCAACAGAAGAAAATGAAAAGCTCTGTCCTTTGGAATTTACCTGCGGCATAGTCCCACAATTATTCAGGAAATATACATTATTTGCAGAAGTAACTTGCATTAAATCAGGCTGTAAACAATGACTTTGGTTCAATGTGTCAAGAAATTTGGGTGTTCTTGTAGAGTATGCTATATTTTATCTAGTATAATTATGCCTTCCAGCACTAGAGATGTCCTTAAAGAATGCTTTGGGTTATTTTTTGGTGTTTTATATAGAAATATCTATTCTTATTGATACTTATCACAAGATATACAAAAGTTCATACCGAACACAAAGTATCTTTTTATGATACACCAGAATAAAAGAAATACTTTAAAAATCTAATCTAAAAAGGAATAGAAGCAAGAAGAAGAGGAAAGTTGGGGGAAAGAAAAGAAAGACGGGAGGAGAAAAGAGAGAGAGATAAAAAGAAAATGGAAAAAGATAAAAAGACTTCCAATAGTATTAACTCATCAACATCCAACTATTCTGTTTTCTATAAGCCAATATTTTTTCAATCTTCAAATCCAGATATTGCAAGCTTATTTTATCTTTCATGTAAAAAGTCAATAATATCAGCCATTCCTATATAGTGGGTGGAGCTGTATCTTTCCATCTCTTTGCATATAATTGTTATGATTAAACAAAGCTTTGTAATAAACCAAGGGCCAACTCATTGGGTCAAGTGAATATATGATAGGTAAGGAAAATGCTTCCTGTGCCTAGGATGGACTTCCGGGTTAGCGCCTCCAGCAATGGCGGAATTCCTCTGATCGGGAGGAACTTGCTCCGTGGAATTCAGGGTCTGGCCGCCATGGCGAAGGCGGAGACCCACTAAAAATCGCAGGCAGGAGAAGCCTGTGAACGTGGGATTCAGCTGGCACCTTTTGCACCTCCCATACTCGTGAGGAGACCCGGTTTCGGGGATCCGAAGCAATGTGGGGTGAGCGGCGCGGTGCTTCGAATTGACTGCTTCTTTCACGGAGTGAAGCCGCATTGCTGTTGCCGGAGAGCGCTGACTTTTTCCTGTGGACAATTTGATTCTAAACAACTACCCATGAGTAGAACGGAAAATTGGATTTTTAAACGTCTTAATTTGGCACCGAAACGGGGAGGTTTCAAACAGGAGGTCCGCCTTCCCCTTTTGTAAATAGATTGAAGCAAAGAATTTGCAAGCTAAAGTCTTGGAAAGTCCTATGTAAAGGATTAAACTTCCATCGGCTAAAATCATTAAACCCCCCTTGGAGGCAGGAGAAGAGGGGGGAAATTTTGGATCGCGTAAGCCTACAGGAGAGAGTGAAGAAAGTTGGATCACCAGCGCTCTGAAGCTGGAAATGGACTGCTAGTAAGACTGATGTTTTTGGGAAAGTTCATTGACTGTGACAGTTAGTTAAATAAGAGAAATACATTGCTTTCATTGTCTCCTTCTGCATTTAAAAAGGAGTGAAAATAGCTGAAAAATGAAACTAATTTTACTGCTTGAACTGTGCTTAAAAGGATTGATACAAACAGAAATTGTTTCCCTCTAGAGGGAGCCTTTGAAATTGTTACAAGAGTTGGGCTGGTGGAATCTCCAGCTGCAAGAGAAAACCGTGAGATTGACCTTGGATTGCTTGAGAATGTCGACGGAAGAAGTCTTAGTGATTGCACTATGCAAGATAAGTGAGTCATTGGAACAGCTCCACAAGAAGACGGATGTGATGAATATTAAAATTGATATTTTGGGACAAAAAGTGACTAATTTGGGACAAAAAGTGAACATCTACACAGAAACTATCCAGGAACCGATACAGGAATTTACTTTGACATGCCAAATGGTGGAGAAAGTGAGGGAGAAAGTTGTGGTTGTTGAACCTAAAGTAATACAAGTGGAGAGGGAGAGAGCCCCAGCCTTACAGAGGCAATTTGATGATTACAAGTTGTTGCCCTCTATGATTGAATTCAGAGAAAGTCAGATTGGAACCCTACTTGGACTGGAGAAGGAAAGTTGGATAGATCACCTCATGCAGGGATTTACTGACCTTTGGGATCTGGACCTGGGTCAGGAGGAAATTGGAGTTGTGGGGACCTGCAGATTTGGAGGGACTTTGAAACACGTCCTGAAATATCTTTTGGATTTTAGTTTTAACCACGGAGATGTGGATGACATGTCGAGAAGGAATAAAAACATTGTTAGGTTGGAGCTCCCCCGAGACCTACTCTTCAGCATCAAAGAAAGGAAATTAAGAAAGGGGGGGTTTTGCGCTGCCGGACTTAAGACTTTATTATGAAGCAGCAGCTTTTTGCTGGTTGAAGCAATGGCTACTTCTTGAAGACACAGATATTTTAGATTTGGAAGGGTATGATAACAATTTTGGCTGGCATGCATATCTATGGTATGACAAGGCAAAGATATATAAAGGTTTTAAAAATCATATTGTCAGGAAAGCTTTATATAATGTTTGGAATCGATATAAGGATTTGTTGGAAAATAAAACACCCAGATGGTTGTCACCAATGGAAGCTAGAGCGGTAAAAAAACTTAACATGGACTCTAATTGGCCAAAATATAGTGAAATCATAGAATATGATGGCGAAAAAGTTAAATTACAGAGCTTTGAGAAATTAAAATCCAAAGTTCGAGACTGGTTACATTACTACCAGATAAATGAAACTTTTAAGCAGGACAAGAAACTAGGATTTCAGAAAGAGAGGTCAAAATTGGAAACAGAACTGTTAGAGACCAATACTAAGAATTTGTCTAAAATGTACAACTTGTTGCTGAAATGGAATACACAGGATGAAACAGTTAAATCAGCAATGATTAAATGGGCACAAGACTTAGGTCATGATATTATGTTTGCTGACTGGGAACAGTTATGGACCACAGGACTTAAATTTACGGCATGTAGTGCCTTGAAAGAAAACATAATGAAAATGATCTATAGATGGTACATGACTCCAGTCAAGCTTGCAAAGATATATCATTTGCCCAGTAACAAATGCTGGAAATGTAACGAATGTGAAGGAACTTTTTATCATCTTTGGTGGACCTGCCCAAGGGTTAAAGCCTACTGGGAAATGATCTATAATGAAATTAAGAAAGTCCTTAAGTGGACATTTGTAAAAAAACCGGAGGCTTTTCTCTTGGGCATGGTCGGCCAATTGGTACCAAAAAAAGATAAGATCTTTTTTATGTATGCAACTACAGCAGCAAGAATACTCCTAGCAAAGTATTGGAAGATGCAAGAACTACCTACTCTGGAAGAATGGCAGACGAAGGTGACTGAATTTATGGGACTGGCAGAGATGACCGGCAGAATCCGTGATCAGAGGAAGGAGACGGTGGAAGAGGACTGGAAAAAATTTAAATCATATCTTAAGAACTGTTGTAAAATTTCGGACTGATAAAATGTCAAGGGTTAAGAAATAGAGAATTATAGTTGGAAATATTTAAGTTAAGAAAATTATGAAGGAAATCAAATTTTGAAAAGGAATGAAGGATTGCTAAAAATTTTGGACACAGGGGTGCAGTGAAGGGGAGGCATGGGGAAGTCATGTATTGTTTGTTTGTTTGTTTAATTTTGTGTTTTTTGTTTTATGAAAATTAATAAAAATTATTTCAAAAAAAAAAAAGAAAGGAAATTAAGAACAAGATCAGCAGAAGACAAAGTAAAGTGTATGTATAAATATGAAGAAGATTTGCAGAAGGGACCTGGAAAAGAGTTAAGAGCCTCGGACAGAAGATCACCAGGTTGATGGACTATATGGAATTGACGGAAATGACTGGCAGAATCTGAGACCAGGGAGAAGAGACGGTGGAAGAAGATTGGAAAAAGTTTATTTATAGAAATAGGGTAAAATTAATGAGTGTTAGAAAAATGTTGTAATGAAATTATATGGCCTTAGTAGAAATGTTATAAGGAGTTAAGCATAAATAAGTATTATAGTATTAATGGAAATAAGGTTAAAATAAGTTAAGATATTTATATGACAGAAAATAGTGAAAGATGGAAAGGATTTGCTGAAACAATTAATAGAAGTGGAATACAAAAAGGGAGGTGAGAGGAAGTCGATGAAACAAGGGAATGGAAGATAAGGCATTGAAATGGTATGATGTATGTTTTTAAATTGTTTTTGTTCTGTTTCGTTTAGTTTAATGCGTTAATGTTGTGTGGTGTATTGTTTATATATTGTATTGTATTGTTTTTTTTTTCCTTTGTTGTTTTTTTCCTTCTTTTTTCTCCTTTTCTTTTTCTTCTTGTTTGTAAGGTTTAAAAGTAATGAATATTATTAAAAAAAAAAAAAAAAAAGGAATGGAGCCAGTTCATAGGAACATAGAAAGGTGCCTTATACCAAATCAGACCAGTGGGACTGAAAAGCACCCTGTGAGTAAGTGGGGCAACCGCAATTGGCTCTCAACCACTGCTCCCCCCCCCCCCGAAAAATAGGCACTAGTACCATGAAGTTAGTGCCACACTTTTTAACAACAACAACAAATAGGTGCCGGTACTTGAGTACCCTCTGGGGGGAAAAGCACAGCTGACTGCATAGTTAAATCCATTAAATGCTGCCTGAGTGGTGCTGGTGCTGGTGCTGGTGCTGGACAGTTCAAGCCTGTCTTCACAGATTCATAACCCTTTTGGATGTTTTGTTTGTCACAGCAGACATTATAAACTTAAGAAGCTGCCTTATCCTGAGTCAGCCTATTGGTCCATTTGGCTCAGTACTGCTGGAAGCAGTTCTACAGGGTTTAAGGGAGGAGCTTTTTACCAGCCTTACCTGGAGATTCCAGGCATTGAACCTGAGACCTTCTCCATGAGAGCCAAGATGCTCTACTACTGACCTATGGTCATTTCCCAGAATGACTTCTCCCTCAGAAGGTTGTGGACTCTCCTTCCTTGGACGTTTTTAAGCAGTGGTTGGATGGCCATCTGCCATGCATGGGGAAACTCAGACAGATAGGTGGGGTATAAATAATAAATTATTTTTATTATATTATTACAGTTGGGGTCCTTTACAACTCTACAATTCTGTGATTCTATGAATCACCCATGATAGCAGATCAGGGAGAAAGGTTTCACATTTAAACATATATCACATGCATATGCAGCCTGTAGACAGAAGCAATTTATCATACAGAAAATGAAATCTTTCTGTGTTAACTGGTCACGTTAATCAGCTTTTAAAGGACAGCTGACTGTGGATAAGGATAGGAGCCATAGATGTTCATTTTGCTATCTATCAAGTTGAAATATTTTTTCTAACGCTGACCACAATTGCAATATGAGACAGTGGTTCAGTTCTGTTCCATCATACCTAATAGATTTTTAGAGCATCACAAGTTTATAAATTATCCACTGGATGTCTGGCAAACATTGGGGGGTTGGGATGGGAATAAGCTTCCATTTGTGCTGCTGAGCCTCCACTTTGAGAAAACAACTGAGTGAGAGCCAAGGAGGTGCTTTTTAGAATCCTCAGTATTGCTTCTTAGCCTGCTGAGTTCTCCAAAATCAGCTACTTAATTCAACTAATTGTCTGAAGGTTGGGGACAGTCCATCCTCTGAGCATAAAATATCTGGGTTCTATCTGAATGTTTTCCATATATTTCCACAGCACATCTACGGCAAAATGTTCATGTGAGCTGAGACTAACAAGCAGTTTTGGGAAACCCAATCCCCCACCTCTTTTATGAACTTTGCAGCAGCCATCAGATGTCGAGTGACTGCAAAGGTGAGGGGACACACATGCTACTGCTGCAAAAATAGTGTGTTTCCAGCTCACTGGGATGAAAAGTTGTTCTTTCTCGACTGGTTCGCTTCTGTGAGGAAGGACATACCAAAGGAGAACTAGTGTAAATGTGCCAGAACTTGGAATTGGTCCAAAGGCATGTGTATTGTTTGCTTTTATCCTAGGTTCATTATGGGTGGTGAAGTTAACTCTCATCTTAAAGGTAAAGGGACCCCTGACCATTAGGTCCAGTCGTGACCAACTCTGGGGCTACGGTGCTCATCTCGCTTTATGGGCCGAGGGAGCCAGCGTACAGCTTCTGGGTCATGTGGCCAGCATGACTAAGCCGCTTCTGGCGAACCAGAGCAGCGCACGGAAATGTCGTTTACCTTCCCACCGGAGCGGTACTTATTTATCTACTTGCACTTTGACGTGTTTTCGAACTGCTAGGTTGGCAGGAGCAGGGACCGAACAACAAGAGCTCACCCCGTCACGGGGGTTCGAACCACCGACCTTCTGATCGGCAAGTCCTAGGCTCTGTGGTTGAACCCACAGCACCACCCGCGTTCAGCTCTCATCTTAGGCTTATTTAACAATTGCACTCGCAGCTTTATGCACATCGCCAAAAAATAATTTTAATATTTTTTTTAATGTTGTAAAAAACGGTGCACACAGAGGGGGGAAATAAGAAAATGGCACAAAAGGGAAATAATAACCAGAAGCCTTCATGAGAGTGTTCGGGTGCGGAAGAGGCAGTTGGAGAGGGTGATTGGAGGAGGGAGACTTGTGGAGGTATTTGTAGAGATGATGATGGGGTGCAGAGTGCAGAGAAGACAGATGGCAGAGTCTGAGACTGCAAAATGACCCCTAAATCCAAGGCGGCGGTGACTATTGAGAAACCAAAGAAGTACAAGATGGCTCCCAGTCTGGAAGAGATATTGGCTATGTTGGACTGCTTGAAGGATAGCCTGTTTGGGTGTGCAGTGGCGCACAAATTTGGCCAGAATGAGTCCAGTATCTGTGCCATCAAGGTGCATGGGAAGGAGATCTGTGGGGCTGCGGCAGCAAGCACACCACTGACTGCAAAAGTGACCAGTCAGGTGCAGGACAAGGCTTTGTGAAGATGGAAATGACACTGAACTAGTGGCTGGAAGACAAGGACCGGAACCATGGTCCTGTGGTTGGCAGTATCTTGTTCCAAAAGGCTCTGAGCCCCTGTGACCATTTCAAACCTTCCACTACAGATCGGGACCAGCCTGCCAAGGAATTTAAAGCCAGCTCTGGTTGGCTTAACAGCTTTAACATACGCTTCAGCCTGAAGGATGTCCGAATGAGAGGGGAGGCTGCATCTGCAGACAAAGACGTACCCTGTGCAACTAAAGAGGCTGCTGGACGACAAGGCATATCTTCTAGAGCAAGTCTTCAGTGCAGACAAGACAGGGCTTTTCTGGAAGAAAATGCCTGAGTGGACTTGCATTGCTGAAGGTGAAAAGCAAGCCCCTGGCTTCCAAGCCGAAAAGGGTCAAATGAATGTGCGGCTCTGTAGCAATGCAACTGGACACTGAATAAAGCCAGGCTTGCTGTAGGTGTCCCAAAACCTTCAAAAGCAAGACTTCTTCATCATTTCTGGACTGGTTCCACAGCTGATTTCTTCTTGGAAGCAACAGAGCACACCGTCTCCACCAAGGAGGAGACAGGGGACTCCCCTGAGAAGGAGGCTAGTTCACCAACACAGGAGCCAGATATATGGAGAAACGTGACTCAAAGAAGTAGGAAGCCCAGGGTTCGCTCTGATTGTTTAGAAATACACAATCACTTTGAGGTCCTCTCCCCTAGCATGGAAGACGAAGAGCAGACTCCATTTGAGGACCTCTCCCTCATTACAGTCAATCAGGTATATGAAGACGAACAGCAAAGTCAGTCCTCAGGGAATGTGCAGGCGACCTTGGAACGGACAGCTCATGGAAGAACCCCGACCAAACCTAAGAGGAGGCGTGTAGTGGTGATAGGGGATTCCCTACTGAGGGGAACCGAAGCAGTGATCTGTGGGCCTGACAAGATGTCTCGGGAAGTGTGCTGTCTCCCCGGGGCTAAGATTCAAGATGTAACTGAACGACTGCAAGGAATCATAAAACCCACTGACAAATACCCCTTCCTCTTGGTTCATGTGGGAACCAATGACACTGCAAGCAATAGCCTCCAGAAGATCAAAAGAGACTATGAGGCTCTGGGCAGGAAATTGAAGCAATTAAATGCACAAATTGTCATCTCATCTGTCCTCCCAGTTGAACGACGTGGCCCAGGGAGAGAGAGAAAAATAGTGGAAGTGAACAGCTGGCTTTGCAAATGGTGTAAACAGGAACGGTTTGGATTCTTAGATCACGGACTGCAGTTTCTTGAAGATGGACTTCTGGCAAGAGATGGGCTGCACCTCACAACGGTTGGGAGGAATGTTTTTGCCAAAAATCTCAGAAACCTCATCAGGAGGGCTTTAAACTGACTAATGTGGGGGAGGAAGACAGTGCTCCTGAAGGTAGGAGTCTATCAATTGATGAAGATGATCATCCAAGTGTCATAGACCGAATGGAGCAAACAGCACGCAGACCTAGTGATGGGAGGAAAAAATCCTTAAATAAGAGACACAGGGGAATGATTAATGGACTTCAATGTCTGTACACTAATGCGCAAAGCATGGGTAATAAACAAGATGAGCTTGAGCTCTTGGTACAGCAAACTAAATATGACATAATAGGCATCACTGAAACCTGGTGGGATAAGTCCCACGACTAGAATGTAATAATGGAGGGATACAATCTATTTCAGAGAAACAGACCAGACAAGAAAGGAGGAGGAGTGACGTTATATGTCAGGGATGTGTATACCTGTGAAGAGATCCAAGATTTAGAACCTCAAAGCCAAAGTGAGAGCATTTGGGTCAAAATTAAGGGAGAGAAGAATAACAGGGACCTCATTGTGGGAGTTTACTATAGATCCCCAAGCCAAACGGAGGACATAGATGATGCCTTCCTGGAACAGATGGCCAAGCATGCAAAAGGAAGGGAAATAGTAGTAATGGGGGACTTCAATTACCTGGATATTTGCTGGATGTCAAACTCAGCCAAGAGCATAAGGTCAAACAGATTCCTCACTGGCATTGCAGACAACTTCATTGTCCAGAAAGTGGGAGAAGCAACAAGAGGAACAGCCATTTTAGATCTGGTCCTAACCAATGTTGATGACCTGGTTAGTGGAGTAGAAGTGGAAGGATCATTAGGCGCGAGTGATCATGCTCTTCTGAAGTTTACTATACAGCGGAAAGGAACAGCCAAGCATACTAGGACTCAATTTCTTGACTTTAAGAAAGCCGACTTCGTAAAACTTAGGGAAGTGCTGGGTGAGATCCCATGGACAGTAATACTAAAAGGAAAGGGAGTTCATGATGGCTGGGAGTTTGTTAAGAGGGAGATAGTAAAAGCACAACTTCAGGCAATACCAATGAGACGGAAACATGGAAGGTGCCTAAAGAAGCCAGGGTGGCTATCTAAAGAACTTTTAACTGAGTTAAGATTAAAAAAGGATGTGTACAAAAAATGGAAAAGGGGGGAAACCACCAAAGAGGAATTCAAACAAATAGCCAGCACGTGTAGACACAAAGTCAGAAAAGCTAAAGCACAGAATGAACTCAGGCTTGCTAGAGAGGTTAAAAGCAACAAAAAAGGCTTTTATGGGTATGTTCGTAGCAAAAGGAAGAACAAAGAAACAGTGGGGTCACTCAGAGGAGAAGATGGTGAAATGCAAACAGGGGATACAGAAAGGGCTGAACTCCTCAATGCCTTCTTTGCCTCAGTCTTCTCCGATAAAGAAAACAATGCCCGACCTGAAGAATTTGGAGCAAATGATTCAGCAGAGGTAACACAGCCCAGAATAACTAAGAAGATAGTACAAGAATACTTGGCTAGTTTAGATGTATTCAAGTCTCCAGGGCCAGATGAACTGCATCCAAGAGTATTGAAAGAACTGGCAGATGTGATCTCAGAACCACTGGCAGTCATCTTTGAGAATTCCTGGAGAACAGGCGAAGTCCCGGCAGACTGGAGGAGGGCAAATGTTGTCCCTATTTTCAAAAAGGGGGAAAGAGAGGACCCAAATAATTACCGCCCAGTCAGTCTGACATCAATACCAGGGAAGATTCTGGAGCAGATCATTAAGCAAACAGTCTGTGAGCACCTAGAAAGGAATACTGTGATCACCAATAGTCAGCATGGATTTCTGAAAAATAAGTCATGTCAGACTAACCTGATCTCGTTTTTTGACAGAATTACAAGCCTGGTAGATGAAGGAAACGCAGTGGATGTAGTCTACCTTGATTTCAGCAAGGCATTTGACAAGGTGCCCCATGATATTCTTGTAAAGAAGCTGGTAAAATGCAGACTTGACTATGCTACCACTCAGTGGATTTGTAACTGGCTGACTGACCGAACCGAACCCAAAGGGTGCTCATCAATGGTTCCTCTTCATCCTGGAGAAGAGTGACTAGTGGGGTGCCACAGGGTTCTGTCTTGGGCCCGGTCTTATTCAACATCTTTATCAACGACTTGGATGATGGACTCAAGGGCATCCTGATCAAATTTGCAGATGACACCAAACTGGGAGGGGTGGCTAACACCCCAGAGGACAGGATCACACTTCAAAACGACCTTGACAGATTAGAGAACTGGGCCAAAACAAACAAGATGAATTTTAACAGGGGGAAATGTAAAGTATTGCACTTGGGCAAAAAAAAATGAGAGGCACAAATACAAGATGGGTGACACCTGGCTTGAGAGCAGTACATGTGAGAAGGATCTAGGAGTCTTGGTTGACCACAAACTTGACATGAGCCAACAGTGTGACGCGGCAGCTAAAAAAGCCAATGCAATTCTGGGCTGCATCAATAGGAGTATAGCATCTAGATCAAGGGAAGTAATAGTGCCACTGTATTCTGCTCTGGTCAGACCTCACCTGGAGTACTGTGTCCAGTTCTGGGCACCACAGTTCAAGAAGGACACTGACAGACTGGAACGTGTCCAGAGGAGGGCAACCAAAATGGTCAAAGGCCTGGAAACGATGCCTTATGAGGAACGGCTAAGGGAGCTGGGCATGTTTAGCCTGGAGAAGAGGAGGTTAAGGGGTGATATGATAGCCATGTTCAAATATATAAAAGGATGTCACATAGAGGAGGGAGAAAGGTTGTTTTCTGCTGCTCCAGAGAAGCGGACACGGAGCAATGGTTCCAAACTACAAGAAAAAAGATTCCACCTAAACATTAGGAGGAACTTCCTGACAGTGAGAGCTGTTCGACAGTGGAATTTGCTGCCAAGGAGTGTGGTGGAGTCTCCTTCTTTGGAGGTCTTTAAGCAGAGGCTTGACACCCATATGTCAGGAGTGCTCTGATGGTGTTTCCTGCTTGGCAGGGGGTTGGACTCGATGGCCCTTGTGGTCTCTTCCAACTCTATGATTCTATGATTCTATGATTCATTTGTTACCTCGAGAAACTCCTGCAGTTTAAAGTGATGTGCGGTACTTTTCAGGGGAGAATGCCACTGGTGATCAGTCTAGCTTGTACAGCAAATATCTTTTGAAATAGAGGTTTGATGAAATATTCCACATTTGATGACTCTTTTACCATAAAGGTACAGCTATGCAAATTTACTCATCAGTAGTGCCACTGACTTTAGTGTGTCTCCTGGATGATGTGCAAATTTCCATCTGCATGCAGCTTACACTGCAGCAAACATCTGGAAACCAGAAATGCATGATTTTGCAAACACAATTGCACCCATGGGGCTCTGGAATGGAGCGGCTACATGAATATAACCCTGTTGGGCTCTTAACAGTACAATCCTATAGATGTTTACTTAGAAGTAGGTTTGATTGTGTTCATGTGCTCCCTAGTCTAGGTGTGTAGGATTGACACCTAAAGCACTATTCAAGGTTTCAAGTAGCTCTTGACAATATAAGACAGGCATCTTTAAAGGAAGAGATAAAGAAGGAGATCAAGGACACTGTTACTGCCTGAATCCTATAAAATGCCAAGTATTTGCCAAGCTCAAGGCTTGGCAAATACTAAATTCATTTAGCGAAAACTTGAAAAACGACTCTTTAACAATAAAAGCAGAGAACGTTAATGGAGTGTGTTCCTTGTCTCCAACCATTATTGATTTTGCAACAGTAAAAATCGAATGAATGCATACACTTTCAAATTCTTTGTATATTTATCAGGAGTCCTATTGTACCATGACGAGAATAATTACATCTTTATGACCGATTCCTAAATAGAAGCATCTTCTGCTGAATGTACATCATCACACTACAGAACTAATAATTTACTTTTTCGTCATTGTGATACAGTCTTGAATCAAATGAATATATACAGAGAGAGATGGATGAAGATAGATATAGATATATTTCAGAGAGAGATGGATGAAGATAAATATATATTTCAAAATACCTTCACACCATCAGGAAAACTACTATTAATTGTACTCTTAGAAACACCAACTCAGAGCAGAAAATTTACATATGCTACTTACTCCCCACTATTTGCATATCATAATCAAACAGAACCTGAATTGTAATATATACTCAATTATTCACATTTGCTTTTGAATGACATTAGCATGCAATTAATTAGTGAGCAGTAAATAGTCTAAAATATGGTAGAGTACAGTACTATCCACATACTGATAACTCCAGCTCTAGCCTTCCTTTTCTCAGAGAGGCTGTGAAGGTCTTGAAAGTGTCTGAGATAAGAGATAGATAGATGATAGATGATAGATGATAGATGATAGATAGATAGATAGATAGATAGATAGATAGATAGATAGATAGATAGATGAAAGATAGATAGAGGTAATGGTAATTTAATAAAAAATAAAATAATAATAATGTATGTGACCTAAAAAAAAACCTTAGGGCCAAACAATATATATGTGCTCTGTCCCAGCTTTTGCCAACCTAGCAGTTCGAAAGCACACCAGTGCAAATAGATAAATAGGTACCACTGCGGCAGGAAGGTAAATGGCGTTTCAGTGCGCTCTGGTTTCCATTACAGTTTTCCGTTGCGCCAGAAGTGGTTTAGTCCTGCATGCCACATGACCCAGAAAGCTGTCTACAGACAAATGCCAGCTCCCAAGGCCTGAAAGCAAGATGAACGCCGCAACCCCATAGTCGCCTTTGACTGGACTTAACCGTCCAGGGGTCCTTTACCTTTACTTTACCTTACAATTATTCTTTTTGCAGAACTAGCCAACGTGGGAGACCCAATCCAGATCAGCCTCCTGCTTTGGAAAGCAGGGCCCTTTGCCCTTGCTGCAGTCCTAATGCAGACTTTCAGGGTGGTGCATTCTTGCAATTTGCCTGGGAGCTTACCCTAAACTCTCCAAGTGTCCCTGTTTTCCAGGGACAGTCCTGGATTTAGAGAAGCCTACCCAGTTTCTGATTTGATCCCAGAATGTCCCTCTTTTCCTTAGGATGTCTCTATTTCATTGGATAAATGTTGGAGGGTATGTTACCCACCATGCAAATTGTGGACTTTGGGTCCAACCCACATACATGTATTAGTTTAATGGGATTGCTTTATTGTACATTTACTTACAGTGTCATTTTAATGACAGTTTCATTGCACATTTTAACTATGGAATTTTATATTTAACTACTTTCATGATATTGTTTCATTGTGCATTTCCATTGCACATTTTACTTCTGGATGCTTATATTTTATTGCTTCTGTAGTTGCAAACCGCTTCAAAGCCTATTTTCACATTAAACAATATACTAATTAATAATAAGGCAGTGTCGTGGGCCCAGGAAATCTTGTTGGCATCCCATAGCTCAGAGTAAAATCTGACAGCAAAAGCCTTTGGTTCCTTTCCTTTTGAAAGCCAGCCTAAAATTCCATCTACACATGTATGTCAGCATATGAACATTTTATGAAAAATCCCTCCCACCACCCCAGTTCTTAAGTCCCTACCTAAATCCTTGGAACAGAGCTGTGTTTGACACTATCTTGTCACAATTAGCCTCTCTAATCTCTCTGTATCCAGAGAGAGCCAGTGTGGTGTAGTGGTTAAGAGCGGTAGATTTGTAATCTGGGGAACCGGGTTCGCATCCCCGCTCCTTCACATGCAGCTGCTGGGTAACCTTGGGCTAGTCATACTTCTCCGAAGTCTCTCAGCCTCACTCACCTCACAGAGTGTTTGTTGTGGGGGAGGAAGGGAAAGGAGAATGTTAGCCGCTTTGAGACTCCTTCGGGTAGTGATAAAGCGGGATATCAAATCCAAATCCAAACTCTTCTTCCACCTTTCAAAATCAGTCAGTCCAAAATTATGATTTAGCTTAGTGTCATAATGAATGAACGTGCAATGCAAGCCAAAACAAATGTATATGATTTGCCTTGATGCACACAAGCATCAAATTAAATACACGGGAGAACCCTTTATTGTGACTAAGCACTTTTTACAAATTATATCCTCTTCCATCGGCTTCAAGGCAGGAGCTCATGTGGCTCGTATGACCTTGGACCGTTTGTGTTTCTGTAGGGCAAGATCAGCATCGGAAGCTAGTCAGAGGATGTCAGAGCTGCAGCTGGAGTGTGGGAAGAAGATCTGATATATTGCTCTACTGTGGAACATGCTGAGTTATCCAGCTTCTTGATTTCACCTGGAGTGAACTTTTTACAGTAGGTCATAGGGAAGCAAATTACAGTATTGATCTGTACAGGAAAGGAAAGCAGTAAGATTTATACAGTGACTATATGACTCAAGTTTGCTTACAGTTCATTAGATACTCGGCTTATCCATGCTTATTTTTCCTCCGCTCTTTCGAGGCACTGTCTTATGCTTTAAAGCTTTAATTTTTATCGTTTATTTGTTTATTTTATTATTATTTTGCTCTGGAGCTTTCCCCAGGAAAACCCACTCTTTACCACCGGATGGGATCAATTGGTAATCCGCAGAAAACTTCAATTGCCGTTTGTTGTGCTTTAGCTTTAAAGAGCGAGCTTTCACGAGGAAAGTACTGGAGTGGGGGGAAATAGTGCTTGGGCACAGCGGCACAGGGTGGTGAATGGAGCCTGCTGTGCCAGCCCAGCTCTTGATGCCACTGCAGCAACCCCCCTCCCCACTGAAACCAAGTGGGGCTGGGCTGCACCACCTGCTCACCTCCACAGAGGGAAGCCCGGCTGGTCGATGTGGCCCTTGGGGGCCAAATCCCCTTGATGCCTACAGAAAAGAGTGATAGGCTGGGCTGCAATGGTGTCGCCCCATTGCCCAACTCCCTCTGTGCATGCCCGCTAACCATCAGGGGAATGCACTGAGCCTGTAAACCATTCAGCAACAGGCCTGGGGACACAATGGTAAGGTCAGGCCAGGCTCTGGGGCCCAGAGACCACCAGCAGTCGCAAGGGAGCCAGGGCTCACTAGGATGTGCATGCATGATAGGGATCCATACGGATGCTGGTGTCTGCGTGGGGGTGCCTGCTAAATGCCCCTCAAAATTGTGTGTCTGGGGCCACAGTCCCCCCCCCCAGCCCCTGCTCAGACACAGAGTTTTAAAGAGTGGGCATGTGCCTGGAAAGTGGGCAAAAAGTAAGCGTGGATAAGCCCACTGTGTGTGTATTTGCCTACTGCAAGGGCTGGATTAAGGCCTTTAGAAGCCCAGGACAATGGAAGAATTAAGGCACCCCCCATACGTAATTCAGAATAAAGACAATGAAAAAATATAAAATAGGTGTTTTTTAATGACACAAAACCTACATGTATGCTGAAACAGCTTAGGACCACAATACCTCAAGGACCGTCTCTTTCCATATGAATCTACCCAGACCCTGAGATCATCTTCTGAGGCCCCTTCTTTGTCTGCCTCCTCCTCAAGAGGTCCAGAGGGTGACAATAACACGAGAGCAGGCCTTCTCTGCAGTGGCTCCCCATTTGTGAAATGCTCTCCCCAGGGAAGTTTGCCTGGCACATTCATTATACACCTTTAGGCACCAGGCAAAAATGTTCCTTTTTAACCAGGCCTTTGGTTGATTTGGTTGACGTCCTATGCCCTTTTAAAATGTGAGTGTTTGGGGGGGGGTTATTGAGTTCTTGTTTTTATTTTGATAATATATATTGTGGTTTTTGTTTATCTTTTCTGTGAACCGCCCTGAGACCTCTGGGTATACAGAGGTATATAGAATTAGTAATAATAATGATGATGATGATGATGATGAGAGCAATTCCAACTGGGATCATGGTTGGGGGCAAACAGCAGATGTGGTGAAGATGGATCGAGACTTGCCTCCCACATCAGCATCTTGATCGAGCTCCACCGCATCAGCTATTTATTTATTTTGTCTAAAGCAGCCATGCAAGGGCAAAGTACATGACATATGTCACATCTAATTTGGCTCTTTCCCCATCTTTCAGCAGAGTCGGAAATTCCACCTGAGGCTGCTGAAGGGCTGTGGCATTAGTTCTGGGTTTAGGATTGCAGCCGCAGAGATCTTATTTTTAGCAACTGTTTTAAAATAAACAAATAAGAAGGAATAAAATGAATGCTGCGTAACATTGACAAGGGCAAAAGCCTTCAATCCCAATGTATCCTGGCTTACAGAGCTGGAAAATTCCCATGGAGAAGTGTTTCTGTGTAGGAATTAGCATGCAACCCACGTAAACAGCATGCATACCTGAACAACACTGCACATGACAAAGAACTCATAAGTCACTTACTCTCAGTGGCTAGAAATATCGTAACTAGACACTGGAAGGATCTATTGGGAGTGAACATAGACTACTGGAACCAAAATGTGTTGAAAACTGTCCTAGTAGAGAAGTTAACCACCAAACTTATATTAGCACGGGGACAAGCAAAGGAGAGCGCCTTCACCCCACTGTGATTCCCCTTTATCACATACATGGCACAACAAGACAATGACCCATCTCCCCCAACAGCATATGATACATAAGGGCTAATCTGACCCAACAATCCTACTCCCTCATGCACACAAGCAAACCACACTGCAACCAGCTGAACGCAACCAACCAGGCCCTGGACCTTCTAATCCAACCTTTCTCAACCTCTGGGTCCCCAGATGTTGTTGAACTACAACTCCCATCATCCCTAGCTAGCAAGGCCAGAGCTCAGGGATGATGGGAGTTGTAGTCCAACAACATCTGGGGACCCATAGGTTGAGAACCGCTGCTCTACTCTCTCTCAATGCCGATAAAAATTAAATAAATGAACAAATAAAAGACCTACCCACGTGATGCTGACACAACACCCTGCACAAATGCCAACTGCATGCTATCTAGAACGAATACAAAATGTAAACGAATTGTGAAAAAGACCCATGCTGATTTTGACCAAGTGCTTTCAATGTAAGAAATGTGTCAGATTTGAACCAAAGGATGATTTTCTGAGTTTTGTCAGCATCGGCATTTTTGTAAGCCAGTATCAAGTGGACTATACAGCTTTACAAATTGTGAAGGCTTGTAAGTACAAAAGAACACATTTCTGGCAGCAAAGGAGGCTAGTGTAGTTGAGGACGCTGGCCAAGGACTCCCAGAACCTGGGTTCTATTTCCAGCTTTACTGCAGTATTATGAAGTGATTGTTTCACCCCTCTGCCCTCCGCCCTCGCACGGCCCATGTCTGCTAAATCCATGCCCAGTGGCAACTACAGCTGCTAGGATATTGCCACTTTGGGTCAACAGCCGATGTCACTAGAATGTCACATTCTGATTGCTTTGCCTGACTAGGACCGCTGTCCTATGCTCACTTACCAGGAATCAAGCACTACTGAATTCAGTGAGACTGACTTCAGAGAAGACATGTAGAGGATTGTCCTGTTAGAGGAATTTCCAGAAACATTGAATGCTAGGAAAGTATTGCTGCGGGGAACTCCAGATGTCAATTAAATATTTACAAGATTAAAATCTCAATTATTTTCAGGTCCTAAGCTTTTACTAGAAGAATCCATGTTTTAAATGAGAAAATTAATCAAATTATAAGGTGTGTGTTCTTAAGCACTACTATAGAGCCCTAGTAATATTGCAAAATTTCATAATTATATAGCTCAGGATACAAACGCCCATAAAAATTCTCCCTCTGCTCAAAATCAAATCTGAGTACCCCAGAGAATTTGGCAGTAATAATTTGATACACTTGAAGTGACGACAAAATGCTCAAGAATAATATTAAGAATCAGATTTAGGTTCACAGCTCCAGAATGGCACACTCCGGCCTGTTACGTGTCAAGAGAAAAGGTAGAAGCCAGCTGGTCCATGAAAAATAAAAATAAAAATCCTTATTCCAGCTGGCAGGAAAGCAACAGTGGTGTTAACTTCACTATTTAACAAAAGGAACAGAATTAAGCAGCAACATTCTACATCTAAATAAGCTTCCAATAAGTTTCCACCCAATATGGATTTGTCATTAGCCCCAACTTTGTAATTTAGTTTTTCTGAACGTTATCCACTAGAAAATTGAACCATTGCTCAGCTGTGGTTAACTTTCAGTGCGTTTGGGATTTAAGGATATAAAGAACTGAAAAGTGGGAGTGCTTTTGCTTGTTTCTCCCCATTCATACACATCCAGTTATATTACACACCATAGGCATTTCCCTTAAACACACACACATGCAGAGACACTAGTATGATTCTAGCGTGAACCACATTCATCACATGGTTTCCTAAAGTGCAGGGGTTTTCTTTCACAAATACCAAGCAAGAGTGGCCAGATCTTGAGCCTGGCATGGAAGTAGGGAACTTTAACAATCCCACCCCCCACAGTCAGTATTTGGATCAAGTTCCCCATGCCAATTATTTCCATGGAGGGATAAAGCTCCCACTGAAGTGGGGCACATGCCCACACTGGAGTGTGTGTGTGTGTGTGTGTGTGTGTGTGTGAGAGAGAGAGAGAGAGAGAGAGAGAGAGAGAGAGAGAGAGAGAGAGGATATAAGTATGCCTACCCCAATGCCAAGGTTCTAATCTGGTCTGCGTCCCCCACACTGGCCATTTGTGAAAGGAAAATCCTATACTTTGGGGCAAACTACATAATCAGCATAATGCATCATCTAGCCCTGAGTTCTCATGGGCTCTTTCCCCGACTCTCCCAACTTCTGTGAAAAGGGGATGGGGAGTTCTTGCTGTGGAATTTGTGGGATCAATGATTCATGCCACACAGGGGGTAAGGTAAAAGATAAAGGACTCCTGGATGGTTCAGTCCAGTCAAAGGCGACTATGGGACTGCGGCGCTCATCTTGCTTTCAAGCTGAGGGAGCCAGCGTTTGTCCACAGACAGTTTTCTGGGTTATGTGGCCAGCATGACTAAACTGCTTCTGGTGCAACGGAACACCGTGATGGAAACCAGAGCGCATGGAAATGCTGTTTACCTTCCTGCCACGGCGGTACCTATTTATCTACTTGCACTGGCATGCTTTTGACTGCTAGGTTGGCAGGAGCTGGGACAGATCAACGGGAGCTCACCCTGTCGCAGGGATTCAAACCACCGACCTTTTGATCAGCAAGCCCACAGGTATTTGGTTAAATTGGAAATTCTAATTGCTGTCCTCATTGTAATTTAGCTTTGAGATGGACCTGGAGCTGGATCTGTTAACTTGGTTTGTTTTTATAGATTTTGTAATCCTTGTGTATTGTTATCTTTTCCATTCCATTCCATTCCAATATTATATATAATTTCTTTGTTCCCGGCCCTGGGACTGAAAATATTCAATGAAGATCAAGTTATAAATACTTCAAATGAACAAAATAAATGAGAAGTGCCTGGAGAAGTGGCCTTTTCTGTTACAGCATCCAGCTGTAGAATGCTTTGCCTCAGGAGGTTTGCCTGATGTCAATTTTTATTGTCCTTATGGAACCAGGTGAAGAATGATTATATATGCATTTTTAGATCAATTTTATTATGGAGCTACTTTCATTGCAGTTGTGCTGGTGCCAATGTTTTCAAGTGAGTAATGCGGTGGAACCAAAAGCATTACAAATTCCCCATTATTCCATTCTTTCTGAGTTTTGTTGAGAGGGCAACATGTGCACTGCAGTGTTATGTTATGTTATGTTATGTTGTTTTTCATTTCATTTGTGCCTGGTTCCTCCTTCTCCAGCAGTAATGTTCTCGTTGATAAAACACTACCAAAAATAGCAATCTTGATGCAATTGTATGTAGCAATACAATTTTTGTGCAGCATTTCATCAACAGCTGTGTACACAACATATGGGAAGAGTAGCTTAGCCCTCGTAGCACTATAATTCTCAGCACCTGTAAGAAACTTCAGTTAGTAGGATTATTTGGGGAGGAGGGGAATGTGCACATACCATGCATTTAAAGCATGTTGTTGTTGATGTTTAGTCGTGTCCGACTCTTCGAGACCCCATGGATCAGAGCACGCCAGGCACTCCTGTCTTCCACTGCCTCCTGCAGTTTGGTCAAACTCATGCTGGTAGCTTCAAGAACACTGTCCAACCATCTCGTCCTCTGTCGTCCCCTTCTCCTTGTGCCCTCCATCTTTCCCAAGATCAGGGTCTTTTCCAGGGAGGCTTCTCTTCTCATGAGGTGGCCAAAGTATTGGAGCCTCAGCTTCACTATCTGTACTTCCAGTGAGCACTCAAGGCTGATTTCCTTAAGAATGGATACGCTTGATCTTCTTGCAGTCCATGGGACTCTCAAGAGTCTCCTCCAGCACCATAATTCAAAAGCATCAATTCTTCAGCGATCAGCCTTCTTTATGGTCCAGTTTTCACTTCCATACATCACTACTGGGAAAACCATAGCTTTAACTATACGGACCTTTGTCGGCAAGGTGATGTCTCAGCTTTTAGCATATTTCCCCCCAAAGAATCCTGGGGGCTGCAGTTTGTTACGGGTACTGAGAAGTGGAGCTCTGTGATGAGTAAACTACAATTCCCATAATTCTTGGGGAGGAGAGAATGTGCTTTAACTGCATGGTGTTTACACAGCCAAACCTCCCCCCTCCCCAAAAAAGCATCTCAGCATGGTGGTGAAAGCAGCTGTGTAAAGATTGTTTTTATGTGGCATTTTAAAGGTAAAGGTGTCCGACTCTGGGGTTGCGTGCTCATCTCGTTTAAGAGGCCGGGAGCCAGCGCTGTCCGAAGACATTTCCGTGTCACGTGGCAAGCGTGACGAAGCTGCTCTGGCGAGCCAGCACCAGCGCAGCACACAGAAACACTGTTACCTTCCCGCTATAAAGCGCTACCTATTTATCTACTTGCACTTAGGGGTGCTTTCGAACTGCTAGGTGGGCAGGAGCTGGGACCGAACGACGGGAGCTCACCCCGCCGCGGGGATTCGAACCGCCGACCATACGATCGGCAAGTCCTAGGCACTGAGGTTTTACCCACAGCGCCACCCGCGTCCCTTATGAGGCATTTTACCTGTGTGCAAATGCATGTAGGCATCAGTAAACCACCTCACAAAAAAACCACTAATGGAATCGTATGTATTGCATCAATACTGGGGTTTTTTACTGTGCTTTATCAATGGACACAGGCACAGAGGGTGGGAGAAGGCAATGCAATGCAAGTGAGTGGAAGGATTAGAAAACCTCAGCAAACTATGCATGCCACAATTCCTAATTCTCCTTATTAGGTCAGAATTCAGAATGGAGTGAAAGGCACACTGGCTACGGTCACTGAAAAACAAAGGAGTCTAATCTGGTGTGAGGGAAGTTTAATTATTAAACTTCCTTCTCTGGTCTGCATGAAATTCTAGTGGTCAACTTCCTTTCCCTTCCTTTTCTGCTTTCCTGTCTATACAAGTGACACACACTTACCGAAGATCATTGGCAACACTAGCATCTCTGTTTATCGTTGGAGGGAAATGCCTATGGGCAAAATTTTGTTTCCCTCCATAAAGCATTTCCTAAATCGCCAGGACAGTTTCAGCTGGTTAATCCACCCCACAGGAAAGCAAGCCCCAAGAGAAACTTTATCCTACGATGGCCTCAAAGTTCAGCCTTGCTCACCTTTCTCAGTTAAGTCAGATCACAGCTAGAAGAGTTAGCATTTCTAAAGAGACTTGAAAACTGAAACATCTGTAGTCCTTGGCTTCTTATCAGGCAGTCCCAGATTCCCTCCTGGGGTAAAGTTCCCTGTCTGCTCTTTTATTATGTTATTATTATTATTTTACAAATAAGTGATTTTTTCCCGCCTTATTTTGATCAGTAAGGAAAACTGCATCCTTGAAGATGGGAGAGGTCAACAGAAGTCACCGGCAAGACTATCAGGCTCCAAAGTTAGCATCCTAAATCCCCACTTTCCCCCCTCTCTACCCCACCTCTCTGGTCTGCTTTCTACCAGTCACACCGCAGGACTGCAAGATCCAGGTCCCTGCAACCTGACTCTGCATTTAATGACTGTGTCAGTCAGCCAGGCTTTGATCTCAGTGAAGCATGCTGAGGAAGACTGCTTTTGACAGCAATAACAGAAAGTCAAATTGAGAAAGAAAGAGATATTCTCATAACAACAATTTCACTTGGGAAAACATGGCTGCATGAATGATATACACCTGTTTATTCCTCCTGTTTTAGCCTGCCTGCCTGCCTGCCTTCCGTTGCTTATTTATGTGCAATAAAACTGTAATTCACCAGTGAGAAATGAAACACTTTTACTGAAGCTCTCTGTACACTATTTACACTTTCCACATCAGATATCCCTTTTTCATCATAACAGGACACACTGGGAATCCCAGAGCTATAAAGATTTATGAGGCATACATATGCATTGGCAAAAATTGCATGGGGAGCTTAGCAGAATCTCACAGTGAATGGTGTCTTGTAGACTTTCATATATTAATTAACATTTCCAAAAGACTTTACTAGAGGCAGTCAGTGTTTATAGTACCACCAGTCTTTGTCAGCTGTCATTCCCCCAGAGCTATTCTAAAAGAGGTAGGGAAGGAAGATCAAAGGAATGCTAACTTACACAGTGCATAAACGTTCTGAAACAGAACTTTTATTCTATGGGAAGCTGTGCAAGGCACACTAGATCCTTTGCAATGTTAGCATATTAGCTGAAATTTCACAGCTGTAAAGATCTGATTTTATGCCCTTGTAAAGCTATTTGAGGAGAAGTGGGCCAGTACCCATTTAGGATTCTGTAACTGATTGGTTTAAAATAAAAACAAAACATACTGGATTTGCAGATAGTTTGGCAGCTGAAAGGCTACGTTTGTCTGACAGGAATAGTGTGAAATCTGATCTAATTTAAACTGCATTTGGATTTTGCATTTTGGAGGTGGAGAGTCCTTCTGCAGAGTCACTCTACTTAGGTATCCTTTCTTATTGATTTTCTTCAACAGTCTGAACAGTTATGCAGAACAGTACAGTCACAAACAAACAAATTCTTACTTACACCAGTTGTAAATCTGGCCTTGCCCACTTGTATGTGGCCCCTAAGGGCCCACACACCTCCACATGTGGCCCTCAAGGGCGGAAAGGTTGCCTGCCCTAGTTTAGGTAAAAGATGCAAGAAGATGGGAAACCAAGACCACCACAACACTCTTCACACTTGAAAGGTTCTCCTATTACGGTCTTATTTCCACAGCCTGGTACCTTCCAGGACTAAAATTCCTATCATCCCTGGCCATTGACCTTGATGGCTGGGGCAGCTGGGAATCATAGTCTCAAATATCTGGCGGCCACCAGTTTGGGGAAGACTCTCTTTTCAAGTGGGCTATTTGGCTGGGGATAAGCAATCTATACACAAGATTCTCTGATTCAGAGTTGATATCCCCCCTCCCCAAAGGCTGTAGTTCAGTGTTAGAGCATCTGCTTCTTCTTAAGAAGGTCCTAGGTTTATTCCATGGGCACCTCCAGGCAGAACTGGGGGAGAGACTCCTTTCTGAAATCCTGGAGAGTGGCTGTCAGTCCATGCAGATGATACCGATCCAGATGCATCAATGGTTTGACTCGGGATAAGACAGCTTCCTAAAGTGCCAACTTTCCTCTAGTTCCAAACTCATAGTTGGTTACATTGATATCTCACCTTTCTTCCAAGGAGCTCAAAGTACTTCTCCCCCACATTTTATCCCAATAACAAGCCCTGCAAGGTAGGTTAGGACACCCACTGAGCTCCATAGGTCGCTGGAGATTTGAAACTGGGTCTTCCCAATTCTACCCCAGCTTTCTTGCTGCATTCTTTCAAGAAGGTGGGGACACTTTTGAACCACCCTGACCGTGAATGTGAGTAGCTAAAGGGTGATCAGGCAGGGGTATCTAATCTATGATTTTGAGGCTTTTCCCTCGTGGAGAGTGAAACAGACCGAGAGACAGAAAGCAGCTGGGTGTTACCTTGAAGTGCTGAGCATAAGATGTTCCTATACTGAAGATTAGTAAAAAAAATCAAATTAAAATGGGTGCTAATATTTGCAATCCAAGATCAGCCGATAGCTTTGCCTCTCACATTTTCATTTCAGCAGACTCTCTTGCTGTCCAGAAAAGAGGGAAGACATGAAAAGGCAGGAAAATCAGCATGTCACCTTCTTAAAAGTCCTTTCCTTTCCCCCCACCAAAAAAAAAAAAAAAAAAAAAAAAGGCTCAGAAAGATTTCAGTTCTTTCCATCCAGGCAGATTAAAGCAGCATGTGTCACTGGCATCTGAACCCCTGCCTGAAATATTTTGCTCTCGCTTGAATCATCTGGCCATACTGTGAGTAATCCAAAGTGCCTGATTTCCAACTGTCCTCCCTTTCTGTCTGTTGTGAGGGGAAACCAACGCATGACGCAACAAAAGAGTTTTAATCATTTATTAGTGGGAAAGTACATTTAAACTGCTCCTGCGGGGAGAACGCCAAGAGAATTTAGCTCACCAAAAAGGAAGAAGAAGAGGCAGCAGGCGTGGAGAGGGGAAAAACAGGAGGAGGTCAACTGAGAATGTAAAATATTTAAAAGGCAGGTGGGTTGAAGAAATGGTGCTGGCCTGGTGGAGTTTAAAGGCCGTCCTGCATGAACTGGAGAGAGCTGCCTATGAAACATAGGAGCCAGTGTGATGTAATGGTTAGAGTGTTGGACTAGGATCTGGGAGAGCAGGGTTCAAATCTCCACTCAGCCATGAAACACACTGGGTAACCTTCTCCTGGCCTAACCTACCTCACAGGGTTGTTGTGAGGGTGAGATGGGGGAAAAGAGAACTATGTACACCACCTTGAGATCCTTGGAAGATAAGGGTGGTATATAAATGTAATAAATAAACAGTAATAATAAATAAACAATTTAGATGGAATCTAGACTAAAGCTGCATATGCACCATTCATCAAAAGCATACCCCACCCCTCAACAACCCTGGGAACTGTAGTTTAAGGGTGCCAGGAGCTGTCCTTTGGAGGAAAATTACAGTTCCAAGGATTCCTTGGGGGTTGCTGGAAATATATAGGATGAATGCAGCCTATGTTGAGTTGTGCTTGGTCCCCAATAAAATCAATGGGACTTCAACTGAGTCATAATTAAGTGCAACTACCTTGGTGAATTATGGTGCTGGAGGAGACTCTTGAGAGTCCCATGGACTGCAAGAAGATCAAACCAATCCATTCTTGAGGAAATCAGCCCTGAGTGCTTACTGGAAGGACAGATTGTGAAGCTGAGGCTCCAATACTGTACTTTGGCCACCTCATGAGAAGAGACGACTCCCTGGAAAAGACCCTGATGTTGGGAAAGATGGAGGGCACAAGGAGAAGGGGATGACAGAGGACGAGATGGTTGGATAGTGTTCTCGAAGCTACCAGCATGAGTTTGACCAAACTGCGGGAGGCAGTGGAAGACAGAAGTGCCTGGCGTGCTCTGGTCCATGGGGTCACGAAGAGTCGGACACGATTAAACGACTAAACAACAAGAACACCTTGGTCCGGACTCCATGTTTATTTCTCATTCATTGTGAACAGTCTGCACATCTTAGCTTCCTGTTTCTCCTGTGTTGTAGGTTCCAGGTACAATATTACGTACCTGGAAATGGCAGAGGCTAGGAGTCCCACGAGTCACAAGAATAGGGTCGGACCCAAAAATATCTCTCAGGTGTCGAAGGCTCGGGAAAAGAGGTGTTTTCAGCATGCAACGGAAACTGCATAATGAAGATGCAAGATGCACGTCAGTGGGGAGGGAACTCCACAACTTAGGGGATGCCACAGAGAATGCCCTTCTGTCAGGCCACCTACTGTACACCCCTGAGCTTCCAAGGGTGGAAGAAATATCAAGAGACCCCCTTCTGCTGACCTTAACACACAAGCTTTGTAAGAAATAACGGTTAAAGCCTGGTGGCTGAAATTACATAATTTCCCACTTTCCGCCATAATATGTATGCTGCCATGTTGAATAATTAAGTGGTCAAAGACTTCTGTGAATCCTTTGGCTCAAGAGCAACAAAATGCAACCTATTTTAACCAATCCTAATGGACACAGGAGCTTTCTGTCTTCTGGCTATATTGCATGTCAGACAAAAAGAAATTTTTTTCCTCTTGATTACAGATGGACAGACCTGTTGAAGTTTGGTCTGTCTCAGTTTTCAGAGGGGACAGGACTACATCCATCCCATTTCCTGCTGGATTTTTAGGGGGAATCCTTCCAGAAGCCCTTCCCACACAAAAACAACTTACTAATTGAAAATGACTTATGAAGTGTTCCAAGGGTTGTGCACTGCCTTCTTACCCTCCCTGCCCCATTATTTTTGCTTTCCTTTTTTTATCTAAGCCATCACAGTCAGAGTGCCTAAGTATGAAGGGCTTCCTAGTTGCTACACATCTTGAACATAAAGCAAGTCCCTCTGCAAAGTGATGGTGTTTTATGACCTTCCATCACACACAAGGTGAATTGTGCAGAAAAAATGGCTGCCCCTGGTGTTTACGTGCTATTATGTATTATAGGGAGGGGAGAATCTGTTCTAAAATCATGAACAGTTTTTTAGCTGGTTAAATAACTTTCAGTTTATTATTTCTCATATTTTACGGTGTTGTTGTGATTTTTATTTTTATAAAATTGTTTTCATATTGTATTGAGATTTGATTCTTACATATACCACCCTGGAATTAGCAGCTGCATACACACCAAACACTGAAAGCACATTTTCTGAATGCATCCAAGAATTCTGGGAACTTTCAGTTATCCCTCAAAGAGGTACAATTCCCAGCACCCTTGACAAACTAAAGTTCCAAGGATTCCTGGCATGGGTTGGGAAGCGTGCTTTAAATGGACGCAGCCCCATGTTTTGGATGAAGGTATATAGCAGACATTTTCAAATTCAAATAAATGCAAATGATAATGTTGGATTACGTTTTGGAGTGCCATTTCGCTTATTATTTAACATCACTTTTTCCAGGCTGTTTCTGGAACCATAGGGGCTAGCACTTCTTCTTTTTTAAAAAAAAGAAATAAAGAAAAGAAAATGAAAACAGAGAATTTTCGAATGTAGCAGTATCCTGCAGGTGAAACAGGAATGCATTGGGAGTACCCCTATCTGTGATAAAGTATGTCGCTTATGAATATAAAGTCGAAGGCCACAGGAATAAAAAAGAAACTGCCTAAAAGATCTAAGTCTTGCCCTAAGGTTTGCATATAACAGCTTCTTTGAACAATTCTAAATTTAGCTAGCACACTATAAAAGGAAAAACCAAAAGCATGGCATATCAAACATTTGTCACCAGCATTAATTTAAACCACACTGTGGAGTGAGCTATATAAATAGACTCGCCGACCTACTTTTATATCTCAGCACTTTGGAAAAAAAAGAAAAAGTGAAACATTAACTTAGAAAGCACAGATCTGTTTTCTCTTACAAATCATGTTTTATGAGGGTCTTTCTGCCCAAGGTTTCCTTTTGTGAGTTATTTTCCACCGTATGCAGGCATGGCTTGATCTGCAAAATGGAAGAGGATGGAAAAGTATTTTAATGCACTGTTGCCCAGAGGTAATCCTCAGGATCTGACATGTTGGAAATCATTTTGCTTAGAGACAGCCCTTCCCACATCTTCTGAGCCATCTAAGAAACAGCACTGTGCTTGCCTGCTCAAGAAGAGAACTCAGCATTAGAAAAGAATAATGGATAGGTGGGTGGGTATTGTGGTTTATAGACAAAACTTACAAGATTCAACCTAAATAATTCTTCCCTCCTTGTCTTCTGACACCTTGTACAGGCAAACACAGTATTTGGGAGGAACCCTGTAAAGAAAGCAGTTTGTCTTCCTATCAGTGCAATTGCTTGCAGTCCTAGTGGGCAAGAATTGCCACCATCTCCTGGTACTTTGCTCCCTCTGCAGTCCATTATGCTGGTGGAGAGTCTGGATGGGATGCCTTTCCCTCCACATCCAAGCTGAGAAGCTGAATGAGAAGAGCCCCATGGAGGAAGCAGAGCTTACAGAGCAGAGGGACCTTGGAGGGCAAATGGCAAACATTAGTGTTGGGGAGTGATGTACTGTTGTCTAATGCAGGGCTAGGTTGAACCTATGGTATTCCTGGTTTTGCTGGACCGCAACTCCCATCATCCCTGACCAGTTGGCATACTGACTGGGGCTGATGAGAGCTGGAGACCGAAAATCATCTGGAGCGACCCAGGTTCCCTGCCACTGGTGCAATCTGTCTGTGAAGACCTTGATTTCATGGTAGATAGCCCCCATAAGAAGGTCTGCCGAGTGCAAAGAAACAAGGGAGGAAGTGAACCTGAAACAGGTGCCAACAGGAAGTTTGGGTTGTTCTAAGGGCTTCGATGAAGTCTTTACGAGGCATGTGCTGTGTCAGCCTAAATTCTTTGGATGTTCCCTTTTTGTCATAGAAGAACTTGCAGTTATTTCTTCTGCCAAAAACTGGTAAAATGCAGACTGGACAAGGTAACTGTTAGGTGGATTTGTAGCTGGTTTACTGACTGAACCCAACAAGTGCTCACTAACTGTTCCTTGTCATACTAGGGGGAAATGAAAAGTGGGGTGCCACTGGGTTCTGTGCTGGGCCCCTTGTTGTTAAATATCTTGGATGAAGGTGCTGAGGGGATGCTCATCAAATTTGCAGATGACACCAAACTAGGAAGGGTAGCCAATGCTGCAGAAAACAGAATCGGAATTCAATATGACAGATTGGAGAAATGGGCCCAAACGAACAGAATGGTTTTCAATGGATTTCAAGCAATACACATGAAAAGGATGTAGGGGTGTTAGTAGACCACAGCCTTAACATGGGTCAACAGTGTGTTACAACAGCAAAAAATAAGCTAATGCTTTTCTGGACTGCATCAAATAAGGTCCCGATCAAGGAAAGTAATAGTCCCGTTCTATTCTGCCTTGATCAGACCACACCTGGAGTACTATGTCAAGTTCTGTGCACCACAATTTAAATGGTAAAACAGACCCTTCATCTTCCACTCAGAAGACAAGGGAAGACACTATTCTCCTTTTAGCTGGTCAGTACACCTATTCCCAGATTCAAGATGTGGAACAGAATTGTCACTGTACTGGGCAACCATTTCCTTCTCCCTCCCTCCAACCTTTTAATTTCCATATATAAGAAAAAGAAAATGGAAAGAAACATCTTCGGCTCACTTCAGCAATAAAATAAAAATAAAAATCACCAACCCTAACATAAAAACGTGTATTAATGTAAGTAGTCCATATCTCCAACTATATATCCAAACCAGATTGACAATAACCATATAAGATATAAGTTCAACTGTAGAAAGGGACAGTGAGATCTTTATAGTACTGAGTAATGTGTGGTGGGTATTTAGCCTTCCAGCAATGAAGTACAAGTCTCTTTGCAACTGTAAGGACCCATGGGATTTTTGTCCCCACACCACAGTGATTTCACTGAAAAGCGCATGAACATTGACAAATATTAAGGATTTTACCAAAATGGAAGTTAATGTGAATTCTAATTTCTGACCAGAAAAACGACACAACAGGAGACACTCACATCATATGCCTGAAAGAGGCACTGTCAACATTACCTTGCCGTCATCTATCTGACTCAGCCAATTCCTCTTGCCTTTTCCAATTCCTTTTTCATTCCTTCTGCTTTTTAAAATTTCTTGTCCATGACTGATTGAGGTTGGCTTCTTTGCCTGAGCCTACTTTAGAACTCAGTGCAAAGTTCTACATTCCCACTATCTGGTATTTTAAAAGCATTTAATAAGACAAAACAAAATAAACAAGTGAGACTGCTGCTGCTCTTTAAAACCCTAAATCCCCAATTCATTCTCATTTAATTGATCACCAAGGTCATTTAATGCACAATAAAGACTTTTACATTAACTAGCATGGATGCAAGCAGAGAAACTTTAATGGAGGCAGGAAAGACACTAAAGACAAGAGGCTCTGGAGTGCTTGGTCTTAGGAGACAGCATTGATATACTGGGCATAACAGAAATGTGATGGACTAGAGACAACCAGTGGGACACGGTTATCTCTGGATATTATAAACAGTATAAGAAGGTAAGGACATACTGGAGGTGATGTTAACGGTATGTCAATGAGGATACTGAGTACAGTGCTGAAAACAGGACTATATTATATATACACAGCTCTGAAATGTGTTGAAATTTCAAAAATGAGTATTATTTAGGGGGATTCTTTCATGATCCCACATAAAGACCCTAATTTGTTTCAAGTTTCGATTCTAACTGTAAAAGTTCTAATAAATTAATTTGTCTTACCCTTGATTCCTGGAGTAACTCATTGTTCCCCAGAGATTTCAAGAAGACGCAAACACTCATCGTATATTCTACCCTGAGCAGTATGGTGTTCTTCTGTGAAAAAAATGTGCAGATATAGCACATATTCTGTGGTCAGAGGAGTCATGGAAGAGGATAGAACATAGAATTGTAGAGTTGGAAGGGACCCTGAGGATCATCGAGTCCCACCCCCTGCAATGCAACCATATGATCTCCTCCAAAGCAATGCCCAAGAATGATCAAAAATTGATGATGCGAAAGGTTAACAAACAAAACAGAAAAACAAACCACCATGGTTTGTGACAAGGCCAGAGTTGTGTGTGCTTAAATTCAATTTGATATCAGTGATACTTAAATGTGCATTTTCCTGTAAAGGACTGTAGCCTCTCCCAATTTTAATTTATTTTTAAGCAGATTTTAAACATAGACTTGATTCTTCCTAGGGCTGTGTGAATGATGACATCCAATTACTTATCTGCATTGGCTTTTTATAATGGAGCGCATTCAGAACTGATCAGGGAACTATAATGGAACCAAACAAAGCTCAACGCCAAGGTTTCCCTGGCTGAAAGAGCTGCAGTATGGCAACTCATCTTGTGAGCTGCCACTGTCTATTTAAGTTAACCTAATTGGTTGCCAATTGTTTTAAAATGCATTCCTTCTCTTGTGCCCCAAAGCATATATTTGGAAATTTATTATAAAAAATAACTGTGCTTTGACTTCATGCCAGATAAAATACTAATTATGTGTTTCTCTTAAATGGCTCCCCAATTGCTTACTATATTCATTTGAATGACCTCAGCTAAACTGCTTCCACGGGGAACTGATGCTTTATCGCTAATTACTTGTTGCAAATTGTTGACCAGCCAAGTGGAAAAATGTAGTATGGGGCACATATATGAAATCATTGTTACAATTCAATATATTTTTAAGGGGGGGGGAGGGAGAAAATTTTAAGGTTGTTGTCTTTATCAGCCAATAGCATTGCTCACATTTGGCTGTGAGGGGCGGGGAGAGAAATCTTTATTACAAGAGGAAGAAAATCACACAATTCAGTCTTTGCTGAGCAGGCTTTATTCCACACACAAAAGCATGCCAGTCAATTACATTAAAATAATTTCATTCGGGTCACTAAACATCAGAAGGTAGCATGACTTAGTGGCAACTGCATTTTGTAGAAGTGCAGGGCAATTCAGGGGGTTTCAAATGGAAATGGAAATGGAAATGGCAGCATAGACATGTATTAACAGTAAGCAGGTAAAACAGCAGGGGCTCCCTGCACTCTGAGAACACTGTTGGAGTAATAGTGCTTCCCCCCATCCCCTCACACACACACAATCCCTTGCCATCCATGCAAATTTATGTTTGAAATTCAGAGCAAATTAATTTAATCATGAGCTTTGTATGAATGATATGAAAAATATAAAGGAGGAAGGAAATAATTGCAATACATTTCATGGTTGTAGATTCCTAAATAGCCTGTATATTATTCTCGCCTGTAATTGGAGGGTCTTTGTGCATGTTTTTCTTGAAGTAGAAGATGAATTTTATTCTTTTTCTTTATAGAAAAGAATTAGCTTCTATGAAAGGCATTTTTGTTTAATGAAGATGGGGTGGGGGAACCAGTGTGGTTTTTTTGTATTCTGTCCCCATTGGATAACAGCTTTTATAATAGTAAAGAGCCCATTTACTACAAGCTTTTAATAGGCAGCAGACTGTTGTGACAAAGTGGGATATCTTTAATGCAAACAAATGTTCTTTGATTATTGCAGAATGGCAATGATTTCACAGGAGGGGAACAAAAGGCACAGTATATATGTCAAAATACATATTTTAAGTAAGCAACAGCCCAACATGGTCCTATAATTTAAAACCTAAAACATATACATAATCCAAATGGCTCATATATGTCAATGCTCAATCATGATATGAGAATCTACATGATGATAGAAACGTAGGTGGGTTTGAGTAATTTCTAATACTGAATAAACCCTTAATTTCCAGCCTAACCCAATTGGGCTGCAATCCTGCATAGCAACTGAATGTTAAACTAAGTGCAGTTAGTTGCAAATGGAAGCTAGAACCTGCAAAAAGGGGAGGAGAGCATAAATTCCAGAGCACGTCCAAAAGCAGGCATAGCTCAGTGGGAGAGCACCTGCCTTTAGAGCAGAGGGTCCCAGGTTCAGTACCTGGAATCTCCAGGTAGGGTGGGGAGAAACTAAAAATCCTGGGCAACCACTGGCAGTCAGTGTAGACAATACTGAGCTAGATGAAGCAATGGTCAGACTTGGTATGTAGGGCCATAAGAATTGTGTATTGGTCAGCGTGCACTGATCTACACACATAAAACAAATTTACACACAGGCGTCTTCCAAAAACCCAACTCAGTCTTACTCGGCTACGAGTGATCGCCAAAGAGAAGAGAAGAGTGGTGGTAGCAGCACTCGTCCGACTCCAGATAGAAAATGATGGGGGGGGGTGACAATAAAAAATGGGGGTTGAGGAGGGTCATTTGGGGGGGAAGTGAGAAATGTCCCTATTTTCGTCTGAGAGATTTTGGAGGGTATGTATTAAATTTTGAACCCTGAACAGCTTGGGCCTATAAGCCATGTATTGCAGATTATTGCAATATTTATTTGTAATATATTATTTTTGCTGCAGAATTTTTCATTTACCCTTTTTATCCCTCACAATTGGAAGGAGAAAGAAGAAAGAGGACTTTACATCCTCAAACAGCGCAAAAGACGCAGACATCTGGGCAAGGATCTGAATGACATTTTTATTATTATTACTGAGTGTCGTAATTACAGAATATATTAATGTGCATATTTATTCATTTGCCTCTGAATCAGCATCCATATTACTCCTTATAGTCTGAATCCTAGTAGAAAATAAAGAGGCTACACTTCCCCATTCCAGATGGCACTTGTGATCTTGTATCCTTGCTGAATAAGCATAGGTCTGACATTTACACAGAAATTTGCTAAGTACTTGCCAGCAGCAAATTGATATGTATGCAATTAAACAGTAACTCCATTCTCATTCTGTACATGCTGCAAATCATACTTTAAGGTATTTGTGTTGCCCTTTCATCATCGTATGCATGTTTTATATGCATAAGGTAGGATGAATATGGTATGTTTTGTAGTTTTGTGTTAATTCTTGTTTCCCACATCATTGTTAAAGAATCTTTATGCTTTGGGACTGGGTCACAAGAAAAGAAAAACATATTGAACAAATAAATTTGAGCAGGTGGTGATCCCATTAATATTTTTCAATGATTCAACACAAGGGCATTAATAGCTGTAGGAACAAAATGGCTGTAAAGGGGGAAGCTCAATTCATTATACATTAGCACTATTTGTAGTCTCTGGTAATGTGGCCATGAGAACAGCAATTAAGCGCTGGCTTTTGACATTTCCTACAGTTGTATAATGTCCTGCTTTCTGTTCTGTGACTCTTCAATCATTATAGCATGCAAGAAAAGTCTACTGTATAAAGAGAGGGAGAGATGAGATATATTTTGTTGAATCTTTTCTTCTATTAAAATATGTCATGTAAGAGATCTCAACAGAAGTAAAACAAACTTGTAGCAATAAGCAGAAACTATATTTATAGTTCCAATAAGGCTACAGTTAGAACTGGATATGGAACAACTGACTGGTTCAAAATTGGGAAAGGAGTACGGCAAGGCTGTATATTGTCTCCCTGCTTATTTAACTTATATGCAGAATTCATCATGTGAAAGGCTGAGCTGGATAAATCCCAAGCCGGAATTAAGATCGCCGGAAGAAATATCAACAACCTCAGATATGCAGATGACACAACCTTGATGGCAGAAAGTGAGGAGGAATTAAAGAAGCTTTTAATGAGGGTGAAAGAGGAGAGCGCAAAATATGGTCTGAAGCTCAACATCAAAAAAAACAAAGATCATGGCCACTGGGCCCATCACCTCCTGGCAAATAGAAGGGGAAGAAATGGAGGCTCCATGATCACTGCAGATGGCGACAGCAGTCACGAAATTAAAAGACGTCTGCTCCTTGGGAGAAAGGCGATGGCAAACCTAGACAGCATCTTAAAAAGCAGAGACATCACCTTGCCAACAAAGGTCCGTATAGTTAAAGCCATGGTTTTCCCGGTAGTGATGTATGGAAGTGAGAGCTGGACCATAAAGAAGGCTGATCGCCGAAGAATTGATGCTTTTGAATTATGGTGCTGGAGGAGACTCTTGAGAGTCCCATGGACTGCAAGAAGATCAAATGCATCCATTCTTAAGGAAATTAGCCCTGAGTGCTCACTGGAAGGTCAGATCGTGAAGCTGAAGCTCCAATACTTTGGCCACCTCATGAGAAGAGAAGACTCCCTGGAAAAGACCCTGATGTTGGGAAAGATGGAGGGCACAAGGAGAAGGGGACGACAGAGGGCGAGATGGTTGGACAGTGTTCTCGAAGCAACAAACATGAGTCTGACCAAACTGCAGGAGGCAGTGGAAGACAGGAGTGCCTGGCGTGCTCTGGTCTATGGGGTCATGAAGAGTCGGACACGACTAAACAACTAAACAACAACAAATAAAGCAAGGCAGATTAATATGTCTTGGTAAGTGGCTGGTCCCAATATCATGAAAGAGACAAAGATAACTCTTCCATATATTGTCCAAAATCCAAATTTAGGGCACTTTCAGAGAGTCACTATTTTTAGGTAGGATTGAATCACATACCAGCAAATTCAGTTTGCACAATTATTTTTTATATATATATATAAATATTTATTAACATTTTTGAATACAAATGCACAGATAATAAACAACCTTACTTATATCATAACGTGGTTTCATCACTTCTTTGGACTCCCTCACGTCTCCCGCTCCCATTTACATCGTAAAAAGGTTTTTCCAAGCAAATTATCAACTTGTTTACAATCTTATATCCACTCATTTAAATATAATCTAGCAATTCTCCAAAAAATTTATGTTTTCTTTAATCTCACTTATCATCAAATTCAAATCTAATTTAGTGGTGGCCAATTTTTTATAATCTAGCATCCTTCTTAACATTCAACCAAATTGCAATGTTTTTGTAAATACGTCTTAAATTTCTTCCAGTCTTCCTCAATCCTCTCTTCTCCCAGGTCTCGGATTCTGCCAGTCATCTCGGCCAGTTGCATATAGTCCATCAGCTGCATCTGCCACTCTTCCAGTGTGGGTAGATCTTGAGTTTTCCAGTTTTTAGCGATGAGTATCCTTGCTGCCGTTGTTGCATACATAAAAAATGTTCGGTCCTTCTTTAGCACCTTCTGGCCGACAATACCCAGAAGGAAGGCCTCTGGTTTCTTAGTGAAGGTATACTTAAATACCTTTTTCAGCTCATTATATATCATTTCCCAGAAGGCCTTCACCTTAGGGCATGTCCACCAGAGGTGAAAGAATGTTCCTTCATTTTCTTTACATTTCCAACATTTATTATCAGACGAATGGTATATTTTGGCAAGTTTAACTGGGGTCATGTACCATCTATATATCATTTTCATTACATTTTCCTTCAGAGCATTACATGCGGTGAAGTTCAACCCAGTGGTCCACAACCTTTCCCAGTCCTCAAACATAATGTTATGCCCAATGTCCTGTGCCCACTTTATCATAGCCGATTTAACCATTTTGTCTTGTGTATTCCATTTTAACAGCAAGTTATACATTCTAGATAGTACCTTAGTCTTTGGTTCTAACAATTCTGTTTCTAACTTCGATTTCTCCACCTGGAACCCTAACTTTTTGTCATTTTTAAAGACTTCTTTAATCTGAGCGTAATGTAACCAGTCTCGCACCTTATCCTTCATTTTCTCCAAACTCTGCAATTTCCAATTGTCTCCTCTTTTTCTAATATTTCCCAATATTTTGGCCATCAGTTTGCACAATTAAAGCTGGTTTGGAGGTCTTGTGCAACAAACCGACTCTTCTCCTCACAAAAAAAAACCCCAACAAAAACAGACTTTTTGCAATAAGGAATGTGATGGGGAAATACTCTAGAAAACGTGGGATAATGTTTGTTGATGAAACATTGTCTAACCTCTCCATAAACAGAATGAAAGGTAATTAAATAGCCAACATCATCCAATCTCCTGGCAAACAAATAAAAGAATGCTCAGTAAACAAGTCATCTGGAAGCAACCAAAGCTTGTTGCAATTAATTAAATTAATGACATGTTTGTTCCAACTAACATCCCATTTATCTTAATGAGGCTGATGTGTGACTATCTTTCTCTAGACCGGAACCAAGAACGCTAAAGTTGCAATACTGAACACATTTATTATTTGGGCTGCTCTGTACAGTACATCCATTCATTGCTTGGGACATACATTTTACAACTGGGAATACAAAAAATATACAAATGACCCCAAAAGGCCTGCTTAGCCTTTGACCTGCCAGAATTTAACAGAACTTTTACTTGTAAAAACTGGAAGCACCTGATTTGTGGAATAGTGGGCTGTATTTCCTTTGAGTGTAAGATCACAAGCAGAACAGGCCTGTAACTAAATGGGGAAATGAAACTTTTAAAAAAGGCAAACCACTGTTTGGCTTCCAAATGTAGCATCCAGCGTTCTAAAACGTTTTCACTTATTCAAAGCTTAAAAGGAAACAAACTAGGTCAGGTTATTAGAAGTCCTCTTGATTCAGGAAAGCACAAGCCCTAGAGGCAAATGTCGGCAAGAGTGCTGCAGACATTGTGAGCTTGCTTACACCATGTTTCCAAAGACTGAGACTTTAACTAACTTCAGATCTTGATTTAGTTATACCTTGCAAGAGTTACCCAGCAGCTGTTACCAAGCTTACCAGTGTCCCTGTTTACATATGCATATGAACTCACATGTAAAACGATATACAAAAGACCAACACGGCTACCTATCTGTAACTGGATATACAAAAGATTAAAAATAAAATTGAAACAACAACAACAACCCATATATAAAATCAATTCGAATCCAATGCACACAGCAACTGGGATAAAAGATCCTGAGGAAGCCTACAAGAGGTTATTAGCTCCGCACCTCTTCCTGTGAAGTCACTTCCTGCCATGTGGCCATGGGAAAATTACAATTTGGAAACCACTGGAAATCCTAGAACATCTAGCACCAAGATGAAACTGTTCAACCTGTGAGATGGGTTTTAATAGGTAGGAGAAGCTGTATTAATTGCAATTTATCCTTCAACCCACACGTGTGGGTTGAACAGACAAAAAACATTAGCTTACCACTTGCATTTAAACAGGGAGCTGAGCAGAGTTGTACGTCCCATCCTTAGCAGCAAACTGAAAGCATAGGAAGTGGGCTGTGAAGCCTTCCTTGAACAAAGCCTCTCCTCCTCACAGAGGGGAGGATTTATGAACCGTTCCAGCGGCAGCAGGGGGGCGTGTTCGGCCCCCTGTGTCATCTTCCGGCTGCCACGCTGCTCCCTTGGCTGACCAGCCAATAGGGCTAGTCTGGGGAAGGGGTTTAGCCACATTCAAGCGGCCGCAGCAGCCTCCGCGCCTCATTCAGCCCCCGGAAGACGTCGGATCACCCGCCCACCCACCCTTTAGGCTAGGTTCATGTTTTCAGCCTTGCTATGGTCTTTGGTTGGTCACCCTGATCGCCCAGGGGGCCTGGTAGGAGTTTTTATCCATTTGGCTAACTGGCACCAGCCTCTTGATTTTTCGCCTACCTCATAGCAATTCGTCACAACTTTGGGGTATTGGCGGTTAGGCATTGGTGTATGTGTTGTGTGTTGGAGGGCGGGGTTTGGCCATCACCTACCCCACCCCTTGTAGGGTATTCCGTCAGAGGAATCCAGCAGTCATGGATCCTGTCCGATGCCCTGTTGGAGGCTAGGGCCATGGCACGACCCCCAGTGAAATCAGGGGAAGCTTCCAGTTGCATTTGCATCAACAAGCTTCTCCCACTGTTTGTTAACCTACAAAAGACCCCCGCTGCATGGGTGGGGTCATGTATAGGTTGTTTTATCCAGTGCCTCAGCCAATACCACTCACATGTTGTAACCAATAAAAGTTGTGGCCCTTTTCAGCCCATTAACCTAAAATTCTTGTGTCCTTGTCTTTTATTTACCACCACGCGGGTTTCGGTTCCTCGACTCACAAGTCCAACTGCAAAGCAAGCCGGCTCCCCTTTCTTACCCCACTTAACACAGAATCATAGAGAGATTGAGAAGTTTAAAATACGATTTACTTGCTCATAATCATGCACTGGTGCTCAGCAAGAGCAACAGTAAAAACTATGCAGGTAAATATATATTTACAGTAGAAACAGCAACAGGCATGTGCCTGAGCTGGAGCAGGTGGGTATATGTCTGTTCCCACCACTGGTCAAAGGGGAGAGAGTGGGGGCGGGGGGGGGGAAGGAAAATACTATATGCTCCTTCCCTCTCAGGAGAGATGTGGAAATGATATCACACAGAGCCATCTCTATCACATTTCACATTTCTGCGGTCCGAGTCTCTGCCAATGGTGTGCAGAGTTCCAGCTGAACAAAGCTCACCAGTAACAAGCGAGAAAACAGCTGGTAATTAATTCTGGGTTCTGGGCTGTTTCCTTTAGGGATTAATAATTTCAACAGCAAAACAATGGTCATTATTACCTAACATATTCAAATATAGTTGGAATACAAAGTTGGCGTAAGCATAAAGTGACCCAAGAGTACATCAGGACAATAAAGATATGTATAGCCTTTGCCTTACTCATTTAAAGAATTGTGATCGTTTTTAGATAAGAACCCTTTCCTAGATCTCATTGTTATAAAAGACCCAGGGCACAAGGGACACTTAATTTTTGAATATATATTTTTCTGCATTGTCTTTAGTGAGAGTATTTACCCAGGATGGATAATTAAGATGCACAAGTTACCAAAAATTTGTCTCAGAATTAAGCAGTCCCTACATGGCTTTGGGCGATAATTGTTGTAAACTCTAAATGTACATTGGTGAATACAAAGTGTTCTTATAATAATTGTTCAAGTACTGGATTGATTTTCAAGTGAATGTGTGCTCAGGAATCACCTCCCCCAATGCACACACACACACACACACAAATACCTCGTAACATCAAGCAAACCAAACAGGATCAGGGGTCTCATTCTGAATAATTAGAAGTTGTGTTTAACTATAAAAATGTTCCCAAGTGACTTACAAAGAATTCCATGGTGTTTTCTTAGAAAACTAGGCTTGAATTCAGAGCAAGATGTCCTATTTTAGCAGGCATTAAAAAAACCCCCAAACAAATTCTAATCACTTACAGATCAAATCTAATGAGATCACGCATAAGAGTATTTGGCAGAGATAGAAGACAAATAGACACAAAATAAATTATAGTGATGATTAATAAATTGCATAATTCACTACACTAGACAGGAAGAAAAGATCTGCTTTTATTATTCCCTATGTAACTATGAAGACTAGTTTGTGTTAGTATGACATGACACAAGAGAATGCTAATTTTAATCATTGTAATGGGCAAAAAATCCACATTGTGTGTAGATAAATACTTATAATTAGGATACTATTCTTTCCTAACAGTGATTTTTTACATTTTAATCAAACACCAAAATCTTCTAGAATGGAAAAAATGCATTTAAACATCTCCATTGTATTAAACAGCTTATTATACCAATACCTATAGTATATGGAAAATATAGCTAACGAAACCAAACAAAATTTTCATTTGCAGATAAAGTGACATTAACACTTCCAACAACTTTAAAGCTATTTTGGAAAACTAGTTGTTCCTGGGTAGAAGCCCTACATCAGGCATGGCCAAACTTGGCCCTCCAGCTGTTTTGGGACTACAGTTCCCATCATCCCTAACCACTGTTCCTGTTAGCTAGGGATGATGGGAGCTGTAGTCCCAAACAGCGGCGTAGTGTGGGTTGTCAGCACCTGGGGCAAGGCAAGTAATTTGCGCCCCCTAACCCAGGGCAAGGCAAGTAATTTGCGCCCCTAACCCCTAACCTGCCGCCGCTGCCAGCTTCTTCTTGCTGCTGCTTGGGCTGGGGTATTTACGGTAAGGTAGCCACGGTGGTGGCGGTTCCATGTCAGGTGATCTGAGGCGAGTTGCCGCTGGCGCTGCCACCCAAACGACGCCGCTTGCCCGGAGGAGGAGGAGGGCAGAGAGGCGAGGAAAATGCAACATGGCCCAGCAGCTGCAGCAGCAGCAGCAGCGGCAGCGGGGCTGTGAGGAGGGGCTGCCTGGCGCGTCCTCCGCGGCCCTGACGTGCGGGGACCGCGGCGAGCGCTGAGAGCCGCTGCCTGCCGAACGCCTTCAGCCCGGACGCACGCACAGCTCGTCGGTTCCGCGAGACATGGGGCTCTGCTACAGCCTGCGCCCGAGGCTCTTCGGCGACTCCGGAGGCGGCGAGCGCGCCCCCCCATATGCTGCGCCCGGTGCGGCCGGCCCCCCCCCTGCACCCCCCACGCTACGCCACTGGTCCCAAAACACCTGAAGGGCTAAGTTTGGCCATGCCTGCCCTACACCTTCCCTGCAGACCTCTAACCTTCAAGTAACACTGAGAGGTAACCTTCAGTTCCTGGAGCTAACTATTCCTTACAGTGGCCACATGGGCATCCTTTCTGGTTTAACCCAACAACATTCAATAATGACATTAGCAAGCTATGTCAGAAAAAGGTAGCTGCCTCAAGATGCAGGCATACAGCAGTGCATCCAAAGCAGTGTCCTTGCTCCAAATATGGTGGTGTTCCCATCAAGAAAGAGTCGGCTTTTAGAATGCTCCGTGCCATCGTGACACTCGGTTATTTTGGCTTGCTCAGCTACTTTAACGCACATCCTAACTGGGACTTGCGGCTTCCTGATTCAAGTCACGGTTTAGAGCTATTTAAAGCACATGGAATCCACATGGTAGAAGCTTTCACTGTTATGTTATGTGTCAGCTCAAACATTTCCATGGCCTTCTTCCCCCTATGTGCCTGTTTTCCAAAGGTACCCAGCTGAAGATAAAATGAACCATTTGCAAGCAAAGTGAATGATGTGCTTAATCATTTTCTATATAACTGAATTCTATTCTCCTTCTGTCTTGTTTCTTTGAACTTCACATTTTTCCTTTCTGTTTGTTGCATACCATTATATTTTCTCCCCCTTTTGGCACTCTGTCCATATTGTATGCCTTGCTCATGACACTGGCCTTTACAGCATTGACAAATTTAAGCATCACACACACACACCAATCTTCAGTGAATGCAGCAGCACTAAATCCATTTATCAGTCATATGTACTCAAGAATATGACAGAGTAATAGCAATGTGCCCCATCTCAAATCATTTCCCCAAATTACTAAATGCACTATGCTTTTCTTTCACATGAAAGATGATGGGGAGTGGATGATCACTGAATATTACTGCAGGTTAGACAGCCTGTCTGGAAAGAAATAGCTACATTTGCCTACAGTCTGCTGGTAAATTCTATAACATATCAATCACTTTCAGTATATAATTTTTCTGTAATAGTTTGTCACAACACGTGCTTTGCTAACATCTACCTAGGAATCCAGAGCAGCAGTTTTAGAAACATACCTTTCAATATTTCATAGAAACAATTAAGCTTTTATGCTTTACAAAGTTGTCCTAAGTTTTGTTTTTTTTTAAGAACCCCACTCATAGAAAGGTTCTGATTACATTGTACTCTAATTCGAGCAAAATTACAGCAATTTGTTTCTCTCCCTTGTTTCATCTTGCCTCTGACTAGTATTCTCTCTATTCAGTCATGGTGACACACACACAAAGAATATATTCATCTTTGCGGTGGCGGGAGGGGGAGAGCTGTTGGCAAATGTCTGGAATAATAAAAGAAATGACATTCACATGTTGAACATTACCGATTATCATGTAACAACTGTTTTGCTGTGGTTTTTCCCCCTTTAAAATACACACCAGATATACACCAGCACTTTGGTCCATCTGGTTTTCAATATATGTGTTTTTAGTATATTGTGTGACAAAAGCACATTGGAATGGTTATGGCAGATTCATTCCATGATCTAGCCCAGCAATGTCGGATCCAAATATTGGAGAATGTCCTCAGTGACTCATCTCTCTGAGTGGGCCTCAGGTCATTCCCCTTCCTGTTTGGGGCCAGGACAAGAGGGAGAAAGCAAGGTGAACAGAGACTGTTGCTCCTGCTCTTTGCTCCTGTCACAGCTCACTTGTTTGGAGGGATTAGGTCAAGGGGCAGCCACTGCACAGAGGAGCAGAAGCATGAACAGGGTCAAGGGACATCAAGAGTTGGCAGTGTGTCGCCGGCTGCGAAAGAGGCCACAGCATGTGCCCAACAATGATGTCCCCTAATGGAAAAAAAACTTTAAATTCTATGTGAACTGCTCTGAATCTTTTCTGTGAACCTCCCTGAGACCTCCAGGTATAGGGTGGTATATAAATTCAATAACTAATAATAATAATATGTCTATTAAGCAGTAGTAACTCCATGAAAATAACACAGAGAAGTGAACCGGGGAGGGGGGAGGGTATAGGTCAGGATTCACTGCCAGACAGGGAGAGAACTTGAACAAGTGGAAAAGAACATGATTTTTCTCCTAGCAGCCAAGCAAGATAAGGCATTTTCCGTTTACTTTTAAAACAGCAATGCTTAAGTGTCCACAGTACTTTTGCAAGAGAGGAGGATGGGGAAGAAAACCAGAACTCTCATTGGCCACTCCCCTGTGACCTCTTAGTGGGCACGCACTGACTGGCTGTAAGGTCACACCCACACCATGCATTTAAAACACATTGCTTTCCCAAAGAATCATGGTAACTGTAGCTTGCCATGCACACAGCTACTGCAGCCTTATTGGAGTTCACCAATTGGGTCTGCGTTGCTCCTGGACAGGAGGAAGGAAGTCAAATGACACCGAGGGTTGGTTCAGAGAAAGAGTTCTTTATTTCTGCTCTCCGGAACAGCAGAAAGGCACCTGCGTGGTGTATCCACAGCAAGTCCAAATAAATGAGAAATTTCATGCAGTATATATATCCTCCAGGCACCCTCTCCCTCCTTCTCCAGGAATCCAACCACGTTAGCCTATACACGCAGGTTGACATCACATATGTTCCTGCTCCGGTATTCTTAACCATAAAAGGGTATTCCTTCCTGTACTTCTGACCATAAAAGGGTATTCCTGTTCCTACTCTTATCTTGGAACAAGAGGTCACCAACTCCAAGAACACACTCTGGCGCTGTTCCCGGACTAGGTCTGTGCGTCAGGACGTGAGATAAGACCTAGACATGTCACCCCTACTCCACTAAAACAGCCAAAGTCATCCTTGCCGTCACAAACTGATAAAGGAGATGACTCTGAGCATTTGTTTATACAGCCGGGTTTTTGTTTATACATTGACTCAGAGCTCAAGTGAATGGATTTTAGCTAAGGAAAAATAGGGATTTTGGTGCCCATTTCAAGCTGCCTGCACAGTCAGTTTTGGGTTTGGGAAACCCATTCCTTCACTACAATTTCCTGCACCCCCTTCTTTGGGAGAAGTCACATGCTTTGAAGTCAGGTCCTTTGTACACTGACTGGAATTAGGCTTCCTCAACCTAAGCAGCTGCATCAGAAGATGAGGGTAAACTGGATAGCTGTCTGTCAGAGATGCTGCAGTTAAAGCCAGAATTGTGGATCCTGCACTCACTAGATGACGTACAGCTCCATATATCTATGACTCTAGGAAGAGAGGAAGACCTTACCTGAGACTCCCAGCAATCTAATTATGAGGAGGGTTGAAATTCTGTGCACCATTTTCTGGGAGTAAGTCCCCTTGAATTCACCACAACTTACTCCCAAGTATAAGTGTATAGGACTAGGCAACATCTCTGCGAAATATCAGTTTCTTGATATCGCACATCTAAAGTGCTGCACGAAGCCAAGCAAACTGGCAGAAACATAACCCCCCTTTGCAGATGCGATCATGGCAGTGTTGACAGGAGCATAAATGTGATCTTTCTCTCCACAGTGGAATTTGAGAGACATCTATTTGCAGTGAGTTCAGGGAGCTACAAGGGATAAACGGCACAAGTCCGCCCCCACCCCATTTCACAGGAAAATCTTCACTCCATTGGCCTCAATTGCAAAACTGCCATTACAGCAGCACAACTAAAATATCACTCATCAGAGCCTTGGCAAAGGAAGAAAGCAAAAGAGTTTTCCATTCTGACTGAAGAATATGGTGATAGTCACCAGGCTGATAGATTAAGTGAATAAAAGTGGTCTATTTCCCAAAGTGTGCTCTAGACATTTCTTCCTGGTTCATTCTTCACATGCCATTTCCCAGGGAGCCATTCTGCAGAGAAGCTGGCAGGCTTTCCTCACTGAAGCCAGCAGAAAGAGCAATATTATGTGGTCCACTGGGAGCTTAAACACCAATCTGTCTTCTGTATACACAGTCTCATTGAACTAAAGTGCCAAGGAGATGAAAGCACTCCAAGCAAATGCCTGATAAGACTCTGCTTCGCTCTCCCTCCTGGACTTATTGAACTGCCCAGATGTACACCCTCAGAGGGAAGATTCAAACACTGAATTTTACTTTAAAGGCTGACTTTGCTGGAAGCTAAAATCAGAGATCCCCACTCTTATTTTTTTAATGTATTGTTAATGTTCTCTAAATGGCATCTGAAGATGCATTTCAAAGAAGCATCATTTATTTAAGTCTTCCCTTATCAAGCAAATGTAACAGAGGAGGAAGAAGAAGACAAACAGCCAATTCCCAAAACCACAAAGATGAGTTTGTGTTGGAAAGGGTGGCATTCAGGGCAGAGCACCATAGGCAGAAAATGCTCAGGAGGAGCACAGACGGTCCCCATCTTCAATGGTAGAGCTCTGTGTGTCATGCAGCCTGACCACATACCTTGAAGTAGAATGTACAGGGTATGGGGAGGAGTGATGTTGTCTCATTGCCAGTGTTGTTGAAGCAGTGTGGATTCTATTCAACTGCCAATCCATCTGGCTTCTCATGGGCCAGCCCTGGTGGTAGCATTAAAAATAAGCTCACTTTGTGACTGCAGCCTATCAATATCTGGCTCATCATATATACAGCTGGAGGAGTTTCATCGTGGAATTGTGGTTTTAAGCAGTGGCTGCATAGTAAGCAATCTTTTCCAGCTTGAATTAAAACTCCATACAAAAAATGCCTGCAGTATGGTGTGAAATCAGCTTCTCAAAGGATTCATTTGGATTATTCCTTATTTAAATAATTAGATGGTAAGTTACCCATGAAGAATACATGGGCAGCCTTGGTAGATCAGACCATGGGTCCATCTTCTAAGTCAACTTGCCCCAATCTGGTATTTCTGGGTGTTTTGGACTACAGCTCCCATCATCTATGGCCACTGGCAATACTGTCTAGGGCTGGTGGGAATTGTAGCTGAAAACACCTGGAAGCTTCAGGTTGGCAAAAGATGATACTGAAGTCCAGCCATCCTTGTTCCATTATTGTGAGTCAGAAGCCTCCAGAAATTCTTAGCGCAAAGTACAAAGGAAATAACCTCCCTTTTTTGCCCCAAGACCTGGTACTCAGAAGTTTACTGCATCTAATGTAGAAGTCCATTTAGCTATCACAGATATATCTGTTCAATGGTTTTTTTCAAAATGTCTATGGTGGTAGCTATCACAACTCCAGTGTTGCTCTTTCTGGGTAATGGAGGCAGTAGCATGGGAGCTGAACACAGGATATAACTGGACAACATAGGAAATGTATTCCAGTTCCATATGCAGCTTGCCTGTCTTGTGCCAGGTTGGTTGTTCCATGGCTAGCTAGTAGATGGGTGTAAGATGCAGCAGAATGCTCCCATCAGCCACCCACTATCAAGGATCCCTCAAATCGTTGATATCAGCTGGCATTGTTTATGTCACAAATCCAGGAAATGTTGGGGGGGGAAGCACCACTGGAATTGTGGCTACTGCCACTTGTTTCTCTAGTACAGTGGTGCCTCGCAAGATGAAATTAATTCGTTCCGCGAGTTGCTTCGTCTTGCGATTTTTTCGTCTTGCGGAGCGCGGATTCCCCGGGTATTAACGGCTTTAAGAAAAAGGAAGCAAACCCGCAAGACGTTTTCGTCTTGCGAAGCAAGCCCATAGGGAAATTCGTCTTGCGAAGCACCTCGAAAAATGGAAAACCCTTTCGTCTAGCGAGTTTTTCGTCTTGCGAGGCATTCATCTTGCGGGGCACCACTGTACTGATAATGGTCCATAAACAAAATCCTATGTGTTGACTCTGTACCAGGAATAAGGAAGCCGTGGCCCTCCAGATACTATTGGATTGCATCGTCTATCACCTTGACCACTGCCCATGCCAGCTGGGGTTCACAGGAGTTAAAGGCAGACATCAGGCATATAGTGTTGCTGGTCCCATGCTGCAGAAATCTCTTCCAACAGAGATTCAGCAGACACCCTAGTGTTTGACTTTTAGGCATCCCTTGAAGAACTCTTTATGATGACAGGCCTTTGTTGCTGGTTTTTATTATTATTTTTAGCCCATCAGTGTGTTGTTTTTAGTGGCGTTCCATATTTTAATTTTGTACACCGCCTTGACATTTTATGATATGGTGGTGTGGAGTAGAAATACTTTTATAAATAAATAAAATTATGTCCAATGTCATCTAGAGGGCCAGTTCCCCATTCCCTGATCTATGCAAAGTGATGCATCCAAAATAAGATGCAGGATGGGACGTGAATGCTACTGATTTTGTGTATGAGTGAAATACTATCAGTGCCCAACGATAGATCATATTAAGATTCTGGAATGATGGGCAGATCTCCAGAGCATCATCACCTTATTCATCTGCTAAGCCTGAACTTCATTATAGCAGGCTTCACTTGATATTATTCTGCTGTCTTTTTAATCAGGGCTTGTTTATTTGAGCAAAAGCACAAATGCAGTTGGGACCTAAATCAAAAGTTATTTCTGAACATACTGACAGGGCAGGTGACGGGAACCATTACGCGTCCCAATATGTTTGCACAGAAAAAGAAAATGCTGCTATGCATTTTTTTTCCCCAAGAGAAGAAAGAGAAAGTGCCATAGTTCAAAGCAGGACTGAAGCCCTCCATTTAAAAGGAGGGTCATGAAGGTCTAATTTATAGCCTGGGTACCTAAGGACAATTACAGCAATGTGGTTGTGGTGCACTGTGGAAAGAACAAATAGTCTCTTTTGTGTGATGCTGAAATAAAACCATAGATAGGAGTCATTCTTTGATGCCTTGCTACTCCATACCCATGGGATTGGGTTCTGAGCTAGAGCTGGAGCTCCTTTTTGCCCTCTCTATTTTGGGACACACACACAAATTAGCAAAAAGCAGTGTAGAGGCTATAAAGGATGATACAAATGTCTGGCTAAACACACTGATAGACAGGAAATAGGTCAGAATGCATTAGACATTTTTTGAAACTAATTTAAAACTGCTCAGAACAAGGCAAGCGGGGGATAAGAACTGTCTTGCCGAAAGCTTAGAGGAAAAGAGTGCAAGTCTAGAGAACAATATAATGTGGGTCAGAGATAACACTGCACAGGGAACTGAAGTGCTAAAAAGAGAAATTTAGCAAAAACTTTTAAAACATGATAAGTTCTTATAGGAAATATAAGTGCCTCCCAAAATCTAAACTCGGCTGTTTGGGACTTGACTAAACAGTCAAAAATACCTGTGACAAATCTTCTTAAAGGCAGGGGGTTGCAAGGTGCTTAAAAGATTCAGAATCCTATAAACAACAACAACAATACCTATTTTCTTAACTTAATCATTAATATCTCGCTCTTCCTAAGAAGACTAAGGAGCTGGGCATGTTTAGCCTGGAGAAGAGGAGGTTAAAGGGTGATATGATAGCCATGTTCAAATATATAAAAGGATGTCACATAGAGGAGGGAGAAAGGTTGCTTTCTGCTGCTCCAGAGAAGCGGACACGGAGCAATGGTTCCAAACTACAAGAAAGAAGATTCCACCTAAACATTAGGAAGAACTTCCTGACAGTAAGAGCTGTTTGACAGTGGAATTTGCTGCCAAGGAGTGTGGTGGAGTCTCCTTCTTTGGAGGTCTTTAAGCAGAGGCTTGACAACCATATGTCAGGAGTGCTCTGATGGTGTTTCCTGCTTGGTAGGGGGTTGGACTCGATGGCCCTTGTGGTCTCTTCCAACTCTATGATTCTATGATTCTATTCTATGATTCTATGAAGACTGTATGGTAAAACAATAACAATAATGTAAACAAGTGAAAGTAAACAATACAACCCACAGAAGTCCAAATAACTGAGAGCTCAAAAACTATGTTTAAAAAGAAAATATTTAACTTCTCCCCAGAAAGAGGAATAAAGATCAGAGATGGTGGGGCCACCACAGAAAAGACCCTCTTGCATGTTGTCACTTGATGAATAGATGAAGAGTAGAAGATCTCGGTTCTCAAGCAGGAATATATGGAGAAAGGTAGCCCTTCAGCAGTCTAGTCCCAAACTGTTTCAGCCTTTATAGATAAAAATCAGCACTCTGAACTATGTTCAGAGGGGGTACGAAAGAAAACATAACGTCAACCATATATCCAACTCACATTAAAACGCCTGACTGCAGCATTATGAGACAATAAAAGTTTCTAAACAGTCTTCAAGGGCAATCCCACAATTCATGTTACAATAATCGAGGTGAGAGATGACTAAGACATAGTTCACCAGATATGTCAGAAGGTTCCAGAAAGGAATGCAACTGGCTCACCGGTCTTGATTGTCCAAAGCACTTCTGGTACAGTCAAGACCTTGAAATTTGACTCCAAGGCCAGTTCCAAGAGTATCCCTAAACTACCAGCTGAAAACTCCGCAACACCATGCTCAGTGTGCAGTTTCTGTAAATAAAGTAGGCTCCCATCTGAGCATTTAAGTGGATATATATCTGATTGTACTGTATATTTAGGATGATAATCTCGTAAGGCCAGCCTATTTTTGGATTTCCTACATCAAGCAGCAGATTAGATTACAAGGCCCTCCAACTCTATGATTCTATGAATGAATGCTTCCTCCAGTCTGAATCTGCCAGAGAAAAATATATCAGCTGCTCCCAAAGTAGCTAAAATAAATATTAATGAGAAGATTTATGATTAAGTCAAAGTGCTTAAGAGACTCTTCCTTGAAATGAAAACACCACGACGTTCCAACTGATATGAAGTGCATAAAAATATTACAAAATTAATCAGTTCAAGCTATCAATTAAACGTGGTGCTTGAGTCCTTGCCCATTTGTACTATTTGTGGGAGAAGATGATGGAACAGATTAAGTGCTGCTTTGAATGTAGCAAAATTCCTACAAAGGTCCACAAATTCCAATGACAGGTTGTCACTGGTGATCGTCATCCTTCAGCCTGGCAATAACTTGCAGCTAGTGACTGGCAGATACAGTCTCATACCTAACTTTGCACTAGGATTTGGGGGCAGCAGCAGTGAGGAGTCTCCCTCCAAAGAACAGTGTGATGCCAGACCCTCCTCCCCAAATATTGCAAGTCTCCCTGCATTTCATACAGGAAAGGGGGCAGAGACAACTCCCAAAAATATGGATCACTGATTCCATTGCAGAAAGCCCTATAATACTGTATAGGAAAGATAAAGAACTCCATATGTGATTGTCTGTTGAGCATATCCCACTGTTTTATTCTGCTGGAGCAACGTAACTTCACAGCTAACTCTGCCCAAACTTACTTTTTCATATGAATTGTAATGGAAGTTGGTACAGTGGACATAGGAAGAAGACTTTTATGAATTAAGGAATAGAGATGGACTTAAAAGGTGTATCTTGCAGATAGCTAACCTGTTGAGATGCCCAGGTGTAGTGGCCTGCACAATCAGCCAAGATGTCTCCTGACACAAACTACTTTAGCCCTGATGTTAGCAGGAACATTTGTTCTCTTGTGGGGAGAGGATGGTGGGAAGATGCCCAACCGAAGCTGTTCACAACCCCAGCTGCTTATACTATTTCTTCTTACCTACATCCCTATGAGCCTTCCTCCATGCCCATCATGCCATATTACCATTTCTACCCATTCACTCTTGGGAACTACGTATCTCAAAACCTTGGGAATCATTTTGAATACAGAAGCATTGCTTCCCTCAATCTATGCCTCATTTGGATAGGAATCAAGTTTCAGCTATATAGACAAAGGATTGGTCTTTGGCATGCTGGAGAGGGTGAAAGGCAATTGGTACAAGTTTCCGTAAGTGGTGGACATGTGAATTAGTGTAGCCATTTTGGGAAAGGGTATTTACAGAAATAAGCAAAATTACAAACCAGGACATACAACGCAAGCCATGAATAGGTATTAACCATTTTTAAAGAAACCCAACTTAAATTGGTACACAAGGAACTTATCACTTTTATTCTGGTAGTAGCACAATTATTTATAGCAAAAAAACTGGCAAGGACTTGATCATATGCACGTCACACAATGGAAACAGAATGTATGGACAATTGCTTTATCTGAGCAACTAACTAGGAGACTGCGTGCTCTGAATGATGCATCTGATGCTGATGATTTTATAATGAACACCCTGATGACTGGCACTCACTAACTACAAATATAGGTTTATGGAAAATTTTGATGCATTAATATTCTGTTCTGGGGGAGGGCAGAGGAGGAGGAACCAATTGATTTGATAATGTTGATAATGTTTATGTTCATGCTTCTATTTGCGCTTGAAAATTAATTTTAAAAATTACATTATTTTAAAAATCAAGGTTATACAGTGAGATTTTAGATGGTCAAGCCTGGCGAAACCCACTAAGACTTCAGGTCACTGCAAACTCCCACCTTCCTGAAGGCAAATAGGATGAAGAGATGGGAGGCATTTTTACTCATTGATCTTGGAAACTGAAATTTCAAGCAAGAGATTATGCTACCATTGCCAAGAAAGCCACAAAATAGGCACACACAGAGCTCTGCTAACCTCTGCAGATTCAGGACACTGGAGGCAACTGAGCCCTTTTCTATCCCAGAGGAGCACTACAAATAATATAAATTACAATATATGTGTGGTACAAATATTGGCAGCAGGTGACAATCACAATACACCACCACCAATATCCTTTAATATGATCATGCTTTTATCTGTTCATATCTGGTTTTAAAATACATAATCTTAAAATTCCTGGTCTAGGTAAATCATAACTTGTTGAAGCTCTTTCAATTGAGAATATTCTCTTATGATTGTTTCCCCCCCCCCAATTAATTACACTAGTGCTTTAATGCGTTATATTAAATGTGTTAGCATTTGAAACATAACTTGTTGATTACTTATAAGCTCAATACGAGCACTTAATTGTTTTACTTAATTGGTTAACGATAACAACTTGGTTAATGATAACAAGTTGGTTTAGGTTAAGTGGTAGATTCCTTAAACTACAAAAAAAAAATGGTCCCAAATATTCACATTCAATGGTCCCAAATATTCACATTCAATGCTGTATTTATAATTGGGGTGGTGGTGAGAGAATTAAAATATATTTTATTTTATTTTTGAAATTATTTCAATGCTAATGAAATAACTTTGGAGCATGTATCCAGAGACAATTCTCCAACCAACTATCAATTCAAATCTAAAGGGAAATGTGTACAAATCTAGGTTTACTCTGAGTGTTTACTTGAATAATATGTTTGCCTGTGAAATTGTTTGCCAATGCTAAGCCTATTAGCCAGAGTTTATCTACCTCAAAAGGCTCTGCTTTACAAGAAAATGAACACAACACAAGGTTAAGGGAGACAAATCGCAAGCAGAATTAAATATGGTTTGTTGGGATTCAACAGGACTGAATTGGCAGGTTTCTTAAGAATCAATGCTAATCAGTTTCTTCTAACAGTTCAACAAAACTAATAGGAACATACATTTTGGAAGCAGCCGTAAAACTCTCTTTCTCCATTAGGGCAAGATAAAGGTATTTGCACAGGACTACTCTATGTGTATATGACAATGCTATTACAACCAAACCTCATGTAAACATGAACCCTCTCGAGGTGTTTCTTTGTCCACACAGTTAACAAGTATGGATGAGCACACTTGCTCCACTCCACCCTGTTCATTGCAGTCCTCAGTATCTTCTACAAGTTGGATGATGAACATCTGCAATGGGGAGCTCGCTCTACTCTTGTAGGCTCCTCAGTCCTGATGCTTCAGGGTTCTAAAACTCAGTAGCAGATAGTGTGATGTGGCATCTGCCATTCACCTGACCTCCGGTCAGTTGCATTTCTGCTGCTTACTAGGACAGAGGGGAAGAGGTGAGGTGGTAGGGGAGCCAATCCAGTACTCCTGCCAGTGAGTTTGCACTGTACCAACCTCACTACCATTTCACCCCAGTCAACAACACAACCTATGATAGGTCAGGTGCGTGACAGCACCTTACTGGACCACCCACTACTGCTGAAACTGGCACAAGCAGAGGAGATTCCCCATTGCAGTTGTCCTACAAGTTGCAGAAACTGTGAGTGTGCCAGTCTCTAAACAGCCTTGGCCCAGTATACCCGAAAGAGACTCTCCACTCTCATTGTTCAGCCCGGACACTGAAGTCCAGCTCTGAGGGCCTTCTGGCAGTTCCCTCACTGCGAGAAGTGAGGTTACAGGGAACCAGGCAGAAGGCCTTCTCAGCAGTGGCATCCGCCCTGTGGAACACCCTCCCATCAGATGTCAAGGAAATAAATATCTGACTTTTAGAAGACATCTGAAGGCAGCCCTGTTTAGGGAAGTTTTTAATGTTTGATCTTTAATGTTTGATCTTTAATTGTGTTTTTAATATTCTGTTGGGAGCCGCCCAGAGTCACATCTTGATTCTGTGATCTAAAGCAGTGGGGGAGCTTCAGGCCTGAGAGCCAAATGTGCTCCCCACAAGCCCTCTACTTCCAGGTCACACTCTCCACTGCCTTTCTTTGCATCCATTTAAGAGTGATTTTGTCTGGCTGGAATATGCCCTAGAGTGCCCCCACTGCATTTTGTGTGCTTGGATGCAGGACAGAGGTGTGTGTGTGTGTGTGTGTGTGTGTGTGCGTGTGTGGAAACCAGCCTACTTAGCAGAGGTAAACATTTGCATCAATTGCTCTGTTCACTTTAGGCCTGCTCCCCACTTGCATGTGCCCTGCCCCAGTCCTGGAAAAGTCTAGAAATGCATGCTGAAAAATTTCACCACCCCAGCTAGAGGGTAAAAAGAAATTGCTGCTAGATTTTTAACAGATTTTGGAAAACAGATTTCAAGATAATTGTCAATGGACCTAATAATTCACTGACAGTCACTTTCACTTTAAAAACAGCATTGAGGGGAAGTGGGAGTGGGAAATGGATGGTGATGGAATTATAGACAGCAGTCAAATTGAAGAGTTTACCATCAAGGCTACATGCCATGATACACAGAGTAAATTTCCTATTCCTTCTCCTAGCTAGGGCTCAAACCTGAATCAACAGACATACTGACAGAACCCACTTAAAGGCAAAATACTGTTGATGTGCCAGCTAAAGAAAGCAGAATCTCAAGCCTACTAGACTAATAAATGCTGCCTTCATGTTCTACTCTGCAAATCAGTGTATTCAGCAAGAGAAAATGTTTGCTATGGAAAATATCACTTTCCCCGTCTCTCCTTTCAGTGGGATTAAACCCCTGTAGACTCCAGTAACAAGCTTTGAAGAAACCTTGCAAGTTCAAGGGGATGAGCCACACATTAGATTTGACTGCACTGCTTTTTAAAATATTTATATGCAGACAGTGTTCTAATGATGAAGAGATATGGCGGATTGGAAGCAATAGGAAAATAGAACTTCCTAATAACCATCCATCATATGAATGACAACAGGAACCCCTTGCTCATTATACATGTCCCACACTCCTGAACCGGAGGAATGTTTGGTGTTCGTGAACCAACAAGAAACCTTGACCTGATTAGGTCTCCTTCTTCTCAAGGAGCTAGGCACACACACTTTCCTTCCCCCAAACAACCTTATAATTGAGAGACCCAATAGGACAACAAATAATTAGGCAACCAAGCAGAAGTGATGTGAGCTGGAATGAAGGCTGGGAAAAGCAACAACTAATAGGATGGCTCACCAGAGACAAACAACATGAAACATCCACCTACATATAACCACCTCTTGCCTTAGAAATAATTGTATTATGTCACCCTCTCCATGTCTTCCACGCTATGCAGATCACTTTGTGGAAACATTTTGAATTTAATAACCTGCATCACAGCATCACTCATTATGTCCACTAAAAAAATAAAATACAGAAGGAGAGAGAAAATAATGTAACTAGGGAAACCTGCAAAGTTTACAGCAGTAGAGAGCTCTTCAAGATAGAGTTACAAGGCCAATTGTATAATGGAGGAAAGTAAGCTTATTATTAGGTGTTCTGAGATAAATTGTTGGCATGAAAAAGAACAAAAATATAGGCTAAAATATAGTCTCACATTACTCCTCACACTAGTCCTCTCTACACTCAAAAACACCTTTACTGATACAGACTGCCTCCATAGACCTGTTAATTTACTTCCTTATGAAGATGATATGGTCCTCAGATTTCCTATCCTACATGCTCATCTAATCCCAGTAGCTGACACCCATGGAAACACCTCCAGCCTGCCAACACCCAGGTGTTGTGTGCTTACTGTCAGATTGCTGGTGAAGAAGCTGCTGGTGACCTATTCCTGGACCACAGCTGGTCCTGATGTGGTCCTGGCTTCCCTTCAGTGACCAGTGGAACCTGAGAAGGATCCTATCTGGCCCCACTGGAATGATGCCTCAGGGCCATGCTGTGTACCATGGGGCACACCAACACAACCTTGGCTACCTTCTCAGATGTCCTAGTCATATAGTGCTGTAGTGGAAACAGAAGCACCACTTCTTCAATATCCTGAATTCATGCCCCACAACCATGTAAGTCACCTGCTGTGCCTGTCTTAGCACAGGGCAAGTGGGATGGGGTTGGCAGCATGTGGTTCCCCCCCAGCCCACTGTGTAATGAACAGTTTCTCAGATATTAGATGCACTCTATCCTCCTGCCCTTAGGTGCCACCTCTTGTAGCTATAGGAATGTGTGTGCATTTGGTTGTTGCTCCCTGCTGATGCTTCAGTACCCCTCCACCACCTGTTTGCTTTCTAGCTGGAGGATGCCTTCCTTTGGTGGTGCATAACTTGGGGGTACTTGCTGTCACTTGAGGCTCAGGTGGTGGCCAAGCTGTACCCTTAGCTGGATGGACATAGCCTAACGTCAATCATCTATGCTCTGGCAACCTCTATGTTAGTTTAGCAAGTAGGTTTGTTGTTGTTTAGTCATTTAGTCGTGTCCGACTCTTCGTGACCCCATCCATGGAACAGAGCATGCCAGGCACTTCTGTCTTCCACTGCCTCCTGCAGTTTGGTCAAACTCATGCTGGTAGCTTCGAGAACACTATCCAACCATTTCGTCCTCTGTTGTCCCCTTCTCCTTGTGCCCTCCATCTTTCCCAAGATCAGGGTCTTTTCCAGGGAGTCTTCTCTTCTCATGAGGTGGCCAAAGTATTGGAGCCTCAGTTTCACGATCTGTCCTTCCAGTGAGCACTCAGGGCGGATTTCCTTAAGAATGGATATGTTTGATCTTCTTGCAGTCCATGGGACTCTTAAGAGTCTCCTCCAACACCATAATTCAAAAGCATCAGTTCTTTGGCAGTCAGCCTTCTTTATGGTCCAGCTTTCACTTGCAACTAGGTTAGCAACATGTTATACATATGAGCCACCCCAGACCCTGAAATCATCATCTGAGGCCCTTCTTTGTGTCCTTCCTCTGTTAGAGGGTCCAGAGGGTGACAACACAGGAATGGGCCTTTTCTATGGTGACTCCCTGTTTGTGGAATGCTCTCCACAGGGAGGCTCGCCTGGCGCCTTCATTCCATATCTTTAGGCACCAGGCAAAAACATTCCTCTTCTCCTGGGTCTTTGGCGAATTGAATAATCTATGACATTTTAAACTGGCGGGTGCTGGTTGTTTGTTATTGCGTTATCTATTTTTGTCTTTTTGTGATGTAAACCACTTGGTTATCCGCAGATGAAGGGTACTATAGAAAACAAACAAAACTATTTTACACCTTTTTTATTTTAATGAAATGAAGTGTGTTTTCCTCTCCTGAGTACCTAAAGGGCAGAGCAGCTGTTCCATAGGTGTAGAGGCAGCATCCTCCTCACAGCATCATTTGATTACAGGATTGGTCTGCCCAAAGCTGGCATCAAGCCTGGCGATTTGTTACTTCCCAATTTGCCAGGTCAAATTCAAGTTAACATTAAAAGAATTGAGCAATCTGGTCCGGCACAGCTGTGGCATTCCTGTCCTACAGCAAATCTTCCCCACTGCCAAGCACCAGGTTTTGAGCAACTTCTTACAAATGACAGAAGACAAGTCAAAGCCCAGTTTGAGGGCATGGCAGGCATGTTACAAACTCAATTGCAACAAGGGATGTAATTACCCTTTATCCTTCTAAGGCAGAAGCATCTTGCTTCTTCTTTTTATTGACATTCCAAAGCATATTTGAAAAACAAGAAATCTACTTTTTAACTAGATTTCCAGAAGATATATATCACTTTTTTTTTCCTTCAGAGAGAGGAAGAGGATTGTATTTCCCAAAGTCAGGTTTATTGATTAGTCTTCTAAGTACATTATAAAACTAAAAGACATGTTCACTAACGGCTGTATATACGCTGACTCTGCAGACCACTCGAGATCGTATGGGATATATTTTCACCTTCTAAAGGCCCATGTTCAAGGTCACTAAGGCTATTTCTGGTGAGCTTTAATATCATACTTCTGCACGTGCTAAATCCTAGATATTACGCTATTGACTTACAAAAGAATGACTTTTTTTCAGCTTGACTACTTTCCATTCACGGAAATTTATCGTCTTTGCTTCAGTGCTTTTATTGGAGGCACTCGGCAAAGTGGGAAAGCTCCAAATGAATTTTGCAGGTACCCGTTTATGCAGCAACAAAGTGCAACTTTTCTGGAATGCATTTCTTCAAACTTTTTCTGACCCAAGATAGAAACTGTATTCGTAGAATGGGGTGGGGGGGTGGGGGATGTGTGATATCCTTTCTGCACAATGAGCTCTCTGGCACCAAGGTGCCCTCCACACATTGCAGAGAGCAGATAACCCAAGCAGAGATTACACATAAAGAAGTGTTGTCACACCATTAATCCAGCTGCCTCTGTACTGTCTGTCTAGTTTTCCTTGCAAAGGCTCTTTGGGGTCTCAAGCAGAGCACTATTTCCCGAGATCTTTTGACTGGGGATGCAAGATACCAAAAGATTAGGGCTTAAGGAAAGCCCCATTCCCTTTTAAAGGCAGCCAAAGGACAGAATATTTTTCACCAAATGTACAAAATTTCCAGACAGGAAGCAGTGATATATAAATGTATCACTTGATAGGAAGTGGTAGAAATAGCAGCAGCTTATGAATGGAATCACCTCCTCAACAAAATACAGCTGTGCTTTCAGTGCTTACTGAAGACCTCTCTGTTCATCCAGACACTGTCATGCATTTTAATGTGATGGTTTTATTGGAATTTTATTGCACTGTTGTGAATCATCCTGGTATTGTTGATGAGGGTAAGAATAGAAACCTTCAAAATAATTATCTGTCAGGGCTGCCTCTAGGTCCCAGCTCACAGAGGACCAATGCCAGGCTGATATTATGTACAAAAGTCTTTATTGAAGTATAGTTTCCATTTTAAAGCTAGAGCGTGCAACCCTACGTCTAGACTCTAGATCGGCGAAGTCCTATCTGAATCACTTCCCCTTCCGCACCAGTTTAAGATCCTAGCCCTGCTCCACCTTCTGCGCTGCTCTCTCCTCCTCTGGGTCCTCCTGCCCTCTGGGGCATTGCCCTTCCTGGACTCTTCCGACGCTGAGTCGCTTAGCTCCTCCCCTTGCCTCCGGCGTGCTTTAGGACCCGGTTCCCAATCCTCACTCTCTGCTGTCCCGTGCTCCTGTACATTTGAACTTGCTTCTCGCGCCAACCCAGTGACCTTTCTCCTAACCGTTACACTGCTTCTATCACTGCTTCCCTCTTCCGTGACACTGGCCGGATCTGACCTCCCCTCCGTTGTATGACTCTCTGAGGAAGGCGTGGTCAGCTCTGCCTCGTCTTCTCTCCCTGGTGGGGGAAGTACTGGTCCCGATGCCTGGGACCCTTCCCCCCCACTCTGCTCTGGTGGGGAAGCTGGTCCTGATCTCCAACTACTACTCTGGGAGTCCCTGCTCCCCCCTTGCTCCTGGGGCGTTCCCCTTGGGACCCCCCTACCCCTGGCCACTGGCGCTCCCTTCTGTGAATCTTCCGATTCGCTGGAGAGGCTTATGGAATCCCTCGGACCACTGTCTCCTCCTACACTGCCCTCTGATTCCTCGCCCTCGCTCTCCATCTCCCATCTTCCCTGTGCCTCTGCTCCTGAGCCCCTGACATTATCTAATTTAAACTTGTATGTTTCAGACGGTGGTCCCAGCAAGAGGAAAGGGTTGTAATTCAGTGAAGCTTTTGCTAGGCAGACTCTAGGGACCTTCAGACAGGGCCCAGGAGAGGAGGGTGTAGGGGGTGCATCATATCCCTGTCCGGGGTTAAAAAGGGGTGTGTGGAAGCCAAAGAAGGGAAGCCAGAAGTTCCTGGGAACTCAGAAACTACTTGCATATATTGTGTGAAGAGTAGCATCTACATTCTGTGTAAACCAACATGAAACACTATGACACTTCTTCTCCCGCCCAATTCCTCTTCTGCCAACTGCCTACTTCTTCCAGAGAATCCAGAGAGTTGGCACTGAAGTCCCGTGAAAGATGGTGCGAGAAGATGGACTTGCTTTTCCTCTCCTGCAGGTGACTCACTCTACCTACTGAGGGGACTGCCATTTGCCAGTGAAGGGCAGCAGGTGTCAGTGCTAACACGCAGGGGTCAGCAAACTTTTTCAGCAGGGGGTCAGTCCACTGCCCCTCAGACCATGTGGCAGGCCAGACTATATTTTTTTTGGGGGGGGGAATGAATGAATTCCTATGCGCCACAAATAACCCAGAGATGCATTTTAAATAAAAGCACACATTCTTCTCGTGTAAAAACACCAGGCAGGCCCCACAAATAACCCAGAGATGCATTTTAAATAAAAAGACACATTCTACTCATGTAAAAACACACTAATTCCCGGACCGTCCGCGGGCCAGATTGAGAAGGCGATTGGGCCGCATCCGGCTCCCGCGCCTTAGTTTGCTTACCCAATGCTAACAGCAACTCGCCTTCGAGCTGAGGAGGGCGAAACAGCGCATTGCCACCATTTTCATCATGAACTGGTGAAGAGTTGACTATGTATGTTGAAATTATCTTTTCCAAACAACTCTCCTAAAAATCAAGAGGTAGTTAATATTTGCACTGATGCAAATTATATTTGTAAAGCTATAATAAAAGCAAAACAACAACAACCCACTAAACAAATTTTAAGAAAAACCACCTCTAAGATATTTCATTGTGCTTTGCTTTATTAATACTATGAATAGAAAACTGGATAATTATTCTCTGTATATTTTAATTTGGCGTTTTCTGACAAAAGGTGTTGTTAATTTGGAATTAATGGTTAATCTAAGAAACAGCGTTGCTTAGATATAACAAACAAAGAAGCATTTTACAACTGAGTACAACTCAAGTTTTTTCGGCCAACTTGCAACAAGCTGAGCACTTGCTGCATTGTTGTTGTTTTGATCAAGCAAGCACAGCTTTGTGATTCTTTTATTTATAATATCGTTTACAAATAAAATTGAAACTGACAGAAGGAATGGTGAAGTCTGGAGAACATTTTTAAAGTTGAGCAGAGGCAATAGCAGACCTACATTTTTGAGGCCCTGAAGCTTGAACTGTTTTGGAGGCCCTTTTGCAAACACAATGAGGTCTGGGTGGCCACTGTTATCTTCTTCAATGGGATTGTTTTCAACAACCTTTAAAACATCTTTGCTACTAACTCTCAAACTTTGGGATAATATATAGAGCAACAAAAAATAATCAAATTGACTCATTCGCTGAGACCCATCTATGAGTCTTAGCTCTATACTCAGTAAAAGCTGAGATCTCAGCAAGAGGTGCCAGAACTCACCATGAACACCGCCCTTGTTCTTTTATAATGGCAACAGTGCTCACCTGAGAGATGCCAGAACTGAGTTCCGGCTGAAAGAAAAGCCTTGGTCCCAAAAGCAGTAAGAACATGACTCATCAGAGGTTCCGGTCAGGAGAGAAAGAGATTGGTTTGGGACAGTTTTGGAATCATGGAGAAGCCTGCTAGAAGAGGGCTTGAAGAATGGAGCTGGTGGTTCTCAAGAATGAGAAGCCATGCTGTGAGGTGATGGTGGTGATTCTTCAATCAGGTATAATAACAATAATAATTTATTATTTCTACCCCAGCCACTCTGGGTGGCTTTCAACAGAACATTAAAGACAGAATAAAACTTCAAACATTAAAAACTTCCCTAAATAGGGTTGCCTTCAGATGTCTTCTAAAAGTCGGATAGTTGTTTATTTCCTTGACATCTGACGGGAGGGCATTCCACAGGGCGGGCGCCACTACCGAGAAGGCCCTCTGCCTGGTTCACAGGTAGCACAAGCCAGCATCAAACAGCAGTCTAACCACAGGGAGAATTTCAGTAGGCAGTCCTTGTAACATCTGAACCATCACTGAAGTAAGAAGCAGCAGAAAGAGCTGGAAGAAGAGGGGAAATGCTATATAGTATCTAATCCTGGTTTGGCAGGGATGAAGGTTAGGGAAATCTTGCCTGAAGGAAAACCTATTGAGAGTTTATTTAGCTGAGGAAAACTCTTAAGAACTGTAACAAGCAAATTTAATCTTGTTTAACTAAGAACCGTACAATTAAGCAATCTTATCCTGCCATCTGAAAGGCAACACTTTATTCCCTTAGGTAAACAATTCTCTTAAATACGCCATATCAGTTTTGTTCATCTTAGAACAGCTTGTCTCTTGTGGTGGTGTCAATCTCGTGTCAATGCCATCTGAACCAAGCTCTTAGGCTTTATATTGGGTTTATTTTGGCAGCAAGGGTCAAACCTTCTCTAGCTAATGAAGCATTCCCTAGCGGAGACAGTCTGGGAAATGTGGCAGGGAGTTTTAAGCCTCAAATGCCATTAAAAAGGGAGGTACCCGCTTACTTTCATTATAAGCACCCTAAAATTGTGCCTAGAACCGAGGTTGCTGCAAGTGTCAGGATTTAAGTTCCTCCTCCTGTTTGGCTTTTAAAAAAACTTCCGGGCTCCCAGGTTCCGGGCTCCCAGGCTCCAACAGCAACAACAAAGCAAGCAAGCCTGATTAAGAACTTTTGTTTTTAAATTTATTATTATCATTATTTGTATTTATATAGAAAAATAAAAACTTACTAACAAATATCATTTTTGTCCAAACTAAAACATTAATCTAAAGGCAAAAAGGAGAAAGAAAAGAGGAGAAAAGAAAAAAGAAAGAGGAAGAGATAGAGAAAAAAGAACAGAAAGAGAGAAGGAAAAAGTTAAGAAGCTAAAGAACTTCCGATTATTCATTCAAAGAACAAATAAACCTTATTCATTTCATCCACTCCAGTATAACACCTAATAAAGCCACTTTCTATTAATCATTATCTTTAATCCTCAAATTGAAATGTCATTATTTCCTTTTCTTTTTCATGCAAAAAGTCTATGGGAGGTTTCCAACCTTTAGTAAATGTTGACAATGCACAAAGATGGAAAGACTCATCATTACCAACAATTGCTAAAATTAGTGGAATAAGCTAAAATGGCGAAACTGACATATTTAATCTGATTAAGAACTTTTCCATGTACTAGAAAAAGTAGCAAAGCAGAAATCCTAGCTGTCCGTGTAATTTGGAAGCTTTGTTCAGAATTCAAAATAAGGTGGTAGTGGGAAACAACACAAACCAGAATTCCAAGAAGAAATGGCACTTTAAAGTATTTTATACATAATAACTGCAGGGAACATTATGAATATTAATGCAGCTTAAATACTACATATGTATTTTCTTTTTTGGCATTAATCTTTGCCTGCTATCAGTCGATTACCCACACCATCGGTTACGCACGAAATTACATTTTTAAATCTAAGCCTGTGTAAACACAACTATCTTTCCAAAAGAATATGCAAACACAAAAACTTTCTAAACATGCAGCATTCAGCAGATTAATGTTCCAGAGCATTAATTCCAGTGGAAAGCTAAATCCCAAACCAGCTAATCGTGCTAATCGTACTGCACTCTATCTGGTGTCAAACGACAAGCGTCTGGATTTTAGCTACGCTGGCATTTGCTCATGAAAATTGGTGAAGGGGGAAAGAACAAAAGAACGACAAAGTTCCCTCTGGGCTAAACAGAAGAAGTAACAGCAGAAACAATAGCAGCTTGTTGTTATGGGAGTTTAAGAGTCAGGGCTCTGTAGTTAATTGGCTTGCTCTCACTAGTAGTTCGCGTCGCTCCAAGAATGGAAATTAAGATCAAAGAGAAAATGGAAACTTTTAAAAACAAATTAACAGGGTCAGACACTGGGACACAACCAAGACTTTCGGGTGCCTGAGGCAAAGGACAAGATGGTGACCGTACATTCAAAGCATGACAGTACCACTTTAAGCAGACATGGCTTCCTCCATGGAATTCTGGGAGCTGTGGTTTGTTAGGGGAGCTGTAAGTTGTTAGGGGACTCCTATTCCCCTTCCCAGGGTTCTGGGGGAAGAAGGTTTGATCAGCAAACCACTAAAACTTGTGATCCATTGCAAGATCTGAAGGAAGACCATTTCCCTCCCTGAATAAGCAACCCTGTAGCCCAGAGTTGCCTAAACTTGAGCCTCCAGCAATTTTTTGGACTACAATTCCCATCATGCCTCACCACTAGTCCTGCTAGATGGGCATGGTGGGAGCTGTAGTCCAAAAACAGCAGGAGACCCAATTTGGGAAACCCTGCTGTAGCCTATGTGGCTAGTCAAGCACAAAGACCAGCTCCTCCCTCTGCAGATTCAAGTCAGGTCCAAGGATGCAGCAGTTGCACAGCATCCACACCTGTCCCACATTCTCCAACTCCTTCAGGGGTGGGGGCTTTCAGGAAACCACTATGGACTAAGAAGTATCCCGAAATGCAAAATTCTTTCCCATCTGACAATTGGAAAATGATACTCAAAGATTGGCCCAAAGTGTCCCCCCAGTTGTTCAAAATTCAGCCGAGCCGCTGAGCCACAAATCCCTCAAGCGCAAATGTCTTTGTGTACAGATAGTCGTTGACTGCTTGGGAAATGGCTTTAACCTGCGCTTGAAAAGGAACCTTTCACGTTGAAACCCCACGTGGTGATTAATGTAGCTATTTCCATTCCTTGCAGAGCACAGTATGTTCAAAAGGATAATTAGCACAGCAAGGAGTTCTACACCTCAATACGGCCTCTGCAATGCAGACATTTTAGCTATATTACAGTGCAGCAGCTACCCCCCCCCCAAAAAAAAGTCTAATGAGAAGCAGATACTCATAAACCATCAAAGTATTCTTTTTGACAAAATAGCTACAGACAGTGCAGACAACGCTCGGCCATTATATAAATATCGGTGTGATGACAGAGTTGTTTGTTTTCTGAAAGATTTTCAGAATAGAAAATGGCCTTCTCCTGATCCTTGTGTCAGAACCTTCAGAATTAAGTGCAGCTCATATAGTCATTCAAGTGACAAGGAAGCAATGTGGTCATGTTTCTTAGCCGTGGGGATATTTCAAATCGTACTAATAGCACAATACGAAGCGCAGGATGGCCGTGATGTTTGCATCACAATATGGCACAGGGCTGATTCACATATGCATGGGCATTGCACAGCACAATGGCACTGGATGAGGTACAGCTGGAAACTGACATCATTGAAATGTGTGTGTGAAAGCAGGTTTCTGCACCCACAGTTATGTATTTGGATACACATCTGCAGTGCCATGCTTGTCCCAGCTTAATTGAACCGGCTGCATGCGTAACTAACTTCTGAATCAGTAGAGTCGGCTCAGGTGCTAGGCCTGGAAGTGGTGATGGGTTGGAAGAGTTTTCAATAAGATTTATGATCATCAGGGATTGGGATAGCCATGGGAGCAGTCTTGAGTTGTGTTTTAGACCAGGGTTTCCCAAACTTGGGTCTGCAGCTGTTTTTGTTTTTTTTTTTAATAATATTTTATTTGGGTTTTTCAAACTTAAATGCAAAAATAAAAAACAGTATAACATATATCATAACATCTTTTCATAACATCTTTGGACTTCCTCACGCCTCCCGCTCCCATTTGCATCATTGCCAATTCTTGCCAGCAATTTATCATCTTGTTTACACTCTTATGTCAAATTCATTTAAGTATAATCTATAAATTCTCCAGAAGGTTTATAATTTTTCCTCAAATTTACTTGTCATCTTAATTCTCACTAATTTAGTGGTGCACAATTATTTATGATCTGCAGCTGGTTTTGGACTACAACTCCCATCACCCCTCACTAGCAGGACTGGTAGTCAGGGGTGATGGGAAGTGTAGTCCAAAAACAGCTATAGACCAAGTTTGGGAACCTGTTTAAGTACCCAAAACGGATGCTCTTCTTGCTGATGCTCTGCTTGCTGATGCTTCCTCTTTCACTTTTATGTACCTTTCAAGGGGGAGAAAAAGGTGACCAGTCCCACCCACCCATTATAAAGAAGGCGATGAGCAGAAGGTTGGAACAGAGGTTTTGTAGGCTCAGGGAAAATTTGCAGAGGCACCATCACACTGTGGTAACAACCCCAAACTCGACATACCAATGATCCCATAAAGCAACTTCCTATTTTCCTAAACCAACTAGACCCATGACATTGCATTTCTTTAAATTCCAAATTATTGAAAACAGGTGCTCGCAACATTGCTCACTTTTTGGTCCTGGCCACTTTTAAGTGAACCCCTTACAGAACACCAAAGAAGCAATATTCACTTATGAGGCCGCCTCCTATGCTGCACAAACCCATAAACTGCTCATATGCTGCCAGAAGCTGAATATTCTGTCATATCTTTACCACATAGTAGTGAAGTCAGAACAATTCTTTAGACCTACCTCGGTGCTTCCAGAACTTTCCTTCAGAAACTTCAAGCTGACTGGAGTGATTGGTTGCTTCATAAAAGACATTTGCTTCCTGTGCAGCAGAAAAATGCTTACTCATTTTTCGAGAAAGTAAGTGGAAACTGCCTCAAGAGGGGGTGTTCATCAGTTTCTTGCTAGTAAAGCTGACATGATTGCCTCTTTACCTGCTGATATTACTTTGCACCTGAAAAGATGAAAATGTAAATGACACATTTTGCAAAAGCACATTTTCAGAAGAACCTGGCGCTCTTTGAAGATCATCTACTTGGGATATGCCTGCATTTTCCTTAATCTGTTCAAGGGGGCCAGAAATTGGTAAGGCAATATCCACTATTGGTCAGGCAATTTGACAATGAGATGACACATTCTGTGGTTTCTAAAATGAGTCTAAAATCCAAATACATTTTTTCCTCATGCAGACAGCGCTTCCAGCTTCTGGCATGAAGATTTACAGATGGGGGAAAAACTCAGCCATGGCTGATGATGAAGCAGGTGCTCAGACAAAGTTAAAAGGCTTTCTGCAAACTTATTTTTTCCCCTATTATAAATGATTTCCCAGAATTGTTAAACATTTAAAAACAATTATTTTAAATAAATGATCCCCCAAATTGTGCCTTGCTCATGTTGCCATAATGAAAATATTTTAGTAAAGCACTTCAGACAAAAATATAATCATAAAGTAATTGTGGCAAGGCATTGTTAATTCTGTGTACTGCATGGATTAGGGCCCATTTGTTGCTGGATCTAAATTTTCATCAGACCCAGCCCAGGGATGATGGAATTGCCCATTCAGATATTGCTGAACTACAACAGTTTCCTCTATTGCAAGGTAATTCATACATTCTTCTCTGTGGATTGTGTGTGTGTGTTTAAAAAGTTAAATACATTATAATGGGAATAAATGATCACCCTGCACAGGGCTTTCTTTTGCAATTTGAGAAGCCCTTCCTTAATATCAGTTGTCATGTACCACCTACACACTATGAAAAGGCAATTTGATTATGATTCATTATGGCTAAATTGTGTTAAAGTGTTTGATAGTTAGCCAGACCATAGCTATCACCCTGTCATAAACCTTAACAAGATTAAATTCCCATCCCAGCTGTTCATTTCCTACAGGTATGTGTCAGAAAAAGTTCTGAAAATTTACAATGCAATTCTATGCACGTGCACTCAGAAGTAAGTCCCTCTGTGCTTTACTCCCAAGCAAGGGTGTATATGGTTGTAGCACTCTGGATCTTCAGGTTGCAAACACATTTCTGCCTGTTTTCAACTGGAGAAAGGAATTTAGACAGACTATTAGTGGGGCAGGAGAGCTGAAAATAATGCCAATATATTTCACATCTGGCAACCAATGCACTCCTTTGGTTTCAGATAATACATGGGTAAAAAGGTAAAGGGACCCCTGACCATTAGGTCCAGTCGCGGCTGACTCTGGGGTTGCGGCGCTCATCTCGCTTTATTGGCCGAGGGAGCCAGCGTACATGGGTAGAAGAGTCTAAAAAGCACAGGGCACAAATTGTCATAGCCCTCTAGGAGGCTCACTTTGGTCAAAACTGAGTACACACTTCTAGAGTTAATGCTAAATACAATGCTTTTGGTAAATGAGCCACCATAGCCATGAAAATTTGTGTCCCAGGCTTCTTAGACTTGTCTACCCATGTACTATCTGAAACCCAAGAGGTGCACTGCTTGTCAGATGTGAGCTTTTTTCAGCTCTCCAAGCCCACTATATAATTTACTCTAATTCCTCTTTGATGATCCTTTGAAAGATGCATGTGGCTTTCCTTCACAACGAACGAAACAAAATACCCTGTGCTTCACAGAAGGGTTGTACAATAGTGACCACAAGCTTTGGGGGGCAGCACAAAAAGAGAGAGAGGAAACACATCATATCCAGTCATCTTACATCTTGGCTTATGCTTTTCAGAGTCTGACACCAGCCTGGCCCCAAACAATCCATGATCCAAAATCATGACCACAAAGCAGTGATTGCATACTTTTAACTAGGAAGTATATTTCGACTTTGATAAGATGTCCAGGTTCCCCAGCAAGAGGATGTAATTATACAACACTTAAAATGCTCATTCAACCAGAATCAATTTATCAACTTCCTGGGAACATGGCAGAGTTGCCTAAGCACCCATTCACCATAGTTAAAAAACTGAATAAGGTGGAAATGTGGGCCTCTATGATCCAAAAACAGAGTTCATTTTATTAAATGTATTAAAACTGTATCCCATTCCTCCTCAAGGAACAACTGTTATCCATTCTATAACCCTGTGAGGTGAAAAGCTTTGTTTTGTAAGGAAGCTAGGAGGGTGCTTGTGAAACATGCACCACTCATAAACGCCATCTCCAACTCCTCGAAAGATTCCATCAACGGTGTCTCTGAAGAATTTTACACATCATTTGGGAAGACAGGCAAACTAATGCCAGTGTACTGGAAGAAGCAAAGATCACCAGTGTCAAAGCAATGATTCTTCAACATCAACTTCGTTGGACTGGTCACGTTGTGAAGATGCCTGATGATCGTCTTCCAAAGCAACTACTCTATTCTGAACTTAAAAATGGAAAGCGTAATGCTGGTGGTCAACAAAAGAGGTTTAAAGACTCTCTCAAGGCAAATCTTAAAAAATGTAGTATGAACACCAACAACTGGGAAACACTGTCTTGTGAATGCTCTAATTGGAGAACAGCCTTTACCAAAGGTGTTGTGCGTGTTGAAGACACTCAAACTCCGGACAGAGGGGATAAACGTGCTAAGAGGAAGGCAAGTTTGGCAAACCCTCACTGTGATCAACTCCCGCCTGGAAACCTATGTCCCCACTGTGGAATGATGTGTGGATCCAGAATTGGCCTCCACAGTTACTTACAGACTCACTGTTAAGGCTGTGTTCATGGAAGACAATCTTACTTGGCTACAAGTAATTGCCAAAGAAGAAGAAGAAGCTCTCTGTTATAGTCAGAAAATGTTTGCTTTCAGATCAGGTTTAGGAGTGATGCTAGCTGGCACACTTTCAGTAGCTCCTCATGCATCTTTCATTGAACACCTGAAGAGGTCTATAGTCTCCTCTAAAAATCCAATTTATCAACATTGTGAATGGAATCATTAAAATAAGGAGGCTTTTCCCAGCTCAACTATCTTGTCTCATGTATTAGCCCTTCAGCCCCCTCACATCAACAATCAATGCAAGAAGGTGGTGAGTTGGTTAAGCACTTTTTGACCCTGGGAAACTGAAAATAACCCTAATCACAGAAGTGCCACATTTGGAACATGCTCCCTATGTAAAATGAAGCCTATGACCTTTAGTAGATTGTATCAGAAGGAGTGGTAGGGAGAATCACAAGAGGAGAGGAAGTGTGACTGCACAGGAGACAAGAAGATGGTGAATTGGTGGCTCTCCAGATGTTGGCTCCAACTTCCATAAGTCCCAGGCAGCATGGCCAATAGGATGGAGGGTGGAAGACCACAGAATCTCCAGCCCTGCTGCAAAGAGTTAGAATTTGGGTCTGAAAGGTTCCCACATTAGACTGCAGTCCTAAACATACCAAGGAGAAGGCATGGAGCAGAAATTTGATTCAGATCAAATTTAAAGGCATGGCCTACATAATCTGCATTTTCCAAAACAATATGTAAATAAAATACAGCCACCCTTCAAAATTCACACTTCTCCAAATTTTGCAATGCAGCTCTGCAGTCTAGGAATGTGTACAAAAATGCATATACCAAGGTAAAGTGTGCACAAAAAGGTATTTATGTGTGAAAATAACTTACAGAAATGCAATTAATTAGGAGAGATTTCTTCCGGGGGGGGGGGGGGGACACTGTATATTAGGCCAAATTACATGTAAAATGTGTATTAGGAGATATTTGCACTAAAATGTGATGAATTTTCATGAGGACATTAAAAAGAATTGCAAACTGATAGAGGAAAAATAAGAAATAGAGAAACAGAAATAGACACATTTGCCCACTCCTAGTAGGAAAAAAAAGCCCCATTGAGCACAGTTGGATTTCTATGTAAACATGCATGGGGTAGGGCTGTTAACAATTGCAGTCATGCAACTGTTTGCCGATGCTTTTCTAACCAGTTAGTTTTACACATAAAATCCTCCTCCAGTTACATAAGTTTTTAGCATTGTAGGTGCATTAGTACATAATTTATTGTGAACCCACAACCAATGACTGCTTGAATTATACACAATGGTCACTGGGCATTTGGAGCAGCAAACTTGCCGTCCATGAACAGAAATACATTTGATGGGACCCGGCATTTTTCCAAGGGAAATATAATGGATCATAACAGTTTTCTGAAAGCTTTATTATTCTGTACTATGACTGGCTATGCAGTCAGTCCCATTTATTTAAAAGTACACTGGAACCAAATCTGCAGGCATTTAAAGAAGTTAAAGCAGATTACATAAAATGAGAGGAACAAAAGTACTTAGAAGTCAGCCTAAAATTATTGTCTTTAGAAGTTTTCAAACTGAGACTCAGCATTTCTTTCAGTAAGTCAAAACTATCATTTCTCCCCAGTTATCTGGCATCTTCACTTTCAACCAATTTCTTCCTATTGATCAGAATTAAATCTAGAACAAGGGTTGCTATTTCATTTCATTTTCTTTTCTTTTATTACAGTTGGTGTATTTTCTTCCTTCCTATTACCCCCTTTTCTTTCTTTCTTTCTTTCTTTCTTTCTTTCTTTCTTTCTTTCTTTCTTTCCTTCCTTCCTTCCTTCCTTCCTTCCTGCTTTCTTTCATTATCAATCTACTTTACCTGGCAGCAGGTTTCAAACAGGAGTCTTTCTCAATCCCACTTGGAGATCCTAAGGAGTGGATTTAAGACCTTTGGCATGCAAAATTGATCAACTGAGAGAGTGTTTTTACTAAAGCTCTCAAAGCCCTGGCATTGTTAACCATGCTGCACAATATCTGCAACTCCTAGATAAGATGGTTTGCACCTGTGATGGCTGATTGGGGAAAGCCAAAGGGAAAACCAGGAGGCAGGATCAAGTCAGAAATCAGGACCAAATAGAAGGTAGAATAATCAAGGACACAGGAACATTGCAGAGCTCAGGAAGACAATGTGGCTCATGCAAAGCTCAGCTGAAAAAGGAATCTCTTTACATTTCATCCTTCCCAGAAGAACCTAGTGGTTAACCTGTGTCAGCCTAGTGGCTGAAGAAGGGGGCCACCTGCTGTTCAGAAATTCACTACATGGGGCAGCCACACATAGATCCAGCAACTCCTGAAACTGAGAAATGTTGTGTTGGAAAACAGCCTGAAACATCAGCAAGAATGTGTTGCACTGATAGCACTACTCAGTGCTAGCAGTCACTGCATAACTAACTAGTGTTGCAGCTGCCACTACCAAGGAGAGAATTACTATGGTAACTGCTGCATCACAGCATGAGCCTATCACAGTGGCGTGATTCAACGATGCTGGATCATTTGAAGCTGAATTTCTTTCTTTTTTTAAAAAAAATATTTTTATTAATTTTACAGGATACAGAGATACAGAAAAGAAAAACAGATAAAAGAAAAAGAATATAAAAGTTTCAAATTTCCGTAATCCTTTTATCAAATCTACTGGACTTCCCCACATCCTCCAGACCTTGCATTATTTATAATACAAACTTCAGCAATTTGTCATCTTATTTCATAACTTATTGTATCTTTCAATTTATCATGTTATCAAATTCCAAATATTGTACACCAATTCTTATATATTTTAATTAAAACACAATAAAATTATTTCCTAATTCCACCTCAAATTTCTTGTACCTTAATTTTCATTTCACCTAATTGCTATTGCTGGGGCTAAGATTTCCTAAAAGGTGCATTTTCTTAGCATTCATACAACTTATAATGTTTTTGTAGATAGTCCTTAAATTTTTTCCAGTCCTCTTCCATTGTTTCTTCTCCCAAGTCTCGGATTCTGCCAGTCATTTCAGCCAATTCCATATAGTCCATCAACTGCGTCTGCCATTCCTCCAGCGTGGGTAAATCTTGTGTCTTCCAATGCTTTGCGATGAGAATTCTTGCTGCAGTAGTAGCATACATAAAAAAGGTTCTATCCTTCTTTAACACATTCTGGTCTACAATGCCCAGAAGAAAGGCCTCCGGTTTCTTAGGTAAGGTATATCTAAATACCTTTTTTAGCTCATTATAAATCATCTCCCAGAAGGCCCTCACTTTCGGGCATGTCCACCAGAGGTGAAAGAATGTCCCTTCCGCCTCCTTACTGAAGCTGAATTTCTTTCAATCTTATTTAATTTATTTACTTATGAAAATATTTATTTACTTATCTATTTACTTTATATACTTATATATTTATTTCATTAAAAACATATACGTGGTTTACAAAAATACATAAAACCATACAGTAACCATATTGGTTGCCATCTGTCTCGGAAGACAATAGCGGAGTGCGCCATCGGGCATTGTTGAAGAGCTACAGCACCTGCTTTGGCTATAGAAGAGAGACATGCTTTATTGCAGCTGGGGCACATGAAGACATCTGGTTGTGCTGATGCAGGTGTACCATGGCATTTCTTCTTTCTGTGCCCCTCCCAGCAGTTATTACTCCTCTGGTCACTGATGTGGATGCAGAACCTGATTGTCTCCAGGCACTGTGGTCATCTGCAAGGGATTCACACATGGCAGGGCTGATGTTGCCAGCCTTTATGTCACATTTGCAGCCACCTTTGTAATGCAAAATTGCGTTGCCAGTGGGACTGGTGCCTGAAGCCAGCTCCCCATAGGACACGTCCTTGGAGATCCTGCCATCTTCCATTCTGTGGGCATGACCAAGCCAGTGAAGATGTCGCTGAGACAGGAGTGTGAATATGCTGGGAATGTGGGCTTTGCACTGTGATGCCCAAAATCTTCCCAACGCAGAACATATGGAAAGTGCTGAAGCGTCGCTCCTGATGGTGTAAGTTGCCCATGACTCACTTCCATAAAGCAGCATGCTCAACACTCAAGACTGGCAGACCTTCATTGGTCATCAGCATCACATTCTCCCATACCGTTTTGGAGATGCAAGCCATTGCTGTAGCTACCTTGTCAATACGCTTGTCCAGTTAACCACTGACGGAGAGGTTGATAGTGTTGGAAAACTAGCCCCCGCGGGAGAGGCTGGCAACTCTCCCAGGCTCCCGGGCTAGTTTACCGGTGATCTTCCTGGCTGGCATCCCCGCATGTCCAGGGTAGATCTTAATAGGCGACATTTCCCAGCATGGAAAATGCACACACCCTCCCTCCTTGCATACCAGCAAGAGAAAGGAGATAGTCAGAAAGTCTAATTACATCTCTTTATTTCTGACTTTACAGCACTACAGAAAACATGACCGATCAGCTCAGTCTCCATCGAGCAAGAGACTCAAACTTCCTTTACATACGCAACAGGAAGGTCTCATATTACACACTGAACAAAGCTTTGTGAAGCCTTTGAACTTCCGGGAAGATTCTTTCCCACAGCTAGCCACATCATGTGATGTTTTCACTGAGCTGCCAGTTTGCAGCTGCGTTGTATTCATATCGTAACAGATAGTTCTGGTGGAGCCCAGGTAAACAAAATCGTCTCCCACCTCAAGCATATGCTGATGCATGGAGTGCTAGCGACATCCTGACCCAGAAATGTTGGTCTTCATCAGGCTGGTGGTAAGGCCAACCTTCACACAGGCTTGGGCAAAACAACTGATGAGACTCTATAGAACTTCCTCAGTGTGCTGTCAAGGCTGCATCGTCTACAAACCACAGCAAAAAACATTGCCTGCAGCATAGGTCTGGCTGAATAGAAAAGTTTTCAGCAAGCATTTCAAAGCTGAAACCTTAATGCATCCATAACAAAAGCACAGGGTTCACTTTATATACTAACTCAATTAATTTTCTTCTGTTAAGATATAGTTTTAGAGGTTTCCAATTATAGGCTCATTTCTCATATTTATTGCACATTAACACCCAGTTGTATCTGACTCCTTTGCCTTTTGCCTCGCTTTCTCTTTAAACACCTGAGTAAATTTCCAAACTCTTACCGTGTAATGTGTAATCACTTTATTCACACCAGCATTTGTCAGTCACATACGGTATTCAAAAGAAAGACTGAGGTCTTGAGGTTACCATTGAGATATGGAGACTGGAGCATTAGGAATCACACACTCAACTCTTCATCCTAGTTATCCTCTAGGACGGGGTCACCAACCTTTTTCAGCTGTGGGGTGGTCTACCGTCCCTCAGACTATGTGGTGGGCCAGACTATATTTTGGGGGGTGGGGATGAACAAATTCCTATGCCCCACAAATAACCCAGAGATGCATTTTAAATAAAAGGACACATTCTACTCATGTAAAAACACGCTAATTCCCAGACCATCCGTGGGCCGGATTGAGAAGGTGATTGGACCGCATCTGGCCCACAGGCCTTAGGTTGCCTACCCCTACTCTAGGAGCTGCACTGTCAGTGATGTCCATGCAGTGCCAGATCTATTTTATCCAAACCTATTTTTTAAAATAAGGGACGCGGGTGGCGCTGTGGGTTAAACCACAGAGCCTAGGACTTGCTAATCAGATGGTTGGCGGTTTGAATCCCCACGATGGGGTGAGCTCCCTTTGCTTGGTCCCTGCTCCTGCCAACCTAGCAGTTCGAAAGCATGTCAAAGTGCAAGTAGATAAATAGGCACCGCTCCGACGGGAAGGTAAACGGCATTTCCGTGAGCCGCTCTGGTTCACCAGAAGCGGCTTAGTCATGCTGGCCACATGACCTGGAAGCTATACGCCGGCTCTCTCGGCCAATAAAGCGAGATGAGCGCCGCAACCCCAGAGTCGGTCACGACTGGACCTAATGGTCAGGGGTCCCTTTACCTTTACTATTTTTTTAAAAGCAGCACAAGCAAGATATAAACTATGGGTTGTATCACTTCATGTCCTTCTGCTCACAGAAGTCCAGCAAAGTCTTCCACTAAGAGAGGCAGGAAACAGCCAATATAGCTGATCCCCCCCTTTCATCTGAAGATTGCTTAGGTGGATGGACAAACTTGGATACTGTGGCTTACAACCCAGTTTCAAAAATGTGATTTCAGACCCAAAGCCACGAGAACGTTGGTTTCTTTGTTTTGACATATTTGATATGTATCAGTGTCCCAGAAAATATTGGGTTGGATCCAGAGCCACACTTTGGAACCACTGAAATAAATGAGACTTAAATGAGTTAAACTGATTCAACAGAACCTAAGTGTGACCATCCTCCTTTGGATCTAACCAGTTATCTACAGCTCAAAGTTCACATCTGAAGTGCATATGGGAAGGTAGGCTGGGCATTGCATGGCATTTTAAGGCCCATAGTGATGTGTTTACTTTCAGGGCACTAGAGACAAGATGCAGCTACTCATCCACCAGCTCAGCTCAACTTATTGAAAGCCTAAGGAAGGAGTCTTGAAGAATGACAGCCCCAGCAGCTCACCCTAACAGCATTAGGAACAAGGCATCCCTAACTGGCCAAAACAAGACAGCAATTTATCAGGCCAGTTATCACGAAACAGGACCTGCCTCTTGTAAATAGGAATAGTCAGAGTGCATGTTGTCATAAATTACAACTGCTTTAGTTTAGTTATGCTGATTAATAGCCGAGATAAAAGCTGAGCCCTACCGAGGTGCAGCAGTAAACCTGTCAATTAAGATAAATGCTTTTTTATGTCCCTGTAGAATGTTTTGTTCATACCAGGTAACAGCAGTTGTGAAATGTGATAAAAGAATGATTACAAATAAAGAGAGGATGTGGTGGTGTAATGTTTTAAGAAACTCTTCCAAAACTTGACACACACACCCCCAAGATGTTGTTGGGACACCAATTCCCATCAGCTAACATGGCCAATGAGGGTTGTACAACTCTTGACAATATTATTGGGAGGACACCAGGTTGGGGACAGCTGTTTTAAAACATTTTCAATGGCTCCTCAAATGCGGACATCATCATTTTTATTAGATTTTTAAATAACAAATTTAACAAAAGGAAAAAAAATAGATAGAGAAAATGATTTTTTAAAAAAATCATCTCCCATTATGAATACAATAATTATCAATGCATTCATCTTAATTTAAACGTATAAACTGATATTAGTCACCTAAATGTGCAAACAGGTATCCACCCAAAATTGGTAGTAATAAAAAATGTGTTTGAATGTCGGCGGTGAGATCCTGGGAGCATTGTGCAATAGGTGATGGGTTTTATATCTATCCAAGCTCAAAGTATAGGTCTCTTAGCAACCATAAAGGCTCACAAAATCTACTTTTGTTCTCCTGCTGTTAACCCCCATACTGCAAGAATGTAATTTAAAAGTACATGACAAACTGCAAACATCAAGGATCTCTTCAATACAAAAATTGATACAGATAACATCAGACCAAGAAAAATGTATCACAGACATGCCCAAGTCACATGACTTAAAATCATAGACTTGTAGAGTTGGAGGGGTCATCAAGTTCAAACCTTATTATATTAAGATTTGGACTGGACTTGATGGACTATGAACGGTTGATAGTGGTATTTGTATTTTGAATTGTGAAATTTTGAAAAAGTGTCATTTAAATGTTTCATAAGAATTTGTTTTGAAGAGGGACACAGTAGAAATTGGGGTCTGGATCCAACTGAATCAGGGAAGTGGGACTGAACTATTAGAAAAGGAAACGGGTTAGAAAGTAAGGAGAAGGAGAGAATGTCTCACCCACAGAAAAAAGCTGGGGAAGGAGGAACACCGGGAGATAGAAGAGGTTCAAAACCTGAGGCAGACTTCAAAGCCGAAATTTTAAAAATGTTCGCAGAAATTAGACAAAGCGAAAAGAATTTGGAGGATAAATTAGAACATGTAGACACTAGAATTGAGCAGGTGGATAACAAAATAGGTAAAATGGACCAAAAGATTGATGATACAGTAAAAGAATTGAAAGGCCAAATAAAAGAAGTCAGCAAGAGAACACAATCTGTGGAGGAAGGATTAAAAAAGACAAAAGTGGAGATGAGAGAAGTTAGGAGAGAAGAGGAGAAGATGAAAGCAGGAATTTCAGAAATGAGCAAAACGCAGGAGGAGTTATGGGATGCAATCTCCATGAACGAACTGAGGCAACGGGAGGTGAACCTAAGGTTGAGAGCAGTTCCAGAGGTCCAAGGAGAAGACATCAAAGATAAATTAATAACGGAAATTGCTCAATGGTTGGAATTACAAAAAGAAGATGTAGAGAAGAGAGTTCAAAATGCATTTAGGATGAGAGTAAGGACAACAAAGACAAGGAAAGTTACAGGAGATTGCTTGATTACTTTTAAAGACAAAGACATGAGGAATTTAATACTCCAAAAAAACAGAGAGAAACGACTGAACATTGACGGGAGTTATATAATTATTTTTAAAGACATACCGGTCAGATTGCTGAAACGGAGAGACCCATATAAACCATTGGTCCAAATTCTGAAGAAAAATAAGATTGAATTTAAATGGGAATTCCCTCAGGGGATTTCTTTTGTTTATAAAGCCAAGAGACACAGACTTACAAGTCCCGAAGAAACAAGTAAGTTTCAGAGACGTTACAAAGAATTGATGGTAGAAGAGGAAGAGGAAGAAGGTGCGGTAGGAGGAATTGACCCGGCGGGAAGAAAATTTCTAAAAGAAAAGTATAAAAAGAATAGAGAGACGGATGAAAAGGAGGAGGAGAAAGAAGAAGAAGAAGAAGAAGAGGAGGAGGAAGAAGAAAAGGAGGAGGAATTATAAAGAGAGAAATTTAGAACAAAATTTTATATTTTTTAATTAATTATCAGAAAATATGGCATTGAAATTATGGAATTGGAACATTAATGGGATGAATGATAAGAAGAAAAGAAATACCATTGAACAATATTTAAAAAGGAAAAATTTGGACATCATCTGTCTTCAAGAAACACACGTGGCAAGGAAACATAAAAAAATTTTGATCAACAACAGATTGGGAAATGAATTTATTTCCTCGGATAAAGAAAAGAAGAGAGGCATAGTCCTTTACGTAAGAAAAAATATAGAAGCTCAACAGATCTTTAAAGATGAAGAAGGAAGAATAATTGCAATACAGATCAATTGGCAGGGCGAAAAATTAATAATTGTCGGGATCTACGCACCAAATGGAAACAAGACTGATTTTTACAAGAAATTGGAAGAAAGATTGTTTGAATACATGGATCAAAAAATTATAATAATGGGAGATATGAACGGAGTTGTATCAATGGAAATGGACAGATTAAGAGAAAAAAGTGACAGTAAAGAAGGGAAATTACCGAAGACCTTTTTTGCATTGGTGCAAAATCTCAATTTAATTGACATTTGGAGACTCAAACACCCGTTAGAAAAAGAGTTTACATTTTATTCGGAACCGAATCAGTCCATGTCAAGAATAGATCAAATTTGGATCTCGAATGAACTAACTACCAGAATCCAACAAATAGAAATCCAACCTAAAGTAATTTCGGATCACAATCCGATAAAAATGGAGATAAAGGCGTATGAAGAAAGAACATTTAGATGGAGATTGAAAGATTACCTTTTGGAAGATGAAAGAATCATTCAAGATGCTCGCAAAAAATTGATGGATTATTTTGTAGATAATATGAACAAAGGCACAAAGATCAGTACAGTTTGGGATGCAAGCAAGGCGGTAATGAGGGGATTTTTTATCCAACAGAATGCGATTAAAAACAAGAATAGAGAGAAAGGGAAGAAGGACATCCTAAAACAAATAATGGACAATGAACAAAAGCTAATCAAAAAGCCAAATAACATTAAGATAAAACAAAACATTAAAGTTTTGCAGACACAGTTTGCCATGATCATAAACAAAGAAGTTGAATGGAATATTAAAAGACTGAGACAAAGGAACTTTGAATTCGCAAACAAACCTGGAAAATGGCTTGCATGGCAAATCAAAAAACGGAAAGAGCAAAGTATAATAAACAAAATTATTGTGGATGGCGAGGAAATTGAGAACCCAAAAGGCATCAGAAAAGGATTCTTGGATTTCTACAAGCATTTATATGCAAGACGAGAGAAAAACAATATAAAGAAGATAGAGAAATTTTTGAAAGAAAAAAAGGTGCAAAAGATCCCGACAGAAATGAAAGACAGACTGAATGCCCCAATAGAGAATGAGGAAATTGTGGAAACTATAAAACAGATGAAAAAAGGGAAGGCACCAGGACCAGATGGATTTACAGCAACTTATTACAAAGAAATGAAGGGCTCCCTGACGGTACCACTCAAAGAAGTTATGAATAATATTTTGAAACATCAGGACATACCAGAAACATGGAAAGAAGCCTTTATAACACTCATACCAAAACAAGACTCCGATCTCACACAAGTGAAGAATTATAGACCGATATCTCTGCTAAATACGGATTACAAGATTTTCTCGGGTATTTTGGCAACAAGACTTAAGAAGATACTGCAACAGCATATCCATGGAGATCAGGCAGGTTTCCTTCCTGGCAGACACATGAAGGATAATGTAAGAAATATAATAAATATTCTGGAATATCTGACTGCCAGTAATGAGAGACAGGCCGTCCTAATGTTTGTGGATGCAGAGAAAGCGTTTGATAATGTTTCATGGGAATTTATGTTGAAAAATTTAGAAATGATGGAAGTGGGAGAAGACTTTTATAATGGTATAAAGGCAATATATTCAGAACAGAGAGCAAAATTGATTGTAAACAATGTAATTACAGAAGATGTGAATATAAAGAAAGGTACAAGACAGGGATGCCCTCTTTCGCCACTGTTATTCATTACGGTTCTGGAGGTCCTGTTGAGTTCTATTAGGCAAAATGAACTAATAAAGGGGGTAACAGTAGGTCAAAATCAATATAAAGTTAAAGCCTTTGCCGATGATCTGGTAATTACAGTGGAAGATCCGACAAGAAGTTTAAAAGAAGTTATAAAAGAAATTGACCAATTTGGAAGAGTAGCCGGATTTGTACTAAATAAGAGGAAAACTAAACTTATGGTGAAGAATTTGGACCAAAGTCTGATGGAAGAAGTGCAAAGAGAAACAGAGATGGAAGTGGCGAAAAAAGTAAAATATTTAGGAATATGGTTAACTCAAAAAAATATTGATTTATATCAAAACAATTATGTGACAACTTGGAACATTATTAAGAGAGACCTCGAAGTGTGGAGTAGGATGAAATTATCTTTTTGGGGCAGAATCTCTTCAATTAAGATGAGCGTGCTTCCAAAGATGTTGTTTTTATTTCAAATGATTCCAATAATCAAGGGGACAAAGATCTTCAGAGAGTGGCAAAGAATGATTTCCAAATATATCTGGCAGGGCAAAAAGCCACGAATACAATTTAAGTTACTAACTGATGCGAAAGAAAGAGGTGGCTTCGCCCTGCCAGATTTGAAACTTTATTATGAAGCATCTTGTCTCTGTTGGTTAAAGGACTGGATAACACTAAAAAATAATAAGTTATTGGACTTGGAAGGGTTTGACAACAGGTTTGGTTGGCACGCCTACTTATGGTTGGGAAAGAAGAAAGCTCACAAAAGTTTTGCCAATCATATTTTTAGAGGTGCCCTAATAGAAATATGGGATAGGTACCAAAATATTTTGGAACCAAATGTACCTCATTGGTTATCCCCACTGGAGGTCATGAGTGTTAAAAAGACAAACATGAGAGAGGATTGGATGACTTATGGAGATATTGTAATTAAAGAGGGGGGGAAATGGAAATTGAAGCCATATGAACAAGTTAAAAAATATGTATATGATTGGTTGCACTACTTCCAAACAAATGAAATGTTTAAAAAGGATTGTAAAGAGAGGAAATATATTGAAGGAGAGTCTAGATTTCAGAAAGAGATAATAAATAATGATTATAAGGTTTTGTCAAAAATGTATAAAATGCTATTGGAATGGCAAACAAAAGACGAAGAAGTTAAATCGGTTATGATACATTGGGCCAAGGATTTTGGTTATAATATACAGCTGACAGATTGGGAGAAGGTATGGAAGGAAAATATGAAATTCACTGCATGTATGACGATAAAGGAAAATATCATGAAAATGGTATATAGATGGTATATCACTCCCGTTAAACTTGCAAAAATGTATAAGACATGTAATAAATGTTGGAAATGTAAGGAGAAGGAAGGGTCGTTTTATCATATGTGGTGGGAGTGTAAGAAAGTAAAAGGCTTCTGGGAAATGATATATAATGAGTTGAAAAATATATTTAAATATACGTTTGTGAAGAAACCAGAAGCCTTTTTGTTAGGAATTACAGGAAGTGAGATCAATAGAAGTGATTATAAACTTTTTCAATATGCAGTGACTGCGGCAAGAATTTTAATGGCTCAAAAATGGAAACAAGAAGATTTACCAACATTGGAAGAATGGAGACGGAAATTGATGGACTTTGCTGAATTAGATAAACTGACAGGAAAAATCAGATACCAAAAGGATCACAAGTTCATACAGGACTGGAGAAAGTTTACGATTTATCTGGAAAATATATGTGATGAACAGACAACGCTAGTCGGTTTTAAAGAGGCTTTGTGAGGAGAAAGGGTGTTGTAAGAGGGGAAAGAGCTGTAAAGATTCACTAACTAGCAATACAATTATAAAGGAAATGTGAATTAAATTTTAAAATCATGAGGATTGTGGAGGGAGCTGGGGGAAGTCTAAAAGAATTTATGTATTATATTGGAAAGTATGTGTTATTTAAATTTGTAAAAGAAAAACTTTTCTAAAAAATTAATAAAAAAAAAGTTCAAACCTCTGCATTTGATAAATGTCCAGAATTATACCTCAGGAAAGACTGGAGCCACTGTACAACAATAATCCCAGTATCACCTGCCACAAGGCAATCCAGAGGGATACCATACACATTTCCCCATGCCATCAGTTTTCATTTACTTTTGATAAGAATTTGGAAATAGTCCACATTCCAGTGAAATTAATGGCCAACCACCACATTATTAATGCTTCTGGATCACAACTTTTGTGAAGGTGCCATTAAATAGAACAATATATTGGTGGGTTACTGTTGCAGCCATAAATATATGTACCTATGTGGGAAAATTAATCTCTGTGCAGATAGGGTGAAATTGGAAATTATTGTTTAAAGAATGAACAACATCTGGGCAATACAGATTGATTCACTGCACTCAAGCAAATATTTAACAGTGAATGTTTTTGTATCCCTGCCAGGGCTATGCAGCTCCTCTGCCAATTCATAAACAGATTAATAGATAGGGAAATATTAAATTTTGGGAAATGTAGATATGCCAGGCAACACTTTAGCCTTCATTTCATGTTTAATTTCTTAATCTCAAATAGTTTAGAATCAAAATTCTGCTGTTGACAGCACAATCCTATGCATGTCTACTCAACCTAAGTCCCACTGCGTTCAACAGGGTTAGCTTCTGGGTAGATGGGTATAGGACTGCAGCCTGAAATCCCCAAATACCTGCAATACTAAGGGCAATTATAGGAAGGGAAAACTTTATGTTCTCCAATATGTCTATGCAAATTGACCAGTAAGTGCCTCCATCATAGCATACAGATAAGGTAAAAGAAAAATCAAAGGGAGCTTAACTAATCAGTTTCCTGCTATCTGGAAGTAACAGCTGGAGAAATATAATGCCCTAAGCTCTTAATATCGCTGAGATGATGTGATCTTATCCAATGGGTCTGTCAAACTGATTTCTGGTATATTGAACTTTTTAAGAAGCACACCAAAAACTGATAGAACGGTTTTGATGTAAGCTCACAGGATTCTCTATCTTCAGAGGTAAAGAAAGGTTTAACTTTCACAATTCTTTGCTGGAACAGAGAAAGTTCACACGGTCAGACTCCAAAGCACAGCTCTGACTCTCTGAATGAGTTTTTATTTTCCGAAAATAAACCAGGAGCTCATTTCTATTGTAACTTTTTTTGCTGACGTCGATCTACCAACATGTGTTCCAAATGTTATTACCTAAACAGAAGAGTGCCTGGGAAGCCCAAGAGGTATATCACACAGAAGGTGGAATAAACTCAGATCGCCTCCACCAAATAGATGGAATTCAAAACATGCTTCATTTTTTAGCTACTTTTCACTACCAATACTAGCAAAGAGAAATGTTGGGACTAGTCCTTGGTTGGTACTAAACCTTGCTGCTGATTGTTAGAAGACCTGTGTATGTATATAACCCTTCTGCACCCAGCACACCACAATGGGGATGATAACACCCCATCCCAGTTAAGGGAGTCGGGAGGGGGCATGGCATAGATTAGGTCCATCAGCTCTAGATTCCTCATCACTATGTTGTATCTTGTAGCATTTAGTCTATGGTGAATTAGCTTTACCCAGGGCTGTTGTCTTCTGTCCCCAACTGATACTGAAAAGTAAATGGCACATTGGTTACAATTTTGGCAAATCTGTGAATGGCTTCTAGTCATTGCTAGTCAAGTAGGCACAGAATAAGGATAAATGCAGCAGTTGCCTCATAGAGAAAGACTGAGCCAGTATGGAATAGCAGAAATGATATTAAACTAGGATTGAGGAGACCACAGTTCAAATTTCCAATTGGCCTGGAAGCTCACTGGGTGACCTTCAGCCTGTCACTATCTCTCAATCTAACCTACTTTGAAGGGTTCTTCTGAGGACAAAATTGAAAAAATCATGGGTGCTGCTTGGGGTCCCTTTGAAGAAAGGAGATAAGAATAGTTACAGTCTGTGCATAGGAGATAAGAATAGTTACAGTCTGTGGGAAAAATCAGGATCAAAAAGATATTTAAGTAGCAGTGTCAGAAAGAAATTTTAGGCTGTGTGTGAGCACTTGATGTTTTTTCTAGAAAATTCTCCATCTAGAACCTTGTCAATGGAACATGCTCAGGAGCATTCCCCCAGCCTAGAAATTATATCCCTAGTTTAATTTCCTGCCAACGTGCCTCTTCCTTTGCAATCTTTTTATATTTGTTAAGGGCATCCAATAATCACAAAAAACCTGGGTTGTGTACACAGCAAACTTAACAGCACACTCCCAATCTGCAGTGAATCAAGATATAATCCTAACTATTTATTGAAATACTCATTGCATACCCCTGCCAAAGGCTTCCTCGTTGTTGTTGCTGCTGTTACTACGATTCATTTGGTGAAACTGCATTGTCCAGATCTAGTTCTTACAAATAGGTACAATTCTTGTCATTTGCACAGGTTGTGATAGAAGGAGCCTGCAGACAAATGTGGCCAGACTCCTGTCAATTATTTTGTAATTTACTGGCCTGTAGCTAGATTTAATTTGGCTCCATTTATATACCTGATCTTTTCACAAGTGACAAGGTGTCTCTTCCTATCAATCTAATGAACCTATAAGCCGTGCTTATTTATATAGCTTACTAACTAAATCTCCAATGAGACAGATAGGAAAAACTCAGAAATCTGCAAGGAAAAAAAGAATAGAAAATATTGTTGCATGGCTGATAAATACATCAGGGTTCATGCTGAATCCTAATTTTGATGAATGGCACCTTCCATAAAGTTGGGAAAGTCTGACAGCTACAAAAGAGGAAACACAGAAATACATGGGTGTCTGCTATACTGTCTCTTGATGCATAACAAAAATATATATGATGGCTTTACAATGTTTAACAATAGGAAGCCTCTGATTTAAAAGGGCCACTGCTGGCATTGAAAGAACAGAAGGCACTTTAGCTAGCACATGGATGGCGGTCCTTAATTTCTGCCCATTCCTCCCTGATTGCATCACATGTGTACTTTGCAAAGGGTCCTCTGGTCCTCAGTTGTAGTAATACAGGGCTGTAGCATGGGGGGAAAGAGAAAGGAAATCCCCATTATACACACAGGCCTTGACTCATGCCTCTCTAGATCCAAGGACGTGTGTGTACATGCATGTGCACATATGTGTATAACCTAGCTTCCAATCATTGCTCAACTGTAAATTCCTAAAGTAGCCTAGTAAAAAACCATTGCACCTCAGCTTCATCTTCCTGTGTGGGGAAGTGGAGCAGCCACTTATGGTGTGGCCAGTGTGGTGTAGTGGTTAAGAACGGTAGACTTGTAATCTGGTGAACCGGGTTCGCATCCCCGCTCCTCCACATGCAGCTGCTGGGTGACCTTGGGCTAGTCACACTTCTCTGAGGTCTCTCAGCCTCACTCACCTCACAGAGTGTTTGTTGTGGGGGAGGAAGGGGAAAGGAGATTGTTAGCCGCTTTGAGACTCCTTAGGGTAGTGATAAAGCGGGATATCAAATCCAAACTCTTCTTCTTTTTCCCGTCAGTAAATACAAAGGATACTGCCACTCCAGGGAACTTCACACACATTCTCTACCCAAAGAGAGAGGCAGCATTGTCATTTTTGACAGGACTGTCAGTTCGGGATGGATGGGAAAATGAAGACCTTCCTCAAACTAGAGACACACAGCACACCATTCTGCATACCTCTGAGTGTTTGATGACAGGAAATTTCCTCCACACTCCTGATACAGAGATTCATGAAGCTGCCTTGTACCAAGTCAGATTTTTTGTTCATCTAGGGCAGTAGTATCTACTCTGACTGGCAGCCACTCTTCTCGAGCCTCTGTTAGTCAAAGGCCTTTCCCATCGTCTGTTACCTGATGCTTCAAACTGAGGATGCCTGGGACTGAACAAACCTGGACTCTTTCATATGCAATGCATGCTATCAGTACCATAATCCATAAATAGAAGCCTGGTTCCTTGTACAGATCATTCTTACTGGATCAGGGTGATATCTGTGGAGCTCCTAAGAGAAGCAATGAATCCTGTATTGCTGCTTGAGGTGAAATGGGATGAGCTACTCTGCCCTGCCGCCTCTCCCACCACCACCACATCTGCTGCTGCTGCCGCCATCGCCAACACTGCCTGCTCGGCTGCCACTGTGCACCCTGTCAATTTTAGGCAAGAGTGCATTGATTTCAGGCAAGCTCTTTCACAAAATGGGTGCGATCTTGCCCAAAATTGGTACCGCTGGCAGCAGCATTTGTCCAGCACTGGCAAAGGCAGTGGGACAGGCTTGTGCCACTTAAAGCAGTGGCCTCACTCTGCCCAATGACTGGGCCAGCTCTGTCCTAAGGCTACAGTTCTAAGCTCACCCACCTCGGAGCAAGTCTCATGGCAGTTACTCTGATCATAGTCAATCAGGATCATAATAAAATAAATTGGTATTTCAACAGTGTTTCCGGTACAATCCCTTGCATGCCTCCTCAGAAGTAAGTCCCTCCGAGGTCACTCATGCCTAGAATTGCACTGTAAAAATTCTACTGAAATGCTGTTTTATTTTGTTGCGATACTGATTGGAAATGATTTATGGGATTACCATCTCAAGCCCAGAGCAATTACACAGACCACTGGAGGGATTGCATTATCCTCATCTAGGGCCATGTAGAATACTGAACACAATTGTATGGACTAATTTAACAGTTTGCGCGTCAACGTATTTGCTCATGTATTTGTTTGCAAACCTTCAGAATCTTAGCGCCGTCTCTCTTCCACACAGGTCAAATGGTGGGCTGTCATTTCAATTATTTGAAAACATGCTCCTAGGCAAGGGTGCAAAATAATATTCTGTGTAACTAAGTGACTCTGTCAACATATATATATATATATATATATATATATATATATATATATATATTCAACCCCAAGGGGAAATAATATAGTAAGCCAGAGCTTTACATCATACTAAAGTATAAAATTGACTATGCAAAAGCCTTTGACTGTGTCGACCACAGCAAACTATGGCAAGTTCTTAAAGAAATGGGAGTGCCTGATCACCTCATCTGTCTCCTGAGAAATCTCTATGTGGGACAAGAAGCTACAGTTAGAACTGGATATGAAACAACTGATTGGTTCAAAATTGGGGAAGGAGTACAACAAGGCTGTATATTGTCTCCCTGCTTATTTAACTTATATGCAGAATTCATCGTGCAAAAGGCTGGGCTGAATAAATCCCAAGCCGGAATTAAGATTTCCGGAAGAAATATCAACAACCTCAGATATGCAGATGACACAACATTGATGGCAGAAAGTGAGGAGGAATTAAAGAACCTTTTAATGAGGATGAAAAAGGAGAGTGCAAAATATGGTTTGAAGCTCAACATCAAAAAAACGAAGATCATGGCCACTGGTCCCATCACCTCCTGGCAAATAGAAGGGGAAGAAATGGAAGCAGTGAGAGATTTTACTTTCTTGGGCTCCATGATCACTGCAGATGGTGACAGCAGCCACAAAATTAAAAGACACCTGCTTCTTGGGAGAAAAGCAATGACAAACCTAGACAGCATCTTAAAAAGCAGAGACATCACCTTGCCAACAAAGGTCCGTATAGTTAAAGCTATGGTTTTCCCAGTAGTGATGTATGGAAGTGAGAGCTGGACCATAAAGAAGGTTGATCGCTGAAGAATTGATGCTTTTGAATTATGGTGCTGGAGGAGACTCTTGAGAGTCCCATGGACTGCAAGAAGATCAAACGCATCCATTCTGAAGGAAATCAGCCCTGATTGCTCACTGGAAGGACAGATCCTGAAGCTGAGGCTCCAATACTTTGGCCACCTCATGAGAAGAGAAGCCTCCCTGGAAAAGACCCTGATGTTGGGAAAGATGGAGGGCACAAGGAGAAGGGGATGACAGAGGACGAGATGGTTGGACAGTGTTCTCGAAGCTACCAGCATGAGTTTGACCAGACTGCGGGAGGCAGTGGAAGACAGGAAAGCCTGGTGTGCTCTGGTCCATGGGGTCATGAAGAGTCGGACACGACTAAACGACTAAACAACAACAACAAAGTATAAAAATCAGTGAAACCAACAAGTAGGGGCCCCTTCAAAAAATGTTTTATTATGCATTCATGATTATTTATATTAATGGTGGTATCGAGGCAATTAGATATTATCTTGCTTTCAATACTAAAAGTGCCTACAAAGCTTTTGAGGACATACTGCTTACATACTGTAAGTGCATGTCCTGTAACTCCCCTTGAAATCCTGTAACTTTTATACCACAAATGTTCCACATGGGGGGTTCGCTCTTTGTGTATAAGACTGCCCCTCCAGACAGCAATAATCTTGTTAAATACTGGAGAAGCATCACAGAGCTACTAATAAAGCAGAATTATATATGGACAGCCTAGTGTAAATCCACTGCAAATGCACTGCAAACCCACCAAAACAAAACAAAACACCATTCTGGAGGGATCTGAAAATGATTGCAGGAAATACTAGTCTAAAGGGACCCTTTTAAAGAGGAATTCATTATTAGCATTAACAGTTTGAAGTTGAATCAATAGTTTATGTAATGTCATATGATGTAAGAGTGCTTGAAGGTCAAACTCTGAGGACACAATTTTCTTCCAAGAAGCTGCAGAGGTATGAAACACTTTTCCTTTTCTCCCTTTCCAATTAGGCCCCCTCCCCACAATGGCTTTTTCTCCACGGGGATTTAATTGTCCCTCATTTAAATTTCAATAGAGGGAAGCTGCTTGGCAGGGCAATAAATGGTTAAACATGTCTCCTTTTCCCCTTCTTTTGCTGCTACTCTAATCTCAAGTTTTCTCTCCAAAATTTGTTTTTCTGTTTCCCAAGGGGGGAATCAGGATAATATTACAAACTTCTACATGAAACATTCACTTTGGCCGTGAGCAGCAGCATCACTTTTGTTCTTACCAGTCTGGGTGATTTCATTGTAAATTGGGGAGATTTTAGTGGATTAATTTTCTTGTTTTCAATAGATCAGTTATAATATATCTGATAATCCCTTAACTAAATAACAGAGACCAATCATTAACAATTTATTATTCTTGTAAGGGATCATGTGGCCCATTGCACACCCTCCAATGTCGAAACATGAAAATAGGGACTGTTTCTTGAATGTGCTTATGCACTCAATGTCCATAAAAGAAAGTTATAGCAGACAATGAAGAAGCTGGCTTTAATGCTGCATTAAACCATTTGAACCATTTCAAGTTAAATGAGTCCTGGAATATTCGTTGAAGTAAACCTAAGGGAAGCCAGTGGAACTAAAAGAGTATATTAATATTACTGTTGAGTCATGAGAAAGCCACCTAAAAGCTAATAGCATGTCACAGTGTAGGGAGGTGGACATCATCAATACAGGCCTAAACAATTTGGGACCCACCAAGCTAAAAGCAGACCGCCATAAGGACAGCTAAGATACAGCAGAAGCCTCATACATAAGCTATAAAGCAACCACCATTCAGTTCTGGACCATCTGAATTGATTCTTAATAGCTACTAATTACACATGTAGTGAATGGCAACGGCAACAACAACAACAACAACTTTTGTTGCAAGGTAAAGACAAACAAAAAAGGATGAGACCTACAACCAATTCTTGGAAACAATCCTACATTCATAAAAATAACTGGAGGGAAACTTATGGTTGTGTAAAGGCAATTCCCTTACCATTGACAATTACAATGGTACCTCGGGTTACAGATGCTTCAGGTTACAGACGCTTAAGGTTACAGACTCCACTAACCCAGAAATAGTACCTCGGGTTAAGAACTTTACTTCAGGATGAGAACAGAATTTGTGTGGCGGCAGCGGGAGGCCCCATTAGCTAAAGTGGTACCTCAGGTTAAGAACTGTTTCAGGTTAAGAACGGACCTCCAGAACGAATTAAGCTCTCAACCCGAGGTACCACTGCATAGTGTAATCCAAATGCAGTCTACTCAGAACCAAATCATACATAAATCAATTGACTTTAATCCCAGATAAATGGTGTTAGGAGTACACGCCTTAATTTAATTTGGAGTTAGGAACCGCACCTTTCCACAAAGCCAAATGCTACTATGCCCCTTTAAAAAAGCAACAACTATTTGTGATCCCAATTGTACAATCCACCACATCCAGGGTACTTCATGTAAATTAATGTTGTATTGAGAATTAAGTGTGTATCAAATGAGCCTAACTTATTAACTATTGTTATTGTTGTTATTATTATTATTATGTAAATTGCTTATATACAGTTTAATTATCAAAGTTTCTAAGCTGTGCACATAAAAATTAAAAAACATAACATGGATAAGATCAATTAAAATTAAACATAAAAACAAGAAACTTCCTTAAAATGCTTGTTGAAATAGAAAGGTATTTGTTAAGCACCTGGAGTTCAACAGAGAGCAGGCCTGTCTAATCTTAGTCTAGAAGGAATTCCATACAACTCCCAGTGCAAGGCGTACTGTATATGAGCTGTGCATCTGACTTCAAGGTAAATAGATCTGAACAGGCATAGATCTGAAAGTCAAAAAAACTTTGGAAACCTCTTAGTGAATATTTTAATTCTATGGACACAGGAATTTAATTCAGAGAGACAAATGGAACATGATAAGATAGAAGAAAAGGAACTCAAATTAAATTTTGATTGCGTCAACCAAAATTCTAAGCAAAATTTGATTGCTTAGAACAGAGACTGTTGGCTTTATGCACATTACAGAAACACAGTTTGCTGTTGTCCTCCATTTATGCCTGCTGCACGTATCACCACTTGTATATTTGAGTATCTGTTTAAATGGAAATGCATTTTTTACCTGCCTACTCTCCCCCTCCTTTGCTTGCTTTTACCTAGGCCTGCACCTGATGAACTGAGTTTTACCTCCAAAAGCTCATGCAGAAAACCAACTTGTAAACTATTAATCCAGTGCTACTTGTCATCAGCTCCACAATGCTGTCAGGATTGGGCTTGGGTTGTCAGGCACAGGAGGAGGAGGAAATAGGGGGTGCCGGTTGGTGGGAACCAGGGTTGGAACAGAGGGCTCTCCCCACTGTTCCTTTACTTCATCTGTTTTGAACGGGGGAGTAGGGATGCCAGCTTCTTCCCCAACTTCCCAACTAAGTGGAAAGTCTCAGTGGAGGTTGTAGGCAACCCTGGCGGGGGGGAGCACCTTAGGAGGAGGCAGCAAATGATGAGAAGCCTAAACAGGAGAGTGCAATATTGTTGCCTGGAAACAGGCACCACCTCTGCAGAGCAGAGCACTTGCAGCCATCTCAGAAAAGCATGTGTTTTCAATCCCAACATTCCCACAAAGTGAGTGAGTCTCATGAGTGAATGCATCACACCTCACCTTCAAAAGCTTGGCAAGTGGGGTGTGGAAACTGTTGGGACATCTGCATTGCTTCCATCCAGTTCTGAACATCTTGACTGATTCCTGAACTCCTGAAGTATGATTCCTGAATGGGTCTGCTGCCAGGTCTGTACTGTTACTTGCCTGAATAAAAATCTCTTTCTTACTTATACATAGAAAAACCTCTGTCTGTGTGGGTTTGGTGAGAGGCAGGACACTACTTGATACTTCTACTGATCTTCATAAAAGACTAATGTCACAAACACTAAAAATTTGAATTTTCAGTACTTTCAAAATAAAGAAGGTTATGCAACACTAACTAAACCCATATACAGTGGTGGTACCTCAGGTTACTTACGCTTCAGGTTACAGACTCCACTAACCCAGAAATATTACCTCAGGTTAAGAACTTTGCTTCAGGATGAGAACAGAAATCGGGCAGCGGCAGCGCAGCAGCAGCAGGAGGCCCCATTAGCTAAAGTAGTGCTTCAGGTTAAGAACAGTTTCAGGTTAAGAACAGACCTCCAGAACGAATTAAGTTCTTAACCCGAGGTACCACTGTACATGTAAATTTGGAAAAAGTTAAATGAGTAGCAAGTTCCACATTGCAAAAGTGGAATCCAGATGACTGTCTATGGACACATGTGATATGTTTGTCCAGGTATGTATATAAGCTGCTGTCAGTTTGGTTAGTGCCTGGGAGAATTCTTTGCAAGTCATAAGTAAAATAAAACTTATTCCTATTCGGGAAGGATATTCCTAACTACCCAGGATAAAGTTACATGGGATGGGGGAGGAAGGCACATATGTGAGGATAAAGAGCAATGCTGATCATGACTCTTGCTATGCAGAAGAAGAAAAATATTATTAAAACACATTAAAAGACCCTTTAGAACATCAGCAATATGTAGCCACTCCTGATTTGCTGTGTTCTACTGTCCTCCAATGGATGCTCTTGATAATACATTGCTGATCTATAAAACCAGCAAGTTAGAATTTCAGCTTCATGCTTTAACAATGCTATAATGCAAGATGGAGCATAACACTAAACTGAACCGACACCTTAAATTATTCTTCTTGGACTCTGAGAGTTCTCTTAATTTGAACAAGTGTCAACTAAACATTCATTTCCACAAATATATTATTAGATTTATATTTTTATTCAAATGGGTAAAAAGAAAGATGTCTGATAAAGCAGATAGGTGTTTTGACTTGATAATCCTGGAGGAAAACAGAGAGAAAGCCCTACTCATTCTTTATGCCTACTGAAATTTTCGAAGCTATCCTTTGCACAGTAGCATTGCTGCAGCACAATTTAGCCTGGGGCATACTGTAAATTCGGCATTGAACTGGCAGAAAATACTGATGCTCAATTATTCACCAATATTGTAAAACAGTGACCTATAAGATCAGATCATTAGTCACACTACTTTCTCAGACTGAGTGGTCACATTTAGATCTCTCAGCAAACAATGACAACATGCTTCAGGAAGCATTGGGCTTGTGCATTCCCCACTCCTTTGTGTATGTGCCTCAGACTCACACACTTCTTCGTTTCTTCCTTTCCTTCATAGTTTGGAGCAGCTTTCTATTTCTATTTCAGATATTCAGTTTAAAAGCTAGAGTGTCAAATCATAGTTCAATCGTCTGCTTTCTTAACTAGCTGTGGTTTTTGCAAAGCAGAGTTTCCCAAATTTGGACAAAATGGGAAACGGTGGTTTGTTCCAAACTACAAGGGAAGCTTTAAATTACCTCCTCATTGGTGAATGAGGAAGAGAGGGTAAGAACTTGAGCCCAGTGCTCATCCTCATAACCATAAACCATGTTTTGTCAGTACATCTGAATCAGGCCAGTGGTGAACACAGTTTGTCAAAGCTCAAACTTTTATAAATTTACATACACTCAAAAATGTTGCAAAAGACACTAGTTGACTTGGCAACTATGTCAACTGAACATGCCCAGGCACCAGCACTTGACCTGAAAGAATTGGTGACAAAATTTGCAAAGGAAAATGCACAGAAAGTGTGGTTTTGTGTGCCTGAAATTGAATTTTTTAAGACTTCAGTTCACAAGAGTATTCAAAATGATTTGTGTGCTAAAACATTTTCTTTTGTATTTGAGAAACATAATCAAAGACTGTTGTATTGCTAATTCTTCCAATGTAAAATAAATGTAGCAGTTTCAAGATTTGTGCTTTTCAAAAAAAATTACAACCTGTTTTTAAAAACCATAGTTAGCATTTTTTTAAAGGGCGCTGCAAGTAGCTAGCCTTGCCCAGAGAGCAAAATAGCTTGGCACAAGCACTGTGTGGAGGTAAGAGAAAAGCAAAGCCTGGTGGTGTCTCCAAAACACATATATACACAATTTAGAATATGAATTTGGTATTCATGTATGTATTCCAAAGCAGATGCTATTTGCCTGATAGTTATTCTCCAGTTTAGATAATAACATGAGCCAGAGAAATATTGATTCCAGTCTCTCCTGCCACCATTTACCTGCTAACTGCAGCAGTGGCAAAAAGAAGACTGTATTTCTTATGGCCTTAGCTCCACATTCTTGGGCCTAGAAAGCTGCTACAGCGTTGATACAGCTACCAAAGACCCTGGGAAATTAAATTTCTCCAGATCACACAATGTCTTTAGTATGGCTATATTTGATCAGAAAGATAAAGGACTGGAAGCAAGTTGGAGTGGATTATTATTATTATTAATAATAATAATAATAATCATCATCATCATCATCATCAATTATATTAATTTATATACTAATTAATTGCAAAATAGTTTTTAGGTGACTTGCAAAGCATGAAAACAATTACACAAACACTGAACTAAACATATTCATAATTAAAATATACAATAACATAATAGCATTAAAACAGCACAACAGTTGTCAGATTTTCTGCTTTGGGAGCTAAAGGAACTTTCCCTGAACATTCTCCAGTTTCATAATTGCTATGCAAATTCCCAACCGAATGAAGGGAGTTTGCCCATCACTGAAAAGGTCTAAGTGTAACACAGTTTGACAGAACTAGAGGGGAGAAGGCAAAATGGATTTCCCTTGCTACTCTCAAAACCAGTAGAGGCTTAGGACTGTAGATGCTCATGCACCATGAGCAGCAAAAAGCATACTGAATTAAATATATACCTTCTTAAAAAATGAAACTGCCCGAAACCTCACAATTACAAAACCACCAAGCATCTTGTAAAGATTTAATTTGCACTGATGCCATGTTATTATTACATCACAATAAACTTGATTTGTACAAATGTTGTCCATTGTGGAAAACACGCACTCCATGTATCTCTTCTAAAAGACCTGATACGACATACTGTGCAGCCTTATAAAGGTTTGATAGAGTCAGAGTCTACGTAGTTCAAGCAGTTGCTTCCCACACCCATCTTCAATGAATAGTCACTTGTGACTGTCAGGAACACAAGGAAGCAAACTCTGGTGTCTGCAAGAGTTGTTGCCAATATCTTATTATTGGCTGAGATCACAGCTTCAAATGATAAAACAGAATCATTGTTACATCGTAGAGGAGGCCTTGAGGGGATGGGTACTGTTGCCCTTCTTTTCATGTGTGGAAGGCTGGACAGCACTGATTTCTTTCCAGCATTCTCAAAAACCTAGCTTAGATGGCTTTAAAGGGAGAAAGACAGCCAAATGTTGGCTTCAGTGTGTCTGGGGACAAAAGCAGTTACATTGTCTGTACAGAACACCAACATATGGCAAAGTATTTGTGCTTCATATATGCACTTTGGACCTTAAAAGCTGTCCAAGAACTGATATTACGGTATTTATGAAGCTAAGTAGATGTAGTCAATCAATTTCTTAGATGGGGTACCACTGAAAGCCCCATGTAAGTATTTCTATATTACATATTTAAAGGTTATACTTTACATTTGCTATATTGGTGATTAGAGATAGCACTCCTCTAAATATCAAAATAATTGGGGGGGGGACCACTGGGAGAAGCTATTGCCCATGTTCTGCTTTTTGAGCTTTGAATAGGCATTAGTTATTCTGCTGCTCAATATCCTTCAGGCGCTGGTCAATAATGGTTTTTGCCATGGGGAGACCCATTTTCAGGAGATGCTGTGCTTGGAGGCCACATGTAAGTAGTTTCTGATGCACTACTTTGGACCACCGACTTCTGTGAGCATCTCGTGCTACTAGGGGTAGTAGTCCAGATGCGTTTAAATTTAAGCGGAGCCAATAGTTGAATGTTCTTAACCAGGTTCGGGTTTCGACGGAGAGGAGGCCAGTCTTCAGCCGTAGGGCCGCATTTGGTGCGCATGGTGGAACGGCTAGAATCTGTCTTAAGAATTTAGACTGGACCGTTTCAAGTGTGCAGCAATGATTTCCCGTCCAGATTTGGGCCCCGTAGAGTAATTGCGCCAAGGGTTTTGCTTGAAAGACCTCCAGAGCTGCTGGGATATGTCTGCCCCCCTTCGTAAAGTAAAAGCGAGACAGTATTTTGGCGCTTTGAGATGCTTTTTCCCTAGCATATTTATGATGGGCCTCCCAGGCCCCTGTTGACTGGAAAACTACTCCAAGGTATTTGAAAATTTTGACCTGTTCTATTGGCTGGTTGTCCATCTCCCATCTGTGATGTCTGTGTCTCCTAGCGAAGACCACGACTTTGGGTTTTTGGGGATTAACCACCAGTTGATCTCTCCTGCAGTAGGCTGAGAATTCTCTTAGTAGCCTTTTGAGGCCTACTTTAGTTCGTGATAAGAGAACCGCGTTGTCCGCATAGAGGAGCACTGAAATTGATTTTTCGGCCAGTTTGGGGGCATGAAACTCCGGGGATGTTAGGTATTTGACCATGTCATTTATATATAAGTTGAATAAGGCCAGGGCTAAAATACAGCCCTGCTTGACTCCTTTGGTGGCTGGTACAGGGCCAATTAGTTGCTCATTTACTGAGGTTCTTACATATAACTTGGAGTCTTTATATAGGCTTTTTATCAAGAATAGTAATCTTTGGTCAATGTTGGTAGCATTGAGTTTAGCCCAAAGTTTGACTCATGAGATCGAGTCAAAGGCCGCCTTCAGGTCAATAAATGCTGCGTATAGAATCCCACGTGTTTTATTGACGTATTTGTCAATGAGGTGTGCTAATACGAAGCAATGGTCTATTGTTGTTCTGCCCTGTCTGAAGCCGGCTTGCTCCTCTGACAGAACTGCCTCAGTTTCCATCCAGTCAATTAGTTTGATGTGGAGGTGTTTGGCATACAATTTGCTGGGGATAGTAAGGAGGCTAATGGGTCTATAGCTCGCTGGATCTGCCATAGGACCCTTTTTGTAGATTGGGATGATTACTGCCTCTAACCAGCAACCAGGGATTATGCCTGTTGAATCGATGTATGTAAATATTGACGCCATTATAGGAGCCCACCAACTGATATTGTTCTTCATCAGCTCTGCTGGAATGTGGTCTATGCCCAGGGCTTTGTTGTTTTTCAGTTGGGCAATTAGTTTCCCCACCTCCTCTATGGAGACAGGAGGCCAATATGGTAAATTCTCGGGGTGGGCACTTGGATCATTGTGCTGAGCTTTGTCGTCATAGAAGAGGGTTTGAAAATATTTCATCCACTCCTGGGGTTCTACAGTACATGTGGGACCAATCCGCTCCTGGCCCAGGAGGCCCATAATGGTACGCCAGAAGGAGGTTGAGTCTTTCTCATTTGAGGCCTTCACTAAATTACACCAGGCCAATCTCTCAGCTTTTTGTTTTTTTACCTTTAATAGCTGTTTATAGTTTCATCTTAAATAGATGTAAGCCATAAATAGCGATGGTGCTCCGGTGTTTCTGTAATTCCGATAGGTTGATCTCAGACATTTCCTTGCTTGTCTACACTCCGAATCAAACCATCTCTCTTGATCCTGTGCCCGCTTTGCAACAGAATTAAGTATCTCAGTTGTTAGGAAGGTCTTTAGTCTTGCTAATAACTCGTTGAACGAGTCCATGGCCTTTTCCCCGGTATTAGCTGTTTCCTCGCCTAGGATCTTATTATTATTATCATTATGTTTTATTATTATTATTTTATTACCTCTGCCAAGTTTTAAGTACTGAGATTATTAATTTATCTGTATCTGGTTATTATTATCTTTCTCCCTGTCCTGACCATCCCTCCGAGGTTATATTTATATTTATAATATCTTTCAATTTGGCTGGTCTATTTACTTAACCGACCTGGAACAATCTACCAGAGAAAAGGCCGCGCCGCCTATGGGACAGAGGGTCATTGATGAATGATAATCCAGCTTCTACCTAGGGTTTTAATAGGTCATAAGATTTTATGGTAACTATATTTGTAATGTATTTTTGTCGGTGTTTGTCCTTTGATGCTATGGCCTGTCGGCTATGCAAATAAAGTCTATTGATTGATAGGCATTAGTTAGCATATTACAAGAAGCCAGATTACAAAAGGCTAGACAGGCTTTGGTCTGATCCAGGTAGGCTCATCTTATGTGCTGAGTGGAATTTCCCCAAGTATTTGTACCACTGGGTTAAACAGAAAGCTCTGGGTAATCTGTTTAAACTGGTAATTTACATATTAAAATATCCTACCCTATTTATCCTCATCAATGTCCATAAATAAAAGGCTTAAAAACACACCCGCAGCATCATTTGTTGTCTGCCTTTGCTCACAAATGTCTCTTTCAATTATTTTACATGGAACTCCCTTTCTCAATTAGCTTTCACTTTCCTCTTTTCACATTCAATCTTTCAAGTAACCTCCCAAGCTCTGCGCGCAAGTCAAGTGGGAATGGCATAAATTGGAGTATCTAAATTTAGCTCCGTAACTAAGAGTTACTATAGCAGATGATTAAATTCTCTCTTTAAAAATTCTAGACTTATTGGCTTCCTTGGGAAAATATCTGTATAAGTAGGTTCATGGGGCATCAGTGGTGCTCATCACTCTGAATGCCATGTATGTTTTAGATAGTCGGCTGCACAGTAATGTTAAGCTGCTGTTTCCACCTAAAAAGAAGCTTCTTTCAAATGAGTTTTGTAGGTTATATAGTGGAAAACCTTGGAAGGAGTTTCAATAGAGCTTTGGCAGGCCAGTAAGGACCAGTCCCATTCAACTCGCATCCCACAAACAAGACAATGTTTATTGGAAATGTTACCATATTGGTCCAGCTATAAGCCTCCCATAAAGCCTGTCTGTAGCCCTAACATGTAATAGGCACCTGTGCAGAAGGACACATGATGCTTTTCCTAAAACTGCCCAAAGTTCCATGCACTTCCCAAGGTCTCGTCTTATATTAAGGCTGCTCTACCTGTAAGAGAGCAATTATAGGCCACACTCTGGTTTGATACAGGCCAGCTTTATGGAGAAAGTGTGGCCTCAATATGGTACATTTTCCTGACAAGCATATTCTATCATGATAAGAAACATGTCATGAGAAATGTATGTATGCCTGTATACCTGAAGGAGCATCTCCACCCCAATCGTTCAGCCCAGACACTGAGATCTCAGCCTTCTGACAGTTCCCTCATTGAGAGAAGTGAGGTTACAGGTAACCAGGCAGAGGGCCTTCTTGGTAGTCGCGCCCACCTTGTGGAACGCCTTCTCATCAGATGTCAAGGAAATAAACATCTGACTTTTAGAAGACATCTGAAGGCAGCCTTGTGCAGGGAGGTTTCTTGAGATTTTTTGTGTTTTAATAATTTGTTGAAAGCCGCCCACAGTGGCTGGGGCAACCCAGACAGTAGGGCGGCATATAAATAATATAAGCATTATTATTATTATTATGTTACATTCCCATTAAAACTTGCCCCAAAGGGCAAAAATGTGTGAAGAGGGAAACTTCCCTCTTGCCAAAAGACCCATAGGGAGGTTTTATTCTGAGTTCCTTATACTCAAGAAATAAAACATGCTAATAGAATTTTTCCAGCTGGCCTGCAATAGATATACTGGTGCTGGGTTATCATGCATTGGCCTGGAATGGATATGCTGGCTCAGTGCCTAATTAAAGAAAGGAAAATTTCCCTGGAAATGGAGTGAATTGTGACAGGGGAACTCTGATTTATATTTTATTCAGGCAGTGGCACAAAGGCACAAAATCAAAACAGTGCGTTCTTTGGCTCTCTCCCCCCCCCCCACAAAAAAGTCAAAGAGAGATCTAAGCAGGGTTACTTAATTAAGCTGAAGGGTAGCCCAACGCCTCCCTTGATCTGCTGCCTCCAGTGAATGCAAGAAAATAATTGTGGCATTTCCTTTAGTGAGCTCCAGAGAAGGAAAGCAACTATTAACAGCCTTTCAAAGACGTTATTGTTTTAAGGGATTTTCTCTGGTGTTAAAACTAAACTTCAGGTCTACTGCCCAATTAATGAAATGTTATATCCAAGTCTGGTGCATGTTTACTCAGAAGTAAATCTGACCTTCTTCAATGGAGGCATACCCCAAATAAGTATGCCTAGGATCTGAGCCTTCATTATGGTAGTTGTATTCATGTTACGGTTGGTTGTTTTGAATAATGCTATAATTCTGAACAAAAGAAAGCATATCTTTTTTAAAAAAAAGGAAAAAGGCTGTCCTTTTAGAGCTAGGACTCAGCTACATTAGTAAAGAAAATGTGCTTTATTTGAATTATAACACTGTGACACCAGATGGCGCTGTGGAGTCCTGTCTTTCTCCAACGGGATTTCCCTTTTAACTGAATTGCTTTTTTGATATGTCTAGATCCAGGCCTAGTGTGGGGGGGGGACTGGTCCTCCAGACCACATAGAATCATAGAGTTGAAGGGATTACAAGGGTCATCTAGTCCAACTTCCAACAATGCAGGAATCCTTTGCCCAACATGGGGCTCAAACCCACAACCCTGAAATTACAAGTCTCATGCTCTACCAACTGAGCTATCAGGTCAAGATGTTGCTGAAGTACAACTCCCCAGCAAGCATAGTCAAAAGCCAGGGATGATGTAGTTCAGCAACATCTGGAGGGCCAATGTGAGCACCATATTCCTCTACACACCTGCACATATGTGCAGAATCATGAAGAAACATGACACATCCAAAACAATAGCCAGAAGATATGTTTTTAATATGGGTGTAGCTTTGAAACCCTGTCCATATCTGTTACTAAAGAATCCTAAAGTAGTCATCTCAAGTTTGGGGGTTTGGAAACTGCCCTAAAGAAGGAAACCCAAGGAAGCATACCTGGGACTAAACCTCATTGAACTCAATGGAATTTAATCCAACGTAGAGCAGCAGTATTAAGGAGCCAGGTGTGAGCCAGGTCTCTAACTGCTACCTATTGTGAAATATTAAAAGATGATCTGTATTAACTGTGGCTGTTCAGCTGAGATGGACATATTCTGAAATGTTGGTGCTGTAAGCAGAGTTATATATATACCACAGAACAGAGCATTGTTATGGTTGAACAATAGTTCTGAGTGGCAACACCTTTGAGTAATTTTGCTGTGATTTAACATATATGCAAATTCCTCGAGTTTCTGACTGCACAATAGAGCAATCAGGAGAGAGAGAAACGGCAGAAGTGTTGCCCTGTTGCCGTCTGTCCATCTGTTACACTTGGCAAGATAGGGGATGCTCACTTATGGTCTGTGTTAGGTCTGCTTCCTCCAATGTCAAAAGCAAATGCAGGAGAGACCAGAAACTTCTGTCCTCCTGAATTATTCCTCTTTCTTGAAGTTCTCACAGTAATACCAATAAGCACAAATCCATTGGAATCCAGGTTCTGAAACTTACTGGTAAGCTGTAAACTAAAAGACTTCTAGAAGATTCACTAGAAAATGGCACAGTCCTGTGTTACTACTTTATTTTCAAGTGAAGCTATGAGGCCAGGTTATCTCCCTGAAATATGTATGTTGCCTGAATAGTCTAGTTCCTTGTCAGTTTGTAAGCATGATGTCAATATCAACAATTGTCCTATTGTGGCATTTGTTAGTTTTCGTTTTTACTCATTTAAAGTTAGTTTCCCTTTTTACTTATTTACTTCATACAAAATACCATACCCTCTAACATTTCTCTGGTGAAAATAGGGAAATGCATGTCAGGGAACTGCCATCGGAGCCAGAGGGAGAGGGAGGGCTCCAGAGGGATTACGGATAGCGTCCCAGGAGGGAGAGAAGCAGCCCATCCTTTGGGGAAGGAAATCAGCGTAGCACCAGTGGAGAAGGGGGGCAGATGGGGGAATCGGCGAGGTGGCTCCATGACTCCTCGCCAGAGACCAGCAGGGAGAGCATGGGTCCTCCGCTGCCCACACCCTCCCTGCGCAGAAGGCTTCCGCGCAGGGAGAGTAGGCGGAGACTAGGCGTCAAAGAGCTTCTTTGCTGGAAGAAGTTCAAGAAACGCCCACTGACGGATTCTGCCAGCGACTGAGACAGCCACGGGTGAGTGGCTGTCCGGACAGAATAGGGTTCACCCAGGTAACTCAGCCAGGTGTGGCGACGACTTACGCACGAGCAACCCCTAGAACCATTACAATGCATGTCATTTTGGATCGCCCAGTCCTTGTCTAAGGAATGGGGCTTGTTAAGCCATTCCATGAACCAGTGCTTTTTTTCTTAAAAAAAAACATTTAGGGGTACTCTCATTTTCCTATTCATATTGAAATACTGCCCCTCAATGAGGCCAAACTTAGATTCACAAAATGTCTAGGGGCATGTGTATACCTGCGTCCCCCCCAGAAAAAAAGCACTCCTTTGAACCATTCTAGTATTGGTGGAAACCCATTTGAAACACAGTACAAACTTTCATCCTCTTGAAATTACCTCAGGGCAAAGCTTTGATTTGGTTCTGAGGGAGCAGGGCAAATACTAATTTACCAGCGCCCTGCCAATTAGCATGAAGACCAACATGGCAGAACCTCCCCACAAAAGCTTAGCTGGTACAATCCACCTGACTTTTACTATTCCTCTGTTTTGGTTACTAGCTTCTTGATTTAGGATTGTATTCTTCAAGTTCTTTCCATAACAATTATGTGATTCCTCATTTACTACCTGCCATGTACCTGGGAATGCCAACACAGAATATAGTATATTCCTTACTATAAAAATTGTATAATACTCCTGAGTTTACCGTAACAAAATTAAACTTTCTGTGTACACTAAGCATACTCAATTTTTTAAGAAAACATACACACACATTGCACTGAGATTAGTTCAAAGGACTCACATATTATGTAAACAGATCTTCCCACTGGAAAAATGTATGTCCAGATTCATCTGTAAGAATAATTCAGTCTGATACTTTAGCTCCTCCTTGTGGCAAGCCCTTGGTTATTATAAAGTAAATATATCACATAAAATGTTTAGGAGTTGACTAACTTCAGAGTTCTTATTAAAGAACAATTAAAATCAATGTTATAATACAGCAATGGTGGTTTTTTTTAATGGTATAACAAAGGGAGCCTTAATACAATGTGTACTGTTAACCACACAAAATAATATTCGAAGTGTGGTGGTAGAACTGATTCATATTTTTTATTTAAAAACTTCTTTATAGGCAAACAGAATCAGCAGTCCCAAAACAGTAAACTGACCTGAGACACATTTGCATAAAAATGATCTCAACACATTGTCTGATTTTAGAATGGCCAACTCTTGAAATAAAAAAAATGAACTAGGGTGGGACACAGGTTTTTTTTTATCAGGGGGAGCAGGTCCTGGGGCTGAGTGAAGCACAAAATTTGTCCAGCCATCTAAAGTGCATAACCTTTTTAAGTGAGGGGAGATGCAGGCCAGGTTGAGTTTTTCCTCCCTAGTCAGTTAGCTCCCCATCCATTTTAATTAAACAAAATAAAACAAATTTCAATGTTTATACTGATTCCCCATTGTCTCAAATAGGAACTCACCAACTGGTAGAAGGAAAATTTGTGCTGTATGCATTTAATAGAATCCAGTCTGAATAGGGGCTTCAGCATGTTATTCTCCCCTTGAGCTTCAGAACTGCTGTTCAAAATATTAGACAGGCACTAGGCATAGATAAGAGACTTTCCAGAGATAAATTCAGAATGAAAACTCCCAGGCTGGCAGTGACAGCTGATTCAAATGTAGTTGAGAACCAATAAAGCAATAATGTATGACACAGAGACACATATGTCATAATAAACCTCAGATACATAAAATAAAAAGAATACGTTAAAAATGAGAGTTGTACAGATAGAAATAAAGATAATGTTCAGCTCAAGTTGAGAAGCAATTTCTTAGTATTCAGCTCAGCAGGCGGAGAGCAACAATTTTCAAACATGATGCAAAGTGACTTAGAAATATATTTCATTTCCAAAGCACCATAATCTGAATCAATGCTCTATAAATAAAGAATAGTTAACATCAATACTTTGTTACCAGTTATTCCAGCCAAAGCAAGCTGTATAGCAGGGGTCCTCAAACTACGGCCCACAGGCCAGATCCGGCCCGCCCGCCCGCAAGGCTCAAGGCTCGGAAGCAGCTGGGCAGGAAGAGTCCTGAGGTAAAATCGTGCACGTGTAACGAAGCCCTGGTAACGCTGTTGCTACTGCCGCTGCTGGCTGCTTGATATCGGCACGCTGCCACTTTAAGCTGCCAGAGGGCAGGACAGCAGCGAAGGAACCCCTTCATGCCAGCCCTTACCCTCCTCCCTTACCCTCAGGCCAGCTCCGTCTTCACGGGAGCAGCGCCTCGCCGGCCGGTTGCCTCCTTAACGCACATGCGGGTCCCATGTGGCGGCCTTGGCAACCTTAAAAGTTAGGGAAGCACCAGAAACACAGGCAACATATGTAAATAGAATTAGCAAGAAGAGAAGTCTGAATCGCAACAGTTGATCATACAAGGGAATCTCCATGTAAATAGTGGTGGGTTAATCTTTGAAATAAAGCTCTCCACCCAGACTTCCCCAAGTTTGAAAATAAACTTCAATGCAGAGAATGCCATATGCATGAGGAACAACAACATCACAAATAACCCAGAAGAAATGAAGTATAAAGGTGAGGTATAGGTAACTTATATTATTACTGATAGTGCCTGTTGTGTGTCTGTTCAGGATATTATTTTGAAACAAGGTTTTTTTAATAATAATTCAAAAAATACATGAAAAAGAGCATGTTTCTGGCACCTTTTTAGTCCAGCTCCCAACAGTGTCTGAGGGACAGTTTGAGGACCCCTGCTGTATAGGGACCGATGGCTGACCATTTAATTCCCCACAAAGCCTCTGATGAAGCATCATTCCAGGGCACTGTGGGAAACCAAAATGCCCACTAGCTGTCACCTTCAGGTAAACTTTTAACTAAAATCCAAATCAAGGGCTAGCACTGGTGGCACCTAGCAGATACCTCAAGTTGCTGGATGCTGGTGCCAGACCTGACTCCAGTTGCTTTTAAATTATGCTTTTCTTCTCCTGACCATATTTATCATTTGTCACCCTTCCCCCATCCAAATGTGACCAACAGCCAAAACGCAGCATTCCTTCCTTAACTGGCACTTTTTGCTTCCAATAGTTAGAAACTATGACAGCAGCAACCTTTCTTAATAAAAGTCGTTCTTCTTTCTCTGCTTATAGCACCTTTCAAGTAAGTATGTTCTGGGGTCAAAAGGTAAATTAAATTTTAAGTATCACGCTCACACGTATTCTTTTCTTTATCCATAATATCCTTTTGTTATCCAGAATATCATGGCTTTATTAGAATGTTTTCGCTTTCTTCAGAAACCTTCAACACTTATTTTATAATTTATTTAAATAATTAAGGAAGGTGTTTTCAGAAAAAAATAACTAATGTCAAAGGAAAAGTGTCACACGTACCTCCACCTTCCACCAGGTCAAGTGAGCTGGGAAAAATGGCTCTTACCACTTGTTTTCTCCCATATCCTCCCCTAGACATTGAAAAAATGTATGAAATGCATGGGTCCCCCCCCAAAAAAAATAATGCTTTGATAGAAATATAATTTCTTAATTAAAATGCAATAGTTAATGGATACCTCAGAAGTCAGACTGATAACACTTCCTCCACTCTTTCTGTATGAACTTTAGAGGACACTTTATAGCCTTGGGGGTGAGGATAATCAACCCCACAATGTAGTAATATTTACGCTTCATTATTCTTCCTAAGAGATACTACTCTTAAGTTTCATTTTAAGTCAAATTTCAGTGAACATGGAACATGGAAGACTGTCAAGATTTAAGGGGGAAATTAATTTATATAAAGAGAAAGGGAGGTGAACGGCCTTCCATAATCTCCACTAATTGTATTTCCCAAAATTCAGATGCTAATGAGTTAGTGGATATCGAAAGAGAAATAACAGCTGCAGCTTATCCCGCTGTGTTCTTCAGTAATGACAATGTTATACCACATTAGCAATTGTGACATTAATAAAAAGAAGCCCATAGGATTAACAGGCGACAGCTGACTTTAGTCAAATGTAGGTCATGCTTTGTTTGCTCAGAGCTGGGTAATAAATTTCCAGGTAAGTGCTCTCATGTGTCACACATATACACCAGGAGCATAATTTCACCCACACTCACTGATCCACATTCTTGTATTTTTGTAAGCCGTTTTTGAATTACTGTTAAGCATTTAATTCCACCACAGCATCTCACGAGCTTTTAAAAAGGTATTAACTCACATGACACTGATGCATAGGTTTATTCTCTTTCTCCCACCCCAAATCACCACCAATACCAGTTAATAGCATCTAGATCTTAGCTTCCCTTTCACCCGAGGATAGCAGCAGCTCTGAAGTGTGAGCATTTAATAATAAGAGATATTTAGCATGTCTCCAGACCCAGAACACTTTCCAGCTTTGGATAAAAAGAGGAAAACACTGGTTTGGACTGGAGCCAAGCAGCAGCAAGATCGCTTCTACCACAAAAGGCAGGCTTTGTGTCGGGAGAAAATGTAAAAGGAAAAAAAGGCATAGCCTTCAACTGTTCTTCAAAACATCAAGCTCGCTTAGCATGGAAAGTCTTCAATGTTAGGATTCAAGCGTATCACCTAACATGAAATATGTTCATTGCAATTTCAATTCTTAAAACATGCTGGCACACATATAGAATTCTTTTAGTGTTACAGAAAGCAGAGCCTGGTGTGTGTGGACACACAGAAGCACAAGTCAAAGCTTGGAGAACTGAAGATGATCCATAAAGTATAGGACATAAAGTATGCAGTGAGGAGGTGAAAATACGTAGCAAAGTTGTGAGAAAGGAGGGATTTGCATTTTGTTAATAATTCTCAAAGTGTTCTCAAGAAGGCATAATTTATTCACAGATCCTGCCCTCCACACAGAGCTAGGAGAGCATTAAGAACGTATTGATATGCACAACTTGATTTAGCTTAAAAATTAAAAAGCTGGTGTCAACGCCCTGATTTCTGATGCGGTCATGACATGACTAGCAGTACCAAAGAAGTGAAGAACTTGGGTACATTAAAGGCTTTCTGTGAAATTTGACTCTTTTCCAGGGCCTCTTTTTATTGCCTGGATTCAGTTGTGAGAAGTAATATTTAAAAAGATGGCCTTTAAGAATGTGCAGGTGGTTTTCTGCCAGTTAAGTACAACTAACTAATTATAAGGAACTGCTTGTACCTGTACCAGAAGTTGCATCAGCATTGATGCTCACCAGGAAAGAAATAATCTAATGGTAGAACAATGTGTTGCAAGGAAACCCAGGTGCCAGCTCTGGTCCTGATATTTATTGATCTGTATAAAAATGTATAGGGACGCAGGTGGCGCTGTGGATTAAACCACAGAGCCTAGGACTTGCCGATCAGAAGGTCAGCGGTTCGAATCCCCGCGATGGGGTGAGCTCCCATTGCTCGGTCCCTGCTCCTGCCAACCTAGCAGTTCAAAAGCACGTCAAAGTGCAAGTAGATAAACAGGTACCGCTCCAGCAGGAAGGTAAATGGCGTTTCCGTGCGCTGCTCTGGTTTGCCAGAAGCGGCTTAGTCGTGGTGGACATGACCTGGAAGCTGTATGCCAGCTCCCTCAGCTAATAAAACGAGATGAGCGCCGCAACCCCAGAGTCGGCCACGACTGGACCTAATGGTCAGGGGCCCCTTTACCTTTTACCTTTATAAAAATGTATACCTCAAATTTCCAATACAAATGTATTATATGAGGCAGCTTTCAGCAGTTAAACCCCTGGTCTAAAAATATAGCAGCTATCAGCAAAATAAAAACCACAGTTTCATTAGTTGAGAACCATGCATTGCAGCACAATTTGACCTGATGTCTCTCGGGGTCCTTTCCAACTCTACAATTCTATGATTCTATTACAGTATTCTATCATCACCATCACAAACATGGGTGTTGGGGGAGGGGGCCTTGCCCTTCCCCCAGAATGCTAAACGTATTTATTTATTTTAGTGCACACAGACACCCACACATCCAGCTAGTCAACAAGAGGCTTAGAGTGAACTCAGGGAGATTTAAAGGGATCCTATTGAGAGTGGATGCCAGACTTCTGAATCTGCATTTTCCTGGGCCAGCAAGCAGTTTAGAGTAATGCTACTTGCTTCGATCAATGATGCTGCTTTGCCAAATATTACAAGATTCAGAAACCCTAGAAATACGATGGTGTTATAAATAAAGGAGTTCTGATGTTTTTCTGTGAGGGGCTAAAAGAAGTTGTGGATCATTATGACCAACACTCTTGAAGACTCCCTTTCTTGTTTAAAGAATGATCCATGGAGTGTTGCCATGGTGTCAAGGTTACTGCGGGTGTGCGGGGCCCTGCGAGGCCTAAGCACGGGCTGGAGTTCCCTGGGCCGGGGGCTGCTGCAGCTGACGGGGGCCGTCCACTCCATGGGGGCCGGAAGTATCCCCAGTGATGAAGAACAGGCTACAGGAATGGAGAGGAAAACCATGAAAGCTTTAGAGAAGGGGCTGGATCCTTACAACATGCTACCACCCAAACAATATGCTGGGACAAAGGAAGAACCCAGCATAGTCCCTTCAATTACAGACAAGAGGCTTGTGGGCTGCATCTGTGAAGAGGACAACAGCACTGTGACCTGGTTCTGGCTGCACAAGGGAAATCCCCAGCGCTGCCCCTCCTGTGGAGCCCAATACAAGTTGGTCGGCTACCAGTTGCTCTGATTTGGCTTCAAAACTTTGCTGAGCTCTCCATTTATGATTTCTGGATACAGGGCTGAGCTATGTAGCTGTTTGCGTCATGATGTATCACATTCCTTGAAACCTAATAAAGTCTTTGACACATAAAAAAATAAAAGAATGATCCACTTTGTATTATATTTTTCTTTATGTTATGAACCCACAAACCACTGCCCCCCTCTCCCCAGGCAGATTCCACCCCCCTTCCCCTGGTGCACACTCACCAATGTCCTGCCAGACCCTGAAACAAGGTGACAAAACCTTGGAGCCATCTGAGAAGATACCATCTTCACGATACCATTGATGGTTCCAGTCAAAGAGCAGAGTCCATAGGTCAACTGTACACCTGATAAGCAACTAATGCACTGCAGTTTATCCCGGTCGGCTGATGGAAATTTGCTGTACTGATTCACAGATTTACATTTTAAAACAGAAGTCCATCAATAAAAGTTTTTCTTGACCTTCAAAGATGATCATGTTACTTTAATGTAGTGATGTTGACTGGCTTAAACAAAAGCAGCACATACTTAACTAAAATAAGCAGCAAATTGTGGATCAAGTCTTACTTAAGGAATAGGTACTATATATACATAATTTCTCCTTTCAACAAGAAAACGAATTACTCCTATGCTAAAGGAAGAGTTATTGATCTGGATTGTAGAAGTTGGTATAATGTAGTAAAGAAAAGACCCTTTGTAGCAGCTAAGAAAACTACACAAATTAATGTGTTCCCTCTAAAACAAACAATTATCCAGTGGGATATGATATCAGCCGGCTGTGAACACTTCAACAGCATTTTAAAAATATGCTAATAATTTATCATAACATGATACAGTGATTATTACAGTAAGCGACCTGAAACAGCTATCATAGTGTGTGTCATTACAGATGCTACTGTCTATTTTTAGTTCAAGTGTCCAGCCTTGAGAAAATCCATCCAAACAGTGTACTATACCAAGGCACAATTCCTGCCAAATGACTTTGCATCTTTGTTAAGAGGAAAAGAGTAGCAATAGTGTTATCTGAACAATCCAGAGAGGAAGTGCAAACAACTTCAACATTACTTCAAGCATCAGTAGTGCATTTGACAAACAAGTGCCAACAGGTTTTGCCAACAATAATATTCATAACATACATGGTACATTTTTACAGTTAGAATGAAAAATATATATAAAGCACAGGTCCTGACAACAAAGCACACTGCTGACTCAAATAAAATAGTACATGATGCAGCAGAAACAGTGGTATTTCATTGGTTAGAATTGTACCTGCAGATCTCCCTATTTTAGATCTACACCAGAGATGGGAATCCCTTGCAGATGACTGCAGTGCCTGGAGATAGAAAGTCAGGTTGAACATCTATAGCAGTGACCAGAGGAGGAATAACCGCTGGGAGGAGCAATGATAGAAAAAATGCCATGGTGCATCTACAGCAACACAATTGGCTGCCTATGTTGGCTTCAGCTGATACAAAATATGTCTCTCCCCTATTGGTCTCTATAGCCACAGCCGGTACTGCAACCTTCCAACAGTTTGACTCCATCCCCAAAGGCGCACTCCTCCATTGTTTCCTGAGACAGATGGATGCCAACTCAGGAGTGGGAAACCTATGGCCCTCCAGATCTGCTGGACCACATCTCCCATCATTCCTGACCATTTGCCCTGATGATACTTGGAGGTCTGCAAGATATGGAGGGTTGCAGGTTCCCAACCAGTGATCTCTACAGTATTGTTGGAAGGGAAAACTCTGAAAGGGAAAAGGAGGACATTGTTGATTTAGGAAACCACAGGTTGCCTCATTACATTGTGGGAAATTATGGGCTAATTCAGTATGAGCTAATGGTGTCTGCTATCTCAAACAATTTCAGCAATACCCCTTCTTTAGGGTTCTCCTCACTGGAGCAAATGGGAGCTTCCCCTCCCTCCCACCATGCTAATACCAGCTGCAGGGCCCTCAATCAAGATTGGGATCACAGCAGGGGTCAAAGATGTGGACTCTCCCACCCTCCATGACATGGTCACGATCCAATTTAGTACCTCCTTCACACCCTAATCATTTGTGAATGAAAATCTTGCACTCAAGGGTAAACAGACGAAGAATGCAATGTGCAGTTTGACCCTGAATGTAACAGAACTGTAATAGGAAATCTCATTCTTTAATGGGTGTCATTCATATAAAATATGCCTTTCCCATGTCATTTCTGAACACAACATTGTTTCCTCTTGTCCCATGGTGTGAACCTAATGAGGAGATTGAACATTTTATTAGCTGGAAGTGGCTCATCACCTAGATAACAGCCATTAGGGAGAAACGAAGGGAGAGGGATTTTGAATTCTTTTGTCCAACAGGCAAAATTCCTGATTGCATATAATATTTACAGCTGAACAATGATCCAATTCCCTTAAGTTGCTAGACAGCAGTTATTGGCATAAGGAATTAAAAAGCTGTCAAGCAGACAATAATTCATTGCCTAAAGATGAGTACGAAGCCTTTAGATTATGCCGTCTTGACAACTGTCATGAGATGCTAGCAAGAGGGCATCAAACTGTACTTCTTTAATTAACCCAAGTGGCAATAAACTGCTGCTCATCATTCAGACACTGAAATAATATACTGCACAGGAATTGTGCTGTAGCAAAACAAAATGCTCCAAGGTTGCCAATGTTTGGATCCTTGAAAAGCAGTAAGCCTGTGTTAAAAATTAAGTTCTGTGCTTCAAACAAAAGCAGGGCTGGAAAGAAACTGCAGTAGTATTCGTAATGTATTACATCTTATTAAATAACTGGTTTATTATACAACTAATTTTTCTGGTTGCTGGCTCTTGGTTATGCATGAATATTGTATGGTACATTGTTATGTTTATGTGCATTGTAGTAAACAATTTTTTCACCTTTCTCCAACCCAGGCTGTAGTTGCCCGTTTTACTTCAGGGATTGTTATGACTGGAGATGAGAAATATTTAACAAGGAGGGCTGGGTAATAAAGTGCTAAGAAGGATATGTCCCAGTGGTGCTTTCAAGCAAATCTTGCTTTCCAGGCTCAGGTTAAATGAAATGCTTCCATATATCTATTTAGTTCAAATAATGCTAATCTACCCTTCTCAACACATGGTGTTTGGAGGTGGGGACAGTAGGCACAATCCAGCTCCACCTCTGATTTGATATGTAGTTTGAAAGTCTGCTTTAAAAAATGCCCCTTCGTGGGCATTTTACCCCATTGGGGTATAACTATACCCCTTTGGGGTATAAGTGCCTTGATCTTTTATTCTTTAATAAAACCCAGTTTTATCTCCCTTGTTATGTTTTATGTATTTCTATGTATTTGTCTATACCATCAGTTTTTTTTTTAAAAAAAAATCCTTGATCTTAGAGATATCCTTTGAGACAGCGAAACCATGATCAACCAGTTTATCGTAGAACAGTGCCAAAAACTCATGTAGCTGAATTTGTAGATACCACAATTAATCTGTAGGAAAAATGGGTTTTATTTCTATAAATACAAGCTGGTTTTCATTTTCTCCCTATGCACTTTTAGCTTACTTAAAATTCCAGGAACAACCTATTTAATTAATTTGATCTTGGAACTTTACAGATTTCTGGAATAGTATTGAAGGAATGGATATCTTGTTGATAAACTATTTTGATTGGAGGGGGAGAATTTTAAGTTTTCTGTGAACTGATCAGAATTCCATTCAGTATACTCATGTGAGCAGCTCAAAGATGAAAACTGAGTAGCATTACTGCCAGTCACTATTCATTATCGCATCTTATCTCAAGTGTGATCCTAAATAGATCCAGTAAGTTACAGATGATTACACATAAGTTAGTACTATATGTATCCTTTCATTTAGCTATGACACATGTTTGCTATCTACATGCAATTAATTCTTAAGCTCTCTTATACAAATATTATGAATGCCTACAGTCACGCTTCAGAGTAGCTGGTTGATATTAGGCAATACTTTTACTGATATTAACCCTTTTGTTTATTTTAGGGTGTTGAGCTCTCTAAACAAGAACAATTTGAAGAATATGTCTATTTCTATCTAGAAATGCAACACAGAGGAAAGATGTGTGTAACTTGCCACTTTATTTTGTTATGTTTACTTGTTTAAGAGTTTTGTATACAGCCCTTGACATCAATATATCCCAGGGTGGTTCACAATAAGAAGTAACAATAAGAATAATTACGTTGTGAAAATGCTATCTAAAAACACAGCCAAAATGCAGCATTCTGTACTAGCTGCAAATTCCGAGCCAACATCAAGTGCATTACACGAGTCCAGTCAAGAGGTTACCAAGGTCTGCAACACTATGAGTATGCTATTGCTGTTATTGGAGTTGGTTTTGTGTGTGTGTATTAATGACTGATAGGGTTTTTGTATGTTTTTAAATGGTATAATGTAGCTATGTTATGTTTTTAGCTATGTTTTATGTGTCTAGAACCTTTATGATGCAACAGTAAATCATATTCTAATGACTTCAGCCGATACTAGATTCTGCTGGTGACATGTTTTTTACGGACACTTACATTTTCAACATAGTTCTAGATCTTATCAAATTGCCACCTTCCAGATTTCATATTGATGTTAAATCAAATGCTGATAATGTGCCCTGCAGATGACATTTTGAGTCAACATTAACTTAAAACCTTGAAAGTCAAAATACCATATGTTTTCAACACTTCCTTTCAGGGGAAATGTCATAGGTAATCAGCTTTTCATTCATTATAGCATTAAGACCAGGCCAAGAAGTCATGTTGCAGATTTCCAGGTGCAGTGATTAATTAAATCAGTCCTGACCTCTTCGTGTTGCTGTACAAACTTGTCAAGTGACTTACAACCACCAAGAGTCTAGACTGCCACATGTTACAACTGTTCCCCACCCAACACACTTGTGTTCTTTCCACATACGGCCTTAATTTAGAATCTTCCAAGTACAACATGGTTCTCTGCACCCCGGAATGGCTCTTCACTATAGAACAAAGTCTATGCATCCAGCTGTGACACTCTACCAGCTTAGCTTATTACCGTACATTTACTGGAGAAAGAGAGAGAGAATAAACGCATGCATGAATGAGTCACCAGTCTTAGGCCTGCAATTTGGAATTCAGAGTTGGGTTTAAAAGGTGGTATTCTATTCTTTTGGACAGTTTTCAGAGACATCATGTGTGACATTGCAAAAACATTGATGGGATTTACTAGGAAGACAAGGATGTCACATAAATTAGCCTAAAGTTCACATTAGCTAGTAGCATTTCATCAGTAATATCAGGTCCATATGATGAACTCCAATATTTCTACACAGCTCCACAGCACAACTAGAGTGTCTGATATTTTATTCCTTACATTTAACCTTGAATAGACAGTTATCCACTGTATTGTTTTGGAATATGCATCTTCAAGTTAAACCTTTCTATACAATGGTTTGGTTGGTCTAACACAGCCAGGCAAGGAAAGTTCAGAGTCAGAAGTAAAGTCTACAATGGTGATCTGGTTGACCAAAGTGACATCATCAAGCCAGGGCTGCCCCGACCTTAAATGCCCCCTAGTAAGCCCGCCCCCACCGCCAGCCGATTGGCTGGCGCGGTGAGTGATGAATAATAATGAGCCCGGGAATCCCTGAGTCCCGCGGGGCTGCTCCCTTCTTATGTCGGGAGTGGCTTTCCCATCAGTAAGTAAGGCGTCACCCTCAAGTCTTTATTTCCCTGCATTCATCTATCTCTCTTAAAGTATCTCTTCTGCAAGGAGCTTTGCATATGCTGAAACGTATGTATGTATGGTACATACGCATGTTATATATTATGTAACTAGCCAGACTGACTCCATTGTTTTTATTTGTAAGCTTGTGTGCATATACATATGCTTGTGTGTTGAGAGAGTTGCCTTCCTATTTCCACCTAATAATTTTTTAATATATCTTGACATTTGGCTTCAGTGGTTTTAAAAGGCAATTATCTGGAATCCCACACTAAAACCTACCCTTGTGTGCAAAGACAGCACAGCTAAGCTACTTTTTAAAATTCTAATCATAGCTCACAAGGTTCTGTAAGGATTGGGGCTTGGAAAACATAAATCCAAAGCTTCCCTCTTTCTAAGTCTGGGCTGGTGGAAAAGGCCTAGGAGAGTAAGGTTCATAAACTCACTCACCCAGCTAAGCAGACTGGGGAACAGCAAGAGGACCATCCCACCTAGTAACAATTGCAATGGGGGGGGGAGAGAGAGAGAGAGAGAGAAAGACTCTTATACAAAAAAGGAGTTGACCAGTAAGTGAAAGCCCTCCTCCACTGATCAGTCCATGTAGGAAAAGAAGTCTCCCATCACACATTTGTTCTTGTAAAGACAGCCAGCTCACTTTCTTTCTGGCCCAGATATGCAAGCAAGCAGCAGCAATAAGAGAACATATCCAATGTAAGTGTTATGTGCCACCCCAGTGGCCCCAAACGCACTAGAATCTATTTTGATAAGGCCTGTTTTTGTTATAGTAGAATGCAACCTGACAAGTATTGCAGTATTTGATTTGATTTTTTTTTAAGAAAACCTTGTTTATCATCCCACTCTTATCACTGATGGCACCATTTTTCACATGATGTTGCACCCAAAGGAATGGCATTGTCATATGCAAACTGCTGGCAGGCAGAACAGATCATTACATAGCAATAGGTCTAGTGCTTAGAAGTCAACAGGATGACATAATTTAATGTTGGCGCACTGGGAAGTAATGGAATAGGATGCAAAATATCTCATATATTTTGAGCATTGAGCACCAGATAGTTACAGTGACAAATTGCAAAGGGGAGCAAAGTACAGTGGTACCTCAGTTTTCGAACATCTCCATTGATGAACATTTCAGTTTTCGAATGCCATAAACCCAGAAATAAATGCTTCGGTTTTCAAACACGCCTAGGAAGTCAAACATGCCATGCAGCTTCTGCTGAGTGCAAGATCCTGAGGCCTAGCTGTTACCTATTGAGTTTTCGGTTTTGAAACGTTTCAGAACTCAAATGGTCTTCTGGAAGAGATTACATTCGAAAACCAAGGTACCACTGTATTTGATGAACTTCCACAAACTGTCCTTGATGTTTAAGGCACTGCACGTATGTGTATTTAGGTTCAAGGATGGCATTATGATGTATTCTGAAGTCAAGTAAAAGTTGCTAGTTAGAACCTTACTCCCATAAAACATGACCCCCTGCTGGTGATGGCTTTGTGGACCTCTCTCAGTCCTGCTTGAATCTTAATCAAACATTTCAGAAGTTGCTCATGGCCTCCTGCCAACACAGTGAGGAACTGAGGATGGGAAAAGTTCCAAATGTCTGGAGATTCACTTCAGCAAGGCAGGCAGAAATGAAACTTTCCCAGACCCTTGCACAGACACCACTCTGGCTGAAGCTTACTAAACCAATTAAATATGTTTGAAGCAGTACAAGTAAACCTAAGAATTTCACTGCTGTGGTACTTTAGGGTTTATAAAGCTCCTGTCAATTTTCTAGTCTTGGTACAAGAACTATGAAATGCAGGACTTGTCTGCCAGATTATAAACAAATAGCCACAATGACCCAGTCTAAGGGAAGTGATGGCTAAGTAAAATCTTGGCGGCTTCACTCTTAAGGTCCTGCTGCAACTCTGCTATACAGAGCTAAACCATGGTCTGTCTTAGTGTTACATCCAAACCTGAGCTCTTTTGTCTGGGGGAAACAAACCACCCAATAATAAATATTGGCTACAGCTCGTGGTTTGTCAGGAGTGAGACAAACTATGAGCCCAGATTTGGATATGAGGCTAAGCTGAATCGTGGCTTGGCTTTGGGTAGCATCATAGCAGCAGAAAGACAAAAGGAGGAGTAACACAGTCATGACTTTTACATGCAAACTAGGTAAAGGTAAAGGGACCCCTGACCATCAGGTCCAGTCGTGACCGACTCTGGGGTTGCAGCGCTCATCTCGCTTTATTGGCCTAGGGAACCGGCGTTTGTCCACAGCTTCCGGGTCATGTGGCCAGCATGACTAAGCCGCTTCTGGTGAACCAGAGCAGCGCACGGAAACGCTGTTTACCTTTCCGCCGGAGTGCTACCTATTTATCTACTTGCACTTTGATGTGCTTTCGAACTGCTAGGTTGGCAGGAGCAGGGACCGAGCAACGGGAGCTCACCCCATCGTGGGGATTCGAACCGCCAACCTTCTGATCGGCAAGTCCTAGGCTCTGTGGTTTAACCCACAGCGCCACCCGCGTCCCCTTCATGCAAACTAGAGGAGTATAAAAATAATGGTGTAGCAGTAAATGAACCAACTACACTTGCAGGTCAGTTCTCTGCATATCTAATCAGAAATAATTTCTCTTGAATTCCCAGTGTATAGGGATGTACACAAATGTACACAAATGTATAGGATTTCAGTCCCAAATACCAATTTTAAAATAAAGTTTACATAACAACTATAATTACTATACAACTCTCAAATCAGAGGTTTTGTGTATAGCAGACTTTACAGTCAAATTATTCTGCCTTTATTAGTTAGTTCCTTATATTCAGTAAATCCTTCCCAATAATTTGAGAGGTTTTAATTAATTCAACATACTCCTTCTCTTTTTCTGGATTTATCAGTTATTTTACAGGGTTGTGGGGGGGTGTAGATAGGTATAGCTATAGAGTAAACCATATTACTATATGAGAACTGAATGAAACGGTGATTCTAAAGCACAAAGGATAGAAAAACAAGTAATCTAAAGGTGTTTGCATTAAATCTTTTTATTGCTTTAATCATGTATTTTATGAAAGGAATAAATACTCACTAAGGACTTTTTACAAGCCAGAACTGAGAGTCTGGAGAATTAAAACATCAGAGATAGAATTAGATTGCAGTAAAATTGCAACATAAAAACAGGAAGCACAGATAAAATCAAGCAAGCTATTACTTTACCCTAGAATTGCAACATAAAACCGGTAGTCAGATGTATTCACACCACTGAAGGGAATCAGAGCTCAGTTTAAAAGTAACAGGGCACAACTTAGGAAGAGATATTCCAAATGTTTCTAATATTGATTTAGCAATAGTGGACATACTATAAAAGAGATCCAATAGTCAAAGTCCAGGTAAGAAGAGTTGGTGTATGCATGCCATATTTCAAACTTAGCAGTTCTCAGAACCAAAGTTTGAAACTATATTTTGATTATTGACAGTGGCTATCAAGAATACTCAGCCCCAACATCCCGACTTGACACCAAAAAGCACAATGTTATTATTACTGTTACTAGTAGTTGCATTTGTTAGCAGCTTTGGACAAAAGAAAAGTCTCAAAGTGACATAACTTAAAATGTAAACAGATAAAAATCCATTTAGAAGCCAAGGTAAAGTGTAGACCAAAATTCCTTAAACTGCACATCCAAAATGCCACAACAATAAGAGCAGCAATCAAAAATTTTGCTTACCGGTGTTGGGAGTGCAGCCAGAGAGATCTTCTGATGCTCTGCTGAATCAGGTGCCAATCCACCAATCACAGCTGAGGCCAGTGCTTTTTCTTCATAACATGTTTGGAGAAAATCTCCCTGTCCTTCTGAGAAATCCAACTGTCAGGAAAAAAGAAAGCCAAAACACTTTAGTGCATCGATAGATAAACTAAGGCCAGGGGGGCGGATCTGGCCCAATCACCTTCTAAATCCGGCCTGCAGACGGTCCAGGAATCAGCGTGTTCTTACATGACTAGAATGTGCCCTTTTATTTAAAATGCATCTCTGGGTTATTTGTGGGGCATAGGAATTCGTTTATTATTTTTTTCAAAATATAGTCCGGGCACCCAAAAGGTCTGAGGGACAGTGGACTGGTCCCCTGCTGAAAAAGTTTGCTGACCCCTGCTTTAGAGCACGTGATCAAATCATAACTTTTAATTCAAAATGTACAAAGTTCTCTTCTTTATTCCAGACGCATATAAAGTTAGAATTGTGGCATTCCAACCCTCCACTGGTTGCTGAAAACTTTCTGCTCTGGTTTATTAATTCCCAACTCCCTATCCCCCATCTTCTTCCTCAGAACACTAACCAATCCTCCATTCTCTGCATTTTTAAACAAAGCTCTCTTATCCAATTGTTAAAGTCTTCCTATATGCCTGTAATCACAAGCAGCTCCAGCCCACACCAGATGAGCACACCTACAAAACTGTGACATCCTATACAGGTTGCAGAAATCAGCCCGAGGTCTTGCATGTCTAACTTTGCTTTGTGCAAGGCCTCACAAAACATCTCTTTCTCTCTCTTTTGGCTTTTAGTGATTGAAGGGTTCCACCCAGTTGTCTTAATCATGACATAATCCTTGTAAATATATAAGTACATCAATCAACGGAGCAGTGGTAAATTTTGAAGTGCAGGAGTTTATTAAGACAGCCTCCATAGCTATGCACCTAAAGAAAGTAAAAAAAATGCAGGCAGTTGTGTTGGCCATAATGCAACACACACTCCCCATTGACTGAAATCCATTTCAGAGTTTTCTGGAAGTAAACTCCATTGAACTCAGTAGTGCTTGCTTCTGACTACATAGGGTTAACGCAGCGAGCTTTAACAAAATACCTTCAGCTAGCTGAAAGTCATCCTTTAGCTTTTGATGAGAAATGCAAGCGATCTTGCTTAGAAGTGCTACCATTTAAAAGTACAAGCCGCATAAGAGAAAAAGAATATAGTATCTATCCTCTGCTTGATTGTGTTCCTCATCCTGTGACTCACTCCTCTATGCTAATCTGTCACAAACTAACCTGAATGCCTCATTATCACCTCATTCCCTTGCCAGAGCAAGAAGATCTGTCAAGTACCCTCAAGCAGATTACAGCATCAGCTCCTGCTTTGAAAAAGCCCCAGATGGGCACTCTCCTGTGTCTCCCCTCACTACACATTACCAACATCCATGCAGATCATAGCCACTTAACCTACACATAGCCATAACATCAAACGAGGATCTGATTTTGCTTTCTTTTGTTTGCTTATCACATTAAAATCAACATTAAAATTTCCCATAGCACAATTATGTTTCGGTACAGCACACTCCTAAGCATATTTATTCAGAGGTAAATCCATAGTATTCAGAAGAAACTGGACGGTGACATTAATTGCATGATTATTATTAACATCCATGCCTTTTGTTATGTAAATAACAACCACAGGGAAGCCTGAGCAGTCCTGGGACAAAGGGGGATGGTGAGAGGGAGTTTAACTCTTTCTCCCCCTAACACAATCTTGAAAGATGTTATTTGCATTTCAAGGAAAATCTCCACTACTGGGGCTATGGTGAGGAAAGAACCCGCCCCACCCCAGTCCTGCGGGTGCTATTTACATACAAAAGCCACACATGTTAATTGCATTCACACAATTAACATCATGTCAAGCTGGGCTGTCAATGGGGCTTGTTCACAAGTAAGAGTGCATCGAACTGCAGCTCAAGCAGAAATCTGGTAGGACTCTGGGCACTAAGCATGCCACTCTTCAAAAGCTGTTGGGAAAACCAGAAACCGCATTCTCCCTCTTTACAAAGGGTAGCAGAAGAAGGGGTCAAAAGGAATGGCCTGCTATCCATGAAATTCTTAAAAAGCCACTCTGCTGCAGCCACTCTCGTGAGTCATGGACCACAGAAAAAGAATCTCTTTTCAGCAGTAGAATCACATCATTTTGCTTTTTCCAGCTTGAACTGAATACATTGTTTTAAAAGAAAAATCACAAATAAAGAAAGGATGTCAAATTGGATAAAATGATCCAGATCTGGATATACTTTTCCAATGAAACATTTCAATCTATTCACCTAGCACAAAGATATCTTCTATATTTTCAGCACTGATGTATATCTATGTTATTAAGGGATACCATTTCAGGTTTCAAAGGGGTGTGAAGACATTGCAGAGTGAAGGCAACACTCAAAGTGTGTTCTTGGATATACTATACAATAAGATGAAAAATAAAAATTATTAAAAATTCAGCACATGTACTGTTTTGTTTTGTTTTACTCTTCATTGCTTGACAATAAGCTGCAGCTAAATAGTTGGTCTTAAGGGACTGACAAATGGGTCCTGAAATGTAGATTCCATCCTCCATTCTATGTTGTCTTTCACTTTTTATGCATAAGCCAGGAGCAGAACGCACAGTGCAAATAATTACTCAAAAGAGGCTTGCTTATTATGTGGCTGGCTTCCACTGATCCACCACCATCCACAACTCAACTACATTATTGTAAAACCTACACCTTTAAGAACTTTCCAGAATGTTCCGAAACAGGCTTGCCTCCATGAAAATCCTTACACATCGTCCCCCATTTCATGTGTTGACAAATGCTTTAGTTCCCACATAAAACCTCAAACGGTTTTTCCAAAATAATAAATTTATATATAGTGTGTGAACATGTGAGAACATTCATAGAGTAGCCCTGTTTGCAAGAGTCGAAATGTATATTTGCAGGGAGTCTGGAGAAGCGGGCTATGAGCTGCTTTTGCATTCCTCCGGTTGTGATTGGTCCAAGCATCCATTGTACTTGAGATTCATGTGTGCCAGCTGTCAGTGAGCTTGCCAGGAGATATTATAGCAGCCAGAAGCAAAGCCCAATTTGGCACTGCACAGCTCATATGGGTTTTTTTTCCCCAGCCAACACTGGAGACATAAGGAGAAACTATAAGTAACTATGAAGGTGTAATATTACAGTTTTCCAAAGTTGTAAGGTTCAACATCCCAGGACAAACAAACAAACAAACATTTGCTGAAGGATTGCATACTGGAATAGACATACATTCATAGCAGTGTATAACACATGTGGAACCCAATTCAATTTGGTTATTCCTTGGCCTTTTTAAAACGCAGCACTGAACACTACAGCTTTATGCATGCTCACCATCGAGATGAGTGTCAATTACTGTATATACATAGTCCTTAAAGGATTTATCATACTGCATTCTTCCTTCTATTTGACACTGTCACACATCTTGTTTTATTTTGTGTATATCTCTTTACTCATTTGAATTCTGCCACTTTGGTTAAGGTACTTTTTATGAGTAATTCATGCTTCATAGCATTGCATTTACATTATTTTTTACCTTCTGTGACAAGGTTTTTATACACAGAAACCAAGCTCTGGCAAGAATGGCCTGTCAAGAATACTAACAGCTTGATAGCTAAATCTTTCTCTCGGGAAAATGATTCATTCAGACAATATAGTCAGGTCCCTTTGGAGAAATATGGAGCAAATGGGAAGCCAGTTTGGTCTACAACCAAGAAAGATTCTGAGCTGATGGCAGTTGTCACCCAGAAGAGACCATGATACTACTTATAAAATAAACACCCCCTCACAAAGGCATCAAATGTAACCTTTTCCACTATTGTTCCAACTACCAGCGTAGGTTCATGTCTCTGATTGCTTGCAGACAAATATTTGACAAAGAATTATATGTATCTTTATAAGTGTGTACATTATATTTATTTATTTATTCTAGTACTTTTAGGTAGCCGTTTAGGACAAAGCACTCCCAAGGTGGCTTCTGTAAAACATAAGAACACAACAACAACAACATATATGTGATACATCTATTTTGCGATCTCTTTACATCGTTCAAAAAACTACACACCTTTAAAACAACTGTATCATCCAAGAAGAGTAACAGCAACAATAGCAACACACCATTAAAATCAGTTTAAGCACATAAAACATTTTTAGCATAGCTTTAAGAGAAAGCAACAAAAACCTGTTGAAATACCTGTATTGTTTCTGAGCCATCTTCAAAAGTGGCCTCATAAAACCTGAATGTCCAGCAGCTAGCCTGGATGTCAGTTGTTCATGAGTAACCAAGACTAGATCTGCTCTTGCTAGGCAGGTCATAGCTGGCATACCAACCAAAGCTAGGGGGAATGACCAAGCTGTGACTTGGCCCTTCAGGGGAAGTGCAACCCTATCCAAGACCAGTTGCAAACCTCCATCCAGATTAGTCAGGTTTCCCGCCCACTACATCTCTATCTTGTCTCAATTAAGCCTCAGCTTGTTCGCCCTCATCCATCCCCAAACCGCCTCCAGATAGCAGTTCAAGAGTTCAACAGACTCCCAGGGATGAGTGGGTGAAAACAAGAGGTAGAGATATGAGTCACCCACATATTGATGACGCTGCAGCCCAAAGACAGGATTATATATATTGTATATATACAACACAGATGTTTAAACTGGTTCTATAACTGCAGATAAATTGTAAGAGACAAAACTCTCAGCAAAACCCACAGTAGCTATAGTCTCCCTGGACCAAAATGTTCTAATTCAAAGTGAGAATATTTCTACACTGCAAGAGAAATTCATATCCAGCTTTCCTGGCCTCCAGTTGAACCCCGTGAATCAGATGATGGAACAAAACATGCCACAGCATATAGGAGCGGGGAGTGTTTCTTTGAACTCTTCCTTTGCATTGTTTACCAACCTAAACCAAAGTCTTCAGGACCTAATTATTCCAAAGGGATATTTACTTGTTTTTCAGCAGCAAAAGCTTCAGAAGAAAAGACGCTGCTGCTTCTCTACCCTCTTCCCACCAGAAAAAAGAAAAGAAAAGTGAGAGTCTCACAGAGGTGAAAAAGCTCACTGAACGCGGACAGCTGTAACAAAAATTTACTTGGCTCTGGTATATTTTCAATCAAGGTTCTTTATTGAGGGACTCTGAAGGGACTTGCAACAAAGGACTGATGCTCATACCTCAAGAGGTATTCTGTTGAGAAAGCGGTATATAGATTGAGAAAGCGGTATATAGATTTTGCTTATATAAATAAATAAGCAATGCCCTTTTTCAAATGAGCAACATTATGTAGAATTCTTAATATGGCCATAATAAAGATTAGACTAGATTGTTGTCCTCTTTGGTTTATATTAAAATTGCACTGAGAGGCGTACTAATTTAATAGTCTGCATAGATAACTTTTTTAAAAAATGTGCTAAGGGTATGTGCTGCAGAATAAGGGCCAGAGCTTATGTGGTATGTAATAAACATCATCACAGTATAATTGATTTAAGCAACCCAGGGACTTTGAGAAGAAAAATAAGATTATCTTTTAAATTATAAATAGTCCACTAATTACTTCTGGCTTTAGATTATCTTTATACAAATCTCATAAAGAGACTGTGATATTTCCCTCGTCTGCAAGAAATCAAAGTGGCCCATGCAACAATTTGCAAGGAAATTATATACTTAAGGTAGAACCAGCCGTCCTACCCAAAGGGATCTGTTAATAATTATGCAAATTCTCTCACCTCAGTATGCACATATTTGCGTAAAATATATCTTGCTGCTATGCATATGATAACGTTTAATGCAGAACAGTTTAAGCAATATAATAAAATGGTAAAGCTTAATGATTCCGAACGTATAACTCAATGACCAAATATAATGGCTTGTATCAATGCAATAGTAAATTCCTATATCCTCTAAAGAGCTGTCAGCTTAATTTGTTTATTTCACACAGTTGATAACTTGCTTGCAATCCTGGCTAACTAGATTTCAAATGGATAGCTGCCTACAGCAATTATTTTAATAAAAGCTGAACATCTTGAGGCAGGGGAAACAATTAAGAGGGTGCTTGTTGGCTTCCCTGTATTTCAATCACTCTAAATTCCTCACTTTGTCCCACAAAAACATGCTCTTCTTCAGTAATTTTGCTTGTGATGATGGACAACAACTAAACCAGAGCATGAAACTGTTGTTTTAATAAAGGCATTCAGGAATGTCTTCTCTTTCCCCAGTTCCACAGCATTTAGGCATGTGCCAGACCATTAGCGCACTTAGCTCAGTGTCGTCTACCCTGATTGGCAATGCCTCTCAAAGATTTCACACAGGAGTCTTCTCCAACTCTGCCCAGAGATGTCAGAGGTTGAATCTGGGACCCTGCACTTGAAATGGATGTGCTCTGTCACCGAGCCCATCCTTTCCTCTTCTGTATGCTGTTGCAAGGAACATAGCAGTCAGAATGACAGAGAAGTGCAAAAGAAGAATGAGTGAAAATACAGTAAAATGTACGCAGGATTAGCAGAGTGCCACCTGGAATAGAACCAGGAATTCTCACTGCTCCTTGCAGTTGCCCCATGTGGAGAGCCACTAGATCTGTGGTTAGTGCAGTATTCTCAGGATCCAAACTGAGCTGACCTTTGGACTTTCCTAGACAAGGTTTCCTGGGCTGAGCAACGCCAAGCAATACATTCCAGCTTGATCCAGCCAAAGCGAAGAATGTGCTTTGGATTTCAATGAGTACGGTATGGACCATTCTTCAACTCTCGCCTATTGAAATCAGTTAAAAGGGCTTAACTTAGTCTGAATTGTAAATTTAGTATTCTCCTGCACATATAGTGTTATCTTGGGGAACACAACCAAGTTATCTCAGTGACAAGGTGGACTGCATAAAGGTAAGTGGGTGTTTGCTTGGGGTGTCATACGCACAAGCGCAACTTGCAATTAGACCCTTGTAGGTGATGCCTACAGAACAGTGAGGCTTTTTCCTCAATAACCGGTGCCTGGGAGTGGGGAATGACAGGGGGTGTTAAGAGGACAGGCCTAGATACACTACGTGGCCAGCCCTTCATCCCGTAAGCTAGGATGAAATACCGGTAAGTGTTGCAAGTGTTGCAGTAAGATTCAACTGCCGGTCTACTTGGCTTCTGCGCATGTGCACCATCTGGTCCATTGTCTCCGGCAGCCAAGCTTGTGTTGGGCCAGCTCTGACAGCCCCATTGCAAAGCTGCTGAAAGTGGGTTGACCAGGGTGGTGGTCAATGTGGACTGAACTACAAGGGTTGGTTGTGGTGAAACACAACTCCCAAGCCCAGCTCAACTAGCAATAAATTCAGTCCACATTTTCACCTCACCAGCTTGAACTGTGAACAAGCCCTCAACCACCATTTTAGCTTAGACAGCAGGAAACATCGCTCCCCAGGAGTCATCAGCTCAGCTTCAAACTCCAAAGCAAAAATGTGGCTAGTAAGCACTCGCTGTGGTTTCATGCAGCATTGTATTGAAGAGCCTTAAATCTGTCTCGTATGCAGCTTTTGGACTTTAGAGCAGATCTAAAGCAGCTAGATTCAGGAAGACCTGGCAACATAACAACATGCAAAACCTTGTACATTTTAGGGTTAAAAAACTGAACCAATTTCTGTAGGATCTCTTTTCAGTAAATTATTCAGCACCATTTAAAACTGCTCAACTGCCAGATTGTACAATCCCCAATGTAACTTTTTGTTAGAAAACAAATGTTTAAAGACAAGCTTGGCTGCAGAAAGTGCTAATGAACTTGCATCTGGTTGGGAGAGGCGTAGCAGCAGGAGCAGAGGGCAAAGGAGATAACGAAACCCTTAACAAGGGAGGCATCAAGTCATAAAAACAGCAACACTTATAAATGACTTCTTTGTTAGCCACAGTGCTGCAGCCCCATCATCTGCGTAGCTAGAGCAAAATGTTGCTGAGAAGGTTGTAATCAGGCTGTTACAGACTGTTTTCACAGCTCTTCATAGGACTAAAACAGCAACTGGAGAATCAGACTCTGGCATCAGATCTTAGTCTAAAAATTTACAAACACCCGATGCAACTGTGATGTGAAATAACAAATACCTGCATGGTGAGGATGAAGAAACAATTTATGGATAACATCCCTGCCACTGTCCTAAGTTCTGAGACTTTCACACTGTTCTACCCTATATATTCTCATTAGCCATCCCATTCCCCAGACAGCGGTATGGGGTGGGGGAGAGAGGCTTGAAGCTTATGCTGCCCCCTCACCCCACAAACAGATTTCCTCATTATTTCCAGAGGGACAGCTATCTTTGTCTCTTGCAGCAAAAGCGGAAGAGCCTTGTGGCATCTTAAAGAGGAGCAAATTGATTACCTCATACATTTTTCTGGATCGCTTTATCAGATGCATGGTTCTGTCCTCAGTTGAAGGTATTTGTAGCTGTGGTGTGTGTGCATATCTATATGTAGGGGAGGAGGTTATAAGCAGAGAAGTCAGAAGGAGATGACAGCTGGAAAAATAAGGACAGTGATAATTACCATACCTTAGTAACAGTAGCTATTTACAAAAAGAACAACCACAAAAAAACATTTTACAATAGAGACATCCTGGAATTGTAAGCCAATTGACACATGTAGTGTGATAAAAATCCATTGCGAGATTCAATCTGCAGCTGATGGTGCTGAACCTCTTGATGTATTGTAATTCAGCAGCCTCCCTGCTGCTGTCTCCCTTTGAAGATCTTTTGTTCAAAGAGGGCCATCTTAAGATTAGTTACAGAGTGTGTGCTGGCAGGCTGCAATGTTTCCCCAATGGCTTTCCATTTCTGAAGACACATTTGTTGCCTCCTCCTTCTGGATATCTGCATTTTACAAAAACAGGCCAAAGGGCATTGTTGGCAAATAATTGTTTACACGTCATCCTTAGATGCTGTGGAGGACATTATCAGGTCCTGTAATAGTGCTGTCAGGGCAGCTTTCTGGGCAGAGCTGGCATCTGGGTCCATAACTCTCTTGAGTGTCATGTTGTCGCTGGCAAATAGCAGGTTTAGGTTAAGAGGCTGTTTGCTGGTAAGTTTTACCCTGTTTGGATTTTTAATTGGATTTTTAAAATGGTTTGTGCTGTGTATTTTCCACCTTGGATAAAGGGCAGGTAAGAAAAATTATGAATGGATGAATGAATGAATGAATGAATGAATGAATGAATGAATGTAGGTCTGGCATCCAAGGCCTGTTAAAAGGAAATGTCATTGTCCAGGACGGACTGTAAATCATTGATGGTACAGCTGAGTGGTCTTAACCGTTGACTGTAAATTACAAGTGGTGGTCATTTTCTCTTCTAGGTCTGTTCTGTAGAAGATTGTTCCTGGGTACCAATCTGACCTTGCTGGCCTGTTTTTTCACTTTGTTTGGTGGGCACTGTAGATTTCATCACAGGTAATCTATAAAACAGTTCTCACAATCTAATGATAAGGAGTTCACATGAAGCATGTATACCGACAGTTAGAACCATAAAATGTGTACAGTCTTTTGTTTACTGTGTACCATACTGTTAAAATTCTTTCTGGAAAAAATACTAATCTTTTATGATTTGTTTGTTGCTGAATTAAATTTTATTCTGAAAAGTCATGCAAGGTGAAACTTTTTTCTAGTGCATATATTGTAATCTCTTACACACAGCTTGCTCTTTAATTAAACAATTAAAAACAATTTTGAACGCAGAAGCAAAACTGAATCCAATATAGGCACAGACTGGAATAAAGATCTCCACTTAAAAGGCTTGTTGGAAAATGATGGTCTTCAATTGGCGCTGAAAAGACAATAGAAATGGTGCCCGTCTGATATGTAACTAGGTAAAAAGGTAAAGGGACCCCTGACCATGAGGTGCAGTCGCGGACAACTCTGGGGTTACAGCGCTCATCTCGCTTTACTGGCTGATGGAGCCGGCGTTTGTCCGCAGACAGCTTCCAGGTCATGTAGCCAGCATGACTAAGCTGCTTCTGGCGAACCAGAGCAGTTCATGGAAACGCCGTTGACCTTCCTGCCAGGAAGCTGCTTCTGCGGGTCATGTGGGAAGCAGCTTAGTCATGCTGGCCACATGACCCACAGACAGCTTCCAGGTCATGTGGCCAGCATGACTAAGCTGCTTCTGGCGAACCAGAGCAGTTCATGGAAACGCCGTTGACCTTCCTGCCGGGAAGCACACTTTTTGGCGTGCTTTCAAACTGCTAGGTTGGTAGGAGCAGGGACTGAACAACAGGAGCTCACCCTGTCACAGGGAATCAAACCACCGACCTTCTGATCGGCAAGCCCAAGTGGCTTAGTGGCTTAGACCACAGCGCCACCCGCATCCCTAGACTAACTAGAATAACTAGAGGGAGCTCCAAAGGGAAGGTGCCACTACACTAAAGGCTCAATTCCAATATCCTGCAGAACAGACCTCTTGATGAAATGATATGGGCAGGAGGCCCTCTCCTATAGAGAACAGTGATGGATACCATGGCACATCCTATATCCTCAAACTACAGATTGATGCCATCTTTGCTAGCTAAAATTATGCCATGTTTAAGAGACTCTCTAACATCTCTCTCTAACCTCTTTCCAAGCTCTTACTCTTGCAAAAATGTTATGAAAAGAAATATTTATTATTTTGAACAAACTAATACTGAGCTATGTTTAAATCTAGGGAAGGAAATATAGCCATATAAATATAATATGTTATGCAAAATGATGGCAAAGCCACAAATATTCAAAACATGGACCTTGAATCTTTTTGCTTCCTTAAAAAGAAAATGCTTCAGAGCTGAAGGGGATAAATTGGCACATGTTTTTGAGCAAGACTGCAGGGAATACTAATAACAAAACATGTAATTAATAGGACTACTATAAATTAAGTTATCCCCCATCAGATGTCTTAGCAAAAACACAGGCATAAAAACAATACACCTCGGCCACATTTTAAAATGACTGAGCTCTAATGTACACAGCCTGCTACATCTGTTATTTTTGTGCCATGTTCCAATCCGTACTGGTGATAAAAGACTGTACAAGACGTAGTAAATTACTGTCTTTTTGATAGGAGACACAGATACAAAATACCAGTCTGCCAAGGAACAAAAGCTCTATAGAATCTAAGGAACTATTTTGTAAGCACTTCAACCATATGCAGATAAAGTACCTGAACAAAAATGATGGGAACACATCAAACTCTAGGACAGAGAGCTTGTGGAATTTAAGTTGTTCGAGATCACTTATGTAAGGGGCAGCCTTTATTCCAAAAGCAGGGGTGGGAAACCTGTGGTCCTCTAAATGTTGCTGAACTTCCACCACCCCCAGACAGCATGTCCAGTAGAAATTATGGGAGTTATAATTCAACTCCACATCTGGAAGACCCCAGATTCCTCCCTAGTCATGCTTTATTCAAAGGAGCTGCCTTCATTCCAGAGCACTTCAATCCCATGATCAATGTTGCTTGTTTCAAATGCTACAATATTAAAGTGCCCTTCATTTCTGAACTGCTTAGTTAGCAGAACTCAGGTATTCATAGGAGTGACACTTCCATTACAGGCTGAATGGTAGAACCATCCCTCAGAATATATATACAGTGGTACTTCGGGTTAAGTACTTAATTCATTCCGGAGGTCTGTTCTTAACCTGAAACTGTTCTTAACCTGAACCACTTTAGCTAATGGGGCTTCCCGCTGCTGCTGGGCCGCCGGAGCACAATTTCTGTTCTCATCCTGAAGCAAAGTTCTTAACCCAAGGTACTATTTCTGGGTTAGCGGAGTCTATAACCTGAAGCATCTGTAACCCAAGGTACCACCGCAATGTGGTCCTAAGGAAGGCCTTCAACCCAGTTGGCATAACTACCTAATCCTTCAGTTAACTATCTCAGCTGTCTTGTTGGATGCCACAAATACTAATACAATGTAGAAAGAAAAAGGAATATAAATCCACCAACAGAAACTGGATTAGAGAGCATGTTGATTTTTGAAACTCGTATACAGTGGTACCTCAGGTTAAGTACTTAATTCGTTCCAGAGGTCCGTTCTTAACCTGAAACTGTTCTTAACCTGAAGCACCACTTTAGTTAATGGGGCCTCCTGCTGCTGCCGTGCCGCCGCTGCACGATTTCTGTTCTCATCCTGAAGGAAAGTTTTTAACCCGAGGTAATATTTCTGGGTTAGCGGAGTCTGTAACCTGAAGCGTATGTAACCTGAAGTGTATGTAACCCGAGGTACCACTGCATGTACAAAATGCAATTATAGACAACTGCAAACTTGTTTAATTTTTACATATAACAACTCACAGCCTGTGGTCTAATAACTTGGCAGGTTTCTCCCACAGAGACGGACTGTTTGCTCCCTGCCCACACTTCACAGTTGGATTACTGGCTGCCTCTGAATCTTCCCACCACCTCCACTCTCCAAAGACAAAAACAAGAGCTGCTAAGAGGAAACAGATCCACTGAGTCTCCATTGACCGTTTACTCAAATTTCCCTTCCATTGCCTGAGTTTGCACTCAGCCTTGTCTCAGCCTGGCTGAGATTTTAGATCCTGCTCCCTTACATGAAGAGCTTCTCAACAGGAACCCTACTGGATCAGGCTTAGGGTCCTTCTAATTAAGCATCATATTTCTAACAGAAACCAGCCTGATACCTGTAGGAAGCGTTCAAACGGGTATGAAGGCAACATCCCTCCCTATTTTATTTCCTGGTGCTTAACGTTAGACTATGTCTGAATACGAAGGTTCCGTTTAGCAATCAGAATTAATAGCCACCAATAGACAAATGGCCCCATTTGGTGCAGAACTGTCATTTCGAGATGTATATACTGGTTACTTAGAATTTGTTTTCTATTAATACTTGAGTGGTTGTCTGTTTCCTCTGTTTCCCACTTCTGTACAGTGGTACCTCGGGTTACATACGCTTCAGGTTACATACGCTTCAGGTTACAGACTCCCCTAACCCAGAAATAGTGCTTCAGGTTAAGAACAGTTTCAGGTTAAGTATGGACCTCCGGAACGAATTAGGTACTTAACCCGAGGTACCACTGTAGTTTGAGAAAAACTGGCAAAGCCACTTTTGGAAAGTGCTACATAAGTGTTCAGTTTTGTGACTCCTGCAGATGTAAAGAAGAAACCTAGGCCTTAATCCCTTCACATTGCTGTGAGAAAATGTCTAAAACAGGAGGTTAAACAGAATCAGTTTATAGGAAGCCTTTATGCATGCTGTTTGAGAAAATGCACTTGTTGCCTCCTGATTCTTTTTAAGGTAAAGCTTATTCTTTTTTAAAAAATGTCAGTACAGTGGTACCTTGGTTCTCAAACCGCTTAGTTATCAAACAAATCAGCTCATGTTCCTGTTTGCAAACGTTTTTCAGAAGCTGAACATCCGACGCGGCTTCCGCTTGAGTGCAGGAAGCTCCTGCAGCCAAACGGAAACCACACCTTGGTTTTCAAATGCACCTTGAATTCCCAGAATGGATTAAATTCGAGAACCAAGATACCACTGTACACTGCTTGCATTGTGTAATTAGTAAAACCTACTTGAAACTTGTTTTGAACAGATCTACTTAAAGTGTTCATTGTAATTTGATGTTTTTAATGATATTTTTAGGGATATCGTTGTGAATTTTGTTCTTATATGTTGTATTCCACATGTATTCCACATTTTAAATGAAAGTGTGGATTATACATTCATAAATTTTTAAAAAAACACCAACCATTTTGCTTTAAAAATAAAAACCTTTCTAGCATATGATTGGCAAAACTGCCAATATTTGTTGACTTTCTCAATTATAATAATTCCAGGTCATACTTATTTTCTGGCCTGACTCATTCTCACTCTTCACTACAGACCATTTAAAGCACATTCAATGCAAATGTAAAGTAAATAGCTTCCCCCAAAGAATCCTGGGAACTGAAATTTGCTAAGGGTGCTGAGACTTTAGCTCTATGAGGGGTAAACTACTATTCCTAGGATTCTTTTGGGAAAGCCATGTGCTTAAAATGTGCAATGGATGTGTTGTAAATCTATGGTGTCAATCTACATGAAGTCCCTTTGCTGAGACAGAACTGAATCTTATAATAACTCATTTTATCTCTTCATTCAGGTGCATGGGCATAGCCGGGGGCAGGCTTTATGTTGCGGGGGGCAGAACTGAGTTATCTGTGATGCACTTGGTCAGTTATTTAAGTATTTTTATTAATTTACTTGATTTTGGGGAAACAGTTGCCCCCCTGCCCCCCTTTGGCTATACCCAGGTTTGTGTGGCTGTGAGTATTTGTGGCTGAAGATAGAAAACAGCACATCCGTCAGACTGAATGTTCATATTGATTTTTAACTGCAGTTTTATCACTTCTTTTATTCGTTACTTTGAATTCTAAGGAATTGCAATTGTTACAACGGTCAGAACAATCACTAAGTGGTCTACCCAGACCCTCAGCAATTTTCAAATTGTCCATGGGGGAAAACATCTGGGAGCAATTGAACTAGGTGGTTAACTTTACAACAGTTACTTAAAATACAAATGTTTACAATATTTGGTTACTGTCATTTTAAATGGTACATCAAATACAAAAGAGGGCTGCTGCAACTAAGAGGATAGTTATGTGACTTTCAGTTCCTTTCCCTTAAAATAGAGGAGGGGGGGCTTTTTTTGGCTCCATGGGCCAGATCCTTATTAAGATCAGTTTCCTTTCCTTCTTGTTTTTCCATCTAAAAATGTATCTGTGCCTGAAAAACTGACTTAATAAAAATAATCTATACAAAAGAGTACCAAAAAAATAATTTTTCATGTGATCAGGGCAGAAGGGAAGAAATCTGTTGTGTGGTTTTTCTTTGATTACTGATGGAATTATGTAACACAATGGACATGAATGGGTATGGATGGATGTATAAATAATAGCTTGTAGACCACCTCCCAGTCGCAGCTGCCTGGAACACTCCCTTGGTTATTTCCCAACATTCCATACTAACAATTATTATTATTTATGTTGAAATACTGCATGACGTATTTTGCCTCCCACCCCCATCCTCACATTTTTCCTAACACGAAGAACCAAAGGAAGAATGGGGCAAAGGCAATAGATGAAAATCCAGCAAGTTACCCACAATGGAATCCAACCGAAAGCAACAGAAAGAGGATTAAGTTGTTCTGACTAAGTTCAGTATCTTTTATTTCATTGGCATTTAGTCATGACTAACTTTTACTGGATTGTGCCCAGGGAAGAGGAAAATCAGTTAAAAGGAGATGACAGACTAAGAGCCAAGAAGATCAATCAATCATACAACAGAAATCCCAGGTGATCCCATAAAGGACATCTTTCTCCTTAATATTAGTTTCCTAGTTTCTGTAGATATTTTTTTTATGACTGGAAACAGTAAAGTTCATAGCTTTTCAATGCAGTAAGCAAATGTGAACTCTGTTCCAGATGCCAGAAGTAATTTATTATAAAATAAATAAGCAAACGTGTCCATGAAGTGACAGACACATCAAATTTATAACACACCATCATCTGCTCTCTGAAAATGGAAAACTAATTTATGCCTTTTTGTCACTTGCTACATTCTTCTTTACTTTCTTAACTTCTGGTGAAGTAAGGTCTTGCCAACATCTGTAGAGGAAGCAGATTTAAACCATTCTCTCCCTGCTTCTGAAAACCAATGCCAGAGACGGCTTAAGTACTTTCATACGGTACATGTGCACTGTGTGTGTCTTGGGCCCGTGCAAGTAAATAAAGCAAAGTGTAAAATCATGATTCATGTCTTTCTTAAATCTGTATCTTTGCTTTGTTGCAAAGCAGCCAGATTTGTTTTCTGGGAGTTTGATGGTTGTTCCTTCTGAATGTGCAAAATGACAAAGATAAGTGTAAGGAGCTGTGATATGCTGAACATTTTGCAAAGCTTGATTGTTACTACAAATGTTCCTGTTTCAGAGGATGCTAAAATATTCACACTCCAAAAACCGACCTTCCACTCCTGCAAATGTTTGCATCTATTTGTCTCCCGGTGTACAGATGCAGTGGTGCAATTTTGTCCTACTTAGAATAATAGAACTGTAGGGACCACAAGGGCCACCTATTCCAACCCCTGCAATACAGGAATATTTTTGCCCAACAATGGGCTCAAACCCATGACCCTAAAGTTAAGAGTCTCATGCTACCCCAGTGGCTTTGAAACAGTTTCTTCACTATAGGATCCCAGCCAATGAGGGATCATATAGTAAACATCTTGATGTTATTGTACCCTGTGGCTAGTCAAATTTACCTATATGAACAGTTTAAGTATTTGTTTCATTTTAATGGATTTTTATTGCATATTGTATGTTATCCTTGTAAATTGCTTCGGGACTTCTTTTGTGCACAGCAATACATAAACTGACTAAATCTAATCCAATCTAATCTATATGTCACTTTCACTGAGAGTAAACAAAGTGTCCCATTGCCCTCACTCTAAATGTGGGAGAAGATGGAACATTTCCTCATTTCCAAGGCTGATGCTTCCTCCCTTGTCACATTGCACTAGTGTTTTCATTGATCTTCAGTGCTATGCCCCCGTCCACCTCTAGCTGTGTGTAGCGAAAATATAATATAGAGAAAACCATAATCAGAGGTCGGAGCGAAACAGTACAAACTTAAGGCTTTTGCAGATGACCTAGTTTTGACCCTACAGGAGCCAGAATCTAGCACAAAAAGGGTATTACAATTGATTCAAGACTTTGGTCGGGTGGCGGGTTTTAAATTAAACAAACAAAAAAGTAAGGTATTGGAAAAAAACTTGACAACTTCAGAGTCAGAAAGGTTTCAGAAAGAGACAGAGTTAAACGTGGTTAAAAAAGTAAAATATCTAGGGGTGAACATAACAGCAAAAAATTTGAATCTATTTAAGGATAATTATGAAAAGTGCTGGTCAGAAATTAAGAGAGATTTAGAAAGTTGGTCAAGACTGAAACTTTCCTTGTTGGGCCGAATTGCTGCTATAAAAATGAATGTATTGCCAAAGATGCTGTTTTTGTTTCAGACTCTACAGATTGTGGACAAAATGGAGTGTTTCGGGAGGTGGCAAAGAGATATTTCGAAATTTGTCTGGCAGGGCAAAAAGCCCAGAATTAAGTTTAAAATACTAACTGATGCTAAAGAAAGAGGGGGGTTTGCCCTGCCAGACTTAAGGCTGTACTATGAATCAGCAGCTTTCTGCTGATTAAAAGATTGGCTGCTTCTTGAAAACACTGATGTTTTAGATTTGGAAGGATTTAACAATGCTTTTGGATGGCATGCATATCTGTGGTATGACAAGGTTAAGATTTACAAGAATTTCAAGAACCATATTGTAAGGAAAGCAGTGTTTAATGTCTGGACAAAATATAAAGACTTATTAGAAAACAAGACCCCAAGAGGCCCTCCTTTTGGGCATTGTTGGCCAGAGGGTGTTAAAGAATGACCGAACATTTTTTATGTATGCAACGACAGCAGCAAGGATACTTGTTGCCAAATATTGGAAAACTCAAGATTTGCCCACGCTGGAAGAATGGCAGATGCAACTGATGGACTACATGGAGCTGGCAGAAATGACCGGCAGAATCCGAGACCTGGGAGAAGAAGCAGTGGAGGAGGATTGGAAGAAATTCAAGGACTATTTACAAAAACACTGTAAACTATATGAGTGTTAAGAAGGATGAGAGATTTGAAAACAACAGGGCACCATAAAGCTAGTTGAAAAGATTATGAGAATGAGTGAATTGTATGAGAATAATAAATTTTGAATAAATACTATGTTAAAATTAGGAGTTTAAGATCTAGATAAAATATTCAAAGTTAGGGACAAAATTTTGAAAATGTGTATAATAAGAATGGAAATAAGGTGATAAGTTGCTGGATAAAGTTTTAATTGGAATGCAGGAGCGGGAGATGTGAGGAGGTCCAAAAATGAAGAAAAGATGGTTATTACAAGATGTTAAATTTTATGTTTGTTTCTTTCTGTCTGTTTTTTTGTTTATTCTGCTATTTTTTCCTTTTTTTTTTTCATTGTATCAATAAAATTCTTAATAATAATAATAATAATAATAAACCATAATCAGATGCACAGCTGAATGAATAGACAGTCATACCTCGGGTTGAATGTGCTTCAGGTTGAGCACGTTACTTCCGGGTTTCGCTGCTTGCGCATGTGCAGACGCTCAAAATGATGTCATGCGCATGCGCAGAAGGGGGCAAAACGAGACCCGTGCATGCGCAGACATGCCGTTGCGTCTTATGTTCCATTCAGGATGTAAACGGGGCTCCGGAACGGATCCCGTTCGCATCCCGAGGTACCACTGTACCTAGATAAGAATGTGTGATTAGGCTAAAGTGAAGAAGCAGTTTCCCATTTGTCTTAGCAGCAGGGACACATTTTCCCAAACATCAGACTCCTTGCAAACAAACAAACAAACAAAGCTGCCCAGGAGGACTCCCCTGCTGTGAGTACCTGCAGGTCCTGTTCCTGCCACTCACCACCTGGCCCTGGGCGGGGCCTGACAGGCCTCATAAGGACGGCTGCCACTGCTGCTGTTGCCGCCCAGGAGAACTCAAAACAGCACAGAGTTCTTTTTAAAATGTTTTTAAAATTTCTTTTTTACCTTTTTAATTCTTTTTGTTGTGGTGGGTGGGATGGATAATAATAATAATAATAATAATAATAATAATAATAATAATAATAATAATAAATTTTATTTATATCCCGCCCTCCCCAGCCGAAGCCGGGCTCAGGGCGGCTGTTTAGTCGGGTTTGAGAATTTGTTTATTTCACATCATATGTAACCAATATATGAAGAAGACTTTACAACCCGAGAAAAGTAACAATGCACATACTTTTGTAAACAAAGAAAGTCTTCAATAATAATTATTTTTTTAAAAAAGAACATCGTCATCGTGGTCAGCAGTGGCGTAGCGTGGGGGGTGCAGGGGGGGCCGGCCGCACCGGGCGCAACATCTGGGGTTAGGGCAAATCCACGGGTTAGGGGGCGCAAATCCACGGGTTGGGGGCGCAAATCCATGGGTTAGGGGGCGCAAATTACTTGCCTTGCCCCGGGTGCTGACAACCCACGCTACGCCACTGGTGGTCAGTAGTGCCAAGCCCTAAAAATGTTTACTGTTTACCTTTTTTAATGAAAGCATGTCAGCATCAGCTGCAGCAGGAATAGGAAAAGTTCAAAAAGTTGTTAAAATAGTTTGAGAATGGCCTAGAATTGATCTTTTAAAAATTGAGAAGTTAATTTGTCACTTTTCTTTTTTGTTGTATTCCTTTCAAAGAGCTTTTTTGTTCAGCCACACAGCTGAAGTGTTCTACAAAGCTAAGGTGTGCTCCACAAATAAGGCCTTTAAGGAAATATGAAACTGCAGTACAACCACAGGGTCCAGTAACATAGCGTTTTGAGTATATTTTTGTGGCAGAATAACAGCACGGAACTATCAGATGAGCTAATAAATTAGTTTGTACTGGAAAGCTCTTCACATACAAGCCTACATGTCAAATCCAAGATTGGGAAAGTCTAGATCAAAGAACCTTGTTGGGGCTTCAGTTAGAGATTCTTGACATGCAAAATCTGTACCCTTATTGTGCTTTGAGATCTTCTACCTACAATGGCAAGGTCGTCACTGAATCGCTTGTTATTGCTGAACTACAACTGGAAAACAGAGTATATGGATATTTCATATCCTGCAAAATCCTTCCTTGGCAGTGTCCCACTTCTTTGCATAAGGGTGCAGAACTGTGTTTGTTTGTTTGTTTGTTTGTTTGTTTGTTTGTTTGTTTGTTGCAATAATAATAATAATTTATTATTTCTACCCCGCCCATCTGGCTGGGTTTGCTAGCCACTCTGGGCAGCTTCCAACAGAATATTAAAATACAATAGTCTATTAAACATTAAAAGCTTCCCTAAACAGGGCTGCCTTCAGATGTCTGGTAGTTGTTTTTCTCTTTGACATCTGATGGGAGGGCGTTCCACAGGGCAGGTGCCACTACCAAGAAGGCCCTCTACTTGGTTCCCTGGAACTTGGCTTCTCGCAGCGAGGGAACCACCAGAAGGTCCCCGGCACTGGACCTCAGTGTCCGGGCAGAACAATGGGGGTGGAGATGCCCCTTCAGGTATACTGGACCAAGGCCGTTTAGGGCTTTAAAGGTCTGCACCAACACTTTGAATTGTGCTCGGAAACATACTGGGAGCCAATGTACAGTAGGTCTTTCAAGATGGGTGTTATGTGGTCTCAGTGGCTGCTCCCAGTCACCAGCCTAGCTGCCGCATTCTGGATTAGTTGTAGTTTCCGGGTCACCTTCAAAGGTAGCCCCACATAGAGCGCATTGCAGTAGTCCAAGCGAGAGATAACTAGAGCATGCACCACTCTGCGGAGACAGTCTGTGGGCAGAATAATGTTGGGGAAGAAGAAAAAGGAGAGGAAGTGGTAAAGTTATATTCTTATACTTAGTGTTTATGTGGGGGGTTTTATGTCAGCATCATTTGGGTAGGTTCTTTTTCTGTTTGTTCATTATGTTTCCTCAATGGTGAAAGTGGTTGGGTGGGGACCCTAGGGCATGGTTGGTTGTGTTTAGTTGGCTGCAGTGAGATTTGTTTGCGTGGTGTGGGGAGTTGTTGGGTCAAGTTAGCCAGATTGTTTGTATGTTGTCGGTGGGTTCTTATTGTCCTGTTGGGCTGCATACGTGATAAAGGTGAGCCATACTGGGGTAAAGGTATCCTCCTCTATTTGTCCCACTGTCACTTTCAGTCTATTGGCTAGCTTTTCTAGTAAGGCTGTTTCCCATACGATTTGGTACCATTGTTTCATGTTCACTCCTGACAGGTCTCTCTCCAGTGTCTGGGAATTGCAGGTGGGCAGAATGCTGTTTCACTCAGGTTCTATTTGCAGGCTCCCTATCTGGTTGGCCACTGTGATAATAGGCTGCTGGACTAAATGGGTCATTGGCTTGATCCAGTAGGGCTCATCTTTCCTTATGAGAAGCACTAGGCCAGGTGACTACAGCCACCACCATCTTTATTCCCTTCAATGCTTCTGGGCCCTGTTCCTAAAGTACATAACATCAGGGCTCAGTAGAATTAGTGGTGGATACTACAACTGCCTCATCCTGCACTTTTTTCTGCACCAGACTGAGTACTGAGCGGCCAGAACTGCCCACCCACCCCATTTCCTGATAAGCTCTCTTTCGTGAGGATTACAATAATATTACTGAGGGCCCCCCCTCAAAATTGATACTAGCAGTGAGTAAATATATGTCAGTTCCTTTAGTACTCAGATGCAACTCAGATTCAAGAATAACAAGGCCAACAGAAACACTAACAATAGCTAATACCAACATGCACCTTATATGCTCTCTGAATATTTTAAAGCTCAAGTAGGTAGATGCATCTGTTTCAGAAATTCCCACTTATAGAGAAGTGAAAAGGTGCGAAAAACAAAAAGGATGATATAACACTTATCTCTCACTTGTTATTGAAATTAAAATGGACCACATCTAAAACAAAGAGCAGCCCTACAAGCTTTATGCTTGGATAATGTAATTCTTATAAGCAAAAGTAAATAAAATTATTTTTTTTTTAAAATAATTTTTATTAAGATTTTCCAAATTAAAACAAATTAAATCCAATTTATAAACTTTTTCCAATAACTAGGACTTCCCCTCCCCACCCCCTCATGTGTTCCAAATCTTCCAAATAAACAATTAGATTCAACAAATTCTTATCCCCAAATTGCAATCATCCTCCATTACCCAATTTAACGTAATTCCCATCCCCCTAAGGTCGATCTATTCCCTTCCACGAGTTTCCCCCTTTAATACAGATAAAAAACAACAACATAGAATTAAATAATAATTTTACAACCTTTGGATTCCAACTTTCCCTCCCCTTTTTCCCTGTTACGTTCCTCCTAGCCCTCCATCTCTAATATCTTCCTGGAGTTCCCCACATTACATTAAACCCATATCCCTCTGATTCTTTGCCAGTCTTATTAATTACGAATGTCCAATCATTTAATTGCGAATGTCCAATCCTAAAAAAAAGTCTATCGAGAAGAGGGTCCATTTCTTCTATCCAGATTTTTATATCCAGGAGTAGAAACTCCAATTTTAATTCCATAAGCTTGTCAAATCTGGATATCCCAAATATCCCCTTTCCCATTTCTGTCCAGTTCTTGTTGTTTCCTTATTCTTGTCGGCCATTCTCCTCCTTTTTGTTTCTCTGTTCTCCCACAGAAATGTTCTTTCTCCAAAAGTTTCTAATATCCCTGCAGAGGCTTGTTGTTCAGGAACAAAACATTACATCATGATCCTTTCATTTTCCAACAGATAGTTCCATTGTTTCCTATAGTGTGTAGACCTCTGTAGACAAAATAATGTTCCATTTCTGCAGTTTCCCAGGAGATTAAAAGTTCTATTCAACTGCACAAGTTTCCTGTCAAAAACACATGCAATATCCCTCAGCTCCTCTAGATGGATTCCCATAACAAAGTTCCCTTCCAAAGCCCATCCACCAGTCCAAATAGCTTGTTTATCCTTATTTGAACAATTTGAAACAATTTATACTCAACTTATATCAAATGTAACCGGCAAAGTCCATAACCAAGTCTCTGTTACATTCTTCCGTTTTGACAGCTCCTTGACGGCTGTCAAAACCTGTCGAAACCTCCGTTACTCTTCTCCAGGCATTTTCACGAATCGCTCCAGGGATTCCGGGGGGGGGGGGGTGTTGCTTTTTAATACAAATTCCACTTTTCTCCTCCGGCTCAATCTTATAAATTTCCCTCGCGAAGTTGCTAATTCGGTGAAATAAGGTTACTCTCGATCTTAGTTATCCATTCCTTTGTTTTGGCTCTTCTACAATTTAGGGGGGGGCTGACTTCCTTTTTTCCACCTCCCCCGTTTGCTCCAAATTTTAAAAATTTGTCCCCTTTTTTTTAGTCCATATTCCAATTACTCACGGGTTCTTCTTTTAGATCCAAATTTTCAATAGAAGAAGTCAGCGCTCTCCGCCGGATGGCATGCGGCTGCGCTCGGCAGGGATAGCAGAGAACTCAAGCACCACGCTTCTCCCCGGCACCCGATCCGGAGCCTTTAAAAAGGCTCCTTCCCGAGTCGGGAGGGCGCTAGCGGTGCCAGCCGAGTCTCCATGTCCACGGCCTCCTCTGGCCGTGGTTTTTAAGGGTCCCCGCATCGCCGGTGCGGTAGGACCCAGCCCCTGCCGAGCAGACTCCCTCCGGAGATCGGAGGGAGTCCGCCATTCGGCGATGGCGCCAACCCGGAAGCCCAAAAGTAAATAAAATTAAATGACGTGTTCCCTCAGTTTGTTTGGGAAGCGTGTTGTCAAATTATGCACAGCACATATAAAACGTTTTACAGTGGCAATATCAAAGCTTACTTGAAGAAAATGGGGGATCTCTATGTTTACTTCAGTTAGATTAGATCCAAGGTGAAGATAGCCATCTTTCTATTAGCCTCCCCTCTGTATGAAGAGAGGGGAGGAAATGTGTATCCAGTTTTTCTGTTTGTCTTACTCTCTGTACACTGACCAATCCACAACATTACAATTCCTGGCCAATTTCTGGCTCATTACTGGCCTCAGTAAGCAGAAGCAGCTGTGATACTTATAGTTTTGTGATCCTTCACCTCATGGGAAACGTAACATAGCAAGCCATTTAGCTGATCTCCACTGCATTTGGACAAGCAAAACAATACAATCAAAGTGGAAAGATTCAGAGAGTTGAAACACTTTCAAAAGCGAGTTGTATTTGTTTTCTCAAAAGGAAAAATAAACTTGGGCTCAGTGGTTACAGGCTGGAGGAGTAGTTGGTGTCAGTCAAATATGTATTATCTAACCAGTTAGATAATTACAAGTACAAGCTAGTGACTCCAAAAGAATTAGGATTGCATAAATCTTGATAATCTTCTAAGGCTAATCCCATCACAGCTTCACTCACTTCTCCCTGACCTATCCAGAGCTCCTTCTGCCTGCCTGCACCACTTCTACAAATCTTTCTTATCAACTGTGATAAACAGAACCTCCATGTGCAGATGCAGTATACCCCTGAAAACCAGTTTCTGGTTTAATAAGGAAATACTATGGCTCTCATACCCTACTTGTAAGCACTCTAGTATTTGGCTGGAAACAGAATGCTGAACTAGACATAGATATACAATCTGCTCAAAGCCAGAAATTGAGTTCAAGGCAGAAATGTGGTGTGAAAGCCAGTTCTACCAAACCACTCATTCAATCTCACATCTCCTGCTGCAAAATCCATTTTACTGATGCTAGGGTGGCGCTGTGGTGTAAACTGAGTCTTGGGTTTGCTGATTGGAAGGTCGGCGGTTCAAATCCCCACAACGGGGTGAGCTCCCATTGTTCAGTCCCAGCTCCTGCCAACCTTGCATAAAAAGATGAGTATTTGGGGGAGGGGAGAGTAAGCTGAAAATAACTGTGAACAGGTGCCTCTCCCATTTGCTCTAAGAAAGAAGGAGCAGACTTATTCTACGGATCCACTACCACTTGTTGATTTGTATGGGAAACAATTCAGATTACTTTTGGTATCTTCACTTGTAATTAGCAAATTACATTCTTTGTGCTTTAATTTACTAACTCTTTTTATCCTATCCCAAGCGCAAGAATTAGGAGATATTAGAATATAAAAAGTTCATTTTCTCCAAAGTTCACAATGCACTTTGGGTTTCATTCAAGAGGGTTTTTCCATTTTTTCATCCTGACCAGTATAATCCATTTTGATGTCTTCTTCTCTGATACACCACAGGCCAGGTGTGAGGCCCCTTTGGCCCTCCTGATGTTGCTGAACTACAACTCCCATCAAACACAGTAAGCATGGCCAATAGCCAGGGAGCTATTGTCTGGAAAACCAAAGGCTGCCCACACCTGGCATATACAATTAATAACACAAATTCCTGCCAACTACTCATTACTATGCCCCATGGTTTAAAATACACCACATTCTACCAACCAGCTTAAATCTGTCCCCACATGCATATCACCTAACATCCCACACAGGGGTCCCCAAACAGCATTGTGTGGTAACTTGTAACATAACAGCAAGTATGGAAGAAGGATGTGGTAAAGGAAATAAATCAACTTTCTCAGACTTGATGACAAGAAACATCTAGGCCTTTAGAAGTTTGTCTTTTTATATGCTTCTTCACAGATTAGATCTGTCTTTTTTCTCAGGTTTCTTTTGTTCCAAAACCATTGTCCTCAGCCCTCAACCACGCATAATCTGCCTGACATCCTCTGAAACACAGCATCATATAGGATGATACGCAATTGGAATCAACCTTTCTTTACAACAAGTACTGTATTTTAATCAAGAGTTTTGATCATATACTTCAAGTTACAAAAATATAAGCAAAAATAGCTAAAGACAATCCGTTCCTCTGAGGATTTTTGTATTTCCATCTTCCTTCTGCTCAGAGGGGGGAGAACTTTTAGTTCCTATACTTGATTAAGGGATAGCTAATAGTCTGAAGACAAATTATCCAGTTATACTTAAAAGGTAAGGGTCCCAAGTATGGAGAAGGTTCTCCTTTTTGCCCCACTATTTTACTGATTTCTTGACACTAAATACTGATTTATTTTATACGCCAGAATTTTGGTGAAGCCATCAAAACATGTTATTCATACCACCCACTTCATCCTTAATATATTTTATCTTTATTCTTTAGGATGCTGCTTACTTTGTATAGTACTTGAAAATGGTGAAGCTTACTGATTTCACATTGTTATTCAAGGGTAACTCTCCCTCCCCATTGTGGTTCACTTGATTGTGAAACTGCTTTCTGGCAAAGGAGAGGAGGAGCAGCAGAAGATGCTTGAAAAGAAAACTGAGAAAGATTACTATGATGTTGAACAGCGCTTGTCACGTTTGCATTTTTGGATAATTAATGTTTTTGACTAATTTTATGAACAAGTATAATCTCGTATTTCAGTGCTTCTGAACAAATTACGAAGTCAAACACAACATTTCTGTACACCTTTACATTATTTAAATCCCCTACGCTTTGCTTAAAGATTCTTCTTCCCAGTGGAAATTAGATACTAATTACTTTTGGTGAGGAATCTTTTTTTTTTTTTAATAGAAGGTACTTCTTCTGTTTATTTATATTTATAGCCATGTACTAAAAAATGTTCTCCAATGCTATGCTGTTAGCAGTGACACTTATTGAGTAAAGTGATGTTAAAAAAAAATCAAAAGTATACTTCAAACATATCACAGTAAAAATAAACTTCTAATACACTTGTCTCCCAACAAAGATCACCACCAAACCCATCCCCATTCCCGCTATTATGTACTGTAATTCTGAAAGGTTCTGCCTCAGTATGCTGTGCTGACTTTATAATAGCCTGTTCAACAGTGTTTTTGAAAACAGAGTATTATTTTGGTTAGAAATAGACTAGGGAAACATCACTGTACTGTTGTATTAATAACAGTTCAAAATTAAGCTTCCAGCTGCAGCACATGATATGGCAGCCTCTAAAGCACTTTAGTGTGTGTTGGGGGGGTGCAGTCAAGGAACACATCTCTCCCATGCTAGTTAAATCTTCTGGAATCCCTGAGAAAAAAGAGCTGAATCAGGAAGAATGACCATTCTAGTTCCAGACAAGATTAAAATTTGCATGTATTTAAAATAATTATGACACCCATAGAATTCAACACAATAACAAACAATATAATCTTAATATTTTGCAAACTTCCATACACAACAGCCTAGGCTATAAAAAAATATATCCAAACAGATGGCAAACTGAAGTTGAGACACAAGAGGTTTGCCCAGTGCCATCCAGCAAGTCTCAAATGCCCACACCTAACAGTCTGTCCTCTTGTCCATGTTGCCTTTGTCTTGCATCTGGGGCTTTCAGCCACCTGCTTAATTTTGGTTGCAGCTTCTGAAAACTGACTCTGCCTAGTTTATTCTGTCATTCAACTGTTTATTTATTCAGTCAAAAGTTCTGTAGTCTAATTCAGACATTATATTTTGTCATCAGGGAGGGAAGTAACTAACAATCATCTTTTCCATCATTGATTTTCCATGCAGCTGCACATGTGTGGAACAAATTTGTTCTTACCTCTTGCAAATATGAAGAGATGGCCTGCATAGAAAGAGTTCATCTCAAGGTAGGTGGACTGACTTTCCATTCTGCCCAATTATTCTTCACTGCTTTTCTTTCAACTGCTTTCCCAATATTGGGGTCAGGGGTCAGCACTGTGGCACAGCTACCTTCAAGCCTGATATTCAAGAAGGCCCACTTGGGATGTTGGGGGCTTTGCTGGCTGAGTAGGGGTTCTGCTCTCTGCCAGGCACAACACCATCACTTATCGTACTCTGACTCAAAACATACTCTCCAACATTTTTTCGATGAAAATAGGGATGTCCTATTCCATAATGATGATTTTATTATTGATACCCCGACCATGTGACTGAGTTGCCTCAGACACTCTGGGTGGCTTCCAACATATATAAAAACATAGTAAAACATTTAAAAACTTCCGTATACAAGACTGCCTTCAGATATCTTTTAAAAATTTAATTGTTACTTATCTCCTTGGATCGGGGAAGGGGGTTGCATAACTCCATACCCTCCAACATTTCTCCAATGAAAATAGGGACGTTCTAAGGAAAAGCGGGACTTTCTGGGATCAAATCAGAAACCGGGACAGCTTCTGTAAATACAGGACTATCCCTAGAAAATAAAGACACTTGGAGAATCTGCAAAATGCAGGGTGGTACAAAGGCACCGCTCAGAGAGAGGGGCCTCTGCTCATTTCCTTACTCTCTTTCTCTAGGGTGGCACAATCCCTATTTTTGATTATTTATTTAACAACATTTCTATACGGCTTGATTGTGGGAGGGAAACCTCAAAACGAAAGCGATAGGGAAGTGAGCACAATCTGTGCTTGTGCAAGGTGTAGCCACCTCATCTTCTCGTGTTCTCACTTGCGTACTCTCTGGGTGGTGCACTGGTGGAGCTATGGGGCCCAACCCTCCCTATTGTGCCACCCACAAAGAAAGAGAGGGTGAGAGAGCAGAACAGGTAGATAGATGATCCTGCAGCAGCAAAAGCTTTTGCTTGCTCACGCTGCTTGCACCAGAGAGTCTGGACAAGCTGATAGAGCCTCTCTCTGTGTGTACGGTATTTACACAGGCAAAAAATCAGAAGCAACAACTGCCATTGCTTGCCACCGTTACTTGCCCAGCCAGCCTTGGCATGCTACTAAGTAAGGGTGAAGACAATTATTCAGGAGCATCAACTGTTCCCACAAGGATCAGCCTCTTCCTCCTTCTCTGTCTTGTGTGCCCTCATTAAAGGCAGCACTGCAAGCGAAACTGAACCAAATCTCCACACCACTTCTTGCCCACTTGCCCTTGATCTCTGGGCTGCATACTGGGGAGGAAGGGGCAAAAAAATGGCTGCAAGGAGCAAGCGCTGCTCTTCCTCTACCTAATGATTCTCTGCTCTCTGGGCAGAGTTACCGAGCGAGCAGAAATTGCCACCGCTGCCTATACTTGGTTGTCTCTTTCCTGGCAGCACAGCACGGAGGACCCTCACTGTTTCACCCAAAGAGCGCTAAAGCACCCCAAGGGCTGGCCCGATACATTTTGACACCTGAGGCAGACCTGAAAACGGCTTCCCCCACAGCCGCCAGGGAAGATCTATAGCCGTGGTTCCCAACGTGGGGCACATGCCCCACAAGGGGGCAATTTGATTTTTAAGCGGGGCAATTCGAGAATGACTTAACAGTTTTTTTTTATTTTGTTGCATTTCTTATGGTTCTACTTATCTTGAGGTGAGTTCAAATTGTATTTTAAATTTGTTAGGTACCTAAACTGTATAGTAATCAAAATGACCAAAGTGTTACAGAAAAAGCTTCCGTTAAAATTATTTTATATTTGTGCATTTCAGTTCCCTTCTTTTATGTTTTGAAGCTTTATTTGCTATTTTTCATATTCTTTTTATTATTAACAATTTCTTGGTGATTTCTTCCTCAGTACTTCAACTGTCCTTTTGTTCTTTTATGTTTCTCATTCATGGATGTCATGTTCTTTGGAAGATTGTTTAGACCAAGTTAATGGCCTTTTAGACTTCCTCCATGTGAATAGGAGTTCACTTTTTGAATAATAAGAATTGTATGTCGGGGGGGGGGGCATCAGGATTTTAGAGATGCTTAGGTTAGGCATGGCCAAAAAAAGGTTGGGAACCACTGATCTACATCAAGAACAATGGGGACAAGGGAGCCATTAGGATCTCCTGAGGCAGTCACCTCACCCCGGTGGGCCTTGCTTCTTGTACAACCAGCCACCCCTGTCTTCTGAGGCATCTAGGTGGCCGCCATGACAGAACAGGGGGTCTGGCCTCGGTGGGACCCAGCAGGTCCTTCTTGTGCTAGTCAGAGATGGCAGCTCTCTCAGATCAGACCCCCTTCCACACCTCAGGGACATACAGGCAGTACAGTGGTACCTCAGGTTACATACGCTTCAGGTTACAGACTCCGCTAACCTCGGGTTAAGAACTTTGCTTCAGGATGAGAACAGAAATCGTGCTCCTCCGGTGGGAGGCCCCATTAGCTAAAGTGGTGCTTCAGGTTAAGAACAGTTTCAGGTTAAGAACGGACCTCGGGAACGAATTAAGTACTTAACCTGAGGTACCACTGTAGACCCTTCCAAGTGTCCCTATTTCCCAGGGACAGTCCTGGAATTCTGGAATGTCTTGCTTTTCCTCAGGATGTCTTTAATTTTCCTCAGAGAAATGCTGGAGTTGTTGGACGTCCCTATTTTCACCTGAGGAGAAATGTTTGGAGTTACGCAGCCACAGAGCCAAGGAGATAGGCAACAATAAAACCTTTATAAGTCACCCAAAGGCAGAAACTTTTAAAAAAATGTTTCATATTTTATTTATGTATATATATGTGTGTGTGTGTACTGTATCTTTGTTGTTGTTTAGTCGTTTCTGACTCTTTGTGACCCCATAGACCAAAGCACGCCAGACGCCAGACTGTATCTGTACTGTGTCTACATCACCTCCAACTTTTACATATATATATATATATATATATATATATATATATATATCCAAGTTTGTATATATAACATATATATATGTGTGTGTTGGAGGTGTAGACCGCTAAATAGTCGCTTTGCTCCAAGATATCCTTGGTTGGTCTCTGTTCTTCTCCGACCGATAGAAAACCTTAGTGGTCTCTATACGGGCTCCTTGGTGAACCTCATACAGGGAAAGGAACAAATTTTATTTCTATAACAGGCCACCCAGAGTGGCTGAGGTAACTCGTTCAGATGGAGGGGGTTGTTGTTAAGTATTTTCATCGGTGTGAGAGAGAGAGAGAGAGGCTGAGAGAAAAGTGGAAGACGTCTCCTGGAAGAGGACTGTGGGCTCTGGAGGTCGAGCAAGCAAACGCCCCCTCTCCCCCCCTCCGCCCTTAAACTGGCGCCCTCGCACGCCACGCTTCCCAACCGCCCTCAGCCCGCCGCTGGGGAGTCGGCGGCGGCCTCCTGGCCACGCCCCTTCCCCGCCGCTCACCGCGGCTCTGCCCACTCAGCACCTCGCTCCCTTTTCCTTTCTCCTGCGCTTACCCAGCCTCCTCCTCCTCCTCCTCCCCTCAGCCTCCCTTTCCCTTTAAAACTCGTGCTTCCCCTGCCCCCGCCCTGCGGCCGCGCGCGCAGGCGCGTTCTCTCTCTCTCTCTCATTCCCCTCCCGCCCCCACCACTCCACTCGCTCCCGGCTCCTCAGCGACTTCGCCTCAGCTCCGTCATTCTGCGAAGCCAGCAACCCAAAGCGCGCCTCCTGTTCTTCCCCCTCCTCGCTTCGAACTCCGGGCTTAATTGGCCCAGTCGGGAGCGCGCGCGCGGGCGCGCGGCGGCTGGTTTACTTTTCTTCAGGCGGCGGCGGCGGCGGCGGTGGAGGAAGCAGCAGCAGCAGCAGCAGCAGCAGCAGCTGGAGAAGTCACCGCCGAGGGAGGGTGGAAGGAGGAGGAGGAGGAAGAAGAAGAAGAAGAAGAAGAAGAAGAAGAAGAGTGTCGGGCGCGCATGTCTCGCTGACCGGCGCTGAAGAGGAACTCCCCCACCCCCTTCACCTCCCGATCCCCCCCCCAACCCAGCCCAACCCTGCTGGGCGCCCCCTCCTCGCGACGAGGATTTGACACGCCGAAGCTGGAGAGCCAGAGACCCGCGCCTGCCCTTCCTCCCACAGGTAAAAGCGCTTCTCTTCCTCCACACGCTCCCCAGCCCCACTCCTCAAAGTGCCCCCCCTCCTCAAACACAGCTGCCGCCCCCCTTCACTACGAAGCCCTGCTCTCGCCTCCCCCCCCCCCGCGCGTTGCCCACCATGATGCTTTATTGCCCAGGAGGCAGGACACCCCCCCTTAAACCAGCCCCCCCCAGTGGTTTCATTGGGTGGGGGTGGTTCCATCCAGGATTCTCCCCAGGTTCCAGTTAACCCCCCCCCCCAATCCTTTCTGTTTAGCCCATGTTTCGATGCTGGCAAAATAAGTATTTGCGCTAAGGAGTCCTCCCCACCTCACCTCCCTTGTTCCTTTTTTTTTTGCCCAGTTCTAGGGCAAATATTTCTCCTCTTCACCATCCCCCCTCTGCTCCTTGTGCTGAATTCTTCACCATCCATTCCTCTGCTTGCCAGGCTGCCCCCCCCCTTCAGTAGATTCAGAGAGTTGGAAGGGACCCCAAGGGTCTTCTAGTCCAACCCCCTGCAATGCAGGAATCTCTGCTAAAGCAACCATGACAGATGACCACCCGGCCTCTCCTTAAAAAACCTCATGACCATCCTGTTAATACCCTCTCGCCACCTTTTAGTTGGGAAGGGGGAAAGGTGGGTCTTGAACCCCCAATCCTGCTGGGCTCGGTTGAGGTGTTAATTCTGACCCACAATAGTGGCTTTGTGTGCTTCAGTACTGTATGTTGAGGCACCTGAACCGAATGGCTTCTGTTCCTTGGAGATACACTTATATGGCAGACACTCCTTTCCTTTTCTCATGCAGCACATCTCCTGTTTTAGGACCTCCTACCTCACCACAACAAAAATACTGCTGTTGCCTGTTCAACTTCCTGTGGCAGACGCCCCCTCTAAACTAGTTTTTGCTACAGCATCCCTGACCCACCCAAGCAATAGTTTCCATGTTCTGCTTTTATCATAGCTGTGTCGTGTCTAGTTCTAAAACAGGGCATGTCCCCTAATATATGACCCTTTCCACAGCCTTTTAGTCACTGGCCCTGATACTCTGCAGTAGGCAAACCCTCTGCACAGTGTCCTTCCGAAAGTTCTTAATCCTCTCAATAAGTCCTTTGTCCTCCTAGCTGCTCATAGTTTCTCAAAATATAGGCCGTCAGAAATGCTGTTTGGGTGCTTTATTGTGCTCATCGCTAACCTGACCTCATCAACTAAAGTTTTGTCCCCTGAAAGATCCACTTTATAAAAGAAATGGTACCACTCTCAAGTTTAGCTACACACACACCTCTTCCCAATATAACAAATATTCTCTACAATAATTCCATCACTCTGAGCCAAAGCTCTCGTTAGGATAACTATGGCAAGGACTGCCTTAGATGTGACCAACTTTCTATATGATTATCACTTACAGGAAATTATATGACTGTGTGTATGTGTGTATGTGTGTGTGCACGCACACACATGTCTGTGTCATCTAAGGTGATGGATAGACTGTTTTATCGCATGGAACTCTCATGTCATGCTAATGAAGGAAACATTGCATATTTGTAATGGCTAATAGCCACGTGTGTGGATTCTTACACCCAAGAGGTTCTGTATTGGAAATTCATCATGTAGAACTCAGTGTTTGTTCCCACTTCCTGAGAAAATCCTCCATATAATATACCACAGCCATCAAGTGTCCTGTCATAACTCAGTCATTACTGTCCTTCTGTGCTCTTGGTGTGCTGCTTTTCATCATCACCAGTAATACCCCAGTAACTTCTTCATTGCACCATACTACTGACTCAGCCAGATATATTTCTCTTCCTTAAAACAAAAGGCCATCCCCTTGAGATTTTTGCATTGTTCCCATCATTCTCCCTATTCTTGTTGCTTAGCCTTCTATTTTCATTGTTAAAATAAATGGAACCACCAGACCTATTTTTGAATCCAGTTTCTCCCAGGTTGCTCTGCTATTGCTGGTGTCACTGTCCCATTAGCATTTACCTTCTTTGTCCTAACTGCCCCTATTCCATATGCACAAAGTAAATTATCTTTTTCCTTCCAGTTAGCGAGAGAAATGCGTTATTGAGAAGTACAGCACCAATTGCTCTCCTTCATTATTACTGTCTTAAGTTCTCCAGAAGAGGAGGTGGTCAAGGAACTTCCCCCTTTCCTGCCCCTCACTCAAAACATGTAGCGAGAACAAGTCTGTAGGCTTTTGTATGCTTAGCAGCATCTTCTTTGTAGCAAAGAAATATCTCATACCTCCCACCCACTCCTTTTTCTGGAATGTCTCCAATATGTATCCCAGGCCTGCCTCAAGCCTCTCTTTTTGGTTGGAAAAAAACCACACCGTCTCCTTCCTTCCATCGTCCACTGTCTATGTTTCCCCTATTTCATTTTGCTACATTTTATGTAGCAAACCACCCTGGTTTTCTCTTGTTTCTGCCTTTCCAAGAAAGTGCCTGAGAAGGAGAGGATGTCACATTTTAAAAGTGTCCATTTCAACCTCTTGCCATTTCCACTACTGCATAATTATGTCTATGACATGTGGCTCCCCACCCCCTCTGGGGAAATAGAAAAATAAGTGACTTGTATGTATCTATTCTGTGTGTCTGTATCAGTCCAGAGCAGCTGCTTCAGTCTCTTTCTCCCCCTTCGCCCCCCGCCATACATTACAAACCTTGGCCTCGTTGGTTATAAACCATATTCCCCTGTTCTCCTACTCTCCCCTCCCCAATGTTTTGATCATTTCACCCTGATTGGCTTCTAATGAAGATGAAGTGAGGTAATGCTTGCTGCTGCTTTTCACGAACCCAGCAGAAATGTTCAATTCATCTTCGCTTATATGAAATTAAAGGCTGCTGTAGAAGACATCATCAGTGTCTTTCCTTGCCATTTGAATCCCAGTTTCTAAGGTTCTATTTATTCTTCCTTGAGTTGAGTGGGGAGTAAGGTAGAAAGGGAGAGGACTTGAAGCCCCAGTTCTGTGCATTTTTATGTAAGTTCGTAGACAGCCCAGATACTTTCATACTCATGTTTCTCCTTCATTATCTTGTAGTCTTGGAAAGACTTTAACCTCTCTGACCCTTGTGCATCCCTATGTGTTTCTCTTACCAGACGCTTAAAAGCCTTTCTCTGGATGTGGAGTAATTTAATAGAAAAGGGATTTAGGCAGTGTCTCTCCCCCCCCCCATTTTTTATGTTTATTGCACTATGACACAACCTTGAGGCTACTTGATTGTGTGTGGTATTAATAACGGCAATAAAATACTTTCCTACAGTGTCACTCTCCCCTGTTGATTTTCAGATTGTTTGTTGTTTTGTTTATTTTCTTTTCTTTTGACCACATGCAAAAGGTTAAACTTCACAGGCTAAATATGTTTTTATCCCAGTTATATTTAGCTCTAAGCACCTTCAAATAAAATATAACTTGACGTGTAGTTTAAATGTTTGCAGTATATACCATGGAAGTGTGTGTGAGAGTGTGTGTGTGTGTGTGAGAGAGAGAGAGAGAGAGAGACATCTCATGACAGATTAAAACATTTATTTTCTGTTGTAAAAACTGGCATTACTTGTTAAAGTAATGATATGTTATGGACTGCTGCTGTTATGCATTTATCTGATGAATGGTAACCTGAACTTCTGGAATACAATATAGTTCTTTTTCAACAGCAGTAATATTTATAGTACAATTGTTAGAGCAAACGTGTGCTTGGAATTCACTAAAAGGGTTACTGATGTTTTTCTGGTAAGTCACTCCGAAATATGTGCATGTTGTGCCATCATTCCTTTCAAAATGTGTTATGTAAAAGATCAATAGTTTTTAGGAAAGAATAGCTAAAATAGGAAGGCAACTCTGTAACCTTTCCTCATATTTTTTTTAAAAAATATTTTCTAGGGCTATCACTTGATTGATACAGTCTTAGCAGACTGAAATAAATTTGTATATGAGAAAATAGTTGTAAAGGAAGAAAAGCCATAATCTGAAGCACACAGAATAAGCTGTTGCATTCTCACACAAAGAGAATAACTCTTTTAAAGTGTTTCTTGTCGTTTGATTTGTCACTGATAGCTTGTGTTAACAATTATATTTAAAATCTGCCTCATTCATCTGCTGTGCCTTTGCAGTGGATCAAAATGTTTTTAATTTAATTGATTGACTTAAGTGTAGCCCAAATATTTCCTTTATTTTTAAAAAAATAAAATAAAACAAGGATTCAACTGATTCCTGTAACCCAAATCCTGTAACATTTTTGACATAAAAATGCTAGTCTTATGCTACTTTTTAATCAATGGTTGTAAAAAAAAATATATGTTGCTTGATCTGGTCATTGTTGCTTAATGTCTTAAATCCTAAGCCAATTTTGCTTGCAAGTAAGGGCTTGTACAGATGAGGCAGCTCAGTAGAAATTACTCACTTACTGACTTCCAGGTACCGTACTATTGGTGCCCACATCGTGGCAAAATCAAAAGACATCATAATCCAACAAGGAGCGGGGATTGCAGTGTATGTGTTTTTAGAGAAATACTGTAATCTAAATTGCTCCCCCTGCCTCCCTGGGCAGTATTTTGTATTTGTGGCAAATATTGCAGGATGTTTACAAATTGCCTATTGTTGTTTCTCACCATGAGTAAGAGGGGCAGTGAAAGAAGTGTACTGTCTTGCTGTGGGAGAGGAGACGATGCTAGATTTTTCTTGCTTGACCCATATCCATCATGGCTGGCAATAGCTTGCTGTGAAGAAACAGTGGCCTGGTTCCAAAAGTTAATTTCCTCATCTTATATAGGGTATTTTTATCCTGTCTTTCAATCTCACAAAAGATTCCCAAGGTGGCTTTCCAATTAAAACATAAGTCTTAAAGAAAAGAAAATGGCAGAATCTGCCTAAAATCGGATTAAAATTAACAGTGATAAAACACTTGTAAGAGGAAACATTACAATTCACTTAGATAGGCACCGTTTCCATATACGTTGCAAGAAGCTCTTGTAGATTACTGATTTTTATAAAAAAAAAAACTATGTCCTTCTGATTCTATATGAAGGTTGCAAATTTCACTGTTTTAACCAAAGTGGAAGAGCAGTTGGTGGTACTGTTGATTCAGACTCTTATTGGTGAAAAGGATTTTCTGTATCTGCTTCCACCTGGTTTCTAACCAGGTTTTGGGAATAAGACCCACTTTACTGTTCTTGTAAACTCTTTTGCTTTGAGGAAAAGTTAAGAGGCATGTTCCTGTTTACTCTTAAGAACTTTCTGATAAAGCAATCATACCCTTCTGGTTTAGCCTCAGGTGCTGGGAGCTGGAGTCAATACATTGCAGTTGCTCTGTTATTTCCCAAGTACATTTCAGAGGCTGGCACTGGGAGATTACTATTTTACTGTATGCAGAGTTATTCAGATCCTTGTTGCTACAGGGTTCCACATTCGTGTGTACCTTATGATGTAATTAACGGTCCTCTCTACCAGTTTTTGGAGGGACCAGAAAGGGGCTTAAATCCAACAAAGTCCATCAGATTGGATAGTCTGCACATTATTCACATGATTCCCCAACCAATACAGCTTGTTACATCTATGTACCTCATGATCTCATTATTAGTCCAAGGAAAGAGTTTTGGGGTTGCCTTACTAAAAGCTCTTGCAGTTGTGAGTAAGACAGGCAATTTTGGAAATGCTACAACATTGTAAGACGTCAAGATGGCAAAAACTTTTGTATCATGACATGCATTTTTTGACACTTGCTCTTGGACTATTGGGTTTAAAGATAAAATAAAAACCAAATGTGCCCACCCCACCTCCCATTCAAATCAGAACCACAGGTGAGACTTAAGCTTTTCCTCCCCTACAGTGTTTTTGGATATATCACCCCTGTGTGGCAACTTGTAATAGTCAAACTCCCCCAGGTTTACAGGGGTGTCCAGAGCTAAGTCTTGTCCTTGTTGGATGAATTTTAGTTGTTCAGGCATGAGAATGTTATGTACAATATTATTAGACACGTACAGCCTGCCACCTGCATGCTTGACCTTTGCTTCTCTTGGCTCAGTGATGGAATGACTGTCTCTAACCAGGAGCTGGAAAATGCTCCTTATGAGACTGAGTTGCCCTTAAGGAGGCAGTTGTGAGGCAGAAAAAAAATATTCCTGGACCTGGAAGGTTGTAATCGGTGTTAGAAACTGAGATGTGAAAGCTAGGAGCTAAATGGCACCTTAAGCATAGGTTATGGGCACAACAACGGAATGTCTAGGCACCTTTTTTATAACAAGAATACAAAGCAGAAAATGAATGAACTCCGTTTCTTTCACTCTGCAGTTTTAATCTGAAATCTTAGGCACAGTGCTGTGCCCAGAGCTCAGAAACTGCTTGTGCTAATGAAATCCTGTTGCAAAATGTGCCTAGAACAATGGGAGTTTCGAACGCTGGTTGTAATAACTACCAGCTTGCTAAATTTCTTTTCCAAGGAAACAGTTTAAGAGCCAGGGAGATGGTGCAATTCCATTATCACTTGGAAGAGACTAACTATTTGGACCCATTTTGTTGAGTTTTAGACCCAATTTTGGCTTTGAAAGCACTTTAGCCATCCTGATACATTATCTGTGCTGGGGAAGAGACAGGATGAATGCAGCTCTTTTACTCATCTGCATCTCTTAGCAGCTTTTAATACCATCATGGTATCTTTCCAATAGGCTGTCTTGGGTTGTATCATATTTTATCTTTATGATGCTTTATTTTGAAGTTTTTGTAAGTTGCCCTGTTAAATTTTACTGATGGGTAGAATAGAAGTTCTGTTAATAAATAAAAAATAAATCCAGTCAAAATAAAAATAAAGCTCAGTCAAAAACTGATCTATCCACTGTTCTACCCTGCCTTCCTATAAAATTAGAATTGGTATTGCTCAGTCTTAAAGTAGTCCAACTTGTACCCTGCTGTGCAGTTTGAGATTCTTGGCTTTTATATATTGCTATATTAATGTCCCTTGTAGATTACAGATCTAACCAAAGTTAAAACATACTGTATTTACTATGTTTCAGTAATAACGTTAAGAATATGTTTAAATGCTATGATCTGAAATAGCTTAACTTTAGTTGGATTGTGCCCAGGAAGTTTTTAAAAATACTGTACCAGATTGTTGTAACTAATGCAGGTTGATCCTAAGCATGTTTATTCAGAAGTACCATTGTGTCCAGTAGGAGAAAGTGTACATAAGATTGTAATCTTGGTGTTATTTAAAGGTACTGTAGGGCTTCCATCCAAATTTAAGTGAATCTAAATCTCTACATTTTTAGGCCTTTCTTTTAGGTGCCAGCTTCTTGCTGTTTGCAGCTGTGAGTTTAAGGCAGACATGTGAGAGATATTAAAACACTAGGTTTTACATATAGAGTACTGTACTAGGTTGAAGATTATTGATCAAGTGAGGCTGCCTTCTAATTTCAGGTGCATGTTACATGAACACACTCAGAATCATGCTTTTTATTACTTAGGATATTCTGAGGGCTATCTCCTAAAAATAAAATAAAAACAAAACAAAAACAAATTGAAAAGAGTCTTCACCATAGAAGAAGTTGAAGAAAGAGTCTGGAGATTAGCATAGGTATTGGCTTGTGTTGAGTATTAAGTTAGGTCAAATCTTTTTGCTCTTATTTGAGGAAAGAGAATCCCTGTACATGTTATCCCAAAGAATGGAAAATAGTCTATTTGATTAAGGAAATAGATTAGGGTTGCTATATTTCAGAAAGTGACGGACGAAAAAGTTGTCAACCCTAAAATAGATAAGGTGATTATTATAAGTTACTTGCTAAAACAATAACTCTGTAGTGTTACTTCAGGCTTCTAATTTATATATTTAGCATTAGCTCTCCTTTCATTACCCTTCTTTTCACAATAGTTGCTTATCCTATCTGAATTTTTTTGTTTTTTTATCTAATACAAGTGAAGACATATAAGGATAAAAGTGGAATGCATATAAATGAAGTATTTTTCACATTGTGACATTGGAACAAAAATCCCAAGATTATTATTGAAGAGTTTTGTTCACTTTTAAAAGCAGCATTACAAAGCAGTATACGAACAAGAGCAAGGCAAGATGATCCTTTACAAACCCTGGCCCCAAAATGTAAAGATCAAGACCAACACTTCAAATTATGACCAGAAGTTTAATGTGGCTGGTGCAGTTGGTTTAAAATTGGTGTTAGGTTCTCAAATTTCCTTGCTTTCCACCATGTCCTTGCTTCCCAGCATCTGGATCATCTTAAGAGGCAACCCCATGTGCATTGTAGGTATGCTTGGAGATAACTAGTATGTGGATAACTTAGGCCAATGTGTGACTCCCGCTTATAGGGTTGCAGCCAGCATACAAGCTGGACTTGCTGCCTGTGTCTCACTAGACAATTACAAGTTTACAGCAGCTTTGCTAACCTGGTACCATCCATAGGTTTTGAATGATAATTCCATTGCCTGCCCATGATGGAGGGGAGTTGTCCAACACACCTGGAGATTGCCAGGTTGGGAAAAGCCGGTCTTGGAGTACCCCAAACTTCCCAACTCACAGATTTTTTGTCTTCCCAAGATGAATTTCAGCTTCGGCTACCCAGATACATTTCCTAAAAATTCTGTTGCCTCCCTTGGATTCTTAGGTTGAAAAAAAGTGATGCAGCTGTATGTCATCTGCATGATAGTGACATCACAGTCCAAACCTCTGGATGCTTTCCCTCTCCCAATGGCTTCATAATTTGTTTGGATGAGTAATAACCAAAGCTATGATTTTATTTATATTGCTTGTTTGTTTTCCATTTAGAATCTAAGATGTCCACTGAAGGGCAAAGAGTTGACGATAGTCCAAGCACTAGTGGAGGCAGCTCTGATGGAGATCAGCGGGAAGGTGTTCAACAAGATCAAGAAAGAGAACAGGTTCAGCCCAAGAAAAAGGAGGGCAAAATATCTAGCAAAACAGCTGCTAAACTTTCAACTAGTGCTAAAAGGTACTTGCTCTCTGTGGACTTTTTCTCTACCTTTCCTGTTAATTAACATTATTAGTAGGCATCTATTCACCTGCTGACTATTTTATTACTCCACAGGGTTGTATGTTTGTGTTAGCCTTAGTATGATCACTGGTTGGTTGACTCACTGGTTCTTAATCCAAATGGCTATAATAATAGTTTATGTAAATGCACTGACATTCCTATATTGCTATTAAAATTGAGGCAGTTTTGTACCTTTATACATAGATACGCACACTTGCGTTTATGTGATTGACTAGTTTTCAGATTTGTTGGCATAAGTCAAGGTTAATTAGCTAAAAACATTTTGGATATTTCAGCAGTTCAGTGTGATAGAATGCTATAGTAATACTTACTGCTGTAAAATATGATGTTTTCCTTTGCTTGCTTGGTTAGGTAAAATGTCAGTATGACTGAAAATGCATTTTCATTTCATAGTGTTAAACGGCAGACTTCCTTAGTACTTTTGGCTTTCTCGTTCCCAAGAGAGAAGGTAGATTTGGAGAACAGCTACTTAAGAGATCTTAGGCTGTTGCATCAGTCACTTCATGAGAACGATTGGTGTGCTTGGACTCTGCACAGATGGAGCCTGCATTAATAGTTTCCCTGCAAGCACATGGCAGCATAAGCCTGAAATGAAGAATTCAAATTCTATTTCTGGGGAACTCAAACCAGTCATGGATTTAAAAAACAAAAACCTATCTAAAGTATAGTCCTACAGACATGAAAAACTCAGGGCAATTGATTGCTTTGGCATCTAACAGTGTGACTGGTTAAATATATAATTAATTGTTAAGTGTACCAACTGCATTGTGATATTACTGCTTGCTTTTCTATTGCTCCATGTTACTGAGTCGTTCTTCATTCTGGCAACACCAGTTTTGTCTAAAACATTGTTAGCGTTTCCTCTGCTCGTTGTAGCTACTCCATCATGCACATGAAACACTGCATGAGTAGCTACTACTTGGTTCACTTCGTTGTGTGCAAAATATTCCTCAAAACTCTGTGTATGGCAACCACTGAATAGAATATATGCAAATGCACATTAAGATTCCTGTGGATTTCTCAGTTGATAGTTTTATATGCCCTTTAAATAATGCTCATTCTCAGTCGTCTTATATTTCGGGTTGTTTTAGGGCAACAACGTATGCTTTTAATGCTTGATCCACAACTAGCCTGAAATGATCGCAGGGAGAGCAAATGACTTGTTTCTTAAAAGGAAACAACGTTTAAAACAATGGGCCAAATGACATTCATAGTGTATTCCTATTGTTGATAGTGTTTCTTACTGTATTCTCATGGCTTGTTTATACCGTTGTAAACTGACTGGTATGGATTACGCCTATAATTTGTTTATTAAATCATGTTTATTTTGCTCTTGTTGAGGACTGAGGAATCCTTCTCCAGGGTAGCTTTTCAAACACCAATATATAAGCCAGAAAATATATTTGTTGGGGGGAAGCAACAGTGTAACACAGATAAAGGTAGCATAAAGCATTGGACAGTTCACAACTCCCTTACACAGCAGTTTTTGCAAGTCTGGTCAAGGTGTCCATTGCAGCACCTTCATATATTTTATGGGATTATTTCAGTTTATGTGCCCTGATGATGTGAACAAGACATTTGCAATGATGTGACCAGCTTCTTACTTAATTGACCTCTGTTCATCCTGGCTGGTGAAAGACAGTCAGCCGGGTGGGATGTCTGACCGGCTGGGTCCAGGGTGTTGTGAACACATCTCAACTTAATGGAGTGGTGCTTGCTGCTCTTAAACAAATACTGGTAACCTCAAAACTTGATTATTGCAGTACATTCTATATGGGGCTTCCCTTTGTGCCTGGTCCAGAAGCTCCAACTGCTGCAAAATGCTGCAGCTAGACCATTGATTTACAACGATCTTAACCATATGAGTCTAGGGTATCTTAAGGATCACTTGATCCCTTATAAAAAGGTGAAAGGCCCCAGGACAGTCCAGTCAAAGGCAACTGTGGGGTGCGTCACTCATCTCACTTTCAGGCCGAGGGAGTTTGCATTTGTCCACAGACAGCTTTCTGGGTCCTGTGGCCAGCATGACTAAACTGCTTCTGGTGCAGCGGAACATGTGATGGAAACCAGAGTGCACCGAAATGCCATTTACCTTCCTGCCGGAGCAGTACCTATTTATCTACTTGCACTTTGATGTGCTTTCGAACTGCTAGGTTGGCAGGAGCTGGGACAGAGCAACGGGAGCTCACTCCGTCACAGGGATTCGAACCGCCAACCTTCCAATTGGCAAGCTGATCCCTTCTATCCCAGCCCAAACACAGAGATCCTGGGTGGAGTCTCTTTGTTGGTCTCCTGTGGCTCAGATGCATGGCCAGCAACTACTAGAAGACATGTATTCAGTGTAATGCGCCCCAAACTGCAGCACTTTCTCAGCTGAGATAAGGAAGGCACTCTCCTTGCTGAACCTCAGACCCATGATTAAAACTTTCTGTCCCAGCAGGCATTTTAAGTAGCGTTCAGGTTTGTGATACATTTTTATTGTCTCATTTTCTGAGACAATAAAATGTCTTAAATGTCTTAAATAGATAAATAGTACTGTGCATAATGTAGGAGCTAGCTCAGTTGGTAGAGCAAGGTCGTGGGTTTGAGCCCCACTTTGAGCAAAAGATTCCTGCATTGGAGGGGTTGGACCAAATGACCATTGTGGTCCCTTCCAACTCTACAGTTCTGTGGTTCTATTTTAACTGTATAATACTACATACACCTGTGAGTAAGTCCTATTGAACTCTGTAGGCTTTTTGAGTAAGCAAGCATAGATTGGATCTTAAGTCTTTTTAACAGGTTAAGTTGGCATAGCCTACTGAAAAGATGAAATGTTTTCTTTAAAAGTTTTGTTTTGCATAACAAAACACATTCATTTAGTGGCAATTACTGCTAACAGCATAAGAATGACAGTTTGCAAAAGGCTTGGAAGTTACATGGACTTATTGCTTATGGTTTCACAGACAGATTTTTCCCTGCCTCTTCAATTTCTCATCAAAAAGGTTTTGCAGGTTTTTAAAGCCCCACAAACACACTGTTTGGCAAGAGAAACATAATACAACAGAAGAGGGCACCTACAAGAAACTGTGCTTTTGTCATACAATATCTGAACAATTATATTTTGCCTAAATTTATAATGTAATGTTTTTCTTTTTAAACGACTGTATATGTGGAGAGACACTTTTGTCTGTAATGGTCTCAGTAATGCTAATATCTTTATGAAAATGTTGGCATACCTATGTTAACTACAGCAAATATTTCATTCTAAATATAGTTTTAATAATCTTGTAGATTGAGGAGTTAACTGAGCCAGAAGAGAAGATGAAACAGCTGGAAGTTATGTTAAGCTTTGTTCAAGATGCACTAGTTTATGCCCCAAACAGATAGCACTTGAAAGCAAAAGCAATTTCTAAACTAATTACTATTACCTGTACCTCAGACACAGACTATTTTCAAATGAAAAAGAAGACATTCTTTTAAAATCCATGCACTCATGTTAAGTTAAAGTACAGATTTTTAAGAATAAATGTGTTTTTAAGATTAAGGGTAGCAGAATTTTAAATAATGGTTATCAATTACTTTTGACTTGAATATAATTGTACCAACAGCACTAATGGTGGCTTATCCACTTAGCCCATATGGTTGATCTTGTATTCCTATTTTGTGCCCTAGCTACTGGAGGTTTGTTATATGTACATTTTCAGATTATGACTGTTTATAACTCTACCAACCAAAGAGCACAGACAGACATTGCATTCCATTATATGTAGAGATGATATTATGCCAAGTACTTATTAGCCTTAGCTTCTGAAAAGTTACTGGCACTTAAAAGCCCAATCCGCTGTTTTTGAAAAGGCCTTACTTCCAAATAAGTGTGCAAAGGATTGCATCCAGAGCCTTCAAATTGATGATCTTGCTTAATATCTTTGTGTTATGTTGAGAAACGGCTAAATATAAATGCCTTGTTTCTAAACAGATACCAGTCTGCAATGCTTTGATTTTATTTTATTTTTTGTAAAAAGGCAGAGTATATGTGCTAAGCATGAATGAAGAATTGTGCCCTGCATACCGAAAGTGTTGTATTTGTAGCCAGATTCAATAATGATTCTATTTAATTGCAAACCAGTATGTTTTGTTGTAGCACCCTGCTAATACTCATGCTTGTTCATAAAATATACAAAAATTTAAATGAAAAAAGATGATGTGCAGCCATAACTGTATTATATAATTATTAATATAAAACTATGAGGCTCCAACGAAGTCCTACTTGGAGTAGACTCTTTAAAATAAGTGGCCATGGCTAATTTAAATCCATTGATTTCAATGGCTCTACTCTCAAGTATGAATTGGTTGCATACAACCCTTGATTGATAAATACTAGTAGAAAATCCATCCAGTATGAAGGGAGGTGAATGGAAGGATGGTTAGAGAGAAGAGAAGGCCTTTCAAAGAGTCCTGGGGGTTTGCAGCCCAGCCCTCTGCAGGATCTCTGCTGATAGGGGCTGGGACACCCAGTGTCAAAAGTTTCACCACCATTGGTGTTTCTGCAAGGGCACTGCATGGGATTTAATGACAGCTACCTTCGGATGCTGTTCGAGTAGAGGTATCTTTTAAGCTACTTCTATGAAATGCGACTGAGTTTATTTTCCTGGTGCTAACGAATGCTCCCTGTTGCTATTCATTCACAGCATCAGGGGGTGAGTTGTTTGTGTAAATTCAATATTGAGTGATCACCGTAGTCGGGATCAGCAGGACACAGCTGACTTCCTATGGTAAGCGTGGGGTGGCAGTCTCTCTAATTTTATGTTATGCCATGTTCCCCATCAATAGCAGCTATTTTTTATTGGTGCCCCCAGCATTCTCTCAGAATTTGAAATGTGCCCAATGATCCCAAAAGGTTTGGTGACCCCCAGTGTAAAGGCTATCCATTTCCCAGCAGTTGGTGACCCCAGTTGGAGTGTGCAGTAGATTCAGCCCCTTCTCAACCATGTCCTAAGTTACAAACTATTTACTTACTTTTATACAAGTTTACTGTATGGCCATTTCATAGAAACTTGGATTTGCCATGGAATATACATTAAACAGGAAATTTGAAGCCACATCTACACTTCACATTTTAAGGGTACCTATAAAACATCTTAGGAATATGCCTAAAAGTAGTCTGTTTGAAGACATGTATTTGGCTATGTTCTTGTTCCCATCTACATAGCCTATCCTGGTGTCTGTTTCTTAGTCACACTAGAGCAGAGCTTTCCAAACTGTGTTGCGACACGTTAGTTTCTCAGCTGCAGTGTGTCATGTGAGCACTCCTCACGCTCCTCCCAGGACTAGAAAGGGGTTAATTTAACCTCCAGTTTGCTAGCAAAACTGAATTACTGTGTCGTAACATGGTGCATGTCTAAAAAGTGTGTTACCAACATGAAAAGCTTGGAAAGCTCTGCACTAGCATGTGCTAGAACCTTCATGATTGAATGCAGAAGTATATTTATAAAAGTAATTTGCAGTGATCAAGGGTTATAAATATCTACATACCCTCTGTTCTAATGTGTGTTTTTTTCCATTAATGGTTAAGTTTTAGTTCAGCGTTGTCCTGTACAGTTATGTTAAAGGAAGGAAGAAAAAAACCTGAAAGCAAGCTAGATGCCATTGTTAAATACCTGGTGGAACTAGAATGAGATAGGATTTTTAAAGTCCTTTTTTCCTTCCCCTTGTGAGATCGAGTATTAGCCAGAGAGGAAGATCTGTTTTTGTTTAAAATACAGTTTTGTTTTTCTTGGTATCTGCAGCTGTGCTTATTTGGATGACATCTGAAAGGCAGAATTCTTGAGTTTCATTACGTTTCAAATTCTGTTGAATATATTGAGGTCTAGTTGTAAATGGAAATATACGAGTCCAGTAAATAACTTCAGCGGCATACACTTAAGTTTTATAGACACATTTGCACATCACACTGAACCATAGTTCAAGCTTAGCTATGGTTCAACCTGAACAAGCAGCATGCTAATGCATGTTGCTCAGAAGTTTCTGTTTGCTGTTCTTCTGCTCCAGGAGCAATATCCTACAAGCCTTGCCTTGTCATCTGAAGCCAAGCTTATGGTTTGTTGCCCTCCCAGCAACCCAAGCCAAGAACAAACCTTTGTCGTTTATGGTTGCCAGAGAGGGGAGACTTCTAAGCATTAGCACACTGCTCATTAATGTTAAACCATAGCTAAACATTATCTACGGTTTAATGTGACTTGTGAATCAGGGCATGCTATACAGTGGAACCTTGGGTTGCAGGTGTAATCTGTGGTGGAGGCACGTCCGCAACCCGCAGCGTCCGCATCCTGAAGTACCGCGTATGCGCAGGCGCGATTTGGCGCTTCTGCACATGCACGAGCAGCAAAACCCGGAAGTAACCCGTTTCAGTACTTCCGGGTTTCCCGCAGTCCACAACCCGAAAACACGTAACCTGAAGCAGCCGTAACATGACATATGACTGTATACCAAAGAGGTTTTCCTGTTCTGCTGGGTTAATTATGTGCAGCTTTTCACACATACACATACAGAATGCAAGACTTGTGGGTCTTTTTTTAAAGAGAATATAATTTTATTAATTTGTAGTAAAATAACATGGATCACTTCCAACAAAACCTGTACAGTGTTGTGTGCTTATATTAATCACATACAAAAAGAAAAGTTGAACTGGGACAATGTCAAATAACTGAATCCTTGAATGCATTCTTCACATTAACACATATCCATGTGTGGAATTCGTGGTTGCTTATCTATTATTTAGTTTAAATGTATTCAGCTAGAACAGTCTCTTGAAGAATTCCATTTCTCAGCCATATACGAAAGTGCCAGCAAAAAGCCTGCCATTTATAAAAAACAGCAAGCTTTAATATTTCTCCAAAGTCATGTTTTAAAGGGTACTTTATTTTTATTTAATAGATTTATATCCTGCCCCCAAATATAATTGTTAAGGATGGGTTCTGTAAACTTCCATTAAAATAACATTATAAAATACATAAAACGACTATAAAAATAAACTGCAGATGATGCAGCATAAAACCAATGCAAATTCAGATCCAAGAGTTTTTGAAACATTTTTGAAAATGTACTGAGTGCTTCTTCTCTTCTGAAATCTTGAAATAAGAGTAGCTAAAGAATCCTGATAATATATATTGCTTATGCTTTCCTGTGTGAAACCAGAAAATGCACATACAGCAGTTGTTAGTCCTTTCTTTCGGGACCATGGGTAAAATGTACAGGCTGGCACCTTGTAAATTGAGAATACATTCTCTCACGCATACACTTACTGCCAAGAGCATATTTGTTCAGGGACTGCGTAGACACTGTGCCACGAAACTGATCACTTTGAATAACCAAATATACTTGGCCAGATAACCTGTCTTATGATAAATACCATGTACAGGAATATTAATTTGGATGATCAAATATTTTCAGTTTCCCAGCATCAATTGGACAAGCAGTAGAAAACACAAAGAACTCATTTTACAGCAGCTGCAGTCTGCAGGAAAATTTCTCCTGAAAGTCCAAAAGATCTCAGAAACCCACTCCACAGTAACTCAGAGCAGAGCTTTTAGTGTGGCTGCCCTGTTTTGTAAAAGAGGTCCAACAGACTTTCCCAGCTGATTAAATGGGTCTCTTGTCATGAGCGTTTATTTTGTATTGGCTGTTTCTTTTTTGTATTTAACAGTTTAATTTTTTTGTTCCTTTTTGCTGTTTTTGTTGTACATCACCTTGAGACAATTGTGTAGAAGGAGATACAATGAATAATGTTCTTAATGAAGTTTAGTTTCTGCAACCAGTGGGACTTGAGCTAGAATCCTAAGTGTGGTTTCTTGGAATGAAGCCGTATTGAAGTTGATTTACATAACAGTTACAATTAAGTATTTAAATGTGCTATTTTAGCAGGAAGTGTTGCCAGGGTACATGTCAAATTCCTGATATCTAAACCATTTTTCAGGCTTTTATTGATACTTCAGAAAGTGGAAGCTGGGGAAGGGTGTGCCAGATTCTACTCCTTGATTTGTTAACCATGCCTACCAGATATAAATGTTATATTGCTCCATCCCCCCCCCACTAAGTCACAGTGAATATACAGTCGTACCTCCTTTTGCATCCGGGATCCGTTCTGGAGCCCCGGACGCTTGAAGAAAGAGGCACTCGACAAAGTGCCTCTCTGCGCATGTGCGATGTAGTGCTTCTGTGCATACGTGAGCAGCAAACCTGGAAGTAACCCGTTCTGGTACTTCTGGGTTTGCCGCAGACGTTGGATGAAATGGACTGTAAATGGGGCAGACGCAAAAGGAGGTACGACTGTATGTGCTCAATGAGTTGCATCCGTATTCAATTAGTTGCATTTAGTTCCTGCTGAAATAAATAGGACTTAAGTAATTACTCCCTACTTCACATTGTAGGTTTCCAGAAGAGAGCAAAACATCTTCTGGCACCTTAAAGACTAACAAATGTATTACGGTATAAAGTTTTGTGGAGTACAGTTCACTTTGTCAGATGCATGAAATATTATCTCTCTGTGTGTGTGTTTCTTTTACACATACACGGTGGTGGTGGTTTTAAATAGTGAGGTTAGAAAGAAATGAAATGAATAGATGTGCCAGCATTGATAATTATTAACAGTGGCTATTCACACAAAAATGGATGAAGTGGGCTGTAGTCTATAAAAGTTTATGCTATAATGAATATGCTAGCTGATTCCAGTGAAGTGCAAGTGCAACTACTTTAGTCTTGATCCAACCAATTTTGTGTAAATGGATCTTTTACTTTGATTGTGTTGCAGTATCTAAATTATCATAGTTTTAGAAAATCAGATTCTTTACGTTATGGCAGATGGGCAGACTGTAAACTTTTAGCTCTGTAAACATGTTGATTCATTACCACTTGCATAGCATTTCTCAGCTAGGAACCCATTTTTCTTTCTAGGTGGCTTAGTCATACACATTGAACATCTAAAAATACTGAGTAATGATGTAAGATTAGCTCAAGGTAATCCAAATGTGTAGTCCATTTGCCTTTTTGGAATTAAAGCATGTCCTGTCAGAGTAACACAATTCTTTTTATCTTTATCTTGGGAAATCAGGTTTTTGTGCTTGTACACTGTCTTTATAGGATTTGTTGTGCTTTGCAAGGTATATGTGTGCTCAGAATTCACCTCCTTGGATAAAGCATATGTTTGAGCAAAGGGAAATTGTTATACAGTATAGATTTTTTTGGGGGGGGATTGAAATGCAAGAAATGAGGCAAGTAGCACATAAATCTGGAAAGCATGTTGAGGCAGTGCTTGCATTTATTTCTGCTTGTGTTTGTATACACACACACTGATTGTGCCCATGTCCATTTTGCATGCCAACTCTGCCTACCCACCATGTCCCCTCATAGCTCCTACTAAAAGGTAAAGGTAAAGGGACCCCTGACAGTTAAGTCCATTCGAAATAACTCTGGGGTTGCAGCACTCATCTCGCTTTACAGGCCAAGGGAGCCGGCGTTTGTCCACTTCCGCAGACAGTTTTTCTGGGTCATGTGGCCAGCATGACTAAGCCGCTTCTGGCGAAGCCAGAGCAGCGCACAAAAATGCTGTTTACCTTCCCACTGGAGCGGTACCTATTTATCTACTTGCACTGCGTGCTTTCAAACTGCTAGGTTGGCAGGAGCAGGGACCAAACAGCAGGAACTCACCCCATTGCAGGGCCTCGAACCGCCAACCTTCCGATCGGCAAGTCCAAGTGGCACAGTGGTTACACCACAGTGCCACCCACGTCCCTAGCTCCTACTAAACTCACCCAAATTCCTTATGCTTGCCACTCAGTAACAGGAAGTTATTTCTTCCTTTTGCTACCCACTCCACCTATCTGGGCAGCCAGCTCATCTGCCTGCTGCTCATTCACTCCTGCCTGCCTGCCTGGGCTGCCTGCTTCCAGGGAGTGGGAGCACAAGGGGCAGAAATACTTTCTCCCCTCCATCTCCCTGCTTTGGCTGAAGCAAGAAAGCCTGCAGTTTTGAAGTGCAGCCTTTATTCTCTCCTTGGCAGCAGCAATGTGGCTGCTGTTCCCTTTTAGTCCTCTCCTCCCCAGCCCACAGGATAGTTGATGGTATGTGGGTCGTGGAGCAATGGGGGAGATGAAAAATCTACTGAACTGCTGGCATTGGCTTCTTGGTAAGCTGTTATGCCTTTTGTCTGGACTGATTTTTAAACCTTGGAAATTTTTAAACAGAAACTTTGGTTCTGTTGGGTTGTTTTCAAAAATGAAAACTGCAAACATATTTTGGGGGGGGGGGTTATTTGAAGTGTGAGTCCCCCCAGCCAATTAGGATCAACATGTAACTTAATTTTTTGTGGCATATTTCCTGTACCATAAAAACTTAGTTTTTACACACTGGTGTTAATTTTTTAAAAGTTAATAAATTGGAGGAAAAAGTAACTCTCTCCCTTTAACTTCTATCTCTTTTCTCTTAAGAATTCAGAAAGAACTTGCAGAAATTACATTAGACCCTCCTCCAAACTGTAGGTAAGTTTTGAAATGGATTTTATTTATTTGGAATATATTTGAAAATTTCACCAAAGGTAAATTTTGTCTTGTTTCACTTTGGTCTGCTTGGTTAGGTTTCTGGCATAAAGGTTTGCAATTGCTATATTTTAGGAGACTTTCATTAATTACTTCAGAAACTATGATCATAATGCAATGCTAGAAAATATTAAAACAGGCCAGGTTCAGTTAAGTTTATTTTTAAGGCTTGGTTTTGCAGTTTTATGTTAATTGTTGATGTATTTTGTTGGTGAATAGTTGTATTTTTAGCAAAAGAGAAAACTGCCAAATTCTAGGTTTGCTCTTCCTTTTTCTTTGGCATCATGCTCTTGTGGAAGCATGATGAAATAGATTGTCAAATAGTTTGTTTTTTTGTAGAAGCAGGTTTTGGCTATTTGCATTTTCCCCTTTGAATAAATAATTTGAGCATGTAAATCCTGATCTGATATATTTCAGCAAGACTGTTGCCATGCTACTGTGATTATCTCTCTCAAGTTACATATTTGCCAACTTGACATAAGTTCAGTCTTGGAATTTGGCCAAGATTGTACTTCATTCTTTACAGAGGTGCTTGATTATTGCACTTCTAGCTATGGAAGTAAATAATGTATTCAGTTATATAGTCAGTTGGGTCACTGTTGCTTTTTAGCTATTGCTTGGGAGATATTATAATGAGATTAATGGATATTTGATTTCAGGAAGTCTCTAACACAGATTGCTTCTTATTTCAGATTTGAAATATGTTAGACACAAGAGCTGTCTTTTCTGATATCTTGACAAAATTATGTTTGTTAAATCTTGAAATATTTCTGGAAGACTAAGCACAGTCTTGTAAAGATGATCAAAAAGTATTTCAGGCTGTTCTGGGGATTCTTTGCAGGCTGAAAGATCTTAATGCCCATCAAAGACTTTGCATATGCATATCAAAAATGTTTGGCCAGTCTTTACTTCGGCTTGCTGAGAGATGCCTGTTAGTGGATTGATAGTATTACTAAACTCCCTGTGTGCTGCAGAGGAAGTTGTAACTTAAGAATTATTTGATTTTGAAAAGTTTGCTGTTGCTTTGTGAATTTGTCTCTGTTATAGGAAAGCAGTTGTACCATTTTTTTTATGCTTGGCATTGCTGTTGTGGCAAAACAGTATGCTTTAGAGCACATCTGTGCTAGGAAAATCAAAATATTTGCATGAAGATGGTGCATTTTTCAACACAATATTATAGTTAAACTTGTGCATTTGTTGCTTGCTTCTGTCTAACTTCTAAAGATATAGGTGCTGGACTCTAGTATTCACATAGAACATGCACATTGCAAAATATGTGTCGCAATGTCTGCCTGTCTTCCTTGTTATCAACTCTGATTGAAAAGTACTGTAGATTTGTATGACAGTGTGAGCCCCACTAATCAGTCTCTCTTGTAATCCCCGGCCTGCTTTTTGTGTTGTTTCAATCTTTTATGCATTAGCCTCCTTTTTTTCTTTTTCTTTTAACAAACTTTTGGTTTTTAACAGCAAGAAATCTGTACAGAACAATGAGGTTGTTTTAAACAGGTAGTGCAGTGAAGCTCTTTCATGTCTTAGAGTCCAACACTGCAAGCTTCTGGTTGGAAGTGATGCTTGAAATTATTTTCATAGGAAGGATTTTCCTATGTGAGGTGAATGTTCTGTATATAATCAGGACAGGGTAGAAAACTCGTATGTTTCATTACTTGTTATGTGTCAGGTGAATTCGAAGGCCCTAGGTTTGGTCTTCAAAGAGTGTTTGTTTTTTGGTAACAGAAGGAGCTTACTTTTAAAAGCAGGGTTGAGATACTCTTGCATTCATAGGATACCAGATGCTGTTACTTAAAGGAAAAAAAACAAAGATCATAAGGGCCTAAGGAAAAACAGAAGTGTAGAAACGCTACACATTGAACAAAGCACTTCAGTGATGTTCTGATCTGGTATATCTTAGGATCTCCTGAACTCTTACAGGGGCAGGTTAAAAGAAAGATTGTGGAATAAGTTATCAACTACTGACCCTACTTCAAGATGAGGTGGGTGCTAAAAGAGCATGGTGAAGAAATTGGGAGATGGAAATTGTTTTGTAAGAAGCCTCAGTTGGATAGAGGGAATGGTTTGTGCTGTTACTTTTCTCAGTATTTCCTGTGAACAACAGCTGAATGTGAGAACTGCAGATTACACACCCATTAATACATATGCCTGTGCTAAGGAGAATGCACATTCTTGAAAATGAAGGGAAAGAAAAAACTTGGACCTGGGTTACCGGCATGCACTAGTATTAGAAACTGGCTTGCTACCGCAAGCTCTATGTATTGGTCCCTTCTGATCTCTCTTGGATCTCTGCCACAACTGCAGAAGGAGGAAATAATACTCATCCCCACACGCAGAAGGACTGTTCAGAAACACAGTAGCAGAAACAGAGCAAGTATAGTAGTAATTTGAAGGGTACTGGTATAATTATTTTCATTTGTATGGATAAACCTGTCTCCAGTATCTAATAAAACTGGACGTCTGTCTAATAAAACTTCACTATCAGTGAAGGCAGAAAATATCTGCTGCTCCACTACAGCACTTATCATTTCTGTAGTCGTGCTGTATTTTTTAAAAAACCAGCTGTGGGCCTTTGAACATGCAGTCCATCTAGGCTATTCCATTTCTACATATTGTACAACAAGGTTGCCACCCCAGTGCCTGCAGATGCAATGGCATCCATAAAAGCTTCCAGGGCTGCTCTTGAGCAGATGCCCCAGGTTCTGAGTTTTTGGTATAAAAACAAAGCAAGTGTCCAGCCTTCATAGAAAGTTATTAGGCAAAATGTAGCGGTACTCCTTAAGCGATTTCTGTAAAATGAGAGTGATGTGGCTACCTTGCATATTTTTTTCTGATAAGTGCAGCCAATCCTTTCCGAAAGTGGGGATTGCAGCCATCGCAACCAGATGGTCGCTGCCAATTGGTCTGTAAAGGAATAATTGAGAATGTGATTGGCTCCAATCATTAACAGACTTTTTGTAGCATATGAATAGCCAGGTTTACTGCATATATGCCATGGTTATGATCTTGTCCATGAGTATAATGCTCCATATTTTATGATGGCAGTCTCACAAAGACAGAGTGTGGTATGCAAAGCTACATAAGTGGATGACAGCTTGCTCAACAGGGCTGCCCTGCCCTGCCTTCTGCATCGCTTAAGCTACTTCTAAAAAAGGCTTGGATTGATGCATCGGTTCTAAGCCAATGTTGGCATATTTTCCTTTCCAAATGAATTTACTAAACAGTTATTGTATGTAAGTCCTGCAATTCTAAACCATTATAAATTTTAATTATCCCCTTATTTAAACATTTTAACAGCATTTCATCAGAATGTCAATATTATAAAGTCTAATACCTAAATGTCTAACTCCAGTATTCCACTTAGCATATTTTTCCGTGTATAACACAACTCCATGTATAAGACAACCCCTGTTTTGGGGGTACTCTAATTTGTTTGATTTAGACGACAGTAAGACAAATTGCCAGATTAATTTAATATTGTCATCAAATACAGCAGTGAAAGGTATGGGTTGCACATCTGCATGTAAATCTAGTTTTTATTAATAAAAACCCACCTTCAGTCCTTCCCTGTGAACCGCTGTTGCCATTTTCTCAATATAGTTATTAAACATAAGAAGGGAGAGTGGACTACACTGGCTCAGTTTGCACATAATGCTAAGCCAAATCATGGCTAAGTGTCACCATGTGGGGTGGCGCTGTGGTCTAAACCACTGAGCCTCTTGGGCTTGCTGATCAGAAGGTCAGCGGTTCGAATCTGCACAATGGGGTAAGCTCCCGTTGCTCTGTCCCAGCTCCTGCCAACCTACAAGTTTGAAAGCATGCCAGTGCAAGTAGATAAATAGGTACTGCTGTGGCAGGAAGGTAAAAGGTGTTTCCATGCGCTCTGGTTTCTGTCACAGTGCTCCATTGCGCCAGAAGCGGTTTAATCATGCTGGCCACATGACCCGGAAAGCTGTCTGTGGACAAACACCGGCTCCCTTGGCCTGAAAGCAAGATGAGCACCGCAACCCCACAGTCTCCTTTGACTGGACTTAACTGTCCAAGGGTCCTTTACCTTTACCTTACTTAGAATAAAAACCATAGCCACTTCTTTCCTGGTATCCTGCTGTTGCACTACCCAGCTGTTATGCCTGACCAGGCTCGTAGTTGGTTGTAACCTTCGTTTAAGGAACCGTTTGGCACCCAGCTTTGAGTTTCTAACACTGCTTGTAATGCAACCTTTGATTTGTTAGCTGTCTTTGTGTCCTGAGAGTTAAAGAGAATGTACTTAGTTTGCTTGTGGTAAGTGATGGAAAGGGCTAATCTAGAGTCTAAATATCATAAAATTGTCTTGGTTTAAACTTCTTATAACCACGACATGCAAAAATAATGCCCACGAATAAAAATGGAAGTTGCTGTACATAAAGGCTTCAGTAAAAATTTGGAGAAGACTCTGGACAACAGACAGTATTGCATTAATTCTCCATGCCTTGCCATGAAATCCTTATTTGTTCCAACTTTTCCAAAGAAATCTGGAGGGAGGTGGAACCAGGTTTTTAAAAGCCTTTTTCAAGTTTGCCAAAACAAACAAACCGCAAAATAGTTGCTCTCCTCTTTGGGGGGGGGGAGCCAGAGGGGTGTACAATACTTTAAGAAGTGTTTTCTTTGTATGTTTATAACTGGCAGTAGAGAGCTTGCTCTAGAAGAGAGGCCTTCATTGTCTTAGATTGGAAATGGCATTTCTGAACTCAGGTGTGGTGCTTCTTGCTAGAGAGCATGGGATTTGCAGTTCCCAGAAGCAGTTTATAGAAGAACACAAATCCCATGTCCCTACAAAGAAGTGATGCTTCGGAGTACGTTCAAAAACAAACAAAACAAAAACGTTCTATTTCCAGCAATTGCTCTTTTTTAAAAGAAATCAAAACAAAAAATAGCATGTGTAAGTAAGGCCATAACATGACATTGGGGTGTGGGTGTGGGTGTGTAATTCCTCAAGGTTTGCAAAATGTGTTGGTATAAATGATGTATTATTAAAATGTTATCTGGTTTCTGCTGAGATTTCACAACCTGTGACTCTAGTTTCTCATATTAAAATTGGTTTAGATGATCAGACAAAAAAATTTTTGATGCATGTTGTGGGCAGGAGGACTATACCTATATTGGATCATGACCAATACACTTAAGATGATGTGACTTCTAGTTCATGGAAGAAGAATTTTAATCATCTGTATAATTTCCCTACTCTTAGCTTCACAAATAGACTACTTGTGTTGGTAGTATTTTGTGGAACTAGCTGATGGTCCGTTGCCAAAACTGACTAGATTCACAGATTCTGTTTCTGTATCCATTCTCATTTTGCTTACTTTGTCGCAGTGAAAGAGTCTGTAACTATATTACTCCAATTTCTTGAGTTGTTATTTCTGTCTTCCCAGGAACGCAATACGATTTTTAGCTGTATTTTAACTTTGAATATTTCATCAAGGCTGAGCGATGATGATAGCTCGAGTGGATTGTTTTCATTTCCACTTAGTTGTAAAGCTGCTTTGATATGATGCAGCATCGGAAGTCTTTTGTGTTTTTTTCATTATTAAAAACGAGACGTAAACAATCCCCTGAGCAAACATGAACTCTACTAATCTAAATACAATGAATAAACAATAGGAACTTCTCAGCAGGGTTTGCCAAATAAAATAATGGAACTATAGATAAAAATGTTTAGAAAAAGCTGTATAAAACAATATAATTGAAGTATAGTCAGCTGAATTAACAAATTTCTGATAGAGCTAGCTTGGAGTTTCTTACAGAAATCTGAAGAAGCCTACAATAGCCAGCTGCATAATCATATGCAGGCTCTGAATATGACAGATCTGAACTACTTTGTGCATTTCTTGGAACATGCAGTGGGCTGTTGTTAATTCATGTGCCCCTTCCATGCCTCCACCGCACAATTGGAGGGAAGATTACACTGAGGTACTGCCATTGAAATTGAGTGCCTGTTCTGCTGTGTTAGTGGTTGGTTGCTTCCATTCCTCATCAAAAGGGATGCATGGCCATGCCCTTCATGTTAATAACGTAAGGGAATTCTCCTTTGTTCAGTTTCTGCATTCACAGCAGCCCTGTTGGTTTAAACAAGTTGGCCCTGAGTGACCTTTATTGTAATGCTTTTAATAAGTGAAATCTTTTCTTCTAAGTGATGAAATAAAAAGGAGTTCTGTATATACAAATAAGTGAGTTTCAGCCTATGCTTGTCTACAAGGATTTAAGAAGTGGCACATAGGAAGAAAAATATACATACTTGCTTTCTTCGTTTCCTGTGGTGCTGCTAAGCATTTAGATAACTTTTTACTACAGCATTAAAAAACTCTGAAATGTCTGATATTAAAACCTTCAACCTTCACATACTGTAACCTGGGTTATGCATTATGCTATTAATAATGTTGTCTAATTATGAATAGTTGTTTGCGAGGGACTGATTTTGGAAAATAATTTGCTTTTATACATTGCTAACAAAGTTGCAAACTTGAAAATAGTGCTGTGCCAGAAATGTGAATCAAAGGTTGTTGTTATTCTTGGGTATCATTCTATGTGCATTACAGTGTATTTGTTTTAATTATACATTTGTGGCTTTGCAGGCTTATTCAAGCATCTAATTGGCTACAGCTTTGAATTATATCAAAATACATGCCAAATGTTTCTTAATTACAATTAAGTTATCTACATGAAATTATCTTTGTTTTCAATTTCTTCAGTTGTCGGTTTACTTTTTACCTTGTTTATATGCTCTTTTCCCAAACAGCTTTTATGAGTTCCTGAGTTTATTTTTGTTTCAAAGATACAGAATTGGATTAAGCTGTCTTTAAAATGCTTCCATGTTGCTTGGCAGGAAGCCAGTTACTATATTGTATATCAATTTAACTAAAACCATACATCATACACAGCAGGTTATTTTTATACTATTAACTAAGGTCAATCCAGAAACCTATATTTCCTCTGATTTAACCATAATAAATAATGAGCAAAAAGTGTGTGATTGTTTGTGCATGCTGGAGGATGAGCTATCCATAACTTCCCAATTTAACCTGTGCTCTGCACACAAGCACCATTTAGGTGACCTCTTATAATTTTGGGATTGCTTCTAGAGATCCAGATGACTGATAAATATGTGGTCTTTGCTTTTATCTCTTGGTATTTATTGCTTGAAGTATTCAGCTTTGCTTTTGGAATAAAAACAGAGTTTTGGTTTTGTCCTCACAGCAGGGATTAGTTGGCATAGATAACAGTGCTACTCAAAACTTCGATGTTACTTTTTTATGAAGTGAGCTATGGATTCTTCTACTTTGTGTGCTTCTGTCTGGCACTTATTCTTGAGCAGAAGTAGCTACTTAGTCTGCTTCTGTGTAAGTAAAGCCTAACAGAGAGAGGAAGATGAATGCTTTACACTTCATAAGGGAAAAAATGCAAGGAGGCCATTGTTTTTGCTTAGTAGAGGATTCATTGCCAGCAGTGATTGAAAATTTATCCCCAACTGTGTGATCTAGATAATGGATACACATGTGTTGTGGAGCCTCATGCAGTTGGCAACAGTCTCATAATAAAAGGGCCACAATTTTGTCTATTTCTATAGTCAAGTCAGATTAAAATGGAGTGCAGTGGGTCTAGCACAGGGGTCAGCAACCTAAGGCCCATGGGCCAGAAGCAGCCTGTGTAGGTCATCTGACTGACCCATGAGCCACCCCCAAACTGAGTTGCTGCTTGTGCACTGCGCTGAGTGCAGCGCAGGGACACACTTCCGTGGCGCCAAAAATCGCATCTGCGCAGACGCCAAAAAAACATGGGCACATGCACTCTCTCACACACATGATCCAGCCCATGGAGGGATCTCCGCAGGACCAATCCTGCCCAGGAAGATAAACCTTGCTGACCCCTGGATTCTAGCACTTCTTCCTGAAGCTTAGATGAGATAAAATCTTCTCCCTTCTCCTCCCTATTCCATCCAGCATCAAAACTGTGACAGGTTAACCAGGAAGGGTCTACTGGGCTATATTGTAGTTTCACAGATGATACCCCAAAGGAGGTGAAAAGATGCTTCTCAGTCAGTCGATATGGCCTGTAAAAGAGAAAAAAATTATAATCTAGGGTAACCTTATATTCAAGTGAATGTTCTTGGGACACACTGTTCATGCAGCCCCAATAGAGGCAAGTCCACATATGCATAGGCTTTGCAGAATCTTGTAAGAACAGAAATTCTGTGTCTTGGGAAATTCCAGCCTACTGTGTTCTCACAGTAACAGGCTATCCCTGGAACTGAGAGAGCCCCATCTGGCTGCCAGGGTAAAATCAGAGAGAGATCGTCATAGCGTACAAGACAAAGGCCTCATAATAATTCATTATTACAACAAGTCTGTAGTGTACTTTTGCCATAACTACCTGTGTGTGGCTTCTGGACTGTGTGCTGTGAAAAGGTTCCAGAATGGCATATTTCATTTTAAACAGCATAAAGATTATAGTCTGTCCACTCTTGCATGTAAATACAAGGCAGTCTTTCCAAGTAGTCCTCTCACAAGTACCACATCATAAGCTGAGTTGCAAATTCCCCTGAATTTAAAGTAGCCTTGATGTAGCCAGGGAAGCTGCTGCTGATGGAGGGGCCAACAGAAAGACCCACACACACACACTGTATGTGAATTCCATTGCCTTTGTGAATGATACTTGCTGTAAACAAGAAGTCTTAAGGATTTCTTCTTGTGACATGCAACAAAAGCGTATAGCAGTTCCAGAAAACACAACCTGTACCCTCCTTGAATTGCACCAGTTTGTTGTAAAATGCCAGCACCATATATGGGGTTCAGCCCAGATTCTGCTTGTAACATGTGTCTTGAAACACTCACATGCGCTGCATAATTTGATGGGTTTATTGTTTAGGATACATACAGAATGCTTGCTCTTGAAAAGTCATCTCTAATTTAAAGTGTGTGTGTCTTACCTTAAATAGTTGCATTCTTGCTGTTTCAGTTCATTAGGTTGACTATAGATGATTTTAAAAAGCATCCTGATTCTAGTGTGGTTCATAGGATCTCAATTAGTCTTGCTGGTCTTACGTAGCTAGTCTGACATTGGCAGTTCCTGGTGTGTGCTAAAAACAGAGTTTTCTTTAATTAGCTGATTAATTGAATAGCATACAGCGTGACCTCAACAGCATTTGGTGAGAGAGGGGGTCTGTAGGGGTCTTGCTGCAACAGGAGTCCCATGAGTATGTTTGTTTGATTCATTGCTATGCGGCATCATTTCCATCTAAGAGGAGAGAGGAGCATAAGCTGTGACATCGGAAAGGGCATTTTACTTGGCTGATTGGAGGCTCAGCCTGTTGAAACATTACCCACTAGCAGAGGGTGATGGTTATTTTTCTAAGCTGCCTCATGGCCCAGCTTTTCTTAACCCAAGACACTGATGGAAAGTCCCTTCAGCATCAAAATCAAATAATGTAGACAGCTTTTGGGGGGGGGGGACACCCCAGTATAATTAGTTCTCTGTCTTGATTGGTGTTTTTTGGAAAATAAAATAGCATCTGTCTCTTTATTTTTTAGAAGGGGTTTGCTTTCCTGCCATATCTCATTCACAGAAATGTCTTGTTAATTGCAACAGGCACTGAGAAACACATTGATATTACACACACACACATGTGTGTGTAAACATTTTCACAGCTGCTTTTGTTATTGCAAGCCTAAAGATATATATTTTATAAAAGAAATTAAAAGATTTATCTTTCTCTAACTTCATTCCTTCCCTGTTTACAAAGGATGAAGGCATCTGCGCAGTGTGACCGTCAAATATACAGTGACTCACTTCTAAAGTGTGTGTGTGTGTGTGTGTGTGTATGAGCATGTGTGTATATAAACTACACACACTTAATTTGATGTACATTTCTCAGAAGAGATGCAAAAAAAAAAGTTACACACTTGTTAATAATGAGGATTGAGTGGGCAGACAACGGTTTCAGTTCTCATTGAAAATTGGCTTTTGTATCTATCTACATGGTGCTCTCTTCTCACCAATAGAACACTGCTATTAAAATTACATAACATGTACAATTACCACTTCTGTTACTTTGAGTCTCAGAGCAACTTCTCATAGCTGATTATTTTCTTGTATCGATACATCATTTCTGTATCATGTGAGTTTCCACATGAACACATTTTACCAGTACACATCTGTCTAACAGATGTATTTGGCTTGTAACAAAACAGATAAATGTGAAGTTGTGTACATTCACCTTCACACAGGAAAGTAGTATTTGTAGGACATCCATCATGCATGAAGCAGTCAATATTTTATTTGCTAAACCAAATGTTGTGGGTTAAAAAAAAAACAGGAAGATAAAATCCAACTAAAATTCAGCACAAAAATCCAAGATGTATGATTCAACTACATGAAAGCATGGCATCATTCAGTACAGAATAGCTTTATACCAAGTGATACTTTGCAGGATATAGCAATTGATCTAACTTATATGTACTTAAATTTCTCACTTATCACTATATTCAAAGCTACTTTATAAGTAACATTTATCAATTTTAATCTGTTTTAGTATTTTAACTTTTGTATGTTTAAAAGTATGTTTATGAATTTTTCTTGCTTTTATTGTTTCGTAAATTGCTTTGAATGCTTTTGTAAACTGCTTTGAATTTTATTTTTTTTACAGTCAAGCAGTATATTAATTTTATGAAATAAATAAATGCCAGCAAATAATTCCGGTGAAGATATGCTAACCTAGAAAAATTCTTAAATAAGGAGTTGATCCTGAAAGATTATATATTTATAATTGCATTTTTATCCTGCCCTTCTTTGCAGAAGAGCCCTGGATGCAAACCAGCACAAAATAGTACTTCTCTAAACTTTGCTCATGTAAGAGGTTGATTTCCAGAAAGACAACAGTATATAGCAGGAATGGGGAAACCTCTAGCCCACAGGTCAAACTTTGCCTACCAGGGGTTCAAATTTGGCCTGTGAGTTAATTTTCCCCAGACTCTTGCCACCTGGTGTCCTGTGATGTTACGTATAGCAGGTATAAGTGTGGCTGCCAGGGCACAATCAGAAAAAGTGTCTCCCAATTGTGCGAGCTCCTTTATGTGCCCAATGGTTAGGCTGCACCCAATGATTAGGTCCTTCCTTCAGGACTTAAAAACACTCAGTCACCTGATGTCAGGTGATTAACAGGTGGGTGGGGGTACTTACCTGTCAAATTTGGTCCACAAGGATATATCCTAATAAGGATCTAGCCTGCAGAGCCAAAAAGGTTCCCTATGTCTAGTTTATAGAGCAAATATTCTATTCTAGATTTGGAGTTTTAGGGGTTTCAGATTTCACAAAACTGAGGTTTCTAGAGATACTCGTTCTGTGAAGATATAATATTGGAATATATTTTTTGAATAGCTGTTACACAGTCTTTTGCAATTTGACCTAATACATGATTAAAGCTTTGTTTCCTAGCACTAATTAAGGGAAGTCTTACTTCAGCCAGTAAAATGGTATACTATTAGGTAGCTGATGAAATCACCTCTAATAGGTTTCTGAGCATTCAGTAAGGAATTAAATACTCTTCCAACCAAGGACTGATAAGTGGTGTGCTAGGAGGATTCAAGAAATCTTCCCATATAAGAAAAAGCAGTCAATGGCAGGGCATCACTCATTCAGACTTACTAAATGCTCAAATAGCTTTCCCAACAGTATTGGGAATGCATAGACCTCACATAAGGAGATAAAAAAAATATTCTTTTAAACCTCTGGCCAAGAAACACAGAAGTTTGTACTTCCCAGCCGTTAATGCTTTTGTATGTACTTGTAAGTTCACTGGTTTTTGAGGTGGTATAATAGAGCTTTGGCATCACTATCCCCCAACAAACATGGAAAAAGGCCAAATTGTAATTGCTAGTGCAAGTTCCATAACATGTACAGTTTGTTTCTCGGAATTGGACCAGTGTTTCAAAGAGAGCATGCAGAGATGATTAGCAAATAACACAGCACTACTGTGATATGAAGCTACTCTGCTATAGGAATGTTATAGTGGAGTTATTCATCTGAGTACTTAAATGCATGCTTACATTTTTCTTATCATAATGAGCACCAGTAATGTTTAATTTTAGTAGCCATTTGAACTGAAATGCTGTAAAGGAAGCAATTATTGTGTGTGTGTGTGTGTGCGCGCGCGCGTGCGTGTGTGTGCATGGTATGTTATACAGGTATAATGAAAGCCATCTGGTATTTGCTTTCAGATTGCTTAGAGCTTTATGCAAATGTGAAATACTGTGAAGAACTGAAATTCTTCTTTGGAGATTTGCCTTAACAGTTTGTCAAGTACGTGTTTTAGCTATGATCCACAGTGCTACACTGCACCAGTTACAGTCTACTGACTTTGGAATACTCTTTATAAAAAAAAAACCAAAAAAACGCACAACCTGTTTGTTGACAAGGCAAATAGTAGTTTGAGAGCACCTGATCCAGGAGTGCTGTTGAAGCTAAATGGTCATGTCAGCTTCCTTTGAGCTGTTCATGGGAACTACAGGTAAACCAGAGCTGAACAGTTGCACAATGCGATACACAAAGAGTGCCAAATACAGTATCCAGAGTCAGAACTAAATAATCCCAGATGTCTCCTTTCTTTCTCCAAAAAGACTGGTTAGAGCAGGTATTTAAAGCTGGTCTTCCTATTTCCTGAAGCTCAGTGTGAAAACTATCTTCCTTTTTCTCTTTCTTTTTTGATAAATGCCATACTTTGAAATATGATTAGTATTTGTCAGTCACTTAGAAACAAGAATATCTCTTCAGCCAGGGATGCATTAGAAATTTTTTCTTTACGAATTCTGAACAAATTCCAGTACAAACTGATATAATACAAACCTTCTGGACTAAAGTTATGTATGGTGTGTCCTCAGAGTGCACAGAAACATACCGGTACTTACGGATTTTGTGCTTCTCTACATTTTCCAGAACAGTTCTTAGAATATATATATAAATGTTTCTTTTTTAGATAAAATGAGAGAAATTCATTCTACATGAGACAGTTTGTTCAAAAAACATGTATTTAAATGCAGTGGAACTGGAGTGGAACAGACTTTGGAACGAACATGCTCGAAAATGACCAAGATTGGAAATAGACTGATATTGCCATCCCTGTGTTCAACAGACTTTGGTACTAAACCATTTTAAAAGCCTACAAAATGGATTCAAACATAGTTACATGAATGCACTGTAGTTAAGACTTCAATTACTCTTATCTACTCTTTCCCTTTGAAAACGTAACCTATAGCTACGCTTGTTCAATTAGATGCCTGGTGTGCAGAATGGAAAACTGCTAAGTTCACCAGAACATACAGTACTTGACTGATTATATAGCAAAATTCAGAAGCTGTTTCCAAAATTTTGCGATCTATTGCGCCAAACAGGAAGACAACAGAAGTTGCCATGGGATAAATGTGAGCAAATGCAGTTACAGTAAGCCCATAATTTACGTGGGGGTTACATTCCAGGGATTGCACATTGTGCATAGCCAAATCCCATTGGATTCAGTGGTGGAGGAATCACCAAAGTCATTTCCCTCAGAAACCCCTCCCCATTCCATCTCATACAGCCATGTGGGTAAATTGAATGTGCGCAAGTTATATGTGTGTAGGTTATATGTGTACTCAAGTTTAATTACAGTTAATAATTATGATTAAGGGTTGATTCAGATACTTACAGAAAGGGTAGGCATTGAAGATTTACTTGACGGTTGAAGAGAGGTTAAAGTACTACCAAAATCAAGTTTCCGGCAATGAATAGAATCTTACCTACAGAATATCACTGGATATTTTTTAAATGCCATGTGACCACCACCTATGTCCAACCTTATGGTTATTGATTAGGCATTTTTTTGCTGCTTGTTATATTTTGTAACAAATAGGCTTTATGTGGCTATGCAGTTTAAGTCGTTGCCTACTCTTTAGTTTTCACTTGTTAATGAAAGCAGGGTAGATCGATTAATACTTCTTTGTAGTAGCATTCCCCATCTTCCTCAGTTTGGTTTTTGGATCGTTACAACAGAAGTCAGAAAGTGTAATCTGCGATGAAATGTCAACTTGGGATGTTATTTCAAATATTCAAGTAATAATTATAATTACAGACATTTAGAAGGTTTGCAAAATTAATTAATGTGTAGTTAAAGAAATATTTTGATGAAACCAAGCTGCTCTTAGTACAAGTACTGCTTCTGCGAGTAATTTACTAGGCCAACAGTGTGAAAAGCCTTGTGCTTTTCCTTCTGAAAGGGAAAGACTTGCAAAAGCCCTGGAGGTTAGCTTTCAGTTTTAGTTAGCTTCCATGCATGAAGCTAATAACAACTTTAATATAGTTACGGTGGTATTTTATTTTATTTTATTTTTGAAAAAAGCAGTATTCCCATTTTTGTGTGGAGCAGATCTGTCTGAATCAAGGTAGTGAGCCTGTGTTGGGCTGAAACAGACCCACCAAGCTATTTCAAATGGTCCACCAGCTCCATTCTTCCTCCCCATTGAAGGGTGGACTTGGAGGTGAGGTTCCTCTCCTCCCAGTGCAGTGTTTCTACAGGGAGAAAACACAGTGTCTGCTCTAGAGCAGAAACTCTTAAACCTCTCCAGGAAGCCCAGCACTGCAATGTGCCAGTGCCAGTGTGTGTAGGTGCTAAAGACAATGGGTGCAGTGTGGCCACTTCAGTGACACCCACTTTTGCTTTGGCCATGCCCTCCTTTGACAGGCAACCCGCAGAGGTTAGGAGCCAAAAAGCTTAGGCTGGCAGTTTTCAGTTATTTTGTTACATATTCTGTTATAGGAGGAAGTTGATTATATCTCTATATATTTCATGGGTACAGAGTTTGATGATGGTGTAAGTGTTTGTATACATTACAGTTAAGTTTTGTAAGGCTGATTGATTTCACTGGAAGAGCTAAGCACATGCCTAAATAGCTTGTTTGTTTTCCGAGATTTATATTTCATAAATGTCACCTGAATGCCAAATGTCTATTGATCAGGCATTTAATCTTACAAGATTTTAAAGGCAATGTTGTTATGCTTGAAATGCTGGATTTATCCATTTGTTAGGACATATCTATACTGCTTTTCGCTGCCATGAATAATTATCAAAGAAGTTTGCTATTAAAACAGCCATACAAATAAAGCAGAATAAATTCAAATCAAAAGTTGACAAAATAATCACAAGATAGACACCAGGAACTAACATAAATGGTTAGAGTGTTTGGGTAAATAGGGAATATCTATGGGTGATATCTGTTGTCATTTTAACATAAGCTAGAGGTCTTCAGTGGCTCAACTGTTTAGCAATATTGTTTAGCTACTTTCTTGCTGAACTGCTTGCTAGTAACAAATGCAAAGAAAAACAAAAACCCTGTAAAAATTCATTTTGTAATATTTTCCACATAGAATCCCTCTTTCCAGCTATATACTTTATAAGTGGTGAAATGTTATAAAGGTGCCCATTACTAATCTTAAAATGGCTGCCTCTGGGACTTTTTATAAGGCAGTATAATTGATGTTGGCATGTAATAAATCTGTAGTTCTTTGAGTCTGATTATGTAGCAAGACTGATAGATTAGACTGCCCTGAGAATTGACCTGGGAGAAAGGATAGCCTACTGCAATAGTTTTTGTCAGCTTTTATCTTGTGTGTTAAAATAAATTAATTATTTCACCATAAAATAGTTTTAAGGCCACCAGTGTATGCGCATATATATATATATATATATATATATGTAAAAATGCACAAAAAGCGGGTTTGTTTTGAATGACATTCATGCTGTTCCATTAACAGAACAGTTCTTGATCCACTATTAGTGGCCACTAATATAAAAGAAGATGATTTTTTCTACAGAATCACTCTTCTAACAAACTCAAAAAATTACTTCCAGAGGGTTGGGGATTGTCCAGAACAGCATGTAAGGAGGCACAGGGTTGTGGGAAATGGGAAATCAGCAATAATTTATCCCATTCTTAAGGGATGCCGCATTGGGGAAAATCCAATCTAAATATAAAAGCAACAGTGTTAGGATAAAACAAGTATTTATTCCAGCTGAATACTTTTTTATATGATGATACAAAATACAATTTGAAGAGCTTCTTTTTAAAATTGTATGTTTCGTATAGCTAATGTTCATGATTGTTTAAACTAAAAGACTGTATTCTCTTTGATTTATAGAAACACTGCTGACAATAACAACAGCTTAAAAGAGGAATATTTCTTTCATCTCTTTTTTTTATTTGCAATATGTATATAAGAAATATATATGTGTTTGTGTGTATGTGATCTTTTTATGGTATATATGTAACCATTTAGACACATGTAATTATAATTCAGAGGGACGCGGATGGTGCTGTGGGTTAAACCACAGAGCCTAGGGCTTGCCAATCAGAAGGTTGGCAGTTCGAATCCCCGCAACGGGATGAGCTCTCATTGCTTGGTCCCTGCTCCTGCCAACCTAGCAGTTCGAAAGCACATCAAAGTGCAAGTAGATAAATAGGTGTTTCCATGTGCTGCTCTGGTTCGCCAGCAGCGGCTTAGTCATGCTGGCCACATGACCCGGAAGCTGTACGCCGGCTCCCTCAGCCAGTAAAACAAGATGAGCGCCGCAACCCCAGAGTCGTCCGCGACTAGACGTAATGGTCAGGGGTCCCTTTACCTTTACTAATTATAATTCATGCACATGTAATTATAATGAGAAAACAATCCTTTGCCACCCTTTTCAGAGATATCTCCACCCTATCCCCCAGCCATTGGCTGAACTGCTTAGATATCATGAATCTGCACATTCTCGTGAGTCAAGTCATCAATAATAGAATATTTGCAGACAAAAAGAGTGGTGTTAGCTTCTGTGTGAAGTGAAAAGTCAATTGCTCGCAGAAGGCTTGAATAACAAATAAATGGAATTCAAAAGAAGTGTGGCTGAGGGCTGTTATCATGGTGAGGGACAATGGAACCCAGAATGTGGAGAAGATACAGGAGAGACAGACTGCCTCAATGTTAAATGAAGGGGTTGTGGGTTGAGAAACTGAAATCAGTAAAATTACGTCAATAAAAACAAATTCCAAATCAGTGAATCTTATTAATAACTCAAATTAACTGTATCACTCATTGGAGAAACAAATATCCTTTAATAGCAAGACATGAAATTAATTAACATCAAATATAATGTTGTTGATATATTTTGTATGCAGCTTAAGGTCCTGAGGGGCTATGCATTGTTGATAGCAAAGGGCTTAAAAGACAAAAGCATCATCGGTGTTGAAGAGCAAGTTGTGGAACAGAGAAAGCAAATGGGGCAGGGAGGGGGGCTGGATTGCCTCTTCATTTGAACTAAAATGCAGTGTGGTAAAGGTTTGGAAAAATGTCCTTGCATTGTAACTTTCCAGGAAAAGGAGCACTGTGCAGTGTAAATGCTGTCTCAGAAAAGGCAATGTCAGGGATATCGACCATATTAAGCTTCCCCAAATTCCCTTTCTTAAGCATTTTGTTGTAGAACATTCCTTTTAATGTGCTTTCCCTGATGGCCTCCAAAGTAAGCTGACAGAGGCACTTGAGAGGTCACCTTAATTCAGAACTTTTAACTTTTCCCTACATATGCTTTCTACTTCAAACCCCCCCCCCCCCGGCTGTAAATCTCTATGCATCATTAAGGGTCTGGTTGCAAGCCACTAGGATAGATTCAGCCATGCCATTCTATCCTTACAGTTCCTTATCACTGTATAAAACTAAGAACATACAAATGCTTAATAAGTGATTTTTTAAAAAAATAAATTGATATTTATTGATATCCTTCCCTCAGAATTCCATAACTTGGCACGCTATTACTTAGAAATGAAGTGTATATATCTTTTAAATGAAAGTTTGGGCTTTACCCAACTAAAATAGAATTTGATTGTAAATATTATTCCAGTATATGCCATCATGAAAACAACTTCAGTATGATTTCTTTCTGGCTTGCTTGTTTCTTTAAGAAAGGCCACTTTGATTATTTCATATGATTATTGTGATATTATGGCACATGAGTGATGCTGCTTGTTTTAAAACTTTATATGCTAGCCTGTTTTTAAAGCAAGCGTTGTTTGATCTGTGTTTATAATTCATGGCATTGATGTACATAAACAAGCAAAGCGAAACTACTACAGCCATTTATAAAACATGGCTTGCCTTACTGTCACACTTTATATCTGGGGTTGCCTTTGAAAATGCCTGGGAACTTCATCAGGTCCAGAATAAAGAAGGAAATTTACTTCATCAGAGAATAGATGATACTGATATTTCCCCCCCCCCTCCCCATCAAAATGCTAGCATTAACTTTTAAAGTCCTAAATGACTTGGGGCCGGACTTTTCCCAAATATCCAGACCCCATCTTCTGAAGCCCTTCTCTAGCTGTGGCTGGCTATGTAATGGATGGTTACTAGAAAGAGGGGCAACTTTAATTATATACTTTATATAATTTACATATATAATTACATACTTTAATTATAACTTTCATTATCATTATCATACCACTATTTGGAATGCCCTTCCCAGAGAGGCTTACCTGGCACATGCAGTATATTTTTGGCACCAGATACTCATTTTTCGCCCTTGGTTTTCCAGTCTTAAATATCTTTAAGGTGATGTTCTACGTTACTGATCTTAAATTTTATGGTGTGTGTTTTTTTGTTATTTTAGTTTTTTATTTTAAATGTTTTTTATTCAGATAACTTTTTGTTATTGGGTGGTATATGAAATTTGTCAATTTTTAAAAAATATATAACTAACAATCCTATGCACGTCAACTCATAAGTAGTGTCTTCCGTTGGGCTTGCTCCCAGCCAAGTAGTTATAGAAATGCAGCCCAAATAATGTTAGGCGTGGTAGCCTCAGTGTCCTTAGGGGATGGATAGGGGGTGTCTAGGCTTGTTTATCTGTTTTAAGCAGATCTTGTGTTTTGCAAGAAAATGGGCATTGAGGTTAGTGTACTGCTGATATCATGTATCTTCACTTAATATTATTACTGTTAGGTGCAATAGTGGTAATTCAATTTATATCCCACCCTTCCTCCCAAATGAGCCTAGGGTGGCAAACACACAAATGATAAAAGATCTAAAAATGATTTCCATTAGAGCTGAATACTGGGAAAGATCTCTACTTGTTCAAAGAGGAAGGCTTTCAGTAGGTGCCAGAAAGGCAACAGAGAGAGTGCCTAATATTTAATGGGAATGAATTCCAACACTAAATGCCCAATTCTTTGTACAGAATGAACCTCCTGATAAGATGGTGTCTACAGGAGGCCCTCACTTGCAGAGGTTTTAGTATCTGACATTATCACATTGATTAACTCTGCATGGTACCATAATCATGTTACACTGTGGCTGACAGCTGACAGAATACTAACTTAGTAGTAATCAAACTTTCAATGAACTATATTGTATGTGAAAAGGAAGACTATAACATAATACTCCTTATTGTCTAGCTCTTTGGGAAGGGGTGAGGTGTTTTGGGAAGACTATATACTTCAGTCACTCCTGCTCTCTTTTAAAGGTGTCCTGAAAGTTTTGAATGTTTTGATTATTAGATGTATTAATAAATTAGTTTTGAAGTTGTAGTTCCACTATGAGGCTGCAAGGTGAAAAGTGGATTATAAATTATTATAATAAATCATTTTTTATTTATACATATGATGAAATTCAACCAAATTTTTGCTGAAACTGCAACAGTCTCAGATCTGTACCACTTGGTGCTCCAATGGACTTTTTTTATTGATAATTGAAGAGAAAGTCTCGGTAGTTTTAAAAACTTTTAACTTTCTTTTAGCACATATTAATGTTTTTTAAAGTTGCATATGTTAACTTTAGGGAAATCGTTTTTTAAAACTGCTGTATTAGATTCATAACTAAGTATGTTTCTGCGTACGCACATAAATATCCTCCAGTTTCTGAGCAGCTCAAATGCTGTAATAGAAGTACTTTGAAGTTTATGTGAGGCATATTATTCTAAATCACCTGTTCAAAAACTGGGGTTCCTAAATGTTGGACTACAACTTCCATAATAACTGACAGTTTGGCCATGTTGACTGAGATCGAGGGAGGGCATAGAACCCACATGTAGGGCCACAAGTTTAGAAAAGAATGTGGCAAACCACAACACTATGTGAACCATGGTTTTATAACTAGAATTGCACACCATGGTTACAAATGAGCCTGGTTAGTATTATTTACTATACATAACATAGAGGAGGCAAATACATATTTCAGAAACTGGCTCCTAACTATGGTTTCTAAGGAGCTAGCATCTGTGACTACATACGATACGATATCTTTATTGTCATTGTCCCATGCGGAACAATGAAATTGATACCACTCAATTTGTCGGGTACAATGCGATATGAAAACCAAGTTCTCTGTGCTAATTTTGCAAGAAAATAAAAGTGCTTAAAAACTTGGAAATATAAACTGTTTTCATCTTGTTTAACTATGTGATGAATTTTTCTTCTTCAAAGCTTAACTGTGGTGATTTAATTTCTGAACATTTCTTGTAATCACACCTTTTGGAAGCTATTCATTTGCAACCTTCATATTGGTCCTTTCTCTAAGTACCTCTCCGTAGCAGCCTGTGAGCTGGGTTACTGAAATATAATGACTCACCCAAAACCTCTACCCAGTTTATGGTTTTTGAAGGTGAACAGAAATTTGGAAGTAGGATTCCCAATCAAAGTTCTACCCATTTTGTTTGTTCCCTGTAAATACGTGGTGTATTCATCTTCTAAGGCAGCATAGTACTTTTAAGTATATAGCACTAAAAGTGCATATTCTATCTGATATATAGTATCAGTTCAGAGAGTTGCTCCTATTATTGTAGAATTTAGAATAAATAGCATAGAACTTACAGTGCAGTGTTCATATTGAATAGTGTAGGCTCAGCAAGTAAACGATAGTGAGGTTTTCTGAGTATAAAAAAGAATGCTTTCCATGTCTGACTTAGCTATCTATTTAGTTCACATATAATAACATTTGAGTTGAAAGCAGAAAGTCATTTTATCCTTTAATGTATTAGTTAATTATTTTTCTGGAAAGCATGGTTGCTTGCCACAATAAATGATACTGGCTCAGCTGTGTTCACACAATGCATGTTCATTGTTTTAGTTGACATTCCTGGCACACACACAACTCATTATAATGTGAAAAGAAAACTTCACATAAAATGGATACTGGATGACAGGCTGCCACTGGCAACATACATAATTCTGAAAGTACAGGCTGGGGTTTTAAAAGTTGCAGACAAAAGCAATTCAGTAGGATTTAACTGCTATAGCTGTCACTACTTATAAAGGCTCACTGAATTCTCCCTAAGTAACATGATAGGGAGGGGGGTAATCAATGCTTGTTAAAGTGTGTGATTATTAAATTTCCAGGTTTGTCATTAAGTGCTGTGTATAAGGAATATGTTCAGTATTTTACACCTTTGCATCTTTGAAACTGCAACGTACACAATTAGAAATTACTGATTTTACTGCACAATCCTAGGAAAATCTACTTGGAAGTAAAGTCTCAGTGAATTTAATGGTGCTCAATCCTAGTTAAGTGAGATTATAATTGCAGCCTTGGTTTACTTTTAAAGCCAAACCTTGTTCATAGAATCAAAAAATGTAGAGTTGGAAAGGGCCCTGAGGATCATCTAGTCCAATCCCTGCAAACTAGTGCATTGTCAGTCAAAACCGGAAGAAAGGATTAACAGTATTGCTTCAGTGATTATGTTTAGAACAGAGCCTTACGTTATTGATGTGGGGTATACTTGTGTATATGTTGTACCACTTCAGACTACAAATCAGAGCTTGCATGGTATAAAGTATTACAAATAAAAACTATTGTTTCACTTCTGCAGCTTTTTCACTAATTTCTTTGGTGGGGCCTCGAGGATTCCATCATGCAAGCTTTTACTGCAGTCCGAAGTACAGTAGTAGGCAGCCCAAGCACAGGTATATTTTCTCAATGATAACTAGGTTAGAGTTCTGTAATTAAAATTGTTGCACTTCTGCAGCTACATAATACCCAAGAAAAGCAAAGGGAGGTAAAAATGCATATTCTTACTTGAAACCTTTCTATTAACCCTTTATGGTTTCCTTTGTGACATTCAAGAAAAGACAACGGCAAGAGGCAAAGGACCTCAATTGATATTCCCTTTGTATCAGTAATTTACTTTGCATTTTTTGTTGGAGGATCTTAAGATCCAGGATAAGGCTGAACTGCACACTTAAGGGGGGGGGAAATCACTTACCTTCCCAGGGGGCCGGAGTTGCAGGCTGGCCACGAGCATCCCCCATGTACAGTGGGGATCATGGCAATGCCTCCCGTGTCATTGGGAGTCCCGGCTGCATCATACCCCACAGCCAACCAATTGGGTCGACCGTGGGGCGTGTCTTACCGGATTTAAACCTCCATGTGGCCAGGGACCAGTCTCCTTTTTCCCCCCTGCATCAGATCTCCCGCCCTATTTTAATACGCCCGTCATCTTGGTCTTGCTGCGGACCACGGTTGGTTGCCTGTTGAGGAGACCAGGTAGGACTTTTCCCACTTGGCAAATTGGCATCAGCCACATGGTTTTCGTCTGCCTTGTAGCAATTGTCACAACTTTGTAAGGTTTGGCGGTTAGGCATTGGTAAACCTGGTTTATGGGAGGGGAGGTTGTGGCCTCACCTGCCCCTCCTCTTTAAGGGTATTCCGTTAAAGGGATCCAGGGGTGTGGATCCTGTCCGAAGCCCAGGTATGGGCTAGGGCCATGCCATGACCCCATCAGTGACCCCGGGGGAGCTTGCAGTTGATGTACATCAACAGGGCCCCCCTACTGGTGGTTGACCCTTATGAGACTACCTGCATGACGGGCAGGAGTCAGATATAGTCAGTTCAGTTCTAAATACCGCTCACATCTGTAACCAATAAAGTTGAGGCCTTATTTATCCCATTAACCCAAAATATTGGTGTCCGTGTGTTTCATTATCTAAGAAATGGGGTGGTGCTTGGGGCCTCGCCCTGCAATAAAATTCTACTGAACTCTGTGCTTTGTGATTTTAGATTGCAGTGCATGTAGTTCTCAAGCAATGCAGTCCCATGTAGGTTGACTTGAAAGTAAGTTCCACTGATGGAAAAGGACACTCCCAAGTAAGTGTGTTTAGGATTGTAGCCAAGGAGTGCTTTTCCCAGGAGCTTCCAGGAAGGCTTAAGGGAAGTACTTCAGCACATTCAGTAGATCAAATTGGTAAAGAAGGTGTTTCCCCGCTGAAGAGGTAAGATACTATTTTAAAGTAAGGCTATTTTAGAAATGTTTGTCCTTTTGTCAGAGATGGTTGAGAGAGAACCAAATGAGACTTTATCTGATGTACCTGGACAGATCTGTCTGTGTACAAATTCATTGACTTTTACAGTCATATAAGAATATACCGTATATAAAAAGGATAACAAGCTACACAGTGAATTCTTCAGTGAATCATTGCCCTTCTTTGAGAGATACTGTATTATGCATGTCCTAGACTGAAGTGTTTCTTTAGAGCTGACTTACTAAGTCGGACTGCTATCTTACAGTAAGTTATTTTGCACCATGAATCAGACATCAGTTGAACCAATTGCTCTCTTTTTTACTTTCCTTTTTAATAAAGCCTGCATGGAAGGCATCCTAGCATTACTGTATCAGACAGTGCTGGTTGTGTAACATGCTAGTAATTTGCAGTACTCCAGATTTGTTGTACAAAATCTTTTTTAGCTTTCTTTTAGGGTTAAGTAAGGGACGCAGGTGGCACTGTGCTCTCAACCACAGAGCCTAGGGCTTGCCGATCAGAAGATCGGCGGTTTGAATCCCCGCAACGGGGTGAGCTCCTGTTGCTCGGTCCCTGCTCTTGCTAACCTAGCAGTTCGAAAGAACGTCAAAGTGCCAGTAGATAAATAGGTACTGTTCAGGCGGGAAGGTAAACGGCATTTCCATGCGCTGCTCTGGTTCTCCAGATGCAGCCTAGTCATGCTGGCCAAATGACCTGGAAGCTATCTGCGGACAAACGCCGGCTCCCTCGGCCAGTAAAGCGAGATGAGCGCTGCAACCCCAGAGTCATCCGCAACTGGACCTAACCATCAGAGGTTAAGCACTCAATTTAAACTATAGATAATTTAATGCTAATAAACCTTCTATGGCCTTTTAAATGTGTTTGTGGGGGGGGTATAGGCTTGTTTTTATTTTATTAAGTATTTTGTGTTATTAGTTTGTATTTTTATGTTGTGAACAGCCCTGTAATCTTCGGATGAAGGGTGGTATATACATTTCAATTATTATCTATCTATTATCTATTATCTATTATTATTATTATTATTATTATTATTAAAACGTCCAGTTATATGGGCTGTCTTCAAATTTTCATATCAAAAGTGAATCAGAGCCACACACAGGATTTTCAAGGGGTGGCACAGCTAATAGGTTTTATAAGGTGTTTAATAATAGGAAGTGGGTTGGAGGTAGGGAACATGTTTCTGGTATATTTCCAGATATCTCAGTACTGAAAAAATGGCATTGAGAAGATTAGCGTCTTACTTTACTCACGATGCTTTGTTACTAGGGTTTCAAGAATATACACTGAGGACTAAGCAGAGTGTATATTAAAAAAAATGAACTGGAAAATCGAGTAGTCTTCTTGTTTCTCCTTCCTCCCATTATTATAGTCTCTACATTAGCCTACTTTTGCTAATATTCCCTGGTGTAAAAGCTATTTAGTTTTGGGAAAATAAATACAAATCGCCAAAACATCTTATATTTCATTTTAATTTGACCTAGCTTAATTGAAGTAAAGGCCAAGTGTACTTTAACGATACTAATTCCTTTACCCACCTTTCTGTGAGTATAATTATGATGAAATATTGGCTAAGAAGATTACCAGCAGAATAATACAAGAAGGGGTGTGGATGTATGTGGAAGGTGATGTGGATATATGCTTTATTATCACTCTAGGTAGGCATTGTTCAAGAGGGAAAATGTGATGTTGCTTTGAAGGTAGAAGAATTGGAGTAACGCAAAATATATGTATGAGCAGAACTAGTTCTCCAAGCTCACTCTCACACCTCTCACTTCCCAGGCCTGCTTAGCTATGCCAAGGGCAACAGTTAACTTGGGAGACCTTTGAAACCAGTAGGAGGCCAGCATAGGATTTCTTGCCCTGCATCTCTTCATCCACATGTCTGTGTTGGGCCTCCTGTCAATGACCAGCTGTTTTAATTGGAGCAACATCATGTGAAAGTTTTTCCTGAGCCTCAGTTTCCTGCCAGCATTTATAGTTAGATAGATGTACTGCATGAAGTCAAGGTGCTGCATTCTTATGCATAATTTGAATTTCTTCTGAGTTGTGCTGGAAGTGAAGAGCAACCTTGCCCCTATTCCTTGCAAATATATACCTTTTTCCTTTTGGAGTTGTGTTTTCCATAGAGCATTAACTATTGCTATTAATGGCAATGTTCTGTGATCATTTATGTGGGCTCTATTTCTATGTTTATATTTTATAACAATTCATTTATCACTTTGAATGGTAATGTTCTCTATTAAATGAGTTTTGTGCGTGGCGTTCTCAGATACCACCTATGGTGCTTTTGTAATTTTCTAATTCGCTCTCGTGGGCTTATATAACTCTGTTCCTTTTACTTCTGAAAGCATTTTTATTTTCCCTATCCCATCCTAGTTTCATGGTAGTCCCTTTCCTTTCATTGCTGGATAACTCTGCACAATTTAATTTTATGTTAGTGTATCAGAAGAAATGGGATAGATATGGATAAGACTTCACAGAAAAGACTTCACTTAGACAAGAAAATGAAGGTCTGATGACCACGAGCTTGTTTGTTCTGTTCATTTTCAGTTTGTGAATTTCATGTGATTTAACCTTTGGCTACAATACTTCAAAAGTAGATTACCACTTGCAAAACAGCAAAGGAAGAATGTTCATGAGGAACACTTTAGTGTCTGCCATAATCATATTATTAGTGCATAAATACGATTAAATGTATTGGGGGAGGTTGGGACAGTAAATATAATACCACATGACTTTCTGTTTAAAATATCAATGAAACAGTTTTGTTTTGTTTTAAAAAACTGCAGTGTTTTGCAAGCAGTCATTTTAATGAGTACTCAAATACTTGCATGAACAGGACACCACCAGACTAGATAAATCCCTTCAGAGGACACAGAATAGCTATTTCACCTGGCTCTTTCTGTATTCCTGCCACATCTGCAAGCCATTGATCACTAGCTTTCTTCAACCCATTTGAAATAAAAATTTAATCTAGGATAAAACTGTCTAACAGTGTCATGAAAGGGATTGCATTGGCCAATCATAATATTAGGTATTATAATATTGCCTGTTTGACAGTAAGCCTCTTTTTCTTACTCTTCTAAATCTCTTAAACTAGATTTATTCCAGTGTGCTTTAAAGGTAGTCTCTTTCAATTTAGATCTTATGATTGCAGCCCTTGGCTGTGATCCAAAGAAGTGATACATTTGTGCAGGAAAGAACAGCGTGCACAGCTGGAACTTCACTTTCTTCTCCTACTGTAGCAGCTTCCAAAGCCAGTTGCTTTTAAGCAGACCAGTAGATGGTTCCTTCCACAGTGAGAACTGCCGTGAAGAAACATAACACATTTCCAGCTGTATGTGTGGTTCCCCTCATGGTTACAAACTTTAATTTATTTGGATCATAGTTTTTTTGCGAGTTCATCTGCTGCCAACGTACAGAAATGTGTACAGTTGGGGGGAAAATTCCAGCCCATGAGGATTTACTATTTTATTGGAGCCCGTTGACTTGTTTATGTAATAGACAAATGGAAATGGAAGGTTCTTGACCTTTTTCATAAGGCCGCCAGTTTCTCTACATCAGAGTTTGGGAACCTTTTTCAGACTAAAGGCTGCATTCTGTTCAAACTAATCTTCTGGGACCCAGAGGCCAAAGTGGACTGAGCAATGCAATTAAACGTCACCTTTATACAGTAGACTAGTTTCTACACACAACCACACACACTGATCCAGGAAAGCAAGATCAGGGTTACAGCCACCAAAAAATGCTCAAGGTGTGTGTGAAGCAAGGTCAATGAGGGGTGTGGCTTGGGGGGAGTCCAAGGGCTGGGGGGGGGACATTTCCTGTTTATGATGCATCTCTGCTTCCACTTGTATCTTCTCTTTTATGCATGTAATGTTTAGGCAAGCCCACCTTCACCCAAAATGCATCCAGTTTTGGGAGGTGTCTAGCTCAGGCCAATTTTATTCTCTCTTGCCATTTCTGTTTTAAAAGCCACAGTAATTATTTATTTTGGCATACAGTATAGGAATTTTTATTTAAATTGGTTACTCAGATTGTTGCTTTGTTCTTGGCACCTAAACAGCAGTCTAACTTGGTCAAAGAATTTACCTTGTCTTCATTTCACTATGGAATTGGTTACAAAAAAAAAAAAAGTGAAGAACCACTGCCGAAATGCATTACATTTCTGTAACCAGACAGAGGGCCTTCTCGGTAGTAATGCCTGCCCTGTGGAATGCCCTCCCATCAGATGTCAAGGAAATAAACAACTACAGTGGTACCTTGGTTTATGAACTTAATCCTTTCCAGAAGGCCGTTCTTAAACCGAAACCATTCTTAAACCAAGGCATGCTTTCCTTAATGAAGCCTCCTGCCGCCGGTGCCCTTCCACCAGTTGGCTTCCATTCTTAGACCGAGGTAAAGTTCGCAAACTGGGACACTACTTCGAATTGTTTGTAAACCGAATCATCTGTAAACAGGGCTGTTCTGAAACTGAGGTACCACTGTATCTTACTTTTAGAAGACACCTGAAGGCAACCCTGTATCGGGAAAAGTTGTTTTACAAAAAAATGTTGTTTTACAAAAAAAAGTTTTACCAAAAAAAAAAGTGCTCTAAGCCGCCCAGAGTGGCTGGGGAAACCCAGCCAGATGGGCGGGGTATAAATAGTAACATTATTATTTTTATTATTACATGTTCAACATTATTATTTTTATTATTACATGTTCATGTCAAATACCAGATACTTAGATACTATGTCTAAAATTGGACTGTTTGAATTTGGTCAGCAGCCACAGTGTGACAGAACTTGAGAGTTCATGCGGAACAACAGAGAGAGTCCTTTATTGCACTTGTGTGCTCAAGTTTATGCTTCCAGTTGATTGTGGAAGCAGCACTGAAGGGTCCTAGTATAGAAAGGATTCCTGATTCAGTTATGATTCATTGATTTTTTAAAAAAAATAAAATCTTACTCAGCATTGTTTCAGCTGAGTTTGTAATGCATTTGGCTTCTCTATGACATAAACTAACCTGATAGTTTTACTCAACCCTGTGGCATCTTTAATCTGCAAGGGGAAATAAGTTTGTCCCAAGTTATAGTATATAGGTCACTGAGAGCTTTCTGGGAAGGCAGCGTTGCCTGATCTGCTTAATGTGTTCTGCATGCGGCCATATGTATGACTTGCTTTTACTTTTTCACTCTCAGTATAAACTCGCTAGATGTTAAACTCTAAATTGATGGCTCTGGCACTTAGAAGGTGAATTGGGGGAGGCTTGTGCCTTTGGCTGAGTATGCACTGATGAATCTTTTTTCATCTCTAGGAACTTGCTTTACAAGCTGGCAAGGCAAAATACTAGATGCTGATAGTGGTAGCCTCTGTAGTTCTTGGAAGCTAAGCAGTCCAGCCTTAAGAGTTATTAAGAAGAGTGAAGAGCAAGAGACCCATGAAGAAATGACTTTGGACTGAAAGAAAAGCAGACAGTAGCAGCCTGCTATTGCGGGGTTCCTGTGTGGTCTATCTCACACAGTATCTTGCTAAAGTCACACTTGGAGCAGCAGTGTTAGGTTCTCACAGCTGTCAATTGCCTGTACATTGAATGTGGGTGTGAGGGTGCATAACAGGACAACGTGTCTTGTTTATTATCTACACAACCAAGAACATGGCCTTGGTGAACTCAAGTAGTTATAGTGTTAAGGGCCTACTACTTTGAGTTGAATTTCTTCCCTCATACCATTTGTGTGGATTTGACTTGTTTGCAACCCTCCTGAGTACACAGGCAAGTAACTAAACAAAGAGGATTCAGCTACTTGTCCAAATGTCCTATCTGACTTGTATTCAGAATTACTGTATAGATTTGAGGGGGAAAGCCAGTTAGCTTGAATTGCTAGTTTGAAGGTCACCCAGCTTCGTTGTTATTACTACAGATTTCATATTGATCACTAGAAATACATTTCTCCAAGTACAGCAGAAGGTGTTTTTGGTATGACTCCAACAAAAAACTAATGGTGGTTCTTTAGCAGAATAAAAAGTTGCTTAAAACTAAAAATCAATTGAATGGAAACTAACACAATCTGTCCTTAACGTTGCCTTGTCCCTCTCTATCTAGCAATAATTATTGGGGCCATTCTGTTAAGGTTGGCTCTAGAATACAGTACTTCTACTTAGTAAATGTACTATAGTATAGCTTGTTTTGTAAAGCACCGTGTAAATAATTATTTTGTATTGGAGTTTGCTTTTTTCCTTATTCCTCTCCACCCTTTTTTCTATATGTCTAGTGTCTCTTGGTTCAGTGGTGCAGAAACCTCAGGCTGTATGATCTACTTTGAGGTTTTTGCTAGAACTCCCAAAATCCACCAGCCAGACCTGCTGGAATTCTGAGCTCAGAAAGTTGTTTTGAGTCTCAGAACTGAATTGAATTCACTGGTTTTTATGTGGAAAGACTAAGCTTTTTCCAATTTACCTGTGTAATGTAGAGTGGAATTTAGAAATCCTTGCTAATCTACTTGAAGTCACTCAGGCATATGAGTAGATCAACATTTACTTTCTGTTTACTCCTGTTTTGATTGTAAGCCTGAATGCAAGGTCTGTCTTGTTTTTTTATTTACTTGTAAGGCACTCTAGGAGCATTTTCAGCTGAAGAGTAGAATAAAAGCATAACGTGATAATATAATTAAAAATGTAAGCTGTTTCAAGTAAATATTGTATGTTGAATAACTTTAAATGTTTGGAACAACACAGATCACAATTTAAAGTCTGCATTTCACCTTTATTTAACTTTATTTATTTAGTGTATTTCATACACTAGACGCCATTGAAACCATAGAATAATTCTGTGTAAATAACAATATTTTGGTCAATAGAATTCTTGTTTTATAAAAATGGAGAATGTTGTTCTCTTAATGTTTTGTGCTAGTTTGAGAAACATAAACCATTGCTTTAACACTACATTTCATACTAATTATCAATTCTACTATACCCCAAGGATATTTAGAAAGTAGCACATAAGGGTTAATGTAATATGACATAAGTATGCTATGTAAAGATTAATCTCTCCTTCATGATACTCTTCCATGACTTACTGTAAATACGTTCTTCATTATCTTTTCAGGACTATAAGAGTCTTGGATGCTTTCCAAGCTTTAAGCATTGAATGTTTGTTTCACTTGTTTGCTTTCTATTAAAAGCTTTGTGAAATAGGTGATGGGAACATTGATTTTGTTGTCCTCTTTGTTGATTGTGAATGTATGTACAACAATTGACTTTCTGTCCCAATTGTAAAGTATAAACACATTATCTTATTGTATAAGGTAATCCCATTGTTTAAAAGTTTTTATGGGAAGAGTGATTAAATGTGCTTGTTTGTTACACTGCCAGTCAGAGTTTAATCTAAATAGGGAAATACACCGCAGTACTGCAGTTTATGAAATAAGCCCACATTTTTCTTCTTCTATAGCAGGCTGCAATCTACTCCCACTATAAAAAACTGGGAGAATGACCCAAAGTTGTTGAGATTTTTGGGGGGGACACCCAGCGATCAATAATCAGTAGATCACGATTGACTGTTTGGACATACCTGTTCTATGTTCTATACCATAGTTTAGCTATATGCTGTGCCTGCTTGCTATTAGTGTGTTTTTTAAGATATAGTGGGACTATGCACTTCATATTTAAAGCACCACATGTCTGGTTTTTTACATAGGTATTTATATCATTGTGCAAAAATATTCAAGGATTGGTACCAAGCAACACAAAAATTCCCAGTCGTCTTTTCCAATCTGGTGGATGTTAAATGTCAGGAATTCTGTTCAGTTTAAAAGAAAAAAGTTCTGCATCATCTCTGAGCATTTCTTATCCTTTTGCAAATGGTTTAGAATTTTCAAAACAATTTTACAGACTGGAAATAGTGATCCAGTACAAGATAATCAAGTCAATTGTTTATACCTCTAGCATAAATACAGGGCGCAACCATTTTAGATGCACCCAATTGTTGTGCAGTTGCCGACACATGGGTCCTTTTGGACCTGAAAGAAAGTGGAATTTCTTTCTGCCGTATAAGTGCAGGAGACTCCCTCTCTCTGTTTATGTTGGAATTCAGAATATAGTACACAAATCATAGAATTATGATAGAAGGGATCCCTAGGATCATCTAGTCCAACTGCCAGCAATGCGAGAATCTCAACTAGATCATACATAATGGAACAGATGACCATCCAATCTCTGCTTAAGAGCTACATCTGGAAGGTACCACGTTGACTACCTCAATGCTAGACTATTCTTACTTCTGTATCAATACTTTTTACTATGCAAGAAGTTTCTGTGTTTGAAACTTTTTCTTTGTTGTTATTACAATAATATATATTTTTTAAAAAGGTAAAGGACCCCTGACAGTTAAGGCCAGTCACGAACGACTCTGGGTTGTGGCACTCATCTCGCTTTACAGGCCAAGGGAGCGGGCATTTGTCCGCAGACAGTTTTTCCATGTCATGTGGCCAGCATGACTAAGCTGCTTCTGGCGAAACCAGAGCAGCGCACCGAAACGCCGTTTACCTTCCTGCTGGAGCAGTACCTATTTATTTACTTGCATTTTGACATGCCTTCAAACTGCTTGGTTGGCAGGAGGTGGGACCGAACAACGAGAGCTCACCCCATCGTGGGGATTCAAACTGCCGACCTTCTGAGCGGCAAGCGCTAGCTAGTTTCAGTGGTTTATACTACAGCGCCACCTGCGTCATATAATGTAACATAAATTCCTGTTACCCTTCAGAACAAAAGTGATCCAATTTGTCCTTTGCCTTGGAGCTTCTTTCTCTGTTATCAATTCTGAGACCTTTTATTCAAATATACAAAAGAGTTTTTCTTCCCTTTCCATGTGAAACCTTCCCTCCTACATGCCAGGGCTAGCTAGCCAAAGGTTTGTTTACTGTCATTCAAGCTACATGTGCTGAATTGCCATCTTCTGCACAGCTACTAAAGATGCAGGAACCCTGTCAGGTTTTATATCTGGCCTGACCCTACTCTCCTTGTGTTGCTTTCTTCCATTTTCTGTCTTAAGGGACCCACAATGAAATTTGCATGATGACTTCAGTCTTTTCAAGATAGTCCAAATTCACAGAATACGTGGGCAACATGAATAGTATCTTGGCAAAAATCATTTTGTGGATTTTTCTGAACAATGCAGTTGTATTCCATTAGTGAAAATAATTGCTGTTAGGATTTTCCCATTTTTGTCACCCATCAGAATACATGTTAGGAAAATGTTACGTTCACAGCAGCCAACATAATAAGTTTTTTTTAAAAAAATAAATAGCTGTTGCTGATCTAATTACTATAACTGAAAGTTCTGTAGTTCATATTCCTTTACACTGAGAAGGATGTGCCCATTTTTAAAAGCACCAGTAGTGCTAGGCTTCCCTCTTCTTAAAAGCTTCTGGGGAAATGTGTCCTTTTGTTGAAAAACTAATAATAGTAAAACGATTTTATCTTTGAACTGAAAAAGCAACTGCCTGAATTCTGCTATGTATTTCTCTGATAATTCAGTTTCTTCTGTCGGCCTGTTGCTGCCATGGGACTTACCCCTTTTCCTTTTTTATGCATCAGTTTGTGTGAGCTGAACTGTATATTGTAAACAATTTCCCCCGTTCTTTAAACCATGTGGATTTTTGTTATTTTTGACGGTTGTACAGTGGACTCTCCAGATACAAATTAAATTCATTCCGGGGGTCCGTACTTAACCTGAAAAGTACGTAACGGGAAGCGCCGCTTCTGCGCATGCACGTGGTGCAATAGAGCGTCTCTGCACATGCACGCGCGGCGAAACCCGGAAGTCTACACTTCCGGGTTTGCCATGTTCGCAACCCGAAAGTTACATATCCAGAGTGGTACGTAACTCGAGGGTCCACTGTATACGGAAATGCAGTGTCACCATACCGCAGCTATTTTTAGCAATATATTTCCATGAGCCCCAATCTAGTGCTGATTATAGTGTTCGACCCATGTGTGAAATGTGAGAAGGGGTTGCGTTTCTTTAAAAGAAAAAGGTAAAGGACCCCTGACAGTTAAGTCTAGTTGCAAATGTCTCTGGGGTTGTGGCGCTCATCTTGCTTTACAGGCCAAAGGAGCCGGCGTTTGTCCGCAGACAGTTTTTCTGGGTCATGTGGCCAGCATGATTAAGCCGCTTCTGGTGAAACCACAGCAGTGCACGGAAACGACATTTATCTTCCTGCCAGAGCGGTACCTATTTATGTACTTGCACTTTTTGGCATGCTTTCGAACTACTAGGTTGGTAGGAGCTGGGACTGAGCAACAGGACCTCACCCTGTCGCGGGGATTTGAACCACCGACCTTCTGATCAGCAAGCCCAAGAGGCTCAATGGTTGAAACCACAGCTCTACCCGCGTTTCTTATTTGCTGCTAATTGCCTCTTCTTAGCTTACTATCCTACCGCATCACTTTTTTCCCAGAGTCCTCTGCAAACTTCAGCAATAGTGTGAGACAATTTGCTTCCTATCTTCCAGAAGGGAGTCTTCAATGTTATGCTGAGATTTGACCCTCAGCAGAACAGAAAGGTATTTGAGCATACAGCCTGCTCCTAGGCTCAGTGCAGTATAACAGGCTTTATTTCACCTTTTGTCACCTGAGTCAGGAAAGGAAGTAATATTATGCTGAGCAGGGTCTGCACTGAAGGACCAGGTGCGGTTGCCTCTGGTGTATAGATTTGGAGGCCTGTTTTCAAAGAATAAACAAAAACTGAAAACTGATGAAATGGCATTAGAGGGGAATCTCCACTTATGCAGGGGTTCCATTCCTGGCTGCCACTGTACAACCTGCTGGGACACACACCCAGAGTGGATTTGATTTAAATCAAATCAATTTAAATCACTAGTCAGTGATTACAGGAAGACTCATTCTTGCTGGTATAATCTCAATATTTACAAACAGATAAAGGTTTCATTTTTGGAATAATAATTTTTCAGAGTAGTTTTTACAGTTATATATCAAAATTTACTGATTTGGTTATACTATTAGAAATACATAGGCCAATAATTATGAAATTATTGTTCCACCCCTGCCCCCTTTGGCTCCAAGAACGACACATGTGTCAATGGGAGCACGCATGCTGATCGCGCACAGGTGTGCTCCTGTATGTAACCACCTAGCTCTTCACAGCTTCTGCTTGTTTCAGTAGTGCTAGAACAGCAAGCATGCTATGAGACAATACAGGAAGATGTTTTATGCTGCCTTTTGAACCTTATTTTTAAAGTTATAGTTCTGCCGCTAGTCATTCATTTAATTTGCTTTTATTGATTCCCTCCCCACCTTTTGTTTTTGCAAGAAGTGGTATATGTTAGGTTGAGCTACTGGCACAAGGTCACTCACATATCTGTGAGCCAGAACATGAATCTGCTTTATATAATATACAACCATAAGTCTATGTATTATGGGAGTGGGATATCACATTTGCCCATGTTTATAATATAGCACATCTGGTACTGATATAATCGTACACAGGAGCACAATTTGTCGTTAGTACACAGGAAACAGATAACCATCTTGGTATCATGGGTGGTATTCAAGTAAGTTTGAGTAAGATCCATTGAAATTAATGCAACTAAATTTCATTTATTAACTTTGGTGGTTCTACTCTGTGAAATGCTTACTTCAATACTGCCCATTATATGCAGGATTTGGCAAAACTATCTAGTTCGCAAAGTGCCTGGGTAAGACAGGGGTTAACACTTTTCTTTGTATGCAAATTCAGTATTATGAAATAATGATATTTGGAAAATAGTGTTTTGAGGTATGCATATAAATCTACCATATTTTTCGCCCTATAGGACGCACTTTTCCCCCTCCAAAATTGAAGGGGAAATGTGTGTGCGTCCTATGGGGCGAATGCAGGCTTTCGCTGAAGCCTGGAGAGCGAGAGGGGTCAGTGAGTACCGACCCCTCTCGCTCTCCAGGCTTCAGGAAGCTATCCGCAAGCCTTGCAAGCCCAGCAGGAGGTCCCGCGGGCTCGCAAGGCTTGCGGGCAGCAGCCTGCAGCCCAAAAGCTCAGGGGACAGCGGGGAGGCGGAGCGCCGCCACCCCGCTATTCCCCGACCTGATCTGGAGGCTGGCGGGGGGGAGAAGCAAGCTTGCTTCTCCCTCCCCCGCCAGCCCCACAAGCTCGGGGGATAGCGGGGTGGTGGCGCTCCGCCACCCCGCTATTCCCGGACCTGGTCTGGAGGCCGGCTTGCTTTTCCCCATTGCCAGCCCTCAAGCTCGGGGGACAGCGGGGCAAGCCGCTGCCCCATGGAGGCTAGAGAGGCTGTCCCTGAAGGCAGAAGAGGGAGACGGAGCGCTCTGTCTCCCTCTTCTAGCTTGGGGATGGCTGCGCAAACCTGGGGGGGAAATAAAAAAAATTTCCTTGATTTCCCCCCCAAAAAACTAGGTGCGTCCTATGGGCTGGTGCGTCCTATAGGGCGAAAAATACGGTAATTTTCCTTCGCCTTTTGTTCTCTCTCTTTCTCTCTCTCTCTCTCTCTCTCTCTCTCTCTCTCTCTCTCTCTCTCACACACACACACACACACACACACACACAATCAATATTGCAAGAGAGTTATAATATCTTTGCTGGGTCAGACAAAAGTTCCGTCTTGTCTAGCATCCTGTTTCGCATAGTGACTGACCCCTTGCCTTTCAAGAAGCCTCAAGTGTGACATTTATTTCCTCTCTCTTGTCTTTCCTGTGGTTGCAACTGGTATTTATTGGCATAGTTCCTCTGACTATTAAGGTTCAGTTATAACCATCATGGCTAATATTGATTGATAGACCAATGTTCCATCACTTTGTGTAATTAACGCCTTCTCAGACAGTATCCATCACTACATCTTACCGTACCAGTAAATTCTATAATTAAGCATTGTGTGAAGAAGTATTCTATTATTGTCTGTTTTGAATTTGCTATCCATTTTAATTGAGTGACTCAGAATGAAACTATGTCTCAGAAATAGGTACTTCCTTAATACCATGTATCATTTTTAAGATGTATCCTCAACACCTTTCATTTTTTATGTTTTCCTCTCTAAATGTTTCATCCAAAAGCTCAACAGACCCAAACCCTTAAATCTACTTTGCAGGTTACAACCCCTTGATTTTCTTTTTCCCCTAATAATTGCTAATATGAAACTTGCCATTTTGAAAAAACCACTGTTCCCTACTGCAGTACCAAATATCTCTTTCCTGGTTAGTTAATGAGATGTCAGATTTCATTGATATATTTGTAGTTAGTATCTTTTGCCCCAGTGTACATAACTTTATGGTAACTTTAACTGAACCTAAGTTGTCATTTTGTTGGCTTTTTACCAATTTACTTAGCTCTTCGGCAATCTCCCCATTCTTCAAAAATCCCTTTACGTACTCCTTTTGTCATCTCAACAGTTTTGACCACCTTTCTAACTGGTTTAGTGCTTCTAGTGTATTTAAATGCTGTATTTGTTTACTGCTTGTCTTAATGTTTCTAGCAATATGCTTTTAATTCTCTTTTCTTGCTTTCTGTACTGTCAGCTTACACTTGTTTTGCCACAGTCTGCGAAGCTCTGTTTCTTGAGCAGCCTTTTAAAAATAAAAAGCTGTCACAGCATTTTGTGATTATTTTCTCTGCACAATGGTGGATAAATCTTGTTAGTTTTTGTTACTCATCCATTTTCTGCTATGGTTGGCCTGGTTCTATGATAGCTTCTTATCCAGTCAACTAATACTCAGTTTATCCAGAAAGAATAATATACACAAAGTTGTCAATGAGATTGATAGCAAAGCTATAGAGATCAAGCCATAGAATAAGAATGGCCAACCTGTGCCCCTCCAGATGTTGCTGAGCCAGTGTGGTGTAGTGGTTAGAGCATCCCACCTTTTTCTCCAAGGAGTACATGGTTTACCCCCTTCCTGAATTAATCCCTACAATGACCCTGTGAGGTAGATTAAGAGGCTGTGACTGGCCTCATGACTGAGGGGGGATTTGAACCCTGAACTCTGAGATCCTAGTCTAACACTCTAACCACTACACCACACTGGCTTCCTAGCAGAGTACTTCTGCTATGGAGCAGCTATATAAATTAAGTAGGGAATAAATAAATACAGGGAAAGCAGAATGTCACTTAGAGATCTGAAATATTTTCCTTTGGGGTTTTTTTTGTTTACTTTGAATTTCTCTTATTTTGGATGGTTTTATTAGATATTTTAATGTGTTGTAAACTGTTTTGATATTTTCCCTTTAACATATAAAGTGGTATAGAAATAATAATGATGATGATGATGATGTAGTAGTAGTAGTAATTGGGGGAAAGATGCTTAGAAATTCTGTTGTGGCACCTTTAACCTAGGCTTGGCAATTAGCTTATATGTCTGAGTTTCTAACACTGGTTTTGAGATAATATCTATCCTACTGCTTTCCACACCTGTCACAGCCACCCAGGTGGGTCCCAGCTCACGAGAGACCTTACTCCGTTGTAGTTTACTTACAGGAAAAGTTTATTGAAGATAATTGCTTCTTTCACAGTTCAGCATTGTGGCTGTACGTCTGTCACGTTAGACCGCCGAAGTCCCCCTCTGACTCCTCCCCTCCTCCACACCAACTTAATAGCCTGGCTCTAGACCACCTCTTCCTCTCCTTTCTTTTCCGCAGGGTCTTTCTGCCCCCCTGGGTTCTCTCTTTCCGGGATTCGCCTGAGGCTGAATCCTCTGCCGCCTCCTGCCCCCTCCTTCTGGCTTTGGGGCCGGGCTCCTCTTCTGAGCTTTCCCCACTTCCGCGCGCCTCTATGTTTGAACTTGGCGCGCGTACTTTGCCTTTGACCTTTCCTTCGTCCTCTATACTGCCCCCTGTTCCACTCTCTACCCTTTCCGGCTGAACACCTTGCTCCAACCCCCTCTCTCTGTTTTCTCCTGTTCCTCCTCCCTCCGAGAGGCTGACAACTCCACCCCCTTTACTCCGTTCCGGCTGAGACCCCTCTGACAGCGTCTGTGCTTCACTGGGCTTTCTCCCCTCCTTCCCTGACTTTTCACAGCTTCTCTCTTCTCCTGCTTTTCGCCTGATCATGCTAGCTCCCTTTTGGGAATCCTCTGACTCACTGCTTAGGCTCATAGATTCCCTTCGAATTCCGTCATCTTCTTCCTCGTCTCTCTCTCCCTCCTCCCACTCGCTTTCCGTCTCCTCTGCCATCTCCTCACTTCTCCCAGAAACCCTGACATCCATCCCCCCCTCGAAGCCCCCCCTTCCCCCCTCCCGGTCGCTGGGTGCAGGTTGAGGGAAATGTGGTTCTTCCTGGGTCGGTTCAGGATACCGGGTGTCCACGTCAATCTTCTCCTCTGGCAGCTCCGTATACGTGTGTTCGAACTCGGGTTCCCCCCCTGAAGGCATCACAGTCTCTTCCTCCCTCACTGCTTCTCCTGGCGCTGCCTGCCAAGGACCTATCATCCACCTCTGACTCCATACCTCCCTTGGCTGATCCACCCACCAATAAGGGTTTGTCTCTCCCCCCCCCAGGCGGGGATCCCTGGTCGGGCTTGTTTTGGGCGTAGAGCCCTCGGGCGAGGAGAAACCCCCGAACGTGCTGCCCGACAAAGTGGGCGTGAAAAGCCAATCATCAAAATACTCCTCGGGCATGGGTTTGTGCGGAAAAATTGCATGAAACTCCTCCTTCAACAGGGGTTCGTCCAAAGCGTAACCCGGCACCCAGCTATTTGCAGAGACTGGAGTGCCTTCCCTGGCGAGAAAATATTCAACTCCCTCCTCCCCCCATCGTGAATCCAGTATCTCTGTGACCTCATTAAGAGGTTCTGGCCTTGGCGACTCCCCTCTCTCAGGCGCCCTTCTACGTGGCTCTGGAGGTGCTCCTGACTCTTGAAACCTGTGTGGGGCTTTGTAGGGAGTGAGCACCGACCTATGAAAGACCGGGTGCACCCTGGAGCCCTCCGGAAGGGCTAGGCGAAAAGCCACCGGATTGATCTTAGCCTCAACTTGATATGGTCCTAGCTGCCTGTGTTCTAACTTCTTTTTGGCCAACGACCTGGCCGGCATCGCGTGGGCTGCTAACCATACCCAGTCCCCAACCTGAATGTCTTCCCCCGCCCTTCTGTGTTTGTCGGCTTGCACCTTATACGCCTGCTTTGCCAGCTCCAAATGTCTCCGCAGCTCCTCGTGCACCTCTTGCAACTCTGCTGCAAACTGGTCGGCATTTTGAGGTCCCCCCCCTTCAGGTGCTGTAAAGCTCGGGAAGGTTCTGGGATGACGTCCATAGTTCGCGAAGAAAGGCGTCACCCCGGTGGATGCGTGCTTCGTGTTGTTGTAGGCGAACTCAGCCATCGGCAGGTAGTCCACCCACGCCGCGGGTCGCTGGTTGGCGTAACACCGTAGGTACTGCTGCATGATCGCGTTGACCCTCTCCGCTTGACCGTTGGTCTGTGGATGCCTCGCCGACGTCAGGTTGATCTTGACGTGCAAGATACCCAGAAGCTTCCGCCAGAAAGTGGAAACAAATTGGCGCCCTCTGTCGGACAAGACGGACTGCGGTAGTCCATGCACTCTGAAGACGTGATCGATGAAGAGCCTTGCGGTCTGTTCTGCCGTCGCCACCTTGGCACAAGGAATGAAGTGCGCCATCTTGGTGAACAAGTCCACAACCACTAACACCGCCGTCTTACCTCTGGAGCTGGGCAGGTCTGTAACAAAGTCCAACGCTACCCTCTCCCACGGTTGCTGCGGTGTCTCCAGCGGTTCTAACAATCCCGCCTGCTTCTGATGCATTGGTTTGGACCTCTGGCAGATATCGCACCTGGCTACGTAGTCCGCCACCTCTCCTCTCATCTGGGGCCACCAAAAGTCCCTTGCCACCAACTCCATCGTCTTCTCTTTGCCGAAATGGCCCGCACTCGGGGCATCGTGCAATTGTTGCAAAACCGTGGCGCGAAGCTCGTCGGTGGGCACGTAAAGGGCGCCCTTGCGAGTCAAAAGTCCATCCTGCAACTGAAACTCATTGTTGTCAGGCGACCCTCTGCGGAGCTCCTCCATCTTGGATTGTGCAAACTGATCCTCTTGCAGCGCGCGTCGCACCGCGTCCAGGTCGACTGCGATGGTAGCGCACGTCCACGCCTGCGGTGCGAAAATGTACTTCGCTGCGATTGGAGCTACTTCCTCCAGGTATTGAGGCTTTCGGGACAGCGCGTCTGCTATAACATTGGAGTCTCCAGGGATGTATTCTATTTTGAAATCGAAATCCGCAAAGAATTGCGCCCAGCGCATGTGTCGTTGGGTTTGCAATTTAGCCGTCCGCCAATACTCCAAGTTCTTGTGATCCGTGCGGACCTGCACCGTGTGCTTGGCTCCTATCAAGAAGTGTCGCCACGCTTTGAAAGCTGCATGAATGGCCAACAACTCCCTGTCCCATATGGTGTAGTTGCGCTCCGTCTTGCTGAGCTTCCGGGAGTAGAATGCACCCGGTCTCCAGTTGCCTTGCGAATCCTCTTGCAAGAGGACGGCCCCAACTGCTCTGTCTGATGCATCTGTCTCTACCCGCATGGGCCTGCCAGGATTCACGTGCAGCAGCTGCTCCTCGGAGGCGAAAAGGCTTTTAAGCTTCCGAAAGGATCGCTCTGCTTGTTCGGTCCAGACGAACTTCTTCTTCTTGGAACTGAGGGTGTCAGTGATTGCCGCCGTCGCGTTTGCAAAACCTTTAATAAACTTGCGATAAAAATTGGCAAAGCCGATGAACCTCTGGACCTCCTTCCGATTTCGAGGGCTTTTCCAGTCCAACAGCGCTTGGACTTTAGTCTTGTCCATGGCCAGTCCCTCGTCGGACAGCTTGTAGCCAAGGAAATCTACCTCTCTCACATCAAACTGGCACTTCTCCAACTTGGCGTACAGCCTGTGTTCCTTCAGCCTCTGCAGAACTTCCTTCACGTCCTTATCGTGATCCTCTGGCGATTCCGAGAAAATCAGGATATCGTCGAGAAAACAGACACACTTCTTGTAGAGGAGACCTGCCAGGACGTGATGCATGAATGCTTGGAAAACATGGCTGCCATTTTGTAGACCGAAGGGCATAACTCTGTATTCGTACGTGCCCAAAGGAGTGAACATGGCCGTCTTCCACTCGTCGCCCTTCCTGACGCGGATGAGGTTGTAAGCTCCACGTAAATCCAGCTTGGTAAAAATCTTCCCCCTCCTGACTGTAGCCAAAAGGTCGTCAATTTTGGGCATGGGGAAGGCCTTGGGCTTAGTTAGTCTGTTTATGAACCGGTAGTCCACAATGAGCCTCTTCTGGGGCGTGTCTTTCTTTTTCACAAAGAAAACAGGACTGCCTCCCGCTGCTTTAGATTCCTGGATGAATCCGCGCTTGAGGTTGTGTTCTATGAACTCCCGAAGCTCTTGCAGCTCGTCTTCCGACATGGAGTACAGCTTGGCAGTTGGCAACTGCGCGCCTGGCACTAAGTCAATCGCGCAGTCGTAAGGTCTGTGAGGCGGCAATTTGTCCGCTTCCTTTTCGCAGAAAACCTCCAAGAACTCCGCGTACTTGTGAGGAACCGCTTGCACCATACTCAGATGCAGCCGCTGTTCGGCTTCTCCTCCTTGATCGGTTTGGATGCAATTCTGGGCGCAATACGATGAACAAAAGGTGATCTGCCTCTGGTACCAAGCAACCGCGGGACTGTGCCTGTCCAGCCAACTCATGCCCAACACGATGGGCGTGTCCGATAAGTGGGTGACATTGAAACTAATAAGCTCTCGATGGTCTCCAATTTGCATCATCATGGGAGGGGTTTGCTGCACCACTTGCCCCCCCAGCAACTTCCTGCCGTCTACCGTGACCACGTTCAGAGGCGTCGTTGCAGGCAGGAGCGCTATGTTATGCTGCTTGACGAACTGTAATCCCACGAAATCGGCGTTGCTTCCCGAATCGATGGTTGTTGGAACCTCGAGAAGTCGCCCATCAGGCAGCTGGAGTGTTGCTGTGAGTAAAACTGCTGGTTTGGGAGGTAAAGGGTCCATGCGCTGCAAGGATGCTGGGGACTTCTCTACAGATCCGCCTGGCTGAGCCCCAGTAGCTCTGCTTCCAGCCAGGCACTGCAGTTTCCCTGAAGCTGCTCCTCTGATTGCACCTCTGCTGTCACAGTTGCTAGTGCTGCAGTGTGCTTCTGGAGCCTCTGGGGGCACTCTTTCGCCATATGGTGTGCACTGTCGCAGATGTAACACTTCCTGGTCCCTCTAGGAGGCTTCGCTTTGGCTGCAGCAGGGATGGGGCTCTGGGATGGCTTTTGAGCCCTAGCACCACCAATCTCCATTGGCTCTTCGCCTTCCTTCCCCATTGGTGAGGGGTGCGCACGGCTGAAATCCCTGTGCACAAAAGGGAGAGCTTTTGCGTGCGCGCGCGCTTGGGGCCCCCCCTCCTCGTGCCACGGACGTCCCTCATGTCGAATTCCTATAGCCAAAGCCCGTTGCACCACGTCTTCCAGGGTCTGGGGTCTGTCCCCCCTTGCGATCTCATCCTTGACGGAGGGGCTCAATCCCTCCCAAAAAAGATCCCTGACCGGTAGACTGTCCTTCGGCCAATCTAAGGCGGTGAGCAATGCAAAAAATTTAGAATGATATTGGCGTACAGTGGCTCTCCCCTGCCTCAGCCCGTGCATCTGCCGGCGCGCAATGTCCTTATCCACAGAGGATTGAAAACAAGCATCCATTGCCTTGATAAACGCATCTGCATTGCGACGGGCTGGTCCATCTTCGCGCCACAGATTGCGTAGCCAAGCCCTGGCCTCCCCATGCAGGTGCGAAACAATAAATCCCACTCTCTCCTCCTCATCTCTAAAATCATGACGGAGTAAATGCAGTGCATACACGACATCTGCCCTGAAGTTGGGATAGTCTTGCAAGTTGCCATTAAAATGCGAAACTAGGGCACCCCCCCTCCTTCCAAGCGCAATGCCCTCCGCTCTGGAGCCCGGGGTCCCCGCCTTGTCCGCATTTTCCCACCTTGCTTGCAAATCCTGGCAGGCTTTCTCCAAGTCAGCATTCTTCTTCTGCGAAGCAATGACTGCCGTTGTGAGAGTGGTAATCTGATCCCGGAGTGCAGCCAGCTGTTCCTCAGCACTCATGGCTGCCCCGTTCGTGAGCTTCGCAAAAAAAAATTTTTGCTTTCAGAGGGAGGGGGACTTTCTGTCACAGCCACCCAGGTGGGTCCCAGCTCACGAGAGACCTTACTCCGTTGTAGTTTACTTACAGGAAAAGTTTATTGAAGATAATTGCTTCTTTCACAGTTCAGCATTGTGGCTGTACGTCTGTCACGTTAGACCGCCGAAGTCCCCCTCTGACTCCTCCCCTCCTCCACACCAACTTAATAGCCTGGCTCTAGACCACCTCTTCCTCTCCTTTCTTTTCCGCAGGGTCTTTCTGCCCCCCTGGGTTCTCTCTTTCCGGGATTCGCCTGAGGCTGAATCCTCTGCCGCCTCCTGCCCCCTCCTTCTGGCTTTGGGGCCGGGCTCCTCTTCTGAGCTTTCCCCACTTCCGCGCGCCTCTATGTTTGAACTTGGCGCGCGTACTTTGCCTTTGACCTTTCCTTCGTCCTCTATACTGCCCCCTGTTCCACTCTCTACCCTTTCCGGCTGAACACCTTGCTCCAACCCCCTCTCTCTGTTTTCTCCTGTTCCTCCTCCCTCCGAGAGGCTGACAACTCCACCCCCTTTACTCCGTTCCGGCTGAGACCCCTCTGACAGCGTCTGTGCTTCACTGGGCTTTCTCCCCTCCTTCCCTGACTTTTCACAGCTTCTCTCTTCTCCTGCTTTTCGCCTGATCATGCTAGCTCCCTTTTGGGAATCCTCTGACTCACTGCTTAGGCTCATAGATTCCCTTCGAATTCCGTCATCTTCTTCCTCGTCTCTCTCTCCCTCCTCCCACTCGCTTTCCGTCTCCTCTGCCATCTCCTCACTTCTCCCAGAAACCCTGACAACACCTATCCTTGAGAAAGCACTTCTTGATCTGACTAAATCAACTAATCCAGTAGTTTTCAACCAGTGTGCCGTGGCACCCTGTGGTGGCTTGAATGATGGTCAGGGGTGCCGTGGGCAACACTGGCCTCTGTCCCTCTTTCCTTCTCTCCCTTCCTCTGATGTCCTCTCACATCTCTGCCCCCCAAAGGCTTGCCCAGCTGTTTATTGTAGCAGCCTTGGCTACAAGCTCCCCAGGGGAATGATGCCTCTGGGGCTGGCCAGGGGGCGCTTCTCAGGCCCCTATAGGGCAGTGGGGGGCACCTCTCTTTGGGGCAGAGGGGAAGCTCGGAGACCAGGGGGCAACAGCTGATGATGCCCAGAGGACTCCCAAGGAGAAAAGAGGAGGCTGAGGGAACACCCCCAAGGGAGGGTGTTCAAACAGGGGTGAGGGGCTGCTGGCTCTGCAGGCAAGGGGTGACATGATTGTGCTCCTAAACCCCACAGGGGTGCTGCAGAAAGAGTGTAGTTGGTCAAGGGAGCCGTGGAGTCAAGAAGGTTGAGAACCTCTGAACTAATCTGTTCTATATCAAGCAGTAGGAAAACACTACTATAATGTTAAGGAAAAAAACTCTTCAGTACAGGATGTGTCCTTGTATCTTTTGTAATATGTAGTTTATAAATGATGACCTTATAAACTGACACTCAAGTTTCAGTTTGAAAACCCCTCACAAAAGTCAGCTTGTGGGAGCTATGAGGATGATGGTGGCATTAGTAGGGCTACAGGGTTGGTGAGCGTTAAACCCCAAATTTGTTTGTTTTTACATATATTATATGGTTGGATATTTTTATTTTTCTGGTATGCTTTAAATTGGTTTTTTAGATCCTCTTGTGCATTGCCCTGGGCTCCCTCGAGAGGAAGGGCAGTTCAGAAATGTAACTAACAAATACATAAAATAAATTGTTTACTCAAAAAAGGAAGCATTCATAAGTTTGCAACCTTAGATAATACAGCTTTTCATTCCAAGCAGCTGGTGAAACTGCCTCCAGTATGTAAGCCTCTGATAGAGCTGGTATCACTGACTTGTGCAAGCTTAAAACATTTACTATTTTTCCTTGATATTAAAATAATACAAACTTCTTGAACAGAGCTGAAGTGATAATTTCCATGCAGCATGAAATGCAGGAAGTTGGTTTCTCGGTAGTGGCGCCCTCCCTGTGGAATGCCCTCCCTTCAGATGTCAAGGAGATAAACAATTACGCAACTTTCAGAGGACATCTGAAGGCACCCTTGTATCGGGAAGATTTTAACTTGATGTTTTTCATATGTTTTTAGATGTGCTATAAGCAGCCCAGAGTGGCTAGGGAAACCTAGCCAGATGGGCAGGGTATTATTATCATTATTATTATTATGAAAACTAGGGTATGGTTCCTGGATGAAATGGTGAGGTCCCTCCCATTGCTCTCCTAACCTGTTGCTGTATCTTCTTTCCTGAATGGTGGGGGTTTTTGGGTAGTTTCCTTTGCTGGGACAGCATGGCATGAATTTTAGCTTATTTTTATAATTTTATTGTTTATCTTTTTAATAATGTTTTAATAATGTTTTATGGTATTTTGTGTAAAGGCATGGACCTCACAAATTTAATAAACTTACTTGATTATTATTATTATTATTATTATTATTATTATTATTAGCCTGCTCTTCCTTCTAGTTAAGACCAACCCACTAGTGGAAAAGAGGGGCAGTGATAGCTGTCCTGTCCTCTTCCTGTCCCTTGGGCCTCCCCCTCCTAATATCTCTCTTCATTTGCATCCATCTGGGCTCACCAAGCATCAGTATCAGCTGCCTTCTTTGGCAATTTGTCACTCACACATATAGCAAGAATGGACCTGTCACACAACCTGCCTATGGGCCAGAAATTCCCCAAGCTAATTCTAGGTAGCTGAAAGTTCTATATCCCAACATAAACTATTTGCATACTTGGCTGAGACACGTTTGTCACCATTTGAAAATGTAGCAGAGAAATATAGCCAGTTTCACTTGTGTGATGCATTGATTTGTATAAAACATAAAGAAATGGATCAAAATTAGAATTCTTTTGTACTTTTAGGAACTTGTGATGTCACTTTTCAGTGGATTAAATGTTTCTGGCCCTAGTAGCTTTTAATAAAGCTGTGTTTTTAGAGTTCCAGAGAAACTATTCAAATATTTTATAGATGAGCAAAATGCTTTCATTGTCATTTTATTCTTCCAAGGCCAGTAAAGTAGCTAAAACCACCTGGTTTTACAAGCAAAGAGATGGAAAGCAGGACTAATTAGAACAGCTAAAACCTTCCTGAAATAAATTATCTACAAAATATGTTATAAACAGTGTTGATGCAGTATGGCATAATAAAGTTTTGATTAGTGCTTGTACAGAATAATCTAACTGCATTAATGCAACTACCCATGACCTCTGTATGTAGACAAATCTTCCAAGGTAGAAGCTCATTATCAACATTTTCTATACAGTCTCATAACTTACACCTTCAGTGAGCATTAAAACAATATAGCAGCACAAAGATAGGCCTGGTTCACACATAATGCTAAACCATGGTTTAAGCATATTTAATCCATCACATATTACCCATGAGTTCTTCTATGACATGCATGTACAACACATCAGTCGCGATCAACCAGTCGATCGCAAGGCCTTTATCTGCAACCTTAGATGCAGCAGCAACCCAGTCAGATGGGCGGCATATAAATAATAACATCATCATCATTATTATTATTATTATTATTATTATTGAAATATTGAAAGCCAGCCAGGTAGATAAGTGAGATGAGAACATTTCGTGTTACTTGCACATGACAAAATACAAATAATAAAAAGACTTGTTCCTTTAAAAATAAATAAATTATTGTGACAAACAATCTTTCTTTGGGTTTGAGAACAGAGAGTTTTAACTGTATGTTATCTGTACTGTATGTCTCTGTTGGGCAAATATCCATGTAGCGGGAGGGTTGAGAAGGGTGGCAGATGAGAGAATCCTAAGGAGCCATGATTTATTGTGACATAGAATGAATAATAATGGATTGGATAAGCAAGTATTAGATGACAATGTCACAGGGAATAATGCTCTCCCCCCCACTTGCAGGTTCAACTATTATTGCTGGAACTTGCATAAATGAAAAACAAATGACATGTCCACACGTTGCTTGTTTAAGGGATTACTTGTTGTTGTTTTTTGTTGTTTTTTTAAAAATAATTTTTATTGGGTTTTTACATTTTATAACAACAAACACACACACAAAGACAAAAACACACAAATACAATTACATACCCTAATTTTCTTTACCCACTTTCATTGACTTCCCCCCACCCCCTCCTCTTACATCCCAGTTCCAATAGTTAATTCAGCAAGTTCTTACCTAACCTCTTAAACATATTCATATTGCTTTTAAAAATTTAATTCTTTTTGTTTATCTATATTCAACTTATCCAATTCTCTTATAATCATTAATTTCTTTCTTTTTTAAGGTCGATCTAACTTCCCTTCCACAAATTTTCCCTTTATTATATTAATTATAGGTCACATTGACCAAATAAAACAAATCATAACATTTTATAGTTCTATTCTCTCTCCCCCCCCTGCCCCGGTTTCTGTCCCTTCCCAAACAAATGTCCAAAAAACAAACAAAAAATAGTTCTTAGCCCGGATTCCTCACGTCCGAGGCGTCTGATTCTCTGTCAGTCCCTCTCTGCCAACTATATTGGTAGTCCTCTTTGTTGGTCCTAAGACCCCCGAAGGAGTTCAGTCAGAGTCACATCATATTTTCTTTCATCCAGAATGTTAAAAAATGTTTGCTGCGAAGAATCATCAACTTTTCCATACTCAAGAGGAAAGTCCCAATCATGTTGCTTTATTCTTTTTAGTTTTAATATTCCAAGTACTCCAGGGACTTCCCTCTTCTTCTTTCTCATCTTTCGCAGGTTTGTAATCCAAAGGTCTTCTTGCTCATACTCTAACAATGTAGATTCCTGGTTGATATTTTCTTAAGGGATTACTTGTGATGCTTCTGCACATCTCATATCTAAAGTACATGTGCACTTGTGAATTCCTTAACACCCCGCCCCATCTACTTCACATGACTAGAACACATATCATTAGAGATACTGAAAGGAGTGCTATTGGAGCAGGAGAGAAAACCACATGAATGGGCACTTTGAGAGATTGAATCAAAGCGTACATTTTTTCAACCTATCCCTAAAAATACTAATGTGGGCCAGTCTAAATGGCATGGCTTCATGTGTAGGCTTCTGCACATTATTTTCCTTTAGGAAATCTCCATGCAGTAGACATACTATTTGAATGTCCTTATGGTGGGTATATTTCCAATGTAATCCTTATTAAAAATGGAAAGGTTTAATTCAAACCATTCAGTCACATACGTACCATCTTTTAACAAAGTTTATTGTTTAAATGTGTGTTGTATTAAAGGGAGAAACTAATTATTCAAATATGAAACATATTAAACCATAACATTTGGTTTTCTCTTATTTCCTAAATGGCTTAAATAGCATTCATTGTATTTTTATTTTCACTAAACTAGCAAAAATGTTATGTTCTGGGATGAGTGCAGAATGCTTTAGCGATGAAGCAGATTTATTTTTTTTATGGCGTAACACTAAAAAGTCATTGCTAATGTGCTATAAAATACTGTTTAAATAGAGATACTATCATTATTAAATTACAGCTGATGACCTCCAGTTGCCTCATCTGCCTTATTCAAAGATAATAGACACACAGAAGCTGTGTTTTAATTATCACCTAATATTTGTTCTAAATTAATTTCAGTGCTGTTAGGCTGAATCTGCAATGATGAGGCAATTAAAACCATTATCTGGTCATTCAAAGTATCAGCCTTCTAGTTAAACTCAATAGTATGTGATCTTTCTGGGAGTTAATGCCTAAAGTAATGAGCTAAACATTACCAGAAAACTTTTAAAGAAAATGTTTAAATAATTCCATAGAAATTGTGCTGCACTCTGATGTTTTGAGGTAGTATGAATGATCAAATTTGTGCTGTGAATCATAAATTATGATTTATCCTGAAAATTTGTGTCAAGTGAAGTGCCATGATCCATGGAGGGGACATGTTTTTTCCCCTCCATGACTTTCAATTTTGTTTTTTGTTGGGGGAGGGGAGGAAATGTGAAGAAACACTGATCAAACCTGCTATGCATTATTTTCTCTCTTGAAATGAATTGATTACTTTTAGGACAAAATTTCATCTACACATGTGTTGTATGAAGATTTTTATGTGGAACAGTTTCATAGCATTTGAGAATGATATTCTCTGTCCCAATAGTATATACACATGTGTAATACATATAAAACTTAAAAGTGAGATTCAGTACAAGAGGGTGCTGCTACCTCTATGCAAGAAATATATAGGTCCCATACTTCTTAACTATTGCCTGCCTTCTTTTTGTGACTTCATTCTAGCCTGCATCTGCTGTCTTGTTGCTTAAACAAAATTAAGGTTTCAATCCTAGAGATGCTTACCTGGGAGTAAGTCCCACTGAACCATTGGGGCTAATTTCTGAGTAGACATGTATAGGACTACACTGTTAAATCATTTATACTTTTGAGGTTGCAAGCCTATGGATACTTAAACAAGCACCACTAAATTACTTATGAGCATACATTGCTTTAGGACTGCCCTGCAAATTTCATTTATAACTTAGTGTTGTACAAGCTAGTATTCAGTCGTACCTTGGAAGCTGAATGCCTTGGCTCCCGAACAAATTGGCTGCTAAACAATTGAAACCCAGAAGTGAGTGTTCCGGTTTTTGAACGATTTTCAGAAGCTGAACATCATTTGTAGCTTCCGCAGCTTCCAATTGGCTGCAGGATGTTCCTGAAGCCAACCAGAAGCCGCACTTTGGTTTTTGAATGGTTCCAGGAGTCGAATGCATTCTGTTTGAAAACCAAGGTACCACTGTATTAGATAAAGGTAAAGGGACCTTTGACAATTATGTCCAGTCGCTAACGACTCTGGGGTTGTGGCGCTAATCTTGCTTTAAAGGCCGAGGGAGCCAGCATTTGTCTGCTTCCGCAGTTTTTCCGGGTCATGTAGCCAGCATGACTAAGCCGCTTCTGGCGAAAGAGCAGCACACGGAAACACCGTTTACCTTCCCTCTGGAGCGGTACCTATTTATCTACTTGCACTTTTTGCATGCTTTCGAACTGCTAGGTTGGCAGGAGGTGGGACCGAACAACGGGAGCTCACCCCGTTGCGGGGATTTGAACCACTGACCATTCAATAGGCAAGCCCAAGTGGCACAGTGGTTTAACCCACAGCGCCACCCGCATCCCTAACCACTGTATTAGCAATGCATTCAACATTAAAACACTAAAATAAAGTTTAGTACAGCCCCTATTGCAGTCCCCCCCCCCAATGTGACCTTGTTGAAACCATAGATGTTACTGCACCCATTACCTTGAGTATTTTGTCACTTGATACCTACAACTACTTTCACTTACAATGTTTCTTTTATCACTCGAAAGTTGTTCCAGTCAGTGGATTTGTCACTGAAAGTATTCCCACCTCACCTATGTTTGTGAAGTGGCTACATCTAACACACACAAGCAGGTGGACACTTCCCCTTTGACTCAGGGCTTTCCTTTGCACACTTAAATGCCACAACACCTGACCCAACCCAACATTTGCATAGTGGTAGTGCCAGGAACTGCTGCTATTCCTGTTCATACTTCCTCTTTGCAGCAACCACCCCATTGGCATTCCTAGTGCTGTGCATGCCTTCTGAAGACCTCTGAACCTCAGGGCTTGCATGACCAAGAAGCATGTCTCTGTCATCCTGGCACTGGGACTATTACTCCCTGCTCCATTAATTTCTGTGTTGAAACAAGTCTACATCTTTGTTGCCAGGGCAACAGGGCAGAAGTCTTCTGTTGTGGCTTTGATGCCCATTCAACCAACTGAGTCACTCTGTTCTGCTGCAGTGGTTGCTGCCACACTTCAGAAAGGTGGGTGTGGGTGTGTGTATGAAGGGAGAGAGGGCTAGGAATTATGAAAGCCCCTGAATTAATATAGCTCAGTGTTATACAGTCAGGTTTTAATGTTCTTTGGTTAACTTTCAGTTAAGTTACATAATCTTTGCAGCAATTCGTTTTTCACAATTAATGTTTAAGAAAAGACTGCTGGTAAGAAATAAATGATTATGAAGAAGGTGCAAATACTTCAGGAGACACTCATAATAGTAGCTCAGGCATTGTATGTTATGAAAAGGGGCTGCGACTGAAGTACAATATTTCGGGCCAGAGTTAGCATTTCAGCATATACATTAATTAGGAGGAAAACTGGCGTAGAGTAGTACCTCGGGTTAAGTACTTAATTCATTCCGGAGGTCCGTTCTTAACCTGAAACTGTTCTTAACCTGAAGCACCACTTTAGCTAATGGGGCCTTCTGCTGCTGCCACGCCACTGGAGCACGATTTCTGTTCTCATCCTGAAGCAAAGTTCTTAACCCGAGGTACTATTTCTGGGTTAGCAGAATCTTCAACCTGAAGCGTATATAACCTGAAGCATATGTAACCCGAGGTACCACAGTAGTTGAAAAATTCATTTAGTAGTGTTACTTTGTCTGCTTTTTTAAAAAAAAGTAGAATTCACTGTTACTTCAGAAAAGAGACTCCACCCAAAGTGGTTATTTTTTCTGTGCCTTGTTTCATTGTTGGCTTTTAGCATGTGTAGCGAGAGAGAGAGGGAGACTGTATCTGTAGCTGTCTGTATCTGTATCTGCATCTGTATCTGTGTATCTGTATCTGTATCTGCATCTGTATATATGAGTGAGAGAACAGGTTTGCTGTAAGAAAAGTTAACATGACATTAAAACTGCAAAAATTGTGGGTTTATTTTCACACTTTGTCAGGGACTCGCAGGACAGTGATGGGTGTTCACCAGGAAAAGAGGGGCTGGAGTCAGACTCAGGAGAGCCAGGTAGTGATTTGTCAGGAACTGTACCAGCCAGGAGACAAGAGTTGGAGGCACGGGAAACATCAGAGATGGAAGGTGGAGCACAGGATGGGTTGGAAGAAAAGGAGGAAGAGGCAGGTCACGCAAGTGAGGGGACAGGTGCTTGCCCACCCTCTTCTGCACCACTGTCCCAGAACGAACAGGCTGAAAAGGGCTGAACAGAGAAAATTTCCACATAGGCTCATTCTTCAGCTGTGTGTGCACAGTCTATTGTAGGAAGGTACATAAAACTGGTAGAAGGGGAGTGGTCCCCTGTTGCTGCATCTGCTCCCTAGAGCACAGACGTGTACAAATATCCAGAGCTGCAGAAAGGGCTGTAAGTGCTATCTTGGACAATAAAGAGTTAACTATCTGCCATTCCTTTGGCTGGGGAGTGCTCTTGACACACTTAGGGGGCAAAATATTTTATTTGTTTGTTTAGTAAAAAAATATTTGTATACCGCTGTGTTAAAAAACATCACAGTGTTTGCAACCATGTAAAAGCATAAAGCCAGAGAATAAAATCCTAAAAGCTTAGAAACAGATTAAAATCAAATACAAATTAGAAACAGACATCAATGGAACATTGTGGGGGAATATACGCTTAATTGGCTGCATAGGCCTGGCAGAATAGAAAAGTTTTCAGCAGGCATTTAAAAGTTGGCACAGAAGACACCTGCTGAATTTCAATTGGCAAGGTGTTCCACAGGACTGGGTCGATGACACTAACGGCTTGATTTCTTATAGAAGACAGTACGGAACGTTTGTGTACATCCAAGTCTTAAGCACACACTGAACCCTGTATAAAGGAGCAGAAATCTATTGTGGGATTAAGGGCTTTAGAGTGTGGTGTTCGGTTTCTTTGACTCAGGTGGGATACAATGGAAGCTGACTATATTGGAGCACTGTTTGCACACGTTTCAGTCACTGCTCAGGCTTAGTTTAAAGGGAAGCATATAGCTAAATGCTGAGGATCTGTAATAAAAGCAAACATTTGTTGTTGAGCTGTAAATCTGTTAAAGCTCCTCTTAAGAAGACTAAATAAATGATGCTTTTCCAGACTCCCCTCAAAATGCGCCTGCCTGTGTGATGCCTATTAATATACATACAAAGAATGCAAAGGGTTGCTAGAAATAGTGCATTCCTAAAACACCTTTTTATGCTGCAATAAATTATTGCTTGTCACTTTTATTTTACATATTTTAAAAAGTTCTACCCACTTTTCACCACGTATTCCAAAGCAGCTTACCGGGGGGGGGGGGGTGGCATATAATATGCAAAAAATTAAGCATACAACATTAGAGAGTAGAATATTAGAACAACATTCAAGGCGCAAAAGCCTCTTGAAATAAAACTTTTAGCTTTGTGACAGAACTTAACAGTTTTATTGCACCATCAACATACATGACACTTTAAAGAGTAAGAAAAAAGTAAGATACCTAACCAGGTATACAGTTGAATAGCTGAGTAGGAAATGAAGATAGCCAGGTTTTTTAAAAAATGCATTACATGTATTTAGGCTTTATTTCAACAGGGTGGTTCAAAGTATTTACTATGTAATTAAGGAAAATATTATTAACATGTCTAATATATATTTTTAAAATTAATATCACTGCAACTACCTTCCTGGATAATCCCATGTGGTATCAACTTTCTCTTTCTTCACATTTCTCACCACAATCCATATTTTCTGCTGAACCTTAATTCTTATTTCCAACCATAACCAAGTTTGAATGTGTATTGTCTCTCTGTCTCTCCCTCCACTTTACCTGTTTCCTTTCTCACTGTTCCTTTAGATTGTAAGCTCCTTTGGGACATACAAGTTGCATGTATGTTGCTGGTGGTACAGCCAAAACAATATTTTAAAAGATGAAGAACTGTATACATAATGTGTATAAGTAAGTTAAGAAATGTGCTGTCCAGTAGTAATTTTCTTCAGAAGGTGTTTGTCACATTTGTGCAGCATTACCAAAGTCTTTACAAGCACGTGGACTGATAAATATATTCCTAGTTATTTTTCTGATCTTTGAACTTCCTCTCCCTTTTGAAAATAATCAATTCCTCTTCTAATGTGTGAAATATTATTATCTGTATTTTTCAGTGCATCTGCATTTGAAATCTTTAGTTCCTCTTTTTAATCTGTCCTTGTTTTTTCAAAGGCTGTTTTTCTTTTCTCCCCCACCCCCCACTGCAACTGCTTAAATACTATAATCTTTTAAGAAATGCAATTTTCTCTTCATATTTCTGACTCTGAAAAGTGTGGGAGGTTAATTGACTCTGCTGAATATACACTTGAAGTGGAACAAGTAGAAAGATGAGATGGGTCTTTGCAACAGGGTATGTTCAGACGTTCCCCGTGTGTTTTGCAGTTGCTGCCTTAGTAGGAGTCCTTATTTACTACAGCATGCAATAGGCTTTAAGGTTATTTCCTACACATGTGCACCCAAGCAGAGAATAGCAATAAATGCAGACTGTTTGGGACAGGAAGTATAGTACAGTAGGAACATGATGCTAAGATAAGATCTGGATTCTGTTTTCCTGCTTGCAATTGGATGGTTGTCTTAACTTGGGCAAGTTTAAATAACTTTGGGTTCCACCAATATAAAACAGAACAAAATGACTGAGTAGTAATCCAGTGTACTAAGGCTGCAAAGTTATTTGAATGCAATAGCAGTAGTTGTCAACCTTTGGGGGCCTGTTGGCACATTTTGAATTTTGAAAGAGTGCTCCATCGCCTTAGGTTGCTTTTTTCTCTCCCGTCTCCTAGGTCACTCCCCACTGTTCCCGCACCCCAACAGAGAGGGGGAAAGCAAAGAGATAGCCATTTGCTTTACCTGGAGCCCAGGTAAAAGTTAGATCCAGTAGAATTGAAATATGTCCTTGTTTAGAACCACAGTAGTCCTAGAATGCTTGGAAACACAGATCAATCAGTCAGTCAATCAATCAATCAATCAATCAACCATTTTATTTGTATGCCGCCTTTCCAAAGTTAAACCCATGCTTAAGGCAGTTTACAACATAATAAAACATAATTACAAACATAACAAAAGTAGTCACAAACACTAAAAACAGCAAAAAGCACACACATACTTAGTATCAATAACAGCAACAACCCCACCCACCCCTCAAAAACCCTAAACAATAACACCAGCCCAAGAGTCTGTTCAATATCCTCAGCTTTTGTAGCTGGAGTCAATCAGGTCCCCACCCTCCCAGGCCAGGCTGAAGAAGGCGTGCAAGGCAGGGAGCAGCTCTTCCAGGACTCAAAGCCATGATGGTCCTCGTGAATTTTTCCCCATTTTTACATAGGTCACCACTGCCATCAAATCACAGAACACATCTGTGGGCACAGAGGGCACAGAGGATTTTGATAGTGGTTTTGTGAGGATTGCTTATAAAAATTATGAAACTCCAAATAGATCCATGCTTCTGATCCTTGTTTTTTGCACAATGCAACCATTTCAGACCACCAAATCCATAACGTCTATGGTTTAGTCAATGGAGACAGCACAAAAAAACAAATATGCAACTTGAAGAGAACGTGCCTTATGGGATTCAGCTTTTGTGTGTACATGTGTGCCACCTTTCTCTTCCTCTGGCACTCCGGTCTCTCTCCAATTTGGCTGTGTCTCCCAAAGCCCCTGCTGTCTTCAGATGGCTCCTCTTTTCTTCCTACCCTCTCAGTTGCTTCCCAGCTGCTCAGGTACCAATCTGAGCATTGAAACTTGAACTGAAAGAAGTAGGAGAGAACAGAACTGAACATCCTTCAGCTCTGTACCTTTTTTAATTGGAGGGAGGTGACCACTTCACAATGTAAGGAATGTGAGAGCAGGAGATGCCAGACATCTCAGGTGCCAGTAGAATTTCTCACATGTCCAACTGAATCAGTGTTGGCGGCCCTAGGATGTAAATACATAAAACAATTAGGAAATAGCTTTGTTCAGGCTTTCTCACGCAGGTACAATCAGCAGCAGTTGTCATTCTTTCACAAGAAGTCACACACAAGCAGACCTAACTTGTTTTTATTTAGTTTGACTTCTTCCAGATACTGTCTAGCACATGTTGCAAAATAGCACTTTTATGAGCAGTTCCATTCAGTTATATCGTGCATTAGGTTGCCCAGAACTGTTCACATACGTTATTTTGTTCGTAATCCAGAAGAACCCTGGAAAGTAGGTCAGCAGATGGGGCATTTGAGACAATACATGATTGCTTGCCTACATGGTGAATTCATGTCAGAGGTAATCTTCGACTGGATATATCTTTATTCATTACTCAGTCACTTACTCACTATGCTGCACCCAACTTGCAAGACACAGGGGTGTTCATAGTTGAAGTCAGATTTCTAGTTGCAGCCCTTGATCTTCAGTCCACCCACTACCCCCCCCCCCATATTTTTTTTTACATTCTAGTACAGTTTGGGACACGGGCGGCGCTGTGGTCTAAACCACAGAGCCTAGGGCTTGCCAATCAGAAGGTCGGCGGTTCGAATCCCCACAACAGGGTGAGCTCCCATTGCTCAGTCCCAGCTCCTGCCAACTTACCAGTTTGAAAGTACATTGAAGTGCAAGTAGATAAATAGATACCGCTCCAGCAGGAAGGTAAACGGTGTTTCCGTGTGCTATTCTGGTTTACCAGAAGTGGCTTAGTCATGCTGGCCGCATGACCTGGAAGCTGTATGCCAGCTCCCTTGGCCAATAAAGCGAGATGAGCGCTGCAACCCCAGAGTCATTCGCAACTGGACCTAACGGTCAGGGATCCCTTTACCTTTTTACAGTTTGGTTTAAGAAATGTTCTGTATCGGACCTTTAAATCCAAATTATTTTTTGTTATGGTGAATGTACCTCCTATATCCTGAGTGACCATTTATGCACGGCTCCAGTTATATTTTAGTAGGTGAAATATTACTAAATTGCTTATTAGAACTGCTTTGCCTGTTAAAAGGTAGCAAGGTGGTGTATAAAAGTCTTGCCCGAGCCTGCTAAGAAGTTCTTTCAGTCTTACCTCTCATTTGAGAACAATTTGTTTGTGATTGCACGAACATTACTCTGTGCCTGTTTTGTCTTTTCTGTCTAGCCCAGCCTTGTAAATAAGCCCACCTTCAAAAAAATAAAATACTGATCCTGCGTATGCTGGCAGAGGCATAGCAGAGTATTACATTTCTGTGCTGGTCATAGGAGCGACAGAATGCTCCATCTTTCCTCTGCTAGGCCTACATGCAATTCCTGGTCACCTGTGGGTTTTAATACAAGGCAAGGTCTGTCAGCAGATTTTAGTAAAATAAGCTGATTTTCAAGTGTATTTGTATTATTATGCTTGTAATCCAATTCCGTTTCTTAAAGTGTGATACGCCACAACCAACAGTATTTTGAAGCACATAAAGTGGAATATCAAAGGGTATGCTTATTTTATTAGAGTTGAACTTCATTACTATGTTCAGCCACCATTAAGTTGTTATAGACAAGGTGATATTGCTCTAACAGGCATTATATTTTGCAAACAGTTTCATTTGGTAAACAAGATGCTTTCACAGATAATGCTGTCATGCTATTTGTTAAAGGCTCATTTGGTTTTCTGGCTTTGATTCAGCATAAACTAAAGTGCTTCTCTACTGATACATCAAAAAGTTATTTCATATAACAGCTTATGTTTTCAGTCAAGATATTCCTTACTCTGCTGAGATGCAAAATAAAAATGTACATACTAGCCAATAGCAACAACAGCAGTTGGTGTATTCAGCTCCACTTTTCCTTATTCCAGATGTGTGTAACTATTTGCAGTATATATTTTGCAGTACAAAAGTGATGTTTCTACCAACCCAGCTATTTTGTAGTATGGTTATTACAGTATCACTTCATCCCAAATACATATTACGCAATCTGGAATACTTTTAGCAGAATACCGTATTTTTCGTCCCATAGGGCGCACTGGCCCATAGGACGCACCTAGTTTTTTGGGGGGGGAGAATAAGGGGGGAATTATTCCCCCCCCCCCAGGCACGGGGCAGGGGCAGGGGAAGCCCGAGCTTCCCCCAACCCCAGCCCCCAGAACAGGCAGCTCTCTGCAAGCCGTGGGAGAGCTGCGCGACTTCGCGCAGCTCTCCCACGGCTTGCGGAGAGCTGCGCGAAGTCCGAAGCCTGCAGGACGCTGAGCTCAGCGCCCCCAGGCTTCTGGGTGCAGGCAGCTCTCCGCTGCTTGCGGAGAGCTTCCTGAAGCCTGGAGAGCGAGAGGGTCGGTGCGCACCAACCTCTCTCGCTCTCCAGGCTTCAGCGAAAGCCTGCATTCGCCCCATAGGCCGCACACAAATTTCCCCTTCATTTTTGGAGGGGGGAAAGTGCGTTCTATAGGGCGAAAAATACGGTAATCCTCAGCTGCTTCATTTATTTAGATTTATATAGCCCGCTGCATAAGTTATAAGACAGTGTAACAAACAGAATAAAAGGAATGCATAAAATCCATAAAATAACACAATTGTTAAATTACACAACATCACAACTTGTAATATTTCACTAAATAGTCACTTCTTAACAACAGTGGCTACTAATCCATGTATCTGATCAGGTCTCCTCATCCTCCTACAAATGGAAACCGAAAAAGGTGCATCTTAAATGGCTTTTCTCATTTTAGACAGGAGTTTTCTTAAGTATTTATAACTATTTATGTGCATTTGATTTCAGATGCACCGCATAGAGGTTTCACAAATTTACAGTACAATCATAGGCATATTTACTTGGAAGTAAGTTCCTGTAATCAATGGTGAGTCTGCATCAGAGTGCAAACTTAACTGCTGCTAATGTAGTCATACAGCTGTAAAATACAGTTGTGCTTGGAGCAGCAGATCAACTCACAGGCCAAACAAATCACTTTCAAGTTTTAATAAAACTTTGGTCAAGCTGAATACATGTGGCTTACATAAACCAGCTGCTTGAGTGAAAGACTGTTCCCTGATATGGCAGGGATCTATTTGTGGTGATGTTTGTTCCTTGGCCAGCCAGAGCAATCTGGGAAGCTAATAAAGAGAATGATGCTATGTTTGCCTTAGTGTAACATCTAGTTACATCCTTATGTCAACTGAAACTGGCTCACATGACTGCTTTCAGTAAATATCTGAAGTTATAATCTAGGCTAACCTCCTTTTACACTTTCCCCAAGGTCTACAATTCTGAATATTAAAATGAATCACTCTGTAGGCTAGAATGGTTGTAGCTGCTTTTTAAATAGATTTTTTTAAAGGAAAAAAACCCTCCCCATAATAGTTTATAAAAGGCTCTAAAGCCTTATATAAATTCTGAAAGCCTTATAGAAATTCTGTGGCAGAATAAATATCATTTATCTTTTTAAATATCTCAGAAGAATCCCAGCAATAACCTTCTTCTTTTTAACAAAAAGAGTTGTGGTTTTTAAAATTTCCAAAAGAGCTTGGCAGGAAACAACTTGCCTTGTGTTTTAAATACATGCAATTATTTTAAATATTCTTGAAAGTAAATGCATTTGCAAGTATTCACTATTGTTTAAAGGTAATGTACAGGCGTTTTGTCTTGGTATCTTCTTCTGCTAGACTTCCTCATTATTACTCCACCAATGGTTCCTAGTCCTCCTCTTTTTAACACCTTAATTACAATTTCGGAGCAGGAGGGTATGGCAGATATACACATATTCTAAGTACAGTCGTACCTCAGCTCCCGAACGCCTTGGGAGTCAAACGTTCCGGCTCCCGAAAGATCAAAAACTGGAAGTGAGTGAACATTTTTTGGGAATCCGAACGTCCTATGTGGCTTCCGCTATTGTTTCCAGTGTCCCTGCACAATCAGAAACCAATCGGAAGCTGTGCCTTGGTTTCCAAATGTTTCGGAAGTGGACTTCCGAGGTACGACTGTATTCTCTTAATATAAAATTCATGCATGTTTGCTTGCCTCTTCATAGAATATCATTTTTATTACTATACAGAAAAATAATTTTGATTAAGTTCAATGGTACTTACTGTTACACAAGTGTATTTATAAATTGGCAGACTTAGTCCTCCACCTCTGCTGCATCAGTGATAGATTGTATGCTGTTGTTTAGCAGTTCCAGAATTTAAGGTTTGCTTTCATGTTGGTGAGAAGAAAATGTCCAAGCATGCCAGAGGTACTGCCCCTCCCCTTACACTCCCCCCAAATGCGTATATTTTCTTATATATAGTGATAAAATTGCTTAACTGAAAGGGATTTCCAGATTGTGTAGCCCAGTTCCTTGCAGTGAGACTATCTCCCGTCCTCAGATATTCTTAAAATATTTGGTCTCATTATCCATATGATCAGTAAATGAACTGTAAGCAAGTTTCAGGAGCAAGCAAGGTAATAAATCTAGATGTGAACTGCCATACAGTGCTCTACTGACGCCAAAAACTAGTTAAATGGGCAAGTAAGTGTTAACTCAACTGTCAATAGCATGCCACTATGAAAATTATGAATGCACCCAAAGCTGCTCTTACCTGAATTTCTCTTGGAAGCAGCCATTGTAGCAACATATTAAAGAGTGTAACATAGTTTTATGGGTCTCTTATAGCATCTGTCTAGACTTGAAATATAGAAATAGATATTTAATGCTGTGTTTGGCACTGTTGCAATAAATAGGATGCAGTGTCATTATTCTGAACTCCTTTCTTTTTAACCTTTCTGCTCAGCGACATCCATTTATCATGAATAAATGGCCAAATCAATGGACTTGTTCTGTGGCAGGATAATAATTATATTTTGACATTTTACCTATAGTAATAGTTTTTTGAGAGATTCTCATAATTGTCCCATTGAATTTGGAACTTTCTCTTTTATTTTCCAACGACTCTACATACTTACAATCCCAGTTTAAGAAAGGAGGTAAACTGCTGCTGTATTGAACATCCCTTTTTGAGGCTGAACTGTATCCCCAGGAAACTCCTGACTCCTCTGTCTCATTTAACAGGGACAGAAGATACCTGAAAATCATATCAATGAGGCAAGGCCATTTCCCCCATTGCAGCCATTTTATATTGCCTCTCAGGCATGTGTGTGCTGGTTTTCCTCTTTGAGGTATTTGCACCTTTTTGCCTAACCTGGGAGAGTTAGTGGACAATAGTCTTGTGGCATATATATTCATAATGATCAATACTTCCATGGTCTGCAAAAGCTTTGTTATTTTTGCCACAACAGATTAATATATCTACCCTTCTAGAAACAGAAGGGGAGAGGAAGCATCCTTGTTTAGTTGCAATTAAATCTTCTCCTGGAAAGCATTCAAATATCAGATTTCGTCCTAATGCAAATTGCACCTTTAGAGGTATTCTGTAGTAATACTGCTTCAGTTGATGCTTCTTGTAGCAGCAGGTGCTCTCAAAAATGAAATGTTTTCGCAGAAATGAACAATCACCAATTTCCCATTTGGGGATAGATGAGTTGTACAGATGCTTATCTTCAGTGCCTTTAAGCTCACAAGAAGTGCTAGCAAACTGTACACCTTTCAGAGTAAGGTCTTTGCTACAGCCAATTGAATAATTCATTTTTATTATTTATTTGTTTTGTTTTTAGTACAATATACCATTCTTAATAGCTTTTTCAGCATGCAAGAAAATAGATGGCTCAAAAAGACTCTTTCAAAATACAGCTTTAAGAATTTTTTTCTTTAACTCTATAAAGATTAAGGGAGTTACTCATCCCTCTGGCTATTTAAAATGCTGTTGGTGGTGTGGAATCATGCTGTGCTACATGGAGATAAACATGAGGATAAGTTAATTCCTTTAAAAGAATTACTAGTTTATACAAAGAAGTTTTATACTTAAAATCAAAGATGCTTTGAAGATCCATTTCTTTGTGGGACAGCAACATATCCTAGGTATATGAGAAGCAAACATTTTGTAATGTAAACTTATAAATCCAGATTGAGTTATTTAGTTGAAAAAGGTTTAAATGATTTACAATTAAGTAATTTGATTGTAAATTAAACCAACTGTAAAAATTCACTGCAGGAGTGTTGGTGTATAACTTTTACAGATTGCTATAAAGCAGGGTGGTCCAGCATGTGGTCCAAGGGCCACATGAAGCCCTCAATGCTTTTTTTTTTTTTTTTTTTGAGAGCCAGTGTGGTGTAGTGGTTAAGAGCGGTAGTCTCGTAATCTGGGGAACCGGGTTCGCGTCTCCGCTCCTCCACATGCAGCTGCTGGGTGACCTTGGGCCAGTCACACTTCTCTGAAGTCTCTCAGCCCCACTCACCTCACAGAGTGTTTGTTGTGGGGGAGGAAGGGAAAGGAGAATGTTAGCCGCTTTGAGACTCCTTAAAGGGAGTGAAAGGCGGGATATCAAATCCAAACTCCTCCTCCATCAGCAACATTTGATGCCCCTACCCAGCCCTCACACTGCATTCACAAAGCCAGATAAGTGAGCCACTGGGTCCTAGAGTCTGCACACCCCCTTCCCAAAGCTTAGTTAGCACTTACCCAGCTTTGGGAAGGAAGTGGGAAGGCTCTAGGACCCTACCAGAGCCTTGTGCCTCCTTCCCAAAGCTTGTGTGTGGCCTACGGCTTCCATATTGAAGTACTCCTGCAATCCACTTGGTAGGAAAAGTCCTGCTATAAAGGCATTTTCCTGAGACAATGTGCCTTTTAATTTCCTTTATCAGAGTTGTTAGTCACTAACAGTTAACTAGTTAGTGTGTTGTCAGTAATTTTTCTTTTGCAAGGAATCAGTTAAATAACAAAACAGCTCTCCTGTAGGCTTGTAGAGGAATAAATGTAGCTTAATTCAGATTGAGGATGCTATGCTGGGGCACAGGAACCATTTCCCCAACTGAGTCCCCTCCGCTGGATCTGCTGTTTGCCTCCTGTTGGGGATAAAGCTGCATAGAGAGAAAGATTTCTGCCCCAAAACTAACTGTGGCCACTGTCTGAAATTAGGTATCTCTGTGGCTGCATTTGCCATTCTTAAAAAGACTAGATTTCCCATTATCTTCTTCAGTTGTACTTAAAGTCAGGAAGAAAAGCCGCATCTTGAAATAATCATAGACTTTTAAGAGTTCAGTGGGACCACAAGGGTCATCTAGGACGGTCCTGCAATGTAGTATAAAGAGCAATGGGAAAAGTGTTGTGTGTCAGTTTGCACAGACAAAAACTACTGTAATACAGTATGGCAGGTAAGAAAGAGGGGAAACTATCGTTTGAATAGAATGAAGGATTTACTGGAGAGATGTAAACAATTTAAAACAACAATTTTTCTTAGGTTCATGCTATTCCATGTCCATCTGCCTTTCCCTCCAACTATCACTGCTGAGCCCTGAGTGTGCTTCTATGATTTACTGAAGATAATATATTACAACTACAAGTGTCATTAGTTGTGAAGCAGATATAACATTAGCTTCAACCCATACGAGTTCAGCTGGAGTTTTACCATTGAGTTGCATAGGATAAATGGAAAGAAAAGGCTAGCATGCCTTACAGCTTGCAAGGCTATTTAAAACTTTTAAATGGACTGTTTTGAAATAATTGCAATGGCGGATAATACATTTAGCAAACTGAACCTGAATCTTTTAACAATTACAATTAATTCTATATTTCATGTAGGCAAGTTAAAATTTAATTCCATACAGTTAACATTTAGCTCTGTGAAAAGAGCTTGTATTACCCCTGTGTGACATTTGGATCTATACTTCATCTTTGTGGCTTTTAAGAAGAGATTGACAGTGATTACAAAGATTCCCCTGCCAATTATTTGCTGAGACTAGGAAAGGGGTTCTTAAATATTCCATGACCTTGATTATTAAACCAGAATGTTGCAGGATATGCTTCAATCTTGTCACTGTCTAATCTTTGTTTCTCTAAGCTATACATAGCTAGTTCCTTTGGGGGGGGGGGGTGTTATGTGCTAGTTTTCCAAAGCCACTCATCTGGATCACAGTTTGCTTTCAGATTTCAAAAAAAAAGAAAAAACTGGAATATGGTTTTGCTGTTGCAGGAGCTTCGTCGTTAATATTCTTATTTACATATATATTCCATCCTTTCTCCAGGGAACTCAGAGGAAGTCTGGTGCTTTCCATATGTTTGCCCTCATTATAACCCTTGAAATTGGTTACGCTGAGAGTTTGTTAATGGCTCAACATCTTCCAGTGAGCTTCATGCCACTAAGTGGAGATTTGAATCCAGGTCTCCCCAGCTCTCAATCTATCACTGTCTAACCACTGTACCACACAGGCTCTCTCACTCTTGCATAAAGTGCTTCTTACTGTAGCCCAGATAACCTATGTAGTTTTAAACAATCATATCCAACTGTAGATTTGTCAAAATTATTGACATTTGGCCTGGAAAGTTCCACTGGATTGCCCAATTGCAGACTGAATTGCCTGTTTCCAGTGTATATTTGAACTCAAGATGTTATTCCTGTATTCTCCAAACCAGCTGTCCTCTCAGAGGGAAAATTGGTATAATGTTTTGCCACGGCTTGTTATCCACAAAACTTTGTGGTCTGCAAGTCCCATTTTCTTCTACATGTTCTTCAACATGCTGTTTTGTGCTAATGTTCCTGGGATCAAATATAAGTAACATTGTTCTAAGAAGCACATTCTAGAATTATGAAATAGTTGTGGTAGTGGCAACATCACCATCCTGTCGCTTTCCTTACATACCATGTCACTTGTAGGTTTTTGCTGCTTATCATGTCAAGACACTTAAAGTTCACTTTCTCCTAAATTATCAATATATAAGAATACAGAAATACTTCTGAAGTGTCTCTGATGCACAAGCAACACCCCATTAGAGCCATGAAAATGTGTAGTGCAGCACATTTGTATCATGAGGGAGGAGAAAGATGCTCAATTTAATGCTAGCGGCAGTAGTTTTACGCTTTGCACTTGTATTGATCTACTTTTATCACCTTTTTGAAAATGAGCACAATGACTGACAACCCCCTCCCAGCTTGCTGTAATTTCCCCTTGAAAAAAAAGCTTATATTTTTAGATATAATTTAGTAGCCTAACCCCCATTTACGAGGTAGTTTTCTTTATACTTTCTCAGGGGCTTTGTTTCAAACTCTTTTCCAGAAATGAATTTCGTAGAGGCCTCTCTGGCAACCAGTTTCCTGTGCTACAAGAGAAAGTTGGCATTTTGGATCATTGGCATTTTCCATTTCCTATCTATATGCTTATCGTAAATTCCTATCTCACAATATTTAGTTTTATGTAATGATGCCTTGAACCTCTTTTAAAGGAACAGCATGCTATGACAGTCTCCCAGGCAGAGAGACAAATTTGCAGTAATCACTCTTCACTGGCATCAGAGTTGTTTTCATTGACTGTAAAAAGGAAATAATATTAGCCAAGAGATCTTTAATTGCAGTGTTCTAATAAGGTAATTTCACTCGAGGCTCATTTGTGACAGTAATTGTACAAATTCAATTGAATCTGTCAGACGTTACAAAAATATTTATGGCTCTTCCACCTTGGACTTATTTGCTTTGTAAACTGCCTGTACAGCAAAGAGGTGACAATTAAGAGCAAGCTCTCAGCACTGGAGCCAACCTTCTATGCATGCTTGGATTTAGCAGAACTTCCCCCAAACAATACAAGCCATCCAGAGAACAGAAAAGGGAAGATACTAAGACTCTTTCATGGTACAGTACCACGGGTTACAGACATTTCAGGTTGCGTTTTTCGGGTTACGGACCGCCGAAACACGGAAGTACCGGAACAGGTTACTTCCGGGTTTTGGCAGTTGTGCATGCGCAGAAGCACTAAATCGTGCTTTGCGCGTGCACAGAAGCGCTAAATCGCAACCCGCGCATGCGCAGACGCACCACTGTGGGTTGCGAACGCTGCGGGTTGCGAACGTGCATCCCGCACGGATCACGTTCACAACCCAAGCGTCCACTGTACAAGGAATCACAACAGTCCTAAAGAATACCCTTCAATCAGCAATATAGCCATACTATCCAAGAACACAATGGGCTAGGCAGCAGAATGTGTCCTATCTTGAGGACTTGTCCTGGTGTGCACCGCATTCACACAGTTCTACAGTGATATGGAGATCTATTTCTACGGTCCAGTTCAAAGAGTGCTTCTGCTACACATCTCAATAATGTATCAGCCCGCAGTGACTATCCTTTTAGTTCTTCCAAATAAAAAAATACCCTGTATGACTTGCGTTATAGCTAACTTCTTTTCCTGTCACAGTAATTCAGAGTGAGGAAAATGCAATGCAGGAAATACTCCCTTACTCTGCCTTGGCTTTGTTTTTCCTCTGACCCCATTCCACAGCAAAATCTACCTATCTGGAACCACAATTTCTGTGGTCATTTAGGGAAGAAGAAAGAAAGAAAAGGAAGAATACCAGTGAATCAGGGTATGGAGGCAGGAAAGAGAGAGATGAATGGGCAATGAAAATAGAAGCAAGGGGGATTCGATTCAGTTTACGTTCTGGATCCAGAAACCACCAATTACATGCAGTTGAAAGTATTTAGCAAAGCCTTAAGAACTTTTAACCTATTTTTTTAAAATGTAAAATGTATTTCTCTTTACATAAGTTTTCATCTGGACTACTCTTCACATTTTCAGTGGTTTGGCTGCTAATGTTAATATTCTGGAAAGAAATATGGAATCTTACTGATGGCTCTGTGTTACAGTTACAGCAGTACTACTGATGTTAAGTGGCAAAATGTGGATACTATCACATTTGCTAGTGACTGTCTAATGTTAAAATACTACTAGTGGTAAAGATGCTAGATTAAAGGCTTAGTACCTATTCTAATCTTCCTGGATTTTTATGGTACTATATTTTTTTTTCTAATTAACTCTTGGGAACATTAATACATAATGTGTTTGCCTGAACGACTCCATATTATGAATCATTAACTTTTCAGCTTGCCGTTTTCTAGATGCTTAGCATTATAAGCAGTTTTATAAAACCTTAAACTTGTCACAATTTCTTTATAAAGCATCTTTTAAATTTTTTAAAAATATCAACTCTTTTTCTGGGGTCAGTTGTTGTTGGTGGTTTTGCATGTGTTTCCAAAAGGTGTTATGACAAGAAAAGAGAGATTTAGGCCAGAGGAATGTAATGGGAAGGCACAAGGAGGAGCAATGAGGAGCTCTGTCCCCTGAGCATTTCAACCTAGAGTATTTTGGTGGTGATGCCAGCATATTTTCAAAAAGGTCTCTGCAACTAAAGGACAACAACCAATCCACAGTGCTGTAATATCGCATAGCACTAGAAGCACTGAAATATAACCTGTCTTAGAGAGTCATAAAATTGTAGAGTTGGACCTTGAGGATCATCTAGTCCGACCCCCCTGCAATGCTGGAATATGCAGCTGTTCTATATGGGATCGAACCTTCGGCCTTGGAGTCAGGCCATTGGTCCACATAGTTTAGTGTTGTGTATGCTGAATGCCAACAGTTCTTCAGGGATTCAGACAGGGGTCTATGCTAGCCTTATCTGGAGATGCCAGGCACTAAACCTGGGACTTTTTGCATTCATGGCATGTGCTCTACCACCAAATATGGTCCTTTTCAGCTGCAGTACTGAATTCCACAGATATTTCCGTGACTGGGAAGAGCATTTTTACCAATCTTCAACTAAGAACTACAAGCCTGTAGGTGCCCATTCTTTGACCGGAGGTTGTTAGGAGTCTGCTCTGTTTCAGAACCTTATCCCTTAACCAGAAAGGTGTCAGTGGTCTCTATCTCCCAGGTGTTCTTGTGGTATGCTGAGAGTTGACTTCTATGCTATTGCTGGAGGCAGAGGCGCCAACATCTCAAGATGATTGAGGGGGCTGGACACAACATCCTGACATCACAAGTGTGATGCCATGAAGAGCCAGGGGATGGAGCCAAACATCCTCTGAATATTGAGGGGGCCTGCCCCTCCTAAAAAAGTTGGGGGCCCGAAAGTGCCTCGGTCCCAGGAGCTAGCGCCTATGACTGGAGGGGTACATCTGTGCTGCATATATGGAAAAGGTTGTGAATCATGCTCACTGGCATTCATTATTTAAAAAGAGAACATAGATTCTCATAGTTCTAGTTCAGTTTCCAGGTTTGTACAAAATCTCTGTGCTCTGCACAATTCCAGACCCTTATCATGTACCAGTCATACCAATCTGTTCCTCTTTTCATATGTTTCAATTAGTAATTGGACCAATATACACTGAGATATACAATTAGTCAAAGACCATTCTGCACTATTCCACTGGCTTAATTATGTTTTTCCAAGGTGGCAAGCAGAACACTGTAAAACAAAATATAATTTTATAAATTAAAATCGCAGTGTGACCAATTGCATCCAAAGCCAGCACTGCCCTCGAAAATTTAAAATTTCAACCTACAGCCAATTAAAAGAAGAGTGAGCAACAAAAAGGAATCCTAATTAAGTGCAATCTGAAATAGAAATGTGTCCAGGGCTCACCTAAAATACAACAGAGTAAGAAGTACCATAAATAAGCTCCCCACTCCCATCCAAAAAAACACTGTGTCTCATGTCTGCCATCCTAAGTGTCCTATTGGCAAACACATGTACAGGGCCTTTCTTAAAATTACACCAGAATAATTGCAGTTCTCTGTTGCCAGAGAATGACTAATCTGATGTGCTTCCAGATGGTGCAAAGGTATTCAGACTTTGAGCTTTGTGTCCAGACTATAACCTAGGAAGCTAATGTCAAATTGAAACAGAGATGACTGTTGATATAGTCCTTACGTTTCTCACCATTCACACCATGATTTGCAGAACAAGTCTCCTGGGTCATTTTTCTGTCTATCTCTTGAGATCTACACATTTCTTATTTCAGCTCAGATTTTCTTCATCTCTACTGTTAAAAGACCAGTTACAGTGGTGCCCCGCAAGACGAATGCCTCGCAAGACAAAAAACCCGCTAGACGAAAATGTTCTCCATTTTTCGATGCGCTTCGCAAGACGAATTTCCCTATGGGCTTGCTTTGCAAGACGAAAACGCTAATCTGCTAAGCCGCTAATAGGGTTGCTTCGCAAGACGAAAAAACCGCTAGACAAAGAGACTCGCGGAATGGATATTTTCGTCTTGCGAGGCACCACTGTACCTTGATCTAGACGAATGCCAGCAGCTGCATGAATGTTTGTAGAAAAGCACAAAATATCACAAAGAGGTTCACTTTTTAGGCTGGAACTTTTATTAGTGAAGCTGGAGAAGTCGCATTTGGATCTTGTGTGTATGGACTCAGGTCCTTGATGCTGCACTTGTGTTCAATGAAATCTCATTTTATCTATAGTATGCAAGTATAAAATTTGGGGAATCCCAAATCTTTTGATGTTACCTAATATCTCATGTTCCTTTCTGTATTTTCAGTGCAATTTTTTTGGTTGCTGCACAACCGATTCACATTATGACTTGACTCCAAAGTAATGTGAACAGAACTCTGAACACACACACACACACCCGGCGGCTTCCAACAAAAGATTAAAAATACATTGAAACACCAGTCATTAAAAACTTCCCTAAACAGGGCTGCCTTCATATGTCTTCTAAACATCAGATAGTTGTTTATTTCTTTGACATCTGATGGGAGGGCATTCCACAGGGCGGGGGCCACTACCGAGAAGGCCCTCTGCCTGGTTCCCTGTAACTTCACTTCTCGCAGTGAGGGAACTGCCAGAAGGCCCTTGGCGCTGGACCTCAGTGACTGGGTTGAACAATGGGGGTGGAGATGCTCCTTCAGGTATACTGGGCCGAGGCCATTTAAGGCAGTGTTTCCCAACCTTGGGCCTCCAGATGTTTTTGGCCTACAACTCCCATCATCCCTAGCTAGCAAGACCAGTGGTCAGGGATGATGGGAATTGTAGTTCAAAAACAGCTGGAGGCCCAAAGTTGGGAAACATTGATTTAAGGCTTTAAAGGTCTGCACTAACACTTTGAATTGTGCTCGAAAATGAACTGGGAGCCAATGTAGGTCTTTCAGGACAAGTGTTATGTGGTCTCGGTGGCCACTCCCTGTCACCAGACTAGCTGCCGCATTCTGGATTAGTTGTAGTTTCTGGGTCACCTTCAAAGGTAGCCCCACGTAGTGCGTGTTGCTGTAGTCCAAGCAGGAGTTAACTAGAGCATGCACCACTCTGGCGAGACAGTCTGCGGGCAGGTAGGGTGTCAGGCTGCGTACCAGGTGGAGCTGGTAGACAGCTGCCCTGGACACAAAATTGACCTGCGCCTCCATGGACAGCTGTGAGTCCACAGTGACTCCCAGGCTGTGCGCCTGGTACTTCGGGGCACAGTTGCCCCAGCAGGGGGGCCTTCCTTAAGTGTAAGTTCTAAGTACACGGCTATGCTTCCTTGCTTTTATTATGTATGAAACCACAAATTCTTCCCCACATTTATATTGATACCTGTATGTTTGGCAATAGTTAGATTTCTAAGGCACATGATCCTGGTATTGTGCATGATACAGATTAACAGTCCCTCTTCACACACTCATCACAGCCTGCACCTTAGCTTCCAGGTGGAATCCTGCCTTACAAAAACAATAGTTTATCCTGCCATCTTTTGAACTTATTGGTATGGCTATGCCTTGGCATCTTTCCCAGATAATCATCCTTCTGAAACATCTCCTGTAGTGTAGTGCAGAGTGTGATGTAGGTAACACATTTCAAATGCAGGAAAGAAACAGATATGTATGTTTTTTCCATCACTTCGAAGCTTAAAAGAAATGTGTAATGTCTCAAAGGGTACCGTATTTTTCCTTCTATAACACGCAGATTTTTTCTCCTAAAAAGGAAGGGGAAATGTCTGTGCGTGTTATTGAGCGAATGTGTGGTCCCTGGAGCCAAATGGTGCGAGGGGAGGCAAAAAAAAGCAGGCAAAAATCAAATCGCGGTCTCCTAGAAGGGAAACCTGAAAAGAGGAAGTGGCTGCTTTCCGGCATTCTGCCTCAGGGTCTTACTGCCCACCCACCTCTGTTTCCTTGCTGTGTTTGCTCAAACGGAACAAAGAGCAGGGAAAGCCCCTCCCCTCCAGGCAAGCAGAGGGGAAAGCAGAGTGAAAACATGCAGGAGGGAGAGAGAGAGAGAGCGCGAGCTGGCTGGCTTGGGTGGGTAGGTGAGGGAAAACTTTTGCCTTCCTTTCCTCCCTCCCCGTTATACCCCTCTCCTGCATTCTTAGCCAGCTGCTTCTCTGCACACCCCTCTCCTGCTCCTTGTCCCTTCTGTGTTTTTCCTTCCCTCCCCACTTAAAATGTGGTTAAAAAGCATGGATCCACATGGATCCTCAGGATCTTTGCATTGGGTCAGCCCAAATTCACCATCAGATCACATAGCATGTCCATGGCTACAGCCTGCCCCCCAAAAATCACGCACCCACTGTTGCCTGGGGCTGCAATGGTGCAAAAATGTGGTTAAAAAGCATGGATCCACATGGATCCTCAGGATCTTTGCATTGGGTCAGCCCAAATTCACCATCAGATCACATAGCATGTCCATGGCTACAGCCTGCCCCCCCCCAAACCACGCACCCACTGTTGCCTGGGGCTGCAATGGTGCAAAAACGTGGTTAAAAAGCATGGATCTACATGGATCCTCAGGATCTTTGCATTCAGTCACCCCAAATTCACCATCAGATCACATAGCATATCCATGGCTACAGCCTGCCCCCCAAAAATCACGCACCCACTGTTGCCTGGGGCTGCAATGGTGCAAAAACGTGGTTACAAAGCATGGATCCACAGGGATTCTCAGGATTTTTGCATTGGGTCACCCCAAATTCACCATCAGATCACATGTCTGTGGCCACAGCATGAAGCACAAAAATGATACATCCACTGTTTCATTCAGAATGTTTTTTCCCTTGTTTTCCTCCTCTAAAAACGATGTGCGTGTTATGGTCAGGTGCGTGTTATAGAGCGAAAAATACGGTATTTTGTCAATGTATGGAAAAGCTTTTTGTTTGTTACGCAAGTAAGAAATCCTGCACACACTCAATTTTCAGTTCTATTAAAACAATTTTGTTTTGAGTACACTACACATGGACATAAAGATTTCAGATAGTCCCCAACTGCTTTTTCTTTTTCTTTTCTTTTTTACTTTGTGAGTGTAATAGATTGGACAAAATAGCATTGCTTTTTGAGTGGGAGTTAATGCTTTTGAAAGCAGCTAATACACTTAACTACAGAGTATTAACAGTGGGCGTTCTGCTTATTTTTATTGCAAGCTTTAGCACTGTGCAATTTCCTTGCAACATGTTAACAATAATCCACTTCATGCTGGCACTTAAATATTTGTTGAACATTACAGTAGAAAAGTTATGGGAAAAGATAGATAAAGAAAACAAATTACTTCCCAGTGTGGCATCCTTCCTCTCATAAGAAGCACTGAAGAATATTAGGGTTTTGTTTTAAATGTAGCAATGTGAAACACATTTTGAGCATCAATTGCAGTTGTTCTCATGAGAAATGAGGGTTCTGTTCTGGAAAGGTTACAAATAAATTACACATGTTTGCGCCACATTTACTATACAAAAGGGATTTTATAGGAAAGGAAAGTTTACAAATTCACAGCTCCAGGAAGTAATTTTTCACCATCCTTCAGATAAAACTCAATTTATTTATTTTTTTAAAGTGGGAATTGTCCATTCATCTTTAGAATGCTTTTCTATGGCATTTATTACTTGTCAATATTTAATAAATAATTTTAAGATATCCACATTTTCCAGTCTGAATCATTTAGCCCACAAGCTAAATAGGGAAGTATAGATCATCTTAGCATGCCTAATGTGGGTTTTGACTGGTGTTTTTATTCTTTGCATATTATTATTATTATTATTATTATTATTATTATTATTATTTTAAAATTTATGCCCTGCTCTTCATCTGAAGATGGATCACAAGATAAAAATTCAAGATAAAAGTACAAATAAATAGTTAGAACTTTAAAAAATCCTCCCTTATACAAACACATTTAAATGGTCACAGCCCCCCAGCTTCCACCTCAAAGAATATGTGATATGATTTTCGGAAGGGCTGTTATTCCCCCTGAAAATGCACAGACCCTTGAATGTGCCTAAATGAATTATCTGGATTATTATCTTAATGTTTGGATCCAGAGAAAGATTTTGCATCTCTTGGCTGTATTTAATCTAAATATATCCATTTGTTGAAGTTTGGTTTGTTTATGAACCAATCGATTGTTCATAAACCTGATGTATATGATTGACGTGACTCTTCTCAACCATGGACAAGCCCAGCACCTACCAGGCCCCACATACTACCAGGCAACTGCAGCAGAATGGAGCAACCCAAAACTACCACTGGATGCTGGTGGTGATAGTAGCTTCTGCCTGCTCCTTCCTTGATATTGCCACTGTCCACTCTTGCTTACTCCTGTTTTCCCTCTGGTCCCAGACTGGCAGATGCTGCCCCTCCTCATCTCATTTTCTGCACATGCCCATAAAACCTCTCTTAAATTCCCATGAGAAGTCCATCGCACAAACAGGTATTTTGTTGCTCCATCAGTCTCTGTCTGAGCCTGCATTACATCACTAGGGCAGCAAGGCGTAAGCTTTCCATCATTCTGCATAGCTTCAGTTTCATTGCCTGCTTCTTGGGTAATCCATCTCAGGTTGCCATCAGGCTGGCTTGGCTAAGTGCTGTTCTTTTGTTTCTGTGCTGGGCACAGCAGATACATGGATGTTAGCGAGGGGAAGGAACATCCAGTGCCTCACCCTTCAGTCACACAGAAAGCAGAAAATGTGTAAGGAAAGGGTAATGGTTGACTGTTGCCCATATCTTGCCCAGAACCCATAAAACCCTGGAGTCAGATATGTCCAGAGCCAGTTCTTTGCATGAACAGAGACTGATTGATCAGGGCCAGCCAGGCATTGAAGACAGCACTTAAAGGGAAATCACAGCCCACCGTGGGTGTCTCCTGTGCAAACGTTGTGGTTCATCATTTGTTTCAGGCTTAATTTTTTTTATTTTAAACTAGGTTGGCATTAATTTGAACAGTAAATGTGTTGACTGGCAAAAGGAATTGCCATTTTTCCCCTTAAAAGATTGTTTATTAGTCTGTTCAATGCCTGCTTTCTATCAGTTTCATGTCAAGAAAGAACTTAATAGTATTGAAGGTAAATTCTATACAACATAATTTGATTTTTTCTTATATATGAAATGAAACCAAATTAAATTAATGGGCAAAATAATCCATTAAGATGAATCCATTAAGATGATTATGAGAAAAGGGCACATGTCTCTTAAGTGGATAACGTGGCATAGGGAGAATCTAACATGTTTGCAAGAGACATATTGCAGTTAAATATGAACATCTTTTAAGTAAACCATTTAAAGGATATGAGTATCACCTTACAAAGGGGGAAAAGACATGGGAATTTTAAGGATATGTCATGGTGAAAGAAATCTTAGATATTAAAGAAATCACCATTGTGGTGTTAGGTGCAACAAAAGCCTTTGATAGGTTGTGTGTCCATATTTATTTGACGTAACGTCTTTTTTAACATCTCCCTAATGATTCTACGATGGGTAAAAACAACGACTCAATTAGCAAAGATTTATAATAAACTGTCAACTGACAAGAGAATTACACCTAAGGAGAGGGGCAAGACAGTGGGGGGCCTATGTCAACATTATTATTTACTTTAGCAATAGAGCCCTTAGCTTGTGCAATTAGAAGTGACACACAGAGATACAAGGAATAAGAATGAGAAATGGCCAAATTAAGATCTTACTATACACAGATGTGTTATCTTTCAAAAATCCAAGAATATCTCTGTCCCAAGTATTTCATGTAATACGGTCTCTGTCTCTGGATACAAGGGTAATTAAAACTGAGGTCATTGCAGTTAATCTTGACATACAGGATAAACAGCAGATCACACAACAATGTGAGTCAAAGGTAACAAATAAAGCAGTAAAGTATGAAAGGTGTGAAACTGGTGTAAGATGTCAGTAAAATTGGCAAAATAAGTTGTGAAGTTTTCTGCAGGGCTGCGAAGTCTGCTATAGTTAGAGCAAGTTAAACTGATGGACTGCGGGGATTAATGCCATAAAAATTGTTATCTTGCCAAGATTTTTGTTTTGTTTACCACTTTACCCCTCCCTGTAGAATCAAGAGAATTTAAAAGCTGGGTGAAGAGCTTAGAGAACTTTATTTGGCAAGATAAACACCCTTGAATTGTCAGTAAATATGACTGTGCAAGCATCAAAGCACAAAGGAGGTTTAGCAGTCCTTAACCTGACTATACATTATGAGGCTGCACTGCACAGCTAACATGGTTGAAACTATGGATATCGCAAAAGGAAGAGGAAGATCTCTATCAACTTGCAAAGCTATTTATTTATGACCCCACTGCAAATCTGATGTGAACACCAAAGAAGGAGGAGGTCTTGAAATAAAATTTAATCCCCTTCTCAATTGTTTAAAATGTGGGACTAAATATAAAACAAAACTGAGCCAGGAAATCTCATATATGTCATCTGCAATATGGCATCATATTTTAAAGGCGAAATCAGGTATCAGATTTTATGACTTGGCAGTGGAATGAGGTGCCACAATTTGGAGAATTAGTCCAAGATGGGCATGAAATCTCATTGAGCTCTGCTGGGTGGAAACCACATTGGTACAAGTGTTTCCAAATCGGGAGTGACCTGTTGAAATTACTGGTGCCAAGATGAGCATGTAGATAGGAGACAGCTAAGGAGCAAATTATGAAAGCAGATGCAAAAAAAATTATGTGAAAACTACACATAATTAATAGGGGGAGAAGAACAATAAGCAAAGTGAAATGGGAAAGACTGCATGGAGCAACTCTGGATTAAATGTGGATTCAAGTAGATAAACCTTCAGATAGTTTATCAGTTAAAGAAGCCGGTGGTGTAATATCTGGTTGTGTAATAAGATTTACAGTACTGTTTAATTTTATTGGTGAAGACATACATAAAAGATTGAAACCACTAGTCTCTTTTTTTAATAATGGCTACAAATATTATATGGGCCAGAAAATGGAAGTATTGAAATATCCCAACAGACTCAGAATGATTAATAAAATGTTTTGAGCTGTGGTTATGAACAAATTGATAGAATGTGTACAAAGGAAGAAAGGAAAAAGGAGCAGGTTGTAGCCTGTAGAGTGACTGAATTGTTTTGTTGATTATTTGGATGTACAATAGGGCAATGTGAGACTGGAAAAACATTTGTTTATGTAGCGAGGAGGAGGAGGATGATAATTTATCATTTATACCCCATTCATCTGGCTGAGTTTCCCCAGCCACTCTGGGCAGCTCCCAACAGAATATTAAAAATGCGATAAAACATCAAACATTAAAAACTTTCCTAAACAGGGCTACCTTCAGAATATCTGTGCCATAGATAAATTAATAATTAAAACTAAAAAATCTGTTCATTTAAATATCAAATTCTTTAGGATTTATATGGAAAAATAAAATGCAGATGTGCAAGTGTAGCATCAAAATTCTGGCTGCAGATCCTATTAGAAACACTGGGCATATTGTGACACATTGGTAATAGAATACTTTTTATTAAAAGCACAGCAGTGGCAAATCTGTGGCCCACAAAACTTTGCGCTTTGAATGTGTGGCACATACAAGGAGTGTGTGTTGGCCGCTTTGACCATGACCACCACTCCAATGCAGTCCTTGAAGCATTAGCTAATGCTCAGCACACCTTTTGGGTTAGAAAAGGCCAGCCACTTCTGTGCTAACATAATCATCTTGTTGTTCTAATGATAACAGCTATTGATCCCAGACACTCTAATGAGCTAGTATAGATGCCTGGGGAGAGTGATTTTGCAAACTGTTTCCCAGAGCATGTGTGAATGTTTTGGCCTCTATTGGTTAAATCTATTTAGATCTGGTTTGCACATGATGCTAAGCTAAAACTCACAGGGGGGAAATGTAGGCACTTTATTTGTCCCTGGTCCTGCTGCTGCCATGCTATCCAGAGCTTAGCCATGGTTTGGCTTAACAGCATCCACTATGTCTCCCTCCCTCACTATGAGCTATAACCAAGGTATATTCTTGGTTTATTGAGTATGGTTCGTCTGGAGGAGACAAAACATGAGCCTGGCTGAGTTGGGGTGTAATGCTAAGCAGTATCATGGCTTCACTTTGGGTAGTGAGGCAGCATTACTGGGGGAGGAGCTAAACAGCCATGATGTTTGTTCATTCACGGTTAGCCACGGTTGGCCTTAGTGTAATGTGTGAAGCTGGCCAATATGCGCAAATGTGCCATTTTAAAGCCAAACACAGATTTAAATTGATGCCTATTTGACTAAGCTCTCCCAGGGGAGATGTTTTTTGTTTGTTTTCGGCCTATCCCTGGCTTCCTTTTAAGGCATGTCTAGGGTTCAAAAGACACCTAATCCTAGGGAAGTTGCTTATTGTCTGTCAGGTCAATAGGCTGCTCTACGGAAACAATTCTGTGAAACCTGAATTGCCTGAAGGTCACAAAAAGGGTCTTGCTTTGCTGCCTTTGCACATAAGAGTTCGTATTCTGTAGAAAGAAGAAGTCCGAGCTGAATTGAATGTTTTTATTTGTTATTGTAAAGCTCTTTTTCTAAGCCTTTGAAGGCTTCTAGGCCCACTTTCCAATCACGGGAGCCATTTGACCTGGTGTTCTGTCGGCGGGAGAGACCTCCAGCATCAAATGAAAGTTAATATCTATTTGACAGTTGCCAGGCAGATGACATGGTTGTCACAGAATTATAATTACTGAAATACTATCTATTTAGAGGTCACACAAATTACAAAGGAAGTGTGATGTATGGAGGATTAGCTGTCTATCTGCACTGGACCCTATGCCTGGAGTTTGAGTGGTTGGACAAATTACTATGCAAGCCCACAGAAGAAAGCACTTGTTGTGAAAGGAGCCCTCTAATTTAGTTCTAATTAACACTTGACCGGCAGCTATTGAAAAAATGCATTGCATTTTGTTTCCTTAAAGTTCTTATTTATTAAGTTGCCCAAAGCAATATGAAAAAAATAACCAGAAAGTCACACAATTATTGTATAGTGTTCCCCGCTTTCCTTTTATGGAAATTGTGGATATAATTATTCCCCCAATAAGTCTACTGTGTGTGAACACTGGGATTCAAAAATATATATTTTTATGTATTTAATGTATCTCATAGTATAACCATTTTGCACAGTTCAAGGTTTTTTCAGACTAAATTTCTGCTGCAGCTCTTCAAGCCCCCTCAAGTGCTTAGGGAAAGAACAGCATATGATACAATAATTTGTGACTCTTATATGTGCGCAGAAGTGCTTTCACATTGTGCGCAGAGCTGTTTGGACTGCAGCCTGGAAATGTAAAATGCTTGCTAATGTGAAGCTTGCTTTTTAAAAAAGTGATTAAAAAAATACAGAATTCTGTTTTAGTTTCTTTATCCACACAAACTGTTTAGTAAATCCTTGTTCTTCTATACTTGTATCAGATTTGGACAAGGAAGGGCTAGAGCTGTACATTTCATTAAATGTTTCCAGACTCTGTTCTGATTCTGCAATCTTTATTTTTAATGTAACTGACTGAATATCAGTAATGTTTCAGTTGTATTTTCTGTTTAAAATGCCTTCTTATTTATATGTGTTAAGGGGAATGTAAGTTGAGCGGTCATTGTTGCATAATAACCAGCCTTTGAACACATTTACCAGGCTATAGTCAGCAGCAGTTATAACAGTAGAGAGCTAGCAACAAGTACATTAAGCTTGCCCTACATCAGTCCCTGCAGAAACCCAAGGACAAAAAGAAGGCTGTCCTCACCATCAAAAATAAAACCCCCAAACCAAACAACTTGGACCCAAAAGCAGTTTCACCAACCTAGAGAATTCACTCCATAAAAGTAACATAGAACCAAATAATCTTCTAGAGGATCAGTTTGGCACACCTGCTGAACCACCACTTGCAAATTGAATACCAGTGAACAACCCACAGTTCTCCTAAGTAATGGATATCACCAGGAGCTGTGGTTAGCTCAGAATGAACAGCATCTCGTCATTACATGAGCAAAAGAGGAGGGTGGGGAAGAAGGGGGACTGGACTCTCTGAGCCCATTGTAGTGGGGAACCATGGTTTCTTGTATCTGAAATGATGCTATTTCCTTTGCACATCCAGCTGGACATGGGAGCATGAAGTTTAAAAAGAAATGTCATTAAAAATTGTCTGGTCTTAAAACTAAACTGCTTTCATTTATTTTATTTAAAGTCAAGCAAGTACCATAAGTATACCATGCCTTTTTAAACCTGATCCATAGTATGCCCTGCTCTGAAGAGAATAAGTCTTATAAATGTTTATCTGGGGGAAAATAATTTGCCTTGGGTCTATGTGGGATTTTATTGTAGTCTGGAAACTATTGTAAAGTATGTATCCCTTAGTACTACGCTACATTCTGGTAACAGCGGCATGATTAATTTTTTTTGCATCATACAGATTTATTTTGTCTATGTTGATACTTTTTATCGCACTCTTCTTTGACATTTCACTCGCGTTATTTTTGTCTTTAAAAATGTCTCCTCCTATAGTCAACCTTAAGCTAAATTCAGCTGCAGAAGAGTTTAAATATACCCACAGGATCTGTGGTCTTAATCCTATGGCCTCCTGAGCATAGTGCAAAGATCTATTGAAGAGGGGAAAGTTAAATGCATGAAGCTTATAAGTTCCTGTTTTGCAGAGACTAACTTGTCTTTCATTAAAGTAGCAGGTCTCTAGTCTCTGAGTTGATATAAAATTTGATACATATAGCTATAATATTTGTATGATAATCCTAAATTAGAGTAATATGGATTGTTGGTCATAGGAAGTACAGCATCAGTGTAAAGAGATTGATGATCCTAGATTAAGAGAGGCAAGCAATACTACCTACATTGTAAATGTTGGGAAAGAATGTGAAAAGAGCAAGAATATAGTGAATTATTTTGTTTTGTTTTTTAAAATAATATTTATTAAAATTTTCAATTTTTTCACATAAACAAAACAACAATACAGCACAAACAAAAACAAGTATAATTTCAATCTCTCTTTTTCTTGTAACTTACTTTCCCGACCTCCTCATACCTCCCCTTTCTATATTCCAATTTCTATTTATCAAATCAGCAAATCCTTTCCCCTATTCTCAATTTAATTTTTAACCTTTCTTTTGTTTTTATTTAATCATTACCGCTGAAAACCACCTAACTTCTAAACCCATGTCTTTCTAACATTCATTAATTTTACAATGTTTCCTAAGATAATCCTTGAATTTCTTCCAATCTTCCTCCACCGTCTCTTTCCCCTGGTCCCGGATTCTGCCAGTCATCTCTGCCAGTCCCATGTAGTCTATCATCTTCATCTGCCATTCTTCCAAGGTGGGTAGATCTTGTGTGTACCCACCCTACCCACAAGATCTATAGTGAATTATTTTGAATTATATGACAGGTTCCTGTGCATGTAGTCTTAAAATCAGTTTGCCAGTGTCACAAAATAATTGTTGTAATAAATTAATAGTGTCATTGGAAGTGTAATCTAGGCTAAGTTTTTGTTTGATTCATTCATGTATAGAGTGTTAATATAAGAAAAAGGTACCCTAAGGCTATATCAAGGGTGCCACTTCTATATGTAATAAATATCACTTTTTTTTTTTACTAAGAAGTGGCTCTGAATAAGAATTACTGTGACACAGCAACAAAAGATAATTCTGAAAACAGAGTAACAGCCTTCCTACTAAAGCCTCATTGAAATGAATGATGCTTCATGGGCAGCACATGATTGATTGTTCCCTTGCTTTACAAGAGATGATAGTATGAATTCTTTAATATTTTCCCATCTTTCATCCACTTGCATACCTAGCTGTTAGATACATGTAGGAAATATTGAGGAGCGATGCTTGTATAAAAAGCATAAATCCTCGCCTGTGTATTCATAAACCTTATGATAGTTAACTAAAATAATTTTTCAAAATATTTATTTCCACTGCTGATACTGTTCATTTATCATTCATATTTCATACGGTGCTTACATACCCTACTGTGCTTTTCAGTGATGGTGTACGTCAAAACCCTGATACTTCTACTTACATTTCCAACTATGAAGGTAGCCATGCCATAAGTTAGCCATATTTGATTCATGGATCAGACCCAGCCGTCCACATCATTTTCACAGCCTGGTTTTGGGGTCAGGGTGGGCAGAGAGAAATGCAATTTTGTCACATTTGACGTTTGTGTCCCTATCTTTATATGGGCTTATCTGTATTGTATTCTCATAAGAATCAAGTGAGTTCAGTTAGACTGATGTCTGGCCCAAGGTGAACTTCAGCGAAGCATCTGGTAAGTCTGCCTTCCGTGTACTCAGTTTCCAGGTGTCCATGGGAGGAAAGTGGTGCAGCATGCATACCTTAAGAGCAATTTGGAGCCAGGCATTTAAAAATATAGGCCTCTTTCATGGGTGGCAACCAAATAACTTGGATCTGGTGGTTCTGCCTTTCTTTTCTTCTTTGTAGCTGATAAATCAAGCACTTTCCCAGTTCTGCCCTCGGCATGAATATTCTCTCTCAACTGCCTCTCTCTCTTAAGAATGCAGCGCACACATGAAATGAAAGCTGTGTTTTTATTCTATTATCTAACAAATCGTTATGCTATGAAAAATAGATTACTATTAATAAACAAAATTTTCTTCTAAAAGCAAGAAATATGCACATCGTTGTAAGGAAGCAGCTGCTCTCCCTATTAGAATGGGGACTTGGCAAGTAACATAAATTTTAAAAAAAGATTACTTCTAAAGAGATCAAAAACATTGTAAAGCTCCAGAATCTTGTCTGAAATATGCAAACATAAAAGGGAGAGGGGTTGATTCACTATAATATGAAAGTAGTTTCTCTCTTTTTTGGCATTTTATTTTATAGAGTGCAGAAGATGCGATAGTTTGGAAAGTTGGAAATGAGTTAGAGGCTTGTACATTTCATTCCTGCTCTTGTGCAACAACCCTTTCTGCCTCTTTTGAGCTTTGTGAGTGGGAATTACAGTCCCCATTATTTTGGGGAAGAAATGTGTTTTAAATTTATGACATGTATGTACCCTCACATCCATCTTTGCATTTATTTGTTGGAGAGACATTTTCACAAAAGAGGCTCAGGCTGTGTACACACAATATTTTATTCTAGAATCAATGTTGACTAAATATTTGTTTTCTATATAGTCCACACAGAATCTAGATTTATTCCCCACACACACACACATAGTCCACACAGAATCTATATCTATAACCATGAGTGCTGAGCTTACTCAGGAGTCTTTGGTGAGGTTGTCTGCGTACTTACTGTGAAAAAGCTTTTGACAGTGTCAAGTGTCACCTCTATCTATATGCTTGTTGACACACTTCAAAGAACTCTTAATAGGTTATCCTTCCTGAAGCCATTCTCGTTTGGTTTCAGAAAGATTACCTATTCTATCTGCTTTGTTTTCCTGGAACATGCTTTTCATTTAGAATAAAAGGTAAGGAAGACAAAGTGTGATAATGCCACCATAGGCATTAATGCAGCTCATATTCATAGGAATTAATATGGCTTAGCATGCAACCTCTCCTGTGTGGTCCTAGGTGGTACAGTTAGTACCAAAGCTGAATCTCCAGACTAGCTACCCGTTATTGCCACCAGTAAGAAAGAGACACAAATATTTTCTATAACTAAATGTTAAGCAGATCCATCAATATGAAGCCCTGAATGCTTGCCTCCCTAATGAACAGGAGATGCTATCTTAATGGTTTATTAGGCAGGGAGAAAAATATTTTCTAAAGCCTTACATGAGATTTATCAATGTGATGTGGTTTAGCAGTAAGAATAGACACAAAGATTGTGAAAGGCTAAAAGCGATAAGCAAGATTAGAAAAACATTCAGCACGATTGATTGCCATTTCAATCTCTCTATTAAACAGAAGGATATCATGTTGTGCTGAGATAAAAGTTCCAGTACGACTGAGTGTAGTTAGAATACAAAGCAAGAACAGTGTAGGGTAAAAACACACAAATAAAAACAATAAAAAGCAGATGCAGACTGTGATCCTAAGCAGCCTTACTTCGACACTGTATCAGAAAAACTTCAGTGAAGCTCATAAATGGGATTTTACATTGTCCCAGGTAAATAGGAAGTAGCTCTTTTGATAATTCACAATCTAATCAGTGGTTTTATGATTGTAGGATGAGATAAGCCTTCAATAATGCAAATATAAATATAGTGAGAAGATACACAGGATAGTTTATCAGAACCCGGGTGATATTGTGGAAGCGCTTATTTCCCCCCTCCTACTCCACATTCCTCACCCAAGTATGCATCCTTACCCACACAGCAGCAAGGTTATGAAGTTTCAGTTGTGCACAGAAGCATGCAAGTTGTAAAATATATAAAAACAAAGTTCCAATAGACATTACAGTTCCACATACAGCTTGCAAATGCTACTTTCAGGCTCAGCTGACAGTGTAGCACCATAAACTTATAAACCATCATAAAAAGGAAAGGTTTCATGGTGAAGTTACACAGGTTTTGCACAACATTCCTATTACATGTCACAGTATTGCAGTACCACTACCACCCCAAGCTGGAAGTTTACAGTATATTTTTCTGGCTGCATAAAGTTGTGTTACCTTTAGCCATTGATAAGGCCATTAACATCAGTTTCCTTACTGGGACGGGGGATAGAGAAGCAATTTCTTCTTGGTTCGTACCTGTCCTAGTTCATTGTCTAAGATCAATACCACCTCTGAGTCTCAGTATTTGCTGCATCATGAGATACTGAAGTAGAGGATTCAGCCATTCCAAGAAGACACAGTGAAGAAGCTGTCATGCACTTTTTTAAAATAAATAAGAGCTGTTTGATTGGAATAAATAGATTTCTCTAGTGAAGTTTCAGAGTGCAGGGCAGCAATTTTTGGCAAGACATTCAAGCCTGTGTTTAACAGAATAGTAGACCTCTATAATTTAAATCCTTCGGGTCTTTTCTATCCTTAAAGAAAATGGGATTCATCTATCTCTTCTTTCCCCTAAAGCTGAGTTCAGCCATTTTTATCTACTAGTGGTACAATATGCCCCAGGGTATAATCTTTTATATTATGCATTATTCTACTGGTAATAACAGAAATGTTCACCCTCACACACAAAGAGAGAGCTATATTTGAAAGTATGAAAAGATTTTCTTCCCAGTTTGGTTTAATGTGGAATGTTTCATTTACTCACAAAATTAAAGTTAAGCTTTAATAGTGCTTCAAATCTTAATTGTGGGCATTAATGGGTACCTCATTTGGAAGAGCATAAAACTCTTAATCTCAGGGTTGTGGGTTCAAACCCCACGATGGGGAAAAGATTCCTGCATTGCAGGTGGTTGGACTAGATGACCCTCCTGGCCTCTTCCAACTCTACAATTATATGAGTATGATTTTATTATTAAAATTAATTTCAAAAGTGGCATACTTAATGAGTTGTAGGATCCTTTACACATCTTGTTATGCTTCTCAAAATAGATTATATTTTCTTAATTTATTAATTTAGATAATATACTGCATTCTACACAAATCACACAGCACTTTACACCTTAAATATATGCATAGTATTCTACAGTGAAATCTGGTACTCAAAAGTAATTTCCATTGAGTTCATTGGGGTATACTACCAGGGAACTAGATAGCAAATTGAAGTCTAAACCACTAAAAAAAGTGGCAGCTTAGATTTCAAGGAAGTGCTTATTTTGTAATGGTAAAGGTACACCTGACCGTTAGGTCCAGTCGCAGACGACTCTGGGGTTGCATGCTCATCTTGCTCTATAGGCCGAGGGAACTGGCGTTTGTCTGCAGACAGCTTCCAGGTCATGTGGCCAGTATGACTAAGCCACTTCTGGCAAAACCAGAGCAGTGCATGGAAACCTATTTATCTACTTGCACATTGACGTGCTTTTGAACTGCTAGGTGGGCAGGAGCTGGGACCGAACAAAGGGAGCCCACCCTGTTGCGGGGATTCGAACCGCTAACCTTCCGATCGGCAACCCACCTCCCCCTATCAGCCTCTGGCTCATTTCCAACTTTCGGAACTGATGTTCTAGAAAGAACTGCTGAACTTTAAAAACAAAACTCATGGTCAAAACAATTAAACAGAATCCTATCAAGTTGATAAAATAATAAACTACTTTCTTGGCAGAAATACTGTGCTATCTTGGAATAATGAAATCCATGAAATAATATTTATAAAACTTAATTGCTAAAAAAGCTTCACTTTGATAATGCTTGGTCATGTACCAAAGCAGAAGATGATATGTAGCCAAAACATCAAGCCTTGTACTGGTTCAGAACTTTTGTTTGGAGCTGATCTCTAATTTTATTTAGTTTCAGATGACTCAAGAGGGAAGGGGAAGAGAAACCTTGTGTGTTTGGTATTGACCTACTTTCCTAATGCAATAGCAATAGTGATATATTGTCACTGTTTTATTTATAATAATAATAATAATATAATAATAATAATATTTATTTATAAAAACTGCTTCTTTTTCACTTGCTTTAGGTGTGGCACAGAAATACTGGATCAAGTCTCATGTTTCCATCCTGGCCACTAAGTCAGGGTTGCAGATTTTTCCATACATTTATTCTCTGAGCAGTAGGTTTGTAACTCCATACAGAACTGACATAAAGTATAAGAGCGTAAGAGGAAACTGATGGATCCCCTATGGGAAGCCCCTATGGGAAGTCTGCAAATAGAACCTCAGTACAGTAATTCTTTCCCCTCCTGTGGTTTCCAGCAATTGATACTCAGAAACACACTGCCTCCAACTTGGAGGCATGAGTTTTTCTAAACCACCCCCTCCCCGCACTCTGCAGGCAGGTGGGACCGATCCGAATGGTCTGCCCCTGCCACTTAATGAATCCAAATCCTTTTTAGAGAGGGGTACAGGACATTTTATCTCATGTTGATGGCCTCCCTGGTGACCTGCTGGAATGCAGAGTTAATCATGGCTATCGACTGTCTGGCTTCGATGCACCCTCTCTGATCGCATGGAGCCCGGTCAACCCCATGGTTTTCCCCAGACCTGAGGGCAATGAAACAATCGCTGAGACAGCTAGAGCACTGGTGGTGGAAAACTCATTCTGAATTGGGCCAAACACTGGATAGAGCTCAACGTCGAGCCTACCAAGTGGCGATAGCAACGGCAAAGAGGACCTCCTTTTCCGCCTCTGTTGCATCTGCAGAAAATAGCAGCGGGAGACTCTTTCAGGTGGTTCACAATCTAGCTGAACCACTGTTGTCATCGGGGCCAGGTGAGAACCCCAAGATGAGCTTGTGAAGTTTTTTGCAAAGTTGCTCAGATTCGGAAAAAGGTAGACTCCACTGTGGGAGCAGGGCTGGGGCAGCAGAGTGCTGGAATCCTGTCTAGTCAAATTATGTGGGATCAATTCCAATCTGTTACCTCCAAAGGTGTGGACAGGCTGCTTAGACAAGTGAAACTGACCACCTGTCTTCTTGATCCTTGCCCATCCTGACTTATAAAAGTGAGCCAGGCAGGGCTGGATGATCAGCTCCATGGGGTGGTGAACGCTTGCCCCTGTGAGGGAGTCTTCCCAGACTTCTTAAAAACCGCTTCTTAAAAAACTATCTTTGGACCCAACCATCATGACCAACTATCGCCCAATCTCAAATCTTCCATTCTTGAGCCACTTGAGCAGGTGGTTGCTGAACATCTCTAGACACGCCTGGAGGGTGTGGGCCATTTGGATTCCTTCCAATCAGGATTCAGACCTCATCATGGGACTGAAACTGCCTTGGTTGTGCTGGTTGATGATCTCCGACAGGCTAGCGACAGAGGTGAAAGCTGTTTCCTGGTCCTGCTGGATCTCACAGTGGCCTTCAATGCCATCAACCATGACATCCTTCTGGACCATCTAGAGGAGTTGGGAGCTAGGGGAACTGTTATACAATGGCTCTCCATCCTCCTGGGCCGTGTTCAGAAAGTGGTGTTGGGGGATGAGTGTTCAAACCTCTGGGCTCTTACTTGTGGGGTGCCTCAAGGCTCCGTCCTCTTCCCCATGCTTTTTAACATCTATATGAAGCCACTGGGAGAGATCATCAGGGGGTTTGGGCTAGGTGTCCACCAGTATGCGGATGATACCCAGTTCAACTCTCCGTTAAATCTGAACCAGTGAAGGAGGGGTCCCTTTCATATCCCAACATTGGAGGAGCTATCCATTTATTCCTACTCTCTGTTTCCTTTTTCTTATCAAGTTACTGATCCACAATTTATTGATCCTTTTGCACAGGTATATGGCCAGCATGGCCAATGGCCATGGATAATGGGAGTTTTAGTCCAATAATGGATTCACCTGGAGAACCACAGGGTTCACTAATCATGTTTTAGCAGAAATCCAGTCTCCCTGCTGTCATCCTGGTTCTGGTTCTTGTAATCTCTGGTGAATAATGAACATAGCCACAATAATGGTTATTTCATATGCAGTCCAAAATGGACTGGAGAACATTATTAAAAACAAGCAAAGAAAGATTGGTGGCCAACCATGTACATGGAGTTGATCTGAAATCAGCATATTTTGCCTTGACATATGCTTCCCTTTTTTATTTGGATATTGTAATGGTTCTAGGGGTTGCTCGTGCATAAATCGGCGCCATGCTTGGCTGAGTTCCCTGGGTGAACCCTATTCTGTCTGGACAGCCACTCACCCGTGGCTGTCTCAATCGCTGGCAGAATCCGTCAGTGGGTGTTTCTTGAACTTCTTCCAGCAAAGAAGCTCTTTGACGCCTAGTCTCCGTCTACTCTCCCTGCGTGGAAGCCTTCTGCGCAGGGAGGGTGTGGGCAGCGGAGGACCCGTGCTCTCCCCGCTGGTCTCTGTCGAGGAGTCATGGAGCCACCTCGCCGATTCCCCCATCTGCCCCCCTTCTCCACTAGTGTTACGCTGATTTCCTTACCCAGAAGATGGGCTGCTTCTCTCCCTCCCGGTACGCTCTCCGGAATCCCTCTGGAGCCCTCCCTCTCCCTCTGGCTCCGATGGCAGTTCCCTGACAGATATCAACAGTGAATATATTATATTTAAATTTACCTGATAGTTGGATTAATTCCATGATAATCCCTATGGAAGAAACTGCCAACTGACTGATTTGAAAAGGTGGTAATTTTTTCTACAAATTACAGCTCTGGTTAAAATAAACATCTGTAGCATTGTCATTGTAATTTCTAGGGGAAATACATATCAGTTAAGGGAAATTGTAAAATGCACTTCTGTGGAGACTTTTGCAATCAGTTACATAGCTTGCTAATCTTAATGATTACATTTTCACACGTATTTATTGAGCGATGTCTTGGATAAGTAACTTTCCAGCAGGGGTTTCCTTCAAGAAACTACTAGCTTAAAATCCATTGGTTTGCGAATCATGCAAGTCAAGCCATAGCTTTGCAAGTCAAGCCATAGCTTTGAAAAAAATGTTCTTGGTTTACAGCTCATGGAGAGAACTGGAGAGAGCTAAATCTCAAGTCTGGGGTTAGTTGATAAAGCCAGCCAGCTCATGGTTTAACTCAGCACAGCGCAGGACAACCAGCGCAAAACAACCAGAGAGGAGTGAAGTGGCTGCAATTTCTTCCCTGGGAGCTTACATGGTCACATTAATACATGCTTTGGTTTCACATGATGTAGAAACCAGCCCATTGACGAAACCAAAAATATTTAATCTAGGTAGCTACATTTAAGATAAAATTGAATTTATTTTCAATGGTTTACAAAGATTTATTCTATTAACTTTGGTGCATACCCATCCCACCTGCAGTCTGGACCTGTATACACCACATAAGGTACCGTATTTATATTGGCCATGGACCCAGTCTTTTCTTGGTGCGGAATGTTTGTTTCCTTGCTCAGGATGTGTTAGTGGGTTGTTATTATTTGTATGTGCACCCCCTGTTTTGGCCTATTTCTCAGTCTTTTTGAGGGAATGAGGGCCACTCCTCAGTTAAATATACAGTGGTACCTCGCAAGACGAATGCCTCGCAAGACGAAAAACGTGCAAGACAAAAGAGTTTTCCGTTTTTTGAGTCGTTCCGCAAGACGAATTTCCCTATGGACTTGCTTCGCAAGACGAAACGTCTTGCGAGTTCTTGCGAGTTTGTTTCCTTTTTTTAAAGCCGCTAAGCCGTTAATAGCCGCTAAGCCGCTAATAGCCGCTAAGCCGCTTATAGCCGTGCTTCGCAAAACGAAAAAACCGCAAGACTAAGAGACTCGCGGAACGGATTAATTTCGTCTTGCGAGGCACCACTGTACACTTTATCAGTCAATGAGATTGCCAAAAAAACCTGAGAATTTGCCTCATAGGGTATGGATATTTAGGAATGTAGGGAAGAAACAGAACGTAACATTGACTGCAATTCTGAAACTGTAGGTGACCTTCCATTTGCTAGTAATGCGCATTGTGCTTCTTTCAATATTTACCGATACTGCAAAGAGCAAAGGTGTAGCTCTTTCAGCAGAAGCTTCTCTGCTAAGTAGAGTTGACTTGAATGCTTGACTGCAATTGGCATTGGGTGTTTTGTCCCCCCCCCCCCCTTTTGTTACCGTGTCCCAGAACTCCTCTCATTACCCCTGGGCTTGGTACCATTATGCCCGATTTACTATTGTAAACACCTCTATTCATTAGTACCTCTTTTTATTTGTTCTCAGATAGTGTTGGAATTAGTGGGGGGGGGGGGGTGAAAGGATGGTTGGAGGCAGACAGATGAGAGGGAAACTACAAGCTTCTGCTTTCTCAAAACTAGCCTGTCAGCTTCTTTGGCAGCATTCTGAATCCTTTATTTGTTTATGTGTATTTTGCTATTAAAACAGCCACATGGTATTTTTTAGCAGGGTTACCCTGCAAGACGACAGTATACTGCAACCTTTATTAATGTGTGGAACTGGCACACCACAGTTTGTTGCTATTTCAACATCCCCAGTGAATACGATATCATATATAATAGATTATATCATCTGTTTTATGAGACGTGTAGCTGTAGATAGCAATTTCTGACAAGTCATTGCTGATACAAAATCTTGCCTGTTCATGCTATATATACACTCTCCATTCTGTGTTGCAGCTTGTAAGGAGCAATCTAAATATTAGAAGGATACATCTAAACTCTTTAATCAGTGCTTACATGAACCGACTTATCTTTATGGTTCAGCCATTTCCAGCTGGATCTACAGCAGGGAGCTTTGTCTTGCTACTGAAATTGATTAATTTAACTGAGGTTGACAGCAACAGCACACATAAGAGCTGGGACAGTTCAGCCTTAGAAGGATTAGCTTGCCCTTTCTCAAAATTGGTGTCCATCTGAATCAGTCTATTGAAAGATAATATCATTTCAAATGCTGAGATGATTCTTTGCTTTCACTGAGGTCTGTGGTTTATTCGCCAGCACAATCAGCATTGAATGGCTGTATAAATCACATGAAATATAAAATGCTGGAGCTTCAGCATAGTCGGCAGATGTCCACACAGAGAAGAGAGCAATTAAATTCTCCTGCGTTAAAGCAGATAGAATTATTCTCCTGCAGAGGACTTGCACATATGGGAATTTTCTCTGGAGAAGCCTGGTGTCTTGTCACTCCCTTGGGGATTGTGAGTGTATAAATGGCTTAATAATTGTGAAAAAGCATTAAAGAAGAAAATGAAGCATTATTAATTGCAAAAGAAAAAGTGTGGTGCTAATCATTGCTATCTGCTTTTTGAATGGAGCTTATTTATTTTGAATTCGTCTGTAGTAACTTAAAAATATGCAGAAAGCTTCAGTGCAATCTTAAGCATGTTTACCCATTGAATTCTGTGGTGCACATAAATACTCATAGGACTGGACTGTTGGAAACATGTGCAAATGTACTAGTATTGATTTGTATTGCTAAATTATTAAATGCATTTAATGAATTCAGTGATTAATTATTGAAACACTGAAAATCTTTTACACAAGAACAGAGGAAGATGTCTTAAACAGAGGTAGGTCCCTCTAGCTCAGTATTGTTTACAGTGACTGAGAGCAGGTCTCTTTTCAGACAAGTGTCCCAGAGTCAATCATTCAGGAAAACCCTGCTTCTTGTGAGCATATGGGGGTCTCCAAATGCAAAGGAACTCCTTAGCTGATGTTGAAATTATGGGGACATTAATAACAGCGTACCTTTTCCCTAAGATACCCTGGGCCCACCTCAGTTAGGGTTTTACCTTTCAAAGCTGGGACATTGAATTGGGATAGTGAGCTACTGATGGAGTTGTTTCCACAATAGTCGTCGTCTTCTTCTTCTTCTTCTTCTTCTTCTTCTTCTTCTTCTTCTTCTTCTTCCTTCTTTGGCGATCACTCGTAGCCAAGTAAGATTGTCTTCCATAAACACAGTTTTTCCAAAGAGTCCGTAAGTGACTGTGGAGGCCAGTTCTGGAGCCACACATCCCTCCACAGTGGGGACATTGGTTCCCGGGTGGGAGTTGATCACGGTGTGGATTTGCCAAGCGTGCCTTCCTCTTAGCACGTTTCTTCCTTGCGTTCTGAGTTCGAGTGTCTTCAAAGTCCATGACACCTTTGTTAAAGGCTGTTCTTCAACTGGAGTGCTCACAGGCCAGTGTTTCCCAGTTGTCGGTGTCTAGAATACATTTTTTTAGATTTGCCTTGAGAGAGTCTTTAAACCTCTTTTGTTGACCACCAGCATTACGCTTTCCATTTTTAAGTTCGGAATAGAGTAGTTGCTTTGGAAGACAGTGGGAGCCCAATATGTTCAATACCGGGGCTGAGTCTTCAAATATGGGAAGAAAAGAAAGTCTTGGATCATGTTCAGAGTTTTTCTCTCACCACTCAACCACTGAAACCTCCGCCATACACTTAGAATTTGAGAGGGGGTTGCTCTTCAGTTCATGGTTGCCAGTATAAAGTGGGAATCCATAATCTTTTCACTACAAACACACACACACTTCCAGGTTTCCTCTTCTCAATCCTGGCCTCTTTAGCAGTTTTCCAGGCATCGGCACTTTTAAAAAAATCTCCATCTTAATATACTTTACCAGAGCATTAAGGAATGAAATGCAGTGTGGAACTAAGCATTTCCTTCATCCAAAGTTGTCTTACTAACCATCTCTCCAGTCCTAAGATCTTTGGCTGCAGCTGCAACTGGTTTTCCACAATATCTGTGTAAGGCGCTGAGGGTTTGGAACATGGGACTCTGCCACCAGGGCAGCTGTCGTGCAGATGGAATAATTGGGCTGAAGTCTTCTGCAATTTAGCCACACTCATATAATGCCTAGAGATGCTACTGCTGCTCTGAAGCCCCTCTGGAATGGGTGACCCAAGGAAACAATAACTGTTGTCCCATGCTTGGTTTTTCAGGCTGAGCAGTCTTTGAGTAGTTTGGTCCAACCTGGCCTGCTTTACTGGCTTTACCTGAATTTGACCCAGCTGTCCTTGACTATGCCCCTGCCTTACTCCAACCTCAACCATACCTGTTTGGAAGTATGCCCTGCCCCTGGGCCCTTGAATGCTGATTTGCAAGGTCAGGCTGGAGCAAGCAAATCAAAGCTAGAGGAAGAGTGTAGCCCAAGGCAGTAGCAACAGATCTTGTGCTACAGTTCTGCCTATTTGGACCATGCCTTTGTTTCAGCATCTGCCAATTAATAGCAGCTCCCTGCTGGGCCTGACAATAAGTGGGCTGTGAGAAGCAGACAGAACTGGCAAATAGTAGAAGCGTTTAATTGCATTTAACATTGAGGCTTTGAGGAGGAAAGTTGAGAAGCAAGAAAAACAGCAAGCATATTTAAAGGCATGTTTTATGCCAGTTACTTTGCTTCTTTCAGTGATAACATGGATTGAAAAAAGACAGAAATAGAACACAACTAGGGAACCTATGGATAAATCCCATCAAGCCCAAGCCAATGTTGGCAGTGCTCAAGGACTCTGGGAGTTGTAGTCTAAAGGGCCACAGGGTCCCAATCCCTGAATCAGAATGTTATATTTGGTATCTTTGGATCAGTGTTTGAAATTTGCCAGGTGATTTTTGCTATTGGCGGAGGTCCAGATGTGACTATGTGGAGATTTCTGGGCACCAGGTTGGCAACCACAGTTTAAAAGCCTCTGCCTTAGTCCATAGTTAATACCATTTCCATTTCCACGGTGTGTGTTTCTCCTTCTTGCATACTGGGACAAATGAATTGTCGCAACAGCAAGCTGCAGTCAGGCAATGTAGTTGAGATCATAGAATTGTAGTGTTGAAAGGGGCACTGAAATCATCTAACCCCCTGGTGAATAGACATTCCGCTGTGGCGACCATAACCTAGATTTAAGGTGCCATTACATATCTGAGTTTCTAACATGGCTTCGGATTGCCTACTCCAGGCCTCACCTTTAGTTGCCCAAAACATGTTTGGTGGAGAACGTTGTTGTTTTTAAAAAAGAACAAATAAATAAATGTTGCTGCTTCCTTAAAATTAGATAAGTGGGGTTTTCAACAAGACAGAGTCTGAAAAATGTGACTTATCCTATCTAATTCTTTGTTCTAATTTGTGTGACTTCATTTTAAGTTTCTCTCAACAGTACCACTAGGTAGTTTTCCCGGTAATTATATCATGGAAAATCTGGAAAAATACTAGCTTGACCATCTGATGTTGAAGGACTGTGCATTTCACTTCTTACATTTTATATATGAATTGGGGGGGAGGGGGCCATAGTTCAATGGTAGAGCATCACCTTTGCATGAAAAAGGTCCCAGGTTCAGTTCCCAGTATCTCCAGGTAGTGCTGGAAAATATTCCCTGCCTGGTAGTCTGCAGCTTGTTGTGTTCCATTATTTCTTGTTTACAGGGTCTTTCTTCTTAGGCATGCTTAGAAAGTGTGCTATGGCTGTGGCACATCCATTTTTTTTAGGTTGATAAAGAGTAGTTAGCCACCTTTTTGGTTCAGTAACAATTAAACCTTCCCAGACAAGTTGTGATTGGTATTTCCATGGATGGCAGAAGTCCCTTTCATTATTAGTTCTCTAGTTTATTTCTTATAGCAGTCTCAGCTGTGCTTTATTACTCAAAGGTTATTTCAAACTGAGAACTGGGTAAATTAAATTCCATTTGGCAGCTAGTTTCCTGATATAGACATTGTCAGATGCGAATGAATGGCAATGCTGTGTCTGTTTCAATTGTTTAAACAGACCAGTTTTCCCTTTAAAATAAAAACTATGTTTTCTAATCCTTAAAAGATTTCATAATACAATAAGATCAGCATCCCACTTTATAAGGAAAGTATGCCATTTAGAAATCTGTGAAACGTTATCAGCTATTACAGAAAATTAATGCAGATACCATGACTAATGAACTGATACACTGCTTTAAACAGTAGTCATCATTCAGTTATATGCAAGAAATCATGCACTTGGATATTTTATTGAAGGGAGCCTAAGGAATAACAATTAAGAGGGTTTTATTAACTTTCAGCACACAAAATGAATAGTTGAGCATTGAACACGACATGATGCCATGTGATAATTGCATGCCTTGGTTATATTGCAAGGCATGGAACATAGCCAAAAGCCTTCATCTGTTCTGGATATAGTTATTTTTTACACTCTGCTTATTGAGTACATTATTGCAATAGTATTATTACAGTTGTAGCTGGTACTATTTCATAAGAAATGCCCTGAAAATATATTGCCATATTGTGGCTAAATCGAATCTTATTTCTTTCTGCTGAATAATAGTGAGCAGCAGTTCGCAACAGAACCACCATTAGTCTTGACTGACAATAATATCTGATATTATTCATTTATCGTGGTGGACAACAAAGCTAGAGGCATATTGTAAATCTTTCAAATAGAAGAAGGTTTTACTTAGGAACAAAGTGAAATAATGATTTAGACATAAATATTTTATTCATCAATCTTGAATTATAGTAATTAAAAGAGGGGGGACAATTCTCCATTAATGTTAGTGTAGTATACATTGCAGCAGAAGATCCTGCTACTAATTACATACTAAATAAAAATATGGTATCAAGGTAGATTACACTTACTGATTACTGATTCCTGTTTGTTTTTTTAAAAGCATATTCCCCTCCCCTTCCAGAAAAAGAATACAGTTTTACAATGTTCATCAGCAAAAACTTTGTACCTTGGATATCAGCAGAGAGTAAAGAGTGGTGGTAGCTGTACAAGCGGGGACCACAAAAATCAATAGCAAAATTACTCATAATTTTAGTAATTAGGACTATAGGTTGTTTAGAAGAGGAATTAAAATCAGCACATTCTGTTAGGAGGTTATTAGGGCTTGTTTTTTGTTTACTTAAAATAATAACCGTCAACTTTGTTCTGTGTTTTTTTATTTTTAAAAAATGCAGTATTTTTTGGCCGCTTTGTAACCAGGTTCTCTGGGAGACTTTCAGCCGTTACTGCATTAAGACTGAAGCGGGGGGGACGGGGGACACTAGATAATGAGACTGCCTTTTGCCTGTCCTTCATCAGGAGCTCAGTTATGGGGCCAAATTATAGCCCAACACCGCAGTGACAGTACTGTCCCAAGATTGTTCAAAAAGTTATGTGTTTGAAACGTTGGATTTCCTGACCACATAAGCAGTGGTTCTGATTAGTCAGAACTGGAAAATAACCTTTTGAATATGTAAGCCACAATTATTCTCCTGGGAAAACCATACCCAGTTGCCCAGAAAATGTTTAGTCATCCCCCAAAACTTTTGTTGGCCTGTTCAGTTGGGGGGGTTGGGGGGTGGATAAATACCCTAAAATCCTTTGCAACCCCTTTCGAAGCAGCAGCTACCACTTCCATATTGAGAGCTGCCTTCTACTTCCTTGCTAAGAGCACTTCTGCAGCCCTTAAGAACGAAATTTCAAATTGAGGTATTGAACAATGAATATAAAAATTTGTCTAAAATGTATAAAATGTTGCTGGAATGGCATACAAAAGATGAAGAGGTAAAATCGGTAATGATACATTGGGCCAGAGATTTCGGTTATAACATACAATATGATGACTGGATGAAATTATGGAATGAAAGGTTAAAATTTAAGGAAAATGTAATGAAAATGGTCTATAGATGGTACATAACGCCAGTAAAATTGGCTAAAATGTATAAAACATGTAACAAGTGTTGGAAATGTAAAGAAAAAGAAGGAACTTTCTATCATATGTGGTGGGAATGTAAAAAGGTGAAAGGCTTCTGGGAAATGATATATAATGAATTGAAAAAGATGTTGAGATATACATTTGTTAAAAAACCAGAGGCCTTCCTATTAGGATTGGTAGGTAATGAAATTAATAGAAAAGACTGCAAACTTTTCCAATACGCAGTAACAGCAGCAAGAATACTTCTGGTGCAAAGATGGAAGCAGGTAGAAATTCCAACAGTGTAAGAATGGAGAATGAAACTGACTGAATATGCAGAATTGGATAAACTGACCGGGAAGATTCGTTATCAGAAAGACCAAAAGTTTATTGAGGACTGGGGGAGATTTACAGAGTATCTGAAAGGCATATGTGATGTACAGACAACGCTTGTTGGTTTTGAAGAGTCTCTGTAAAAAATTAAGAAATATTGTAAAAAAGAAGTAAGTGAAAGGTAGAGGAATGGCTAAAGGCAATAGTAAGTTAAGAAATGCGTTAACAATAGAAACTAATGAAAGATTGGCAGAGAAATTGAGGGAAGTCAAAAATTGATGACTGTGTGATAAAGTATGAGTAGATTGTACAAAAATGTTTGAAAAATGAATAAAAATTATTTTTTTTAAAAAAAAAAGAACGTCTGCGTCCATCAGGTTCTGCAGGCTGATGCCTGCCAAAGAGATAAAATCTCTTCAATCATTCTTGAGAGCAGCCAAAGCTACACGAAGCACTTATTGAGAGCAGTGGGAGATCATATTTCTTCGGCAGGCATCAGGGATGGTTATGGGGTGGGGCAGAGCAAGCCAGCGATTTTTAAAAAGCAGGTAGCAACTTCAAAAAAGAGAGAACTACCAGTAAGCATCCCCTATGCTGAAGCCAGCATAAATTATTGGAGGGAAAGTGGGGGAGTTGGGTGCACAAATTATTCATAATTCACTAAAGGACCCCTGACAGTCAAATCCAGTCGTGAATGACTCTGGGGTTGCGGCGCTCATCTTGCTTTACTAGCTGAGGGAGATGGTGTTTGTCCGCAGACAGTTTTTCTGGGTCATGTGGCCAGCATGACTAAGCCGCTTCTGACGAAACCAGAGCAGCGCACGGAAACACCGTTTACCTTCCTGCCAGAGCGGTACCTATTTATCTACTTGCAGGAGCAGGGACCGAACAACGGGAGCTCACCCCATTGCGGGGATTCGAACCGACAACCTTTTGATCGGTGAGCCCTAGGCTCAGTGGTTTTGACCACAGCGCCACCCGCGTCCCACATAGTTCATTAAGTAGTAAATGGAAAGGATCCTCTGGCTTGCAATGGAGGAAGGGTGTGGAGACTGTCTTCCTTAATGAATTAATGAACTGATAACCTAATGAATTTAAGGATACACTAGTAATAATCATGAATGATAACTTCAGACGTGCATACCTTTGCACTTTGGCCACACCTGCTTCATCATGTGACCTCCTCAGGGTTGGCTGTGGGTCAATGTGGCCCTTAGGCTGAAAAGAGTTAGCATCCCTGGTTTAAACCATTGATCTTCAACTGGATACTTGGGTCTTGCCCAGATTTGACATGTGTTGCACCAATGGCACCCTTCCTCTGAGGTTGTGTGGCATATCATTAAATTTATGTCCCTCCCTCCCAAAGGGGAGAGAGGGAATATTTTTCTATGGGCATTTTCACCCTGCATGAAAAGCGCACGTTACAAAATTTCTCTTTAGTTTGAAATATTAAAAATATAGGACATTTGCTTCCTTTGTACCTGGGGTTTTAAAAAAATGAATACAGTCACACCTCATTTTGCAGCCAGGAGCCATTCCGGAGCCCCGTCCTCTAGCCAAAAAGGACACTGGGCAAAGAACCGTGTCTGCACACACACGCACGCTCATGGAGTGGTTTGTGCTTCTGTGCATGTGCAAAGCGCGATTTAGCCTTCTGCGCATGCACAAGCAGCAAACCCAGAAGTAACCCGTTCCGGTACTACCGGGTTTGCTGCAGACGTTCACCAGAATGGACACTAGACAAGGCGGATGTTCGCGGAGGTATTACTGTACATTGCAGTTTGGGACTGAGTGCAGCTTCTTGGTCTGAAAAGCTTGGAAGTAGACCAGGGTTTCCCATCCTTGAGTCTCCAGCTGTTTTTGGACTACAATTCTCATCATCTCTAACCACTGAACCTGCTAGTTGGTGATGATGGGAGTTGTAGTCCAAAAACAACTGGAGACCCAAGTTTGCGTGAATCCTAAAGTAGATAGATGTAAGTTTTTCATAAGAACACTGTCCTTGCAAATGTCACCATATATTTTATAGGAATTATTATAGTTAAATATAGTTACAGCTAGAATTGTCTATTGTGAGTAGTATCAGAAGTGAAAGCATCCATCAGAAACACAGTATAATTTAACTTGTGATACTTCAAGTTCCCATCAGTCTCCAAATCCCATCAGCCACAACCAGCATGGGTATTCATTGGTTTAAATGAGTAGAAAGGGACCCTGAGGGTCATCTAGTCCAACCCCCTGCAATGCTGGAATCTCAACATGGGGTTCCCCTTCCAATTTGAAACCATACTTGCTTAGCATTGCAAATGTGCCAGCAGTTTTCTTGCTGCACCTCCTGTATTTTGAATGTTTTTCATTATTACAGATAAAATCTCATTATTGATAATTATAAAATAAAAATAAATATGTTTTTTCAAAAAAGCAATGTGTTACGATTCATAGGGCTGTGGTTTTCATATTTTGGCTGTATGTAATGAGTATAATGTGCATAGTTGTGGGGGGGGGGGATTAGCAACAAGTTATGCTGTTTCTTAAATTTTTGCCCTCAGAGTGTAAACTTGGGGAAGGGAGAGACTTGATAGTTAGACTGAAATTACCACATAATTGTGTGTGTGAAAGAGAGAATTTGCTGTTTTCTAAACTTCTGTGTTTCCTTTACCTTTTATTACAAGAACGTGAGTTTTAGATGTAAGTTGTGATAATCAGAATTCTTAAAAGAGTTTGTAAGGTGTGTATGGATTTGGTTTATGCAGCTGTGTTTATTACAGACAACATATTTCATAATTTAACTGGTCTGAGCATTCTTTCTTCAGCGTAGTTTCCACTTCTCAGTGCATTATGTAATAATTGTGGGCTGCAGTAGCCTTCTGTTGCTAGAATGATCTAGATATCTATTTTAAAATGTTGCTTGTCATGATGCCTGCCACCTGTGCTTATGTGCTGTGTACATTAGGAACATCTTAGCTGATAATATGTATGAGAGAGAGAGAGAGAGAAATCATTTTTCTTTGTGTATGTTTTTACTTTCAATACATAGTGTCATAATTAAGGAATAAAGAAGTCATCTATTACTGGAATGGCTTAGGTGTCCAGAAACAATGTTGTTTGTCATGGTGCCCAAGTTTTATATCCTCCAAAATAATGTTATTACAATGCCACCTAGTGATAAGGTGAATGACAAGGTACATTAATAGAGAATGTCTTAACTGGTCTTTTTATTTTTTTAAAAAAAGGAAACAGAAATTGATAACGTGAATGACAATGTAAAATAATACAGAATGTCTAACAACTGTTTCTGGGGGTGGGGAAACCTACTTTAGGGTACAGAAAATGACCTCATATACACAGTAAATTATAAACAGGTCCAAAAATGTGATTTATTTTCAGTTCTAATCCACTTTGTAAACAATACTTATGAAAAATATAACTGATGTGCTGCACAAGTGTCATTTTTCAGTTATTAAATATGCTTTACTTTATTTTACAGTGCTGGACCTAAGGGAGACAACATTTATGAATGGAGATCAACTATACTTGGGCCTCCAGGTTCTGTGTATGAGGGAGGAGTTTTTTTCCTTGATATTACCTTCTCACCAGACTATCCCTTTAAACCACCGAAGGTAAGGGATGAGTAAAATTAATAATTTATACTGAAAAGTAAGTAGTTTCAGAACCAATCTTGATACACGTGTAGAATTGTATTATGTACAAAAGAAAATGAACAAAATACTTATAAAGGTGCATGGCTGCTTTTAAAATTATACGAAGAAAAAATGACCATTAGGATCTGATGTCTGTCAGGTGATGTCAAAGACCCAGAATCCAATCTCATTAGACAGAATTGACAAATATTTCAAGAACAAACCTTGGTTATTGCTCATGGTTTGCCTTTCTTTCCTTCATTATAACTATTTTTAAAATATTAAGGCTGCAGTCGTATGCATCCCTGGGAGCAAGACCCAATGAACACAGTGGAATTACTTACAAATAGACATATATAAGAGTTCACTGTACTGTGTATATAGTTTAAGGAAGTTCTCCAAGAAATAAAGTCAAAAACTGTGGGTTTGTGCAAGTGATCAAAGATGGGGAAAGTTTTAAAATTTGGTTAGATTCTGGCATTTTTCCAAAATTGGGGTGGAGGGAAATAAAACAACGGCTTTCAAAAGTATTTGCGATGTTAGGGTTGTTATGTATTAGACTTTACTTCTTTGTTGTTTTAAAAGCCTGCTATGTCAAATCCCATTTGAAGACCTTGTGGTGTTTCATGCAACTAGAGTTCACAAAGTCTGAGTTGACAATGTCATCTCTTGATTCTATAGAGAGACTGTCGAGCTGAGGATTTGTGGAAAAGTGTAAGTCTGTCCTATACCATGTCATGCAAGATCCTAAAGGTCACTCAGCATCTAGGATATACAAAACTATGCCTTTGAGGATAGTTAAAACTATCTCTCCCTCCCCCCCCCAACCTGTTTTAATTTAATCTACATTCAATTTTGCACTATTCATATTGCATTGTATTATTTATATTAAATTATGTAAATATTTATTCAGACAGAATAAAAGCAATTTCCTGCATATGTTAGGACATAATAAACATCAAATACTAAAAAATAATTTTTAAAAATGCGCATTATAGCGCACCACAATTAACAGGTAAGTAGGGCATGCCCTAAAACAATATTCACTATAAAAATGCAATAAACATTTCACATTTCAGGACAACATAATTAACAACTCCTCAAAATATCTTATGAAACATCACAAATGAAAGTCATCTATAAAAAAATAAAATAAAGATGCCACATTTTGAAACAATGTAATTAGCAACCAATTGAATGAAAAATAAAACCACTCTTTCCAACCCACCATATGTGCAATTCATCATAAAGTTAAGCAAGGCAATCCAATTAAATTCCCAGCCCCCTTTGCAACCATAAATGCAACTTAATGTAACTACATCTAAAAGTGCATTCCACTCAGTTCCTCTCAAGCATGCTCTTACATAAGATACTCAAACATCACTCTTCTAACACAACCTCTGTTCTGCAACTACCCCCATAATTCAGTCTCATATCCTCAACCAACGACCCACTCACATGCCTACACCACGAGACCCAGACATATATATACTGACATAGAAAGCAAGCAACAAAGAAAAAAAAATATTATATAGGATTATAATATTTATATTTCCTTCTTTATAAAATGTTTATATTCAACCAGCTCCCATGAAACATCATGGTGGTGTACAATAATGTATGCAACTGGCACGATGGCTGTTAACCAGAAGGCTGGTGGTTTGAGCCCACCCAGGGATAGCTGTGGGCAGGATTCCTGCATTGCAGGGGGTTGGACTAGATGACCCTCGGAGTCCCTACAATTCTATGATTCTATGGAAGCACCATAAAAACAATACAAAATAATTATTAAGATAACTGGCTAATCAATAAAGTTTAAATAGCTGCACAGGCCTGTTAGCATCAAAACGTCTTCAGGAGACACCTGAAAGTCAGCATATATCTCTGCTGAAAGAGAATTCCAATGCTTGGGTCCAGTGATACAAAATGGCCCAACTTGTTCAAGCCAATCAGGTCTCTGTGATACCGTGTGGGACCAGCCACAGTGCAGAGAGCCATGCTCTCTTCCATTCCACCCACCTGTTTTTATGCTTTTTCCTGTCAACAGTCAGTCAGCAGTCCATGCTAAGCACACTCAGGACATACAGTGGTACCTCGGGTTACATACACTTCAGGTTACAGACTCCGCTAACCCAGAAATAGTGCTTCAGGTTAAGAATTTTGCGTCAGGATGAGAACAGAAATTGTGCTCTGGCGGCGCGGCAGCAGGAGGAGGCCCCATTAGCAAAAGTGGTGCTTCAGGTTAAGAACAGTTTCAGGTTAAGTACGGACCTCCGGAACGAAATAAGTTCTTAACCCGAGGTACCACTGTATTGGGCTGTTTGACTCCGCCCTCAACACACAAACACACACAGAGAGGGAGAGAGAGAGAACGGGGGGGGGGGGAGGGTCTTCTAAAAATTGCTTCTACTTCTACAAACATTTGGTCCCCCTAAGCGTGCTGATACCTCCCTCTTGTATGAGAATGGTGCTGTTTTGACTATGTAAGGGCCAGAACTTGGACAAATTAGATAGCTTTTTGTTTATATGATGGAGTGGAAATCCTTATTAGCATGGATAATTGTTGGTTTGTTTAGTCCCTGCCTTTCACCCGAAGATCCCAGGCTGGGTTACAACATTAAAACACAAAATAAAAAACAGTTTGAAGCAAGTTGTATTTATTACGAATCACAGTATATATTTGATTTATTATAAATAGTAGGATATATTTGATATCTACTCAGTTGTTCTTGGTTTTCCCCAGGTCACATTCCGGACAAGAATTTATCATTGTAATATTAACAGTCAAGGAGTGATTTGTTTGGATATTTTAAAAGACAACTGGAGTCCAGCATTAACCATATCTAAAGTCCTTCTTTCCATCTGCTCACTTCTTACAGACTGCAACCCTGGTAAGACTTCTGTGCTGTATTGTATATAGCTGGATGGTGATATAACAGATTTACATCTTCAGTTATCCATGAAAAGCTACTACAGTGATTTAGATTAGCAAATGGTTAACCAAAAGTACCTGTGTTGCAGGTAATGAATGCAATTTAGGCTGAGTGCATTCATAGAGTTGAGCCTTTTGCCTAGCCCTGCTACTGTGTTTTTAACAGAAATCTGGCATGCAGAAATTGAGCATGCTGGGGAAAACTTTTCCTGCTTAATTGTTACATTTCAGGCTTCTGTTAAAGTGCAGGGGGGCGGGGAGTGGCATCCCTATTCATTCAGTGTCAGCTGTCAAAAATATTAATAGATGGAGTAGTTTGTCTGTTTTGCTATCAATACTGAAATCTATTTAAGTCAGTAACATATTTTTATTTGCAATAATAAGTACTTCATATGTTTCGATGGTAAAGATAGCAGCTATTGATTTTTCTATCTAGAGTTGGGGGGAAATCACTGACAAATCAATTGAATTGCTTTTTGCACTGAAAAGATTTTCTGCTGATTCAGCCACCCTGGAGTTTTTCTCTTAATTTAATACCATGGCTCAAACATGGTTTGGCACTAGGGAACAAGCTCAGGCGTTACACACTCTCCTTAATTTCTTCCTCTCTTTGTGCATTCTACTTAAATAGTTAATTTCTGATTTGCAGCAAAACATAGTTTAATGATGCATTGATGATCCTCAGCACACCAGAATCAACCCTGGTTTACAATCCTGGTTTAGCAGGGTGAGCGCAAACCATAGTTTATTGCTTTGGGGTAAAAGGTCAAGTTGTGGTTTGCTGCAAATGAGAAAGTTACTAACTAAACAGAGCTCATGCAGGGAGGAGTGAGCATCCAAGCCAGGGGTTCCACCGTAGTAGTAGTAGTAATAATAATAATAGTAATAATAATAATAATAATAATTTTTATTTATACCCCGCCTTCCCCAGCCAGCCAAGGCCGGGCTCAGGGCGGCTAACAAGCAATAATAAAACAAGTTGAATGAATACAACTTAAAAACAAGATTAAAAAACAACATTAAAATATTGAAACAGTAAAATATTAAAATGATAAAAATGCAGCCTCCATGTAATGTGAACTAACCCAGTTTCTCAATCCTTAATTAATGTTTAAACTGCTCATAGGAAGTGATGGAATTAATACTCTATGGCTGGTGTGAGCTGGGTTTATCCGACTACTTAATGCCAAGTTCATACGAAATGCTTTCTTCGAATTTTTCCTTTCTTGCCTGGATCATTTCTTTGTTTATAACAATTGTGCATTCGTGGGATGGTGTTTCCTCTTTAAAACCAAAACAGATTCATACAGGGACTTTTAAGGGAGAACTCACATTAGCATGATGGAATTTATTTATTTTTTTAAAAAAATCTTTTTTTCTGGCAGTGCTGTTTTCTGGCTTTAGGCCCATTTCTTTTAGACCCAGTATAGGTCTGGTGCAATTTTAACAAATTGTCAGATTAGTCATGCTTTGTAATCTGATTTTGAACATGGAGAAGCAAATTGACTACCTTTTTTCTTTCAGTGGGGGAATTGCTTTGAGAATACCCCAGGCACATCTCAGAGAAACACACACACACAGAGCGTTCTCTGTTCTCTGTCAGCTGGAAGCAATTTTCAGTGTCCTCTGCCTTCCCTTCATCTTAGCCTGCCCCAGCCCACTTTAAAGGCAGAAACCTGGCGGGGGCCCTGCAATGATAAGCAACCTTGTGCTCTTTGTTCACTACTCATCTAATGGGCAGAAGCAGATCAGGTCAAATGGAAAGGCAGCAGCGAGTGCTTCCACAAAAATATAACTACAAAACATGCAGGTTTTCCCTCGCGAAGGGGAGGGGGATGACATGTATCAGTTACCCAGTAGGCTTGGATTTATGCAAATCTTCATTAGAACAACAAATAGTAATAAGAATGGCAGCTAATTAACCTCCAGCCATACGCAGTGATTAAACTGAGTTTGACGCACAGCTGCAGCTTCATTGGCAAAGCCTCGCTGTTCTTCTCAAGCAAGCCGTGCTGAGGAAATGAAAAAGAGGTATTTGCTCCTGAAACTTCTGACGTTCTTGCGGTAATCTGCAAAAGATGTCGAGGAGAAGATCTTCCCTCTCTGGCTTTACATCGCCAGCCTTTTATTTCTGAACACTCAAGGCAGGCACATGCTTGTCCCTTTTAAACAAGCGTCGTGAGAGTTGACTTGTAAACTGTGTCAGCACCATCAGGGAGCAAATTGTAGTTAACTGCTTTCTGATTCTTGCTAGCAACTCGGTGGATTTATTGCTGTGTGTTGGTTTATTCATTTATTTTATTAGCTTTATATACAGTCCTTCATCATAAGATATCAGGGCGGTTCACAGAATAAAATACAGGATAAAAACAAGGAAATAAGTAAAACAAAACAGCAAAACAATAATTGTGATAGAGGAATAAGAAATTATAAAATGATAGCATCTGCATTATTATTATCATTATTATCAATTATTGTTATTAATGTTGTTGTTAATTTGAAAAAAGTGATGCCATGAGAATGAGATACCTTGTCTCCAGTCCCATTTACAGTTTTGCATGGGAGTGAATGGTGCATGCATGAAGCTTGCTGGTATTTCCACCTTCAAATTTTGCATTGTCGAAAATGGCAAAAAGGGTAAGGGAGCCTTGGGGTGGGGGGAAACACTGGATTTGCATTAGGACAGGTAGAGTGGAAGTTTTGCTCCTAAACCCACCAAACTGCATCTTGCCATTTGCTAGTAAAGAGGCGAGGCACTGAGGTCTGCATGAAACCACGAGTCACTCCTGCATCCAAATGAAGGCTGTCTCATTTATCTGCCCATCAGAAATGCAAGTAGGGTTGGGTCATATCAGATACTTATTACTATCGTAGACAGTGTAGCATAAGTGTGCATAGCACTTTGCAAAGTAACGAAGAAGATGATAGTTCCTGCTTCAGAGATCTTTGTTGCAAACTACATGTAACATGGAGTATTGTAATTAGACACCCTTCAGAATCAGGGGGGTCAGTTTGGTTTCTGTCTGTGGCACAGATGATAGGGCACAGTCCTTCTCAGTCAGTGTTATTCCTTTATTCTAACATTCAGATCTGGCATCATGGGTGCTGTTGCTTTTGCATTGTGGCCAGAGTGAACAGTTCACTTAGAGCATGGCAATTGGTTGACTGGTTTTCTCCCTTTGCAGCTGACCCCCTGGTTGGAAGTATTGCTACTCAATATATGACAAACAGAGCAGAGCATGACAGAATGGCCAGACAGTGGACCAAGAGATACGCTACATAGGAATCTGCTGTGGAATCTGCTGGACCTGTGCAAGCACATTCACCAAGTGCATCAATAGCCCTCCCCTTCTTATTTTTATTACGTTTGGAAGCATTTTGTGACAAAGTTGATTGCCCTTTCCCCCTTTATTTTTATTCTTTTATTTTATTTTTTTCTGTTCAACTTGAAAACTGTATCTTTAAAATATAGATTGGGAATTTGGGGTTACAGTGCAAGGAATGTTGGAGCTGTAATAGTATAGAGCTTTGTCACAAAGCTTTGTATTAATGTATTTTTTTTTTCTTTGTTGTGTCTTTGGGGGGAGAAACAAGCAAACAAAACTCAGAACTATATATTGTTTCTACTTAAATGTAGTGTTTAGGGTTATTTTTTTGTACGGAAGTCTTTAATGGTGGGTGCATGTTACTGGGAACCGGTTTTGTATTAAAAAAAAAAGCATAAAACTTAAGAATCACTGTGCATTACTAAGACTGTGTTTTAACACCAGCCTGCTCTTTTCCCAAACACTAGGCTGCTGGGTTGAACCAGATGATACGTATTTTGATTTACTTAAAAGAAAAGTGCTTGTAAATTTCTTAGGGACCTGCCACTTTTGACTGTGGATCAGTTGATGTACACTTGTATTATTAAAGCACTCAATAAAAAAACAAAACACTGTGGCTGATAACATGCACTTCTTGTAATGCTCCTTGTGCAGTGGACCCAGGTCAGCTCCGCATGTTTCTGAACTGGCATAAAACTAAAGTATCTACAGTTGCTTTTAGTTCCGAGTTGTTCTTTTTCCCCTAAGGGCCAGCTCCAGTATGCTATTTGTGGATCAATTGCCACAGGAAAAGGGAAGCACAATGATACCGTTAACACATCCAATGTTAATGTCCTTTGTTAAAGATCATCATCTCCAGGGTGACATTGGCAGGGTTAAAATCTGAGGTGTCTCCACTGCCCTACAATACCCAGTTCACAAGAAGCAATTCCAATAGCTATGTAAAAGGCAATCGCTGTTGACATACTCCCTGATTTTATCTGGGATGGCGTCTACTTGATTAGCACTTGCAAACATCTCTCGATCTGCAATGGGATGCGTAAATTATGTTGTAATAAAATTTGTTCATACTGTTCCACTTTTCACAACAAAGCAAATCTCTTGTCATACAGTATGTGTCACAACAATATCAAGGTTTACAACACATGGCAGCTTACATTGGATCTTAAAAAAAATGATCAGTCGTTTTTTGTAGGTAGCAATATCTTAACACTATATAGGTTATATCATTCACCTTATATCAAACAAAATATGCTCACGTCGAAGAGCATACTGTAATTTGTTGTGTCATTTTATGCTTAGAATCAGCAGCGCTCTTAAAACACAGCTCTTTAACTTGGCACTGTTTCACTTGGCACTGTTTCACCTTGTCTCTAGGCTCATCTAAGGGATATATATATATACGAAATCTACGAAAGCATATATATATATATATACGAAATCTACGAAAGCATATATATATATATATATATATATATATATATATATATACGAAAGCATATATATATATATATACACACACATATACATACAGGTCACTTGCAAATGATCCACATTTATGTGTATATATATATATACACACACATATACATACAGGTCACTTGCAAATGATCCACATTTAACATGCGCTTTCAACTTTACACAGTTCACAGCAAGCCAGTTTAAAAGCTCATTTTGCACAAGGTTTTCCCAGTAGAAATAACTTTTGGGGGAAGACTCATTCAGTGCAGTGCTCCAGAAGGTAAGATTGCTCATAGCGGGCTGGTTCTAAGGTGGTGGTTTGAGTACAGTGGAACCTCAGAAGCCGAACGCTTGTAAACTCGGAACGTTTAGGCTCCCGAATGATTGAAAACCAGAAGTGATTGTTCCGGTTTTTGAATGATTTTCAGAAGCTGAACACCCGGCACAGCTTCCAGTTGACTGCAGGATGCTCCTGCAGCCAATCAGAAGCTGTGCCTTGGAAGTCAAACAGACTTCCGGAACGGATTCCATTTGACTTCCAAGGTACGACTGTATAGGCATTTCTGCATATTTCCCACAACGTAAGCCCAGTGTAAGAAGCAAGTGACTTGTAATCCATATCTGACTTGCATCCTCAGCACTGAAATCATATTGCAATCTTTGTAGGTCCATGAACACACAGTGTTACCATGCTTAAATTTTTTACTGGTTCAAAAAATGCAAATTTCTCAACTTCAACCTATTTTGCAGCGGAAATGTTTGTGAGAACAGGTGTCCTGTGATCACAACTTTTAGTATAGATGATGCCATGAAGAACAGTAACAGGGAGAAAAAGGTCTGAAGAAGCAAATATAAAAAGGGGCGATCACAAATGTGCAACAAGGGAGACTTGAAGGAAGATGAAAAAGGAGCACTGCCAAGCATCTGCAGGAACTGTGGAGGGACAGCTCAGCCCTTTAGTGGAAACTGGTTGCAGTTCTAATTCCAGAGCACTAGAAGGAACGGGACCAAACAAAATATTGTCTGTTGTCAATGACATGCTGCCTACAAGCTGGATAAAAGTAAAGAAACCCAAGTTCAGACATAGCTGGGAAATCTTTGTCCATGCAAGCACAGGGCACAGCACTGTTTATGTTCAACCCACATATGCAGCTGTGTACATTTGGTCTTATCCATCCTTGGATGCAGGAGGTTTTTACTGCTGTGCGCTGTGCGCTGCACGCTAAACCTGCACTAAATGTGCATTGTCTACGCCGTCTCGCCCGTTGCCCCATGGATTGTGTTTTAAACTTTAAAAGCAACACTCGTCCTTATTAAATCCTTGTTGTACTGTTCAAAAAACAAGTCTACTGCACTAAACACTTTCAGCAAGGGTACTTGTGGCAAGGCTATTTCTACTCAGAATTGACCTTCAAGCTAATTTTAGACATGTCAGTATGGAAGAAAATACTCAGCTAAGTGGGTGTTGTGATTTGGAAAGTATAAGCTCCAGTATTGATATTTAAATTGTATTTGTTTTTCAGATGCAAGTTTGTTGCCTCTTATAATTTCACAATGTTATAATTTTACTTAATTTAAAATAAATATACAAGACAAAAGTGAAATGATGTACCAAAAAATACAAATTCAAAAACCATTTCTGCAAACTATAAAACAATCATTCCTATAAACTCTAAAACAATAAAAACCAATCCTGTAGATGTACAGTAAATCTTGATACATATGTTAAGGCAGTCCTGTACCTACCTTGTGAAAGTAAGCTCAGTGAGACAAGAATAAGAGCCTAATATATCAGAATCTTGTATCATACTAACACTAGTCTTATTCAGGACGAGGAAGAATGAGAGAAGGAACTTTGTATAAAATATTGTTAAGTAATACAGTTTTTGCAGGAATTTTAAGTATATACATGGGCAGTATTTATCTTGTTACTTCCTTAAAATGTAAATCATGTTTTAATCTTGTTCTAATACTGATTGCATTTTATATGTCTCTTGGTAAATTACATTGGTAAATGTAAATTCAAAGGGGGAAAACTTCTTGATTCAGTTTGATAGGTAGCTCTAGAAAATTTAAGCGAGATCTACTAAGTAGGGCTACAGGAATCCTTGCACAAGAAAGATGATTGGAAATATTTGGGGACTAATGTCAGTCTGTTTGTCATTTCATGGCCATTTGGCTTAAATATGCTCTCTGAAAAAACACTGGAAAAGATGGCTAAACGATCCATCTGTATTCATTCCCATTAGCTATGCTTGCTTTTTTAAAAAAAACCCAATCTTTTCCTAATTATAATGAAGACAAACAACATGTTCACAGGCAAGAATCTTGCATTCGCTCACCAGCTCTGCTGTTTGGTACTTCAGGTGAAGGTAAATTACAATCAATAAGGATTATGTCTGCATTTAAAAATGGTGTCAAGGCAAAATGTTCAAACAAGCACCAGGAGGCAGGATGCTAAGGGAAGCAATTATTGGAAGCAATGCATTGCCTCATAGTTTCTACTCCTCCACTCTTGCAATGCCTCCAGTCACATTTGCCGCAGACTTGTCGCTAGCCTTTGGCAAACATAATCAGGTTAACATGATAAAGTTTGTCCATATGTTTTGTATGAGACTTTATGAAGTCAGTCAATTATTTCGTTTAAACCTCAGAATAAACCACTTCTCAATCCTCTTCACACTGTAAGTCTATGGCAAATTAGATCTTGTTTCTCAGTGTATTTCACATTTATATGATTATGCCATCATTCTGACATCTTGAAACGCCTGGCTTTCTCAGATGGCAGAGCATGAGAATTTTAAGATCCAGATCAGAAGAATATTTGCATCGGCCACTAGCCATAGCAATAAAATAAATGTACTGAAGATCGAGGTAAAAACTTGACTGTATAAAATACATTTTGGAGGTTTCCATCAATAATCAAATAAGAAGATCTTACTGCTCCTGCTAAAAACCTTGCAGTTTTTGCTGTCACCTGATCATCTTGATCTGCTAGACAGGGGTCAGCAAACTTTTTCAGCAGGGGGCTGGTCCACTATCCCTTAGACCTTGTGGGGGGCCAGACTATATTGGGGGGGTGAACGAATTCCTATGCCCCACAAATAACCCATAGATGTACAGTGGTACCCCGGGTTACATACGCTTCAGGTTACATATGCTTCAGGTTACAGACTCTGCTAACCCAGAAATATTACCTCAGGTTAAGAACTGCTTCAGGATGAGAACAGAAATCGTGCTCCGGCGGCACAGCAGCAGCAGGAGGCCCCATTAGCTAAAGTGGTGCTTCAGGTTAAGAACAGTTTCAGGTTAAGAAGAGACCTCTGGAACGAATTAAGTTCTTAACCCGAGGTACCACTCTATTTTAAATAAAAGGACACATTCTATTCATGTAAAAACACACTGATTCCCGGACCGTCCACAGGCCGGATTTAGTAGGCGATTGGGCCAGATTCTGCGCCCTGGCCTTAGTTTGCCTACCCATGTGCTAGAAGAAAGGACACAGTAGCAATGTTGAGTGACCTGGCATGGACAATAATAGAGAGCTAATAACCTCACTCCTCAAATCTTTAGAAAGAGCCACTGACTCAATACTGTCGTCTCCACATGGACATAACCGTTTTCCCAGCGGAATTTTTTGAAATCGACCCTCAAGCATAGCTGAAGGCAGTATATTCAATCTTGCAAAAGTGAAAGCGCGCCTGTATTTTGGAATTGTTAAATTTTGCAAATAGGGTGCCAAAGTCAAAATGACTAGGTGGGAAATAATCATACCATGGACAAAATTTCCTTAGCGTGGCCAAATTATTCTGTTGCTCAATATCCTATAGGTGCTGTCTAATTAAATTATTTGCTGAAGCCCATAACCGTTGCAGTGATAAACCAGAAAAGTAAAGCTTTTGGTTGACAATTTTAGTCCAAGCGCGCTCTCATGACAATCTTGCAATACTAAGGGTAGTAGACGAGTGGGGTTTGAATTTAGGCGAAGCCAATAGCCTCCAAGTGCAATGAAGCATTTGGAATATGGGATGGAGCAGGAAAAAATTGCCTTAGGAACTTAGATTGAACAGCTTCTGTAGTTCCAAGGCGAGTGCCTTTCCAGATCTGAGCTCCATATAACAACTCTGTTAGGGGTTTAGCTTTAAACATTTCAAGTGCCGATGGTATGTGATTGCCACCTTTCGTATGGAAGAGCATGAGATTGCTGGAGGTTGGACTAGATGATGCTTATGGTCCATCACAACTCTATGATTCAAGCAGAGGCCCAAATTGACTTTCTCAGACAGCTACCACCCTCATGTCCTGGTGGTAAACTGCCCCAGACAGACGGCTGCTATGGGAAAAGGGTTTCTCACACACGATCAACGCGTATATGAATTAGCCCTATATAAAGCTTTCGGCTGATTCAACGTGACAAATGTTCTCATATAAATTCCATTTTGATCCAGTGAACCCTGACTTAGCCATACAATAAAAAGCAGGAAACATCTTGAAGCAATAAATCAACAGAAGGGGGGGGAGTATATCTCTTGAGGAAATTAATGGGCGCTTTTCAAATCTGCTTGTGAATTCATAGTAATCAACTTTGTAGAGCTGACATGTTTAGCTGTGTATTAATATATGGAACCTTTATGCCCTAGAGCAGAGTCACTGAGGGAACAATATTAAGCGAGGGAAATACCGTATTTTTCGTCCCATAGGACGCACCTAGTTTTTTGGGGGGGAAATAAAGGAACATTTTTTTTCCCTTTATTCCCCCCCCCAAAAAAAAAACCAGGTCAGGGAAACCGAACCAGGTCAAGGAACAGCGGGATGGCAGCGCTGCGCCTCCCTGTTGTCCCCCGGGACTGGCCGATGCCTGCCCGGTGCGCGGAGCGCTCTGCTTCAGTGCGCCCTGCCCGCCGGAAGGCAGGCTGCTATCCGCAGCGTGGGGAGCCCTGCGGGGAACTCCTGCAGGGCTCCCCACGCTGGGGATGTCTGCCCGGCGTGAGGTGCGCTCTTCTTCAGGGCGCTCTTCGTGCCGGGCGGCAGGCTGCTATCCGCAGCGTGGGGAGTCCTGCGGGGAACTCCCGCAGGGCTGCCTAGGCTGCGGATGTGTTCCTGAAGCCTGGAGAGCGAGAGGGGTTGGTGCGCACCGACCCCTCTTGCTCTCCAAGCTTCAGCGAAAGCCTGCATTCGCCCCATAGGACGCACCCAGATTTCCCCTTCATTTTTGGAGGGGAAAAAGTGTGTCCTATGGGGCGAAAAATACGGTAAGACATGCTTAGAAGTAATTCTCAAACATTATTCCACTACATATAAACAGTAAACTAAACCACACATTTAAACTCTGCTGAAAGGGTCTAGTAATCTTAGTTAAAAGACAGCTAAGGACGTCCTGTACCGAAACACTTCATGCCAAAATCCTTGCCTTTGATGTTGCTGCCAACCACTTACAATCTCTCTGAGGTGACTCGGAGGAATGCTAGCCTGTAAACAAGTGTGCGCCTTCGGTTTCTAGAGCTAAAGAAAAGGCCAGTGTTTTCACACATCATTCAATCCGTGGTTTTTGGTTTGCTGCCTGTTTAAAGCACCGCTTCTTTTTCAGCGTAACGTTGGACCCTTTTCTGAAAACGCACTCCCCCCAATTTACAAAGAAGAAAGAATTGCTGGCAAATTGCATTGAGCATTACAAAATAAATAGAATTAGCTCTTCCAGATTAAAGAGGATACAGTGTAGGTACCGTTGTGTGAAAAGAGAGAATTTGGTAAGCACTGGGGCCTGAGAGTACAAATGCCACACTTTGCAACCTGATGTCTTTAGTGGCCTTTTCACACATGATCCTAAACACTCCTTTGAGCTTCCCTTGCAGTTTTGTGTGCCTGTGTGAATGTTGCTTATGTGGGATACAAAGGAGAAGAGAGTCATTTAAATCAAGCATAAAGGGTAAAGGTAAAGGGACCCCTGACCATTAGGTCCAGTCGTGACCGACTCTGGGGTTGCGGCGCTCATCTCACTTTACTGGCCGAGGGAGCCGGCGTACAGCTTCCGGGTCATGTGGCCAGCATGACTAAGCCGCTTCTGGTGAACCAGAGCAGCACACGGAAATGCCGTTTACCTTCCTGCCAGAGTGGTACCTATTTATCTACTTGCACTCTGACGTGCTTTCGAACTGCTAGGTTGGCAGGAGCAGGGACCGAGCGACAGGAGCTCACCCCGTCACAGGGATTCAAACCACCGACCTTCTGATCGGCAAGTCCTAGGCTTTGTGGTTTAACCCACAGCGCCACCTGTGTCCCTAATCAAGCATACAATGTCGTTAACACAGGTCTTGCATCTTAAATTTTAAGAGCCAGAAAAATATGAATGGGACTTGTGTGAAAATGAATGCTTTTAATTGAGAGAGAAACAAAATCTCTTGAATGCCAAACGGCATTTTTAAGCAGAGGTGGTTTTTATAGCAAAATGTCATGTACATGAAGGTGTCATTCATACGCATTCCAGAGCCAAGCTACATGTTACTGTTTCACCCTTTTAGAAGTGTGCATAAAAGTGGCCATTTTTACTTTGAAGAAATAACTTGAAGGACCTCAGTTTAGAACATGCTCGCTATGTCAGCCGGGGAGCCAGTTTCCTGCAAACCGTAATGGCAAGAGGCATGTTTGGGAGCAAATATGGAGTACGTACAGTGGTGCCTCGCAAGACGAAATAAATTCGTTCCGCAAGTTTTTTCTTCTTGCGAGTTTTTCGTCTTGCGAAGCACGGTTTCCCATAGGAATGCATTGAAAATCAATTAATGCGTTCCTATGGAGACCACTTGCCAGGCTGGCGGTGCGGAGAAGGGCTTTTCTCCCCACCGCAAGCCTTCAGGACAGGTACGGGAACAGAGGGGAAGGTGCACAGCGCTTCTCCTCTGTTCCCGGGGCTTGCGGTGGGAGGAGGGTTTTTCCTCCCCATGCCAACATTCAGAACAGCATTCTGAAAGTTGGCGGTGGGAAGGAAAACCCTCCTCCCACCGCAAGTCTTCAGGACAGCCATCCGAAGGCTGGCACGGGGAGAAGGTCTCTCCGCCCCACCGCCAGCCTTCGGAGGAGGTCCGAGGACAGTGGGGAAGACGCACTGCGCTTCCCCGCTGTCCCGGAGATTTCCCTATGGGCTTTCGTCTTGCGAAGGAAGCCCATAGGGAAATTCGTTTAGCGAAGCGCCTCCAAAACGGAAAACCCTTTCGTCTAGCGGGTTTTCCGTCTTGCGAGGCGTTCGTCTTGCGGGGCACCACTGTATTGGATTGGAGCCACATAACTGCTTTTCACTTAAAAATAGAAGTTACACGTTCAGTCATGTTGCTGTGTGAATGTGAATAATGGCCCGGTACGCACATTACATTAAACCCTAGCTCAAAACAAACTATGGTTTAATGTGGGTGAACAGTTTCATGCTGCTCAAAAGTACCCACAGTGCTAGCTCAGTCGGTAGAGCACGAGACTCTTAATCCAAAAGCCATGAGTTTGGGCCCCACATTGGGCAAAAGATACCTGCATTGCAGGGGGTTGGATTAGATGACCCTCGGGGTCCCTTCCAACTCTACAATTCTGTGATTCCTCACCTGCTCCTGCTGCTGCCCTGCCACAGACAAAGAGGCCAGAGTGTGGATTAACAGAACACCCATACCCAGTGCCAGATTTACTTATAAGCTAAACAAGGGGGGGAAACTGGGTGTACGTTTCCAAAATATAAGATTAAAAAAACCACAAACCTACTGTGATGGCCTGGGATTCGGACTCAGAGGCTGAACCTAAGGAATCGCAGCCTGCACAGGAGTCCCCGCCTCCAGAACCAGCTGAGCCGGGGCTGGGGCCTGAGCCTGAAGGGTCCTCACCTGTGCTGGGGTCTGCTCTGGCCCCTGAAGTGATGGAGGACCCATTGCCTGCAGGTGCTCCACTCGTAGCCCCGTCAGGAGAAGCTGAGGTTGCCTCTGGGTCCGGTAACCCTCCAGCCTCTCCTGAGCTGCAGAGGCTCACGGCAGAGAGGTGGAGGGAACTAAGTTCCCGCAGGAGGAGTGCTCGCCTCCAGGCCACGAGAGGCGAGTCACCTGTGGACCGGGGCCGCCCTATGCCTCGGGGCAGATAAAAGCCAGCCAGCCCTAGTCCCAGGTTGCGGGAGCAATGTTGCTGCTAGCCTGTTCCTGCCTGCACCCTGTCCTGCTCTTCTGCCAGAGTTCCTGATCCCACCCGACTCCCCGCCTTGGACCCAGCTACAGCTTTGACAGACAGGCTCTATACTGCACCATCGACCTTGGACTGGACTCAGACCTCGCCTCTCGGTTAGCCCCTGTGACCAGCACACCTACATACAGCAACAGTGTTTTGTTTTGTTTTGTTTTGTTTTGTGTTGTGTAGGCTCCTATGATGTAAGTAATGGGCCCCACCTGCTAGCCTGCTCCCTAAAATATAGCATATATTCAACACAAAAAACAGCGACAATTTATTGTTAACAAAGGACAGCTGGGCATATAAAGGGCCTCATTACCTTCAGTAGCACAGGGCCTCATCAAACCTAAATCCAGCCCTGCCCATACCAAGACTCCTAGTAGACCCCACCTGCAAACCATGAGCCAAGAAGACTTTGACTTGCTGTGTTCAAAACACAGCAGCAACTAATTCACACCAGTCACAAACCAGCGCCATCAATTACCTCCTTACCTTAAACTGTGCCAGCTGATCACTGAAAGAGCAACTGTTTAGGAATTGATGCCTGAGTTCTTTTTTGTGGGATGTGAAACACAAGAGCAGTCAAGTACAACATTCCTAGAGTGAACATGTTTACACATGGGGAGGAATGTTTGTCCAGCCCGCAAGTAAACTTCCTGTTTCCTACTGGGCTGGGACAAACTTCCTCTGCATGTGACTAGAGGTGGGCGTGGCCTCACCTGTGCAGGTAATGACAAAAGCACGGCAGGGCAGGGCAGCCATCTTTCTCTCTTTGACTACATGCATCGAAGAAGCAACATCTGCTTAGCCAAAGATGCTCTCTTGGCTTCCAGTCAAGAGAGGACAAAGGACTGTCTCCATATGAGATAGTTTCCAGGTGTAAGTAACTTTTCTAAACTAAGCCTGCCTTCTGGGATCCAATTGTGAACAGAATGTGAGTAAACTCTTCTTATACTTTTATAGAAGACTGTGTCATGTCTTATCTTTTATGAGGGAATAAGGGGAAAATACCAGAACAGTTATTATAGAGGCTTTAGTGAGCCTGAGCAAACGCATCCGCTGTAAGTTTAAAAAGGGGGCTGTTACTCTGCTAAATTGTGAACTTATTAACGCTAGTTGGAAAGGCTATAATCAAACAATATATCCTCTCCTGTATCCCTGAACATTCCACATTTTTCTCCCTATCCCTTTTCCCTTGTGTGTTGTGTTTTTCAGACTGTAAACCTGCTATTTTGTTTTAATTGATTGTATATAAGCTACTCTGGGAGATTTGGGGGCTGAAGATTGGGAGTACCAAACGCTCTAAAACTACATAATGTACAATATAATGTACAAATTGGGCCATATTAATGTGTCGTTTGGCTCCTTACCGGTTCTGTAGTGTCCAAGGACAAATGAAGTTTCTCATTTCTTTCTCTTTAAACCTCTTTATTTTATTTTTCTTGGTTGTGGCCAAAACTGATTGATTTATGATTTGGAAACATATTTAACTAACTGCTGAAAGTTTGCAGCCAGCAACAAATAACAATGGCAGTTTTGCAACGAGGTTTCTCATCTGCCCACTATAATTAGCACTTCTACATGCAATTTGTTTGGGCCTGGATTTGGAAACAGTGTTGACTCTATCTTTTCCTAATTGTTTGCAAAGGCTTGCAGTAAGATGCTTCTCATTTTCTAGTCTCTCAAACCATTCAGAGAGGGCCAAGCTAGAGATGATGGTAAATGCGCAGATGTTGCTGAAATCAGCCACCATATGCCTAATTCTGCCCTCTCCTTCCATAATATTTAGCAGAATTTAAGTACAATCATCACATCATGACATTCCATGTTTCCCAATTCTTCGCCATCTGCAACCAATGATGTATTGTAGAGTAACAAGAATGTTGTGTACCTTAGAAGACTGTGGCATCACAATATGATGAAAGTATAATTGTTATAGAAAATGATGTGAAACTAGGCGTGTACTGTATTTTTTTAGTGCCAGCCGGTGTTTTATCATGCTGTCTCGTTTGAGCCTAAATTGTTTTTGTTAATGAGATACAAATACACTGTTTTGAATAAGTTAAAGGGGAAATCTTTCTTCATTTGAAGGACGAGATGATGGCAACAAATATGGTTTTGTCTTGTAGGAAATGCGTATCTACTATCTACATAAGAACAGCTTTTGAAAGTTGTTGAATATATATAATTACTAAAAGACTATTTCCTTTAGTACTATTTAAAGTTGCATTTTCCAGTAACTTCTCTATGTGACCATCATGAATGCCTAGATATTTGTGAAAATATTGCTAGAATAAGACATTTGCAGGGGACAATTTGCTTGAATACGACATTTGCAGAGGGCTTTCTCGGTAGTGGCGCCCACCCTGTGAAACGCTGTCCCGTCAGATGTCGAGGAAATAAAAAACTATCTGACTTTTAGAAGATATCTGAAGGCAGCCCTGTTTAGGGAAGTTTTTAATGTTTGATGTTTTATTGTATTTTTAATATTTTGTTGGAAGCTGCCCAGAGTGGCTGGGGAAACCAGATGTAATTATTATTACATCCACAAAGATTAACAGCTGACAGTTCAAATTATATTATAACTCTTTTAGTTTACCTTGCTTGCAGATACATTTACAATACACCTGAAATATGTGCATATACATAGCTTGAGGCTGAATTTAATTCCAGTTGCATAGTTAGGGCTGCAGTCTGTTGCTATTGCAGTGTTTTGCTTGGCTTTGATGTAAGTCCCAATCTAGAAGCATAATATCAGTCCATATGCCTTCTTACACAATTAACGAAGCTTTGTGTGAGCATAAACGAAATATCTGACTGCAGTATCAATGTTTTTACTTCTCCGCCACTTTCAATGGTTTCATTTTGTATATGTTAGCAATACTCTGGAAAGATGAAAAATGTGCTGCTGATTTTGCCATACACAATTCAGCTCCTAAGGTCAGAATGAGAACAGAACAAGGCAAAAACTGCTAGTTGATTACTACAATTAATTGTTGTAATTTGTTGATTTCAGCTTGAAATGGATTGTAATTAGGTTTTAATTGGACCTGTAGCCCATGTAAGCCTGTTGACTATTGTTATGAATAATCCAGAAGCATTTCTTGACTCAATGAGTTCAATGTGACTGTAAACTGTATAATTACTATGTCAGTGTCAAAGCTAAACATTTAACAAGTATAAAAAAGCCACTTAGAAAACTTTAATTAGTTATAGCTAGTATGATAAGAACAAACAAGAAAAGTAAAATATTCTGGCTTGAGTTTTCCACGACTGAAGCGGAGTAAAGAATGAGAAGACTGAACTGGTAACAGAAAGAAAACTTATTTCCCTGTTGTAATTATTAGACATATACAGTATTACTACTATCAGCAACTTTCTCCCACCGTCCAATAATTTGTATCCATATTATATGTATATGAACTGAGTACCGGGATAGCTGTTCATCACTGGAACCAATTGTGGTTCTGTGGACAATTAGATTCTGGCAGGACCATAGATGTCAAAAACAGCATGAAAATCTCTTTATTAGCCTCCCAACCATCAATTGGCTTCTGATCTAGGCCTGAGTTTGTGAGCCAAAGAGGGGAAATTGGCTAATTCCAGCTGGGTTGTTAATGAGAGACAATTAAAGGAAGGGCCTTAAGCCATAAAATTCTTCAGCCTGCAGATGAGAGAGAGAAAGAAAGAAAGAGAGAGAGAGAGAGAGAGAGAGAGAGAGAGAGAGAGAGAGAGAGAGAACAGAGTTTGACTGCCTACTATCCTGTCTACCAATGGAAATTCAGTTGTAAGAAATCTTTTATTCATTTTCTGACATCGGTGCTTTAACCTTGATCATGCCAATACTTATTGCACTGTCCTTTGCTGTTAAGGTTTGCATGTTTTCAGCCACATTCTGGTTGCAACAGCCTCCTGAAGTCCCAGGACTTCTCTGACACCAGGGCATAAATACCAGTAATTAATCACTGCAATATACAGAGAGTTGGGTCCAGTGGTAGTCCTCTGTTGATTGAAGGGTCTGTAAATCAAAAAGGGGTGTGGTGGTTTTCACAAATCCCCACTTTCTCCTGCAGCCCCCCACCCCCCTGATTACCACTTCCCACTTACCATAGCTCCAAAGGGTTCCCCACCATCTGAAGCAGATAGGAGGAAGGGGAACTGCAAGGAATGCAGGCGAAAGGGGGACTTGGTGAAAATCATGACCACAGAAGAATGCATTGGATCAAAGCAATAAATTAGGAAGTGCTTTGGCAGGTTTTGGAACAGTTATAGAACAAAAACCACCTGTTCATATGATGCTCCAAGGCACATGATGCAACAACCTTTGCTGAAGCAAGAAAGGTGAGTCTGCATCAATGGGACTAGTGGATAATAATAATAATAATAATAATAATAATAATAATAATTTTTATTTATACTCTGCCCTCCCTGGCCAGAGCCAGGCTCAGGGTGGCTAACACCAGTAAAATTACAGTAAAAACATAATAGGAAAAAATGGGGGGGATAGGAAAATGAGGGGGGCCAATTTAAAATACAGGTTAAAATGCAATTTAAAATGCAGCCTCATTTTAAAAGTAGCCCATAGATCAAAACCTTAAGGGGAGGAAAACATAAGGGTCAGACTGAGTCCAAACCAAAGGCCAGGCGGAACAGCTCTGTCTTGCATGCCAAGCTGGACTCCAGTCAACCCCAATCCAACCTAGTTCCTATTTTACAGTGGCTGAAGTAATTGTTGTGTGTTTCCTCTCTGCCAGAAACACCACCCTTTTCTGAGTCTCTTTGTGAATTAAAATTACCATGCTGGGCATTGCTATGCTTATTTTCATGCATAGAGAATCCCACTTCCTGTGTTTCACTTCCCTTTCTTAACCACACAGTCATAAGTTACAGTGTGGGCTAAATATATGTGTGTGTGTGTGTGTGTGTGTGTGTGCGCGCGCGCACGTGTGTGCATGCATGTGTGTGTGTTTTTAAATACGTTAGAGCCCACACCTGCTATATCACATGTAACAACAGATACATAGACTTGGAACTGGAAGCTGGCCAGAAAAAGCACCTGGATGGTAGTGAAAGAGCACAATAATTCCACCACACCAGGCTAATATACTATATTGAGAATCTGGTTAAGTATAATATTTCTCTCTCTCTCTCTCTCTCTCTCTCTCTCACACACACACACACACACACACACACACACACACACACTCCTTGTTAGATCTCAATAATACATACAAGTTAGATGCTTAATCCAAAATCAGGTTTTGGGTTGCTGGTGTTGTTTTCGAGACCAACCGGGCATCCAGGTAGCAGAATCTTCAGTCTCAGCAGGCTGTTGGCATGGTTACTGAAGTGTCTCTGGGCGAGGGAGGTGGTCCTTAACTGCTAAACCCATCTTCTCCTTCCATGACCAATTTGCATCCCACCACCAGTTGTTTCACGGCCATAGCACAAGGAAGCAGGATGCCTCCCTTCCCATCCCATCCCAGAAATCCCCAGACGCATAACACAACCAAATAATTCCATCCCCCCAAAAATGTTACCATAAAGAAAAGAATTACAAATAAACAATCCAGAGCAACTAAAAAGCAGGGGAATCTATCAAAAAAACAACACGCCTCATGTTCAATTACTCAAAGCTGCTACATCTTTGTGTGTGTGTGTAATTTTTATTGGTTTCTTTTTTAACAGAATATTCCCAACATTACCCAAACAAACAATTATACCCTTTGCTCTGCCGAGCTAAAGCTGCTACATTTTGGCTGAGTCGAGAAAGCCTTTCTGTGCACCACAGCGGAACCAAATCATCTTCCAGTTGTCACCAAGTCCTACATCAGTTCTGGTTGCTCTGTGTAATAACATCATTTACTAACTGTAAAAAGTAAGAGAGGGAGACAGAATCACAATAGATACGTCCTTCATTTTTCCAGATTGCAAACCTTTGAAGAACCTATTTAAAGAACTTTAAAGAACCATTGCTCTGACAATGAGCCGGCAGGAAAGCCCTCATGGTGCCATCTTTGTTGCTGCTAAGGCCCTAAGGATTGTTTAACCTATACAGAAAGCTCATATATTGTTTGATGTGGCCAGAAGGAGCTGCCCAAAGATATAGCCAGGGTGTTTTAATTACCACATATTTGACTAGACTCAGCATCAGTCCTTGAGTTACCAGGGAGATAGGTACAAAAGTCCCTGATGAAATCCACAACTCTTGTTCCCTGACTCCCCACAAAACTTAGCCAAATCACAACCTTCTGAAAAACAGTAGGGCTGCGGACACAAAAATTAAGGATTCCCCCACTACGGGGCTTTTTTTTCCAGCCGGAACTCAGTCCCAGCACCTCTTAAGTGCGTGCCATTGCCATTCCAAGTGAACAAGGGAGGCGTTCATGATGAGTTCCGGCACCTCTCTCTTTTTCTAGAAAAACAGCATTGCGCCTGCTAGGTAAAGGGACTCCCGACCATTAGGTCTAGTCGTGACCGACTCTGGGGTTGCGGCGCTCATCTCGCTTTATTGGCTGAGGGAGTCGGCGTACAGCTTCCGGGTCATGTGGCCAGCATGACTAAGCCACTTCTGGCGAACCAGAGCAGCGCACAGAAACACCATTTACCTTCCCGCCAGAGTGGTACCTATTTATCTACTTGCACTTTGACGTGCTTTCAAACTGCTAGATTGGCAGGAGCAGGGACTGAGCAACGGGAGCTCACCCCATTGCGGGGATTCAAACCGCCGACCTTCTGATCGGCAAGTCCTAGGCTCTGTGGTTAACCCACAGCGCCACCCGCGTCCCACATTCTGCCTGCTAACCCCTGGTAATTTGAACACACAACCGGCATGAGGAGCAGTCCTATTTCTGGATAGTGTAGGCTCCTCCATTCCTTTAACACCATTCCCATTTCTTCACCTGTTTGGGGAGCTGCACTAACACAATTGCACTGGCACACTGACTGGGCTAAAAATTAAAAATTAAACCTCTGCCCTGCGCCAGCACAGCCCTAATGCTCTGTCCCGGTAGCTTCACTTCCCAACCGGTTATTTTGCTGACATCCACAAGATCTGGAACCAGTCCTGCTTGGCTCGACCAGGGTGACTTGGCACCATTAGGTATACAACCCTTTTTAAACAAAACCGAGAAACACCCAACCATGTAGAAACAGGAACCTCAGCCACAGTGTAACATTGCGTATGTAAATTCAGCTTGACTCTCAATATTGCTGCGCATTTAACAGCAGGCTGGGAAGCTAGAGAGGACAGCATTATTTATGCATCTGTCACAAGCGATTTGCCAATCTAAATAATGACAAGGCCCTTTGGACAGCTCATGTTAACTTCCATTTCCAGTCACATTTTCTCGTTGCGACGAAGAGAAAGGAGGCAAAACTCCGTGGAACTTTTTAGCTTCGGATTTCTGAGGCAACTTTTCGCTGGAGAAGACAAAAGGTATTGCTGGGAAGCCAAAACAGCATGTGGCCCAAATGTGGTTTTTCAAACCCTGTATTAGATTTGTAACCTACCGGCAGGGTCAAAGGGGTATTATGAGTAGGTCATGGGAAGCTCATTGCTCTCGAGTCTTCCTATCAGAGGGGATTTGGTCTTGTTACAGAAGCTCTGACAGTTCAGCAATGTTCGCCATCATATTGTGCCCACTGTGAAAGGTCAGTCACCGCCAGCTCTCGCTTCAGACAAAATATTTCCAGCAGGAGATCTCCTGACAATAAACTCGAGATTTATATATATATAAATTGGTCTTGCCAGAGCTAAGCATGATTCTGGAGTGCACATTATTCCACTGGAAATCTTTAATCCTAGAATCAGAGAAAGCAAGCCGTTTTCCTTTCCACTCACGGCAAAAACTGATCATTTCATCCACAAGCTTATCTCGACACAGAGAGGAGGATGAGACAGGTCATTACAAAACGAGACGGTTTGTTGTCAGTTATTAAACACCTGAGTCATTAAAATCTCCTGATTGCCCAAATTAACGAGGGCTGCAGTTCCGCACGCGGGTTTTTAAATGCCGTTGTCTTTAACGGGATTTCGGCTAGCCGAACAGCACACAGAATTGCAGACACTGTTTCCACCAAGCGGCCTTGTGTAGCCCTATGTAAATGTCATTCATATTTTCTGAACTTCAATCAGAGTGTTTTAGATCTCCCCTTGAGCCTTTGTATAATGAGGCAGTTCTGTAATTTAAATGTGACGCCTTGGGACTGAAATAATAGAATTACATTAATAGGGATTTTGTGTTTGCAGAAAAAAGGAGGAGCTCGTTTTGGCGCGTTAGCTCTTGCCAGTAACTTCTTATTTGGCCTCTCAGATAGTTTCCATTTACAGTGATCCCAGTCATTTTAGCTCTCAGTTTCTCATTTTAGCTCTCAGTTTCTCAAGAAAAGAAAAAAAAACTCCAGCAATCTCATTCTTAATCTTCTCATTCTTAATCTTCCATTTGTGGTGGAGTCTCCTTCTTTGGAGGTCTTTAAGCAGAGGCTTGACGACCATATGTCAGGAGTACTCTGATGGCGTTTCCTGCTTGGCAGGGGGTTGGACTCGATGGCCCTTGTGGTCTCTTCCAACTCTATGATTCTATGATTCTATGATTCTATGATTCTATGATTTTGGGTAAATGAGGGTAAAAATGTAAGTTAATGCTATCAAACAAATTGGAGGGGGTACTTAATTAAGCCCTATTCAGAGTTCACCCATTAAAGTTAATGAACCTAAGTTAGTCGTGTCTGTTAATGCCAATGGGGCTACTCTGAGTAGGATTAGCATTGAATACCATTTGGGGTATTTGCAGTGCTATGGGAAATTATTATTATTGAGGGGGTTGTTGGTTTTAAAGACATTTCTGTTGTGAGTTGCCTTGTCCTAAAATGTAACTTGACAACAAGAAAGAAAGAAAGAAAGAAAGAAAGAAAGAAAGAAAGAAAGAAAGAAAGAAGGAGGGCACATAAAATTGTATCCTTTCTTTCTATCAAATGATTGCACTCAAAATGTTATCCGTTGGTCTTGAGTAGCTCTTTCCATTTGTGATCCATGGCACACACCAGCTTGGGCCCACCTACCTTCTTTTAAAGGGGGTGGGGCGTCTGTTGTTTGTTCTGCTATAATATCTAAGGCACAACCTTAGATATGGTGATTATACCATTAGAGGGAATTGGAGCATATAGGGGCATAAGAAGAGCCCTGCTTGATCAGACCAAAGGCCCATCTTGCCCAGTATTCTGTTCTCACAATGGCCTAACAGCATGGCCATCTGCCATGGATGCTTTAGCTGAGATTCCTGAATTGCAGGGGGTTGGACTAGATGACCCTTGGGGTCCCTTTGAATTATTATTTTTTTAAAAATACATTTTTATTAATTTTTTAACATATCAGTTCCAACAGTCATACAACATAACTTCTCATCTTATACAATATTTTTGGACTTCCATCAACACCTCTGATGATTTTCCGTGCTTTATCACTTATTCTGCATTTCTTAGTTTCTATATTACATTTATTTACTCCAGTCTTCTAAGAATCTCTGATCCCGCAGGTTTCGAATCCTTTGTGTTAATTTATCTAATTCTGTATAATCCATCAACTTCATCCTCCATTCTTCTTTCGTCAGTAATTCTTCTTGCTTGGGGTCCCTTCCAATTCTATGTGCAAAAGGTCCAGTCTGGACTGCAGCTCTGGAAAACTTGAAGGTGTGACACGCTTTTGTGATGTTTTTGTTCAATCCCTGTTTTTGTTCCCCCTACTCTCAGTTTTGGAGCATTTTCATTACAGTGTTCAGGTTTTTGTTTTTCAGAAAGTGCACACTAGATAAAGACATCGGTCAGACGTCTAAAGGCACAAATTGCTTCTGAAAATCTATAGAGTCTGAATTGTCACCAGGGAGGAGTGTCTGTAAGTTGCTTGGTTCGAATCACCTGGGGAAGCCTCAGTGAGTCCCTGTGAGCTCCTCAGAGGAAGATCAGGGGAATAAGTGTTGCAAATAAACAAATAGGCTGCTGAATGCGTTGAGGCAGGGCTGGTCCACCTGTGAGGCAAGATGAGCCGACTGCCTTGGGCTGCTGATTCAACAGGGACAGCAGATCCCAAACGAGATCTTTATCAGCCCCTTGTTTCTTATGTAGATCTTCGCTCACCCCATCTTCCCTGGCAGGGAAGGGGCACCATTTTGTGGTTCACCTCAGGTACCCAAAATGTTTTTGAGGACATTGGCTGTGTTCGACCTTTGGGGTATTTGAGGGGTAGATCTTGATGCTGACCTCTGTTTATGGCAAATACAGTTTGGAAGATACAGGCTGATCTGTGACAAATTACAGTGGTACCTCTGGTTAAGAACTTAATTCGTTCCGGAGGTCCGTTCTTAACCTGAAACTGTTCTTAACCTGAGGTACCACTTTAACTAATGGGGCCTCCCGCTGCCACCACACGATTTCTGTTCTCATCCTGAGGTAAAGTTCTTAACCTGAGGAGCTACTTCCGGGTTAGCGGAGTCTGTAACCTGAAGTGTTTGTAACCCAAAGTGTTTGTAACCCGAAGTACCACTGTACTTTTATCACAATGAGGAAAATAAAGGAAACTGCAGCACAGATGCAAGTAAACCAAAGAATAAATAGCAACAGGTATATTTTAGGAAGCTAGACATGGGTGGACTGATTTGCACAACATGCATTTTTTCCCCTTTTCTTTTTTAATCAAGGATTTGGGAAATGCACTGGGTGTTTTGGTTCTGTTTCGTGAATTGCCACTGTTCACTACATAATTATGTGTACTTTCTGTATTTTTCTCTGACCTCGCTGTGTATAATCCCCACCACCCAAAAATCATGTTTATATATACCTGCAAACTCAGCCAACACTTCATGCATCTGATTATGTGAAGTCTGATCTGCAAACGTTTATGCCACAATAAACATGTTAGTTTTTAAGGTGCCACAAGACTGCTGATTTCACTGCAACAGGCTAACACAGCTACCCCTCTGGAAACTCGTTCTGTATCTCTGGAAACTCGTTCTGTAGGAACAAGTTGTATGAAAAATGTGGAAATTATTGAGGCATCTCTTTATTAGCTGCGGCCAGCAAAATTATTGCAAGGATCTTAGCAAACCGTCTCCTAATTATATCCAAGGATTATCATCTTCCAAAGCAACTACAGTGGTACCTCGGTTTTTGAACATCCTGGAAGTCGAACTTTTCGGTTTTTGAATGCTGAAAACCTGTAAGTCACTGCTTTGGTTTCCGAACGCTTTTTGGAAGTCAAACGGGCCACGTGACTTCTGTGTTGAGTTTCTCGTAAGTAAATGCTTCTGGAAATGTATGCTTCAGTTTTCGAATGTTTTGGAAGTCGAACGGTCTTCTGGAATGGATTACGTTCAAAAACCGAGGTACCACTGTACTCTATTCCCAACTTAACAATGGAAAGCAAAATATCAGTGGGCAACAAAAGAGGTTTAAAGACGCTCTCAAGGCAAAACTAAAAAAAGGTAATATAAGCACTGATAACTGGGAAAAACTGGCCTGCAATTGCTTCAATTGGAGAACAGCCTTTACCAAAGATGTCATGGACTTTGAAGATGCTCGAACTCAGGAAAAACTAGCTAAGAGGAAGGCACATTTAGCAAACAGGAGATCTGAAATCAGAAACTTGTAACAGTTTTTAAAAAAATTAAAAGCAGCTTTAGGAGGCCCAAATTGACTCAGAACTATTTGTGGGGGTGGGAAGCATCATTTAACCCTGTCCCAACCCTTCATCTTTTCTTTTACACAGGGAATTGGTAAAATCCCAGGTATTCTATCATTCAGCACAAAGCTAAAACCAGAAGCAATACAGTGGTGCCTCGCAAGACGAAAAGAATCCGTTCCGCGAGTCTCTTCGTCTTGCGGTTTTTTCATCTTGCGAAGCAACCCTATTAGTGGATTAGCGGCTTAGCAGATATTAGCGGCAAAGCGGCTATTAGCGGTTTAGCGGCTTAGAAAAAGGGGGGGAGCGAAAAAAATCACAAGACTCGCAAGCACATAGGGAAATTCGTCTTGTGAAGTGCCTTGAAAAACGGAAAACTTTTTCGTCTTGCGAGGCATTCGTCTTGCAGGGCACCACTGTATCCTAAGCAGCTTTTGGGATAAGCTCCCTAGTATACACTTCCATAGATTCCCTACTGTTTACCAAGCCTTAATTTTATTTCTCTCCCCTCCCTCCTTTTTTGGCAGGAGAGGAGGAAGGGTGGGAAACTACTGGAAGATCTTTGGGTCAATACTCTAAAGCTCTTTTCTTTTTTTGAGAGTTGCTGTTGTAATCTACCTTAAATTGATCTGGATGGCTGCAGGCGCAGCTGACTCCAGCGATTCAGCTTTATCCACGTTACCTGCAACAGCTAAGATACGCTTGGTTAGCTAGGTATCTTGGGCTGAATTTGGCTCTCAGTCATGCTGCTTCATATCTGGAATAATTCCATTGGTTACAGCCATATTACTCTGGATTTGCACAAGGAAACTGAGCAGAATTTAGCTCTCCCTTTTTTCTGTCCAATTGCTCCAGCAGCTGAACACTGCAAGCTGCATAACATTTCCACAGCGCAGGTACCGTTCAAAGACCCAAGGGGATTGGTAAGTCGCAGAAATGTAACGTTGTTTGTATTTACGCTGAACTCTCTAAGGAGATGAGATATTTCTGCTGCAAGATTTAATTTTTGTTCAAGTCAGGGGAGGAAAACGTTGAAAGAGGCTAGCTCTTCTGGCAAATCCACCAGCTCTAAAAACTGATCACCGACCTTTGGTATCAGAATACAGTGATACCTCGGGTTAAGTACTTAATTCGTTCCGGAGGTCCGTTCTTAACCTGAAACTGTTCTTAACCTGAAGCACCACTTTAGCTAATGGGGCCTCCTGCTGCTGCCGTGCTGCCGGAGCCCGATTTCTGTTCTTATCCTGAACAAAGTTCTTCACCTGAAGCACTATTTCTGGGTTAGCGGAGTGTGTAACCTGAAGCATATGTAACCTGAAGCGTATGTAACCTGAAGCGTAAGTAACCCGAAGCGTAAGTAACCCGAGGTACCACTGTATCAAAGAAGCTTGCTTGTGTATATTTGAATAGAGAATGAATGGCCACCAGATCGGAACAAAGTTCTTGCATGGGAGAACACATATATTATAGATTTGATTATAATAACTTGCTTCACTGTGAAGCTGCACTTCTCACACAGGAACTGATGATTTCATAGATGGTAGGAAGGGTGAGTTTACATAAGGCCCTGAGTCCAGACGTTGGTACAGTATTTCTATCTGGAAAAAAATCAGGTGGCAAGGCTGGCAAAGATCTCTTCCCAGGACACCCTGGAGAGTGGTTTGTTTTGAAGCATTTTTAAAATGCATTATAAAAAAGACTCCCGGAGCAGCTTCACGGATCACTGAAGCACCCAGTCAGTCTCAGGCTTACAATCTAAAAGACATATAACATGAAAGCAAAATTTTGTGAGGGAGGGGGGAAACCTCAAAGCTAGCCACAAGATCTTTAAAGTTACAGAGATCACCTTGAATGGAAACAGTCTGGGGAGAGGAGAGGGGCCAATCTTTTCTCGGATAAGCCTTGCTTCATGTATTTCCATCTGATATGCAGCCTGAAAAAATGGCTGCTGCGAGGAACAGTCCCTCAACAAGTTCGTTGTTCCTAGTCAGCGTAGACAATACCTGATTACTGGATCCTTAGTCTGTCTCAATATAAACCTGTCCAAAGGGACAAAATACTGCCCTACACCGAATCAATCCATTGGACCACCCTCGATGTAGAGCTTGGCTCCTGCCTTGTTCCCAATGTAGCTTCACTCACCTCTTCTTCCCTGATGGGCCTGAAGTTATTTTCTGAGTTAATTTTGTACTGGATAAATCAGTCACTGTTGCTGGTATAACAGAAGCACAGAATTGTAGAGTTGGATCCTGAGGATCATCTGGTCCAACCTTCTGCAATGCAGGAATACACAGCTCTCCCACACGGGGATCGAACCTGCAGATGCACATGTAGACTGGGGACTCCACATCCAATATTTTCCTATTTAGACCTCTGAATCTCCCTACAGTTTACTGCAATTTTATCCAGGTGGTTCTTCCAGATCTTTCTTGCCCTAGATCTCAGGGCGATTTACGACATTGCAAACTTTAATATCTACTTTTGTTGTCCCATATATATATATATATATATATATATATATATATACACACACTGTATACACACACACAAACATATATATATCTTTATCTTTACAGGTTTATACATTTCATTAATTTTACAATCATTTTAACATTTCAAAGCTTAACTTCCTTTCCCCTCTTTCTGTAGTTCCTTAAATTTATTTTTTAATATCTTCTGCATATCCAAATTCATTTAATTTGCTCATTTAATTATCTACTTTAAATATATACTCTTAAGAAACTGCAGATTATTTCAGTAATCCTGCCAGTGGTTTTTATCTGTTTATCTGTAAATATTCAATAGACCATTTCCCTTCTTTTATAAAAATCTACTTTTGCTGTCTTACCCCACACCACAGGAATACATATCATATCAGGACATTTAGATGGTACTTACTGGCTTAAATGTTTAAAGTGAGATGGATGTATTGGGGTCTATTGTATTGTTAACAAGAACTGGCATTTCCCTTTTTGCCCTTTTTGTCTTCTTTCTTTCTTTCGTTTATTAAACGTGCTATAATACAAGATTAAAGCAATCTCTCTACTGAGTAATTATTTGAAACTTGTTGTTGTTTAGTCGTTTAGTCGTGTCTGACTCTTTGTGACCCCATGGACCAGAGCACGCCAGGCACTTCTGTCCTTCCACTGCCTCCCGCAGTTTGGTCAAAAGCATGCTGGTAGCTTCAAGAACACTGTCCAACCATCTCGTCCTCTGTCGTCCCCTTCTCCTTGTGCCCTCCATCTTTCCCAACATCAGGGTCTTTTCCAGGGAGTCTTCTCTTCTCATGAGGTGGCCAAAGTAAACTTAGCACCAGGTTTTTATTTGTTACTGAATTTCCCACCCTTACATCAATGCAGCTCAGGCCAGAAAACACAGCCCCCGACCCACATTTTAACCTAACAACAAACCTGTGCTGTAGAGCTGGGTGAAATCTAGACACATATCAAAAAACGTTGTGAAAATGCTTTTTAAAAAAAGTTTTGAAAAATATATTGAATTTGCCATAGCTCACCATCGTCATCTAGTGTCACATTTGTATAACGCACATTACAACACACTTAAAACGTTTTATTTGCAGCAGAGAGAGAAACTGGACCAAGATCACACAGTGCGCTTCATGACTGCATGGGGATTTGAACCTGCATCTTTCCAGTGCTGGACCCATTATACCAAACCAGCTCTGATCTCAGTTTTCTGATATTAAAAGATAATAAATGACCAAGGAATCCTGTGTGCCATCAATTGCGAAGTCCAGGGGTTGGCAAGGTTTATCTTGCCTGGGTCGGATTGGTCCCGTAGAGATCCCTCCATAGGCTGGATCACACACATGTGTGAGCACGCCCCCCTGCGATTTTCGGCGCCTGCGCAGATGCGATTTCCAGCACCACGGAAGCGAGTATCCCTGCCGTGCCGTGCCGTGCCGTGCCGTGCCGTGCCGTGCCGTGCCGTGCCGTGCCGGGTTAGCGCAGCGCGCAGCTCAGTTCGGGGGCCGGTCAAGCGACCTGCATGAGCCACTTCCAGCCCATGGGCCTTAGGTTGGTGACCCCTGGTCTAGTCCATATAATATCTTCAACAGTGACCTCTTGTCTCTCTCCCTCCCTCCCTCTCTCTTTTAAAACCACACTCTTTTACAGCCTTCTGCCAAGCAGCTATTGTGTTTTTCTGGGCAACCTTTTTCTAATTCAGCAGCGACTTTAGCCGGAAATAGATACACTTCACAGCACATTATTTTTCAGGCAACAATCACTTCTCACAAGTACTTTTCCACAAGCACTTTAATGCAAAAAAAAGGATACCCGACTGCTTTTGCCAGTCCCAGAGTGCATTCCCTTTTTGTATCCTACCTTGCGAGAGACCCAGATCATAGCTATGACCTCTTGTGGCCATTTTCTTTATGTAAGCACTACATTGTCTCATCAGATAAGCCCCATGCACTTGAATTAGATCTGGCTGATTATTTTTGGGTCAGCCAGAGATGCCACCTTTAGAATTAAGCGGAGCCGATTCGCAAGAGATCATTGTATTCAGAACCAGGCAAAAGCCGACTCTGGAGAAGCATAGCAGAATTTATTTTATTTTGCTATTGCTTTTTCATGGCAAGCACTCTTGCAATGAAAACAGCGGCTTTCAGGAATGCCCCAGGTGCAAGCCCCATTTCTTTCAGCAAGCATTAGATCCACTTCAAAACTCCTGGCAATATTTAAACAGCATCAAATACAACAACCCCTGCTGCTTTTTTTAAAAAAAAAAAAATTATTACATTTTCAACTAAAAT